>NC_059200.1:43653201-44853201 GCF_020615455.1 Coregonus clupeaformis | reverse complement strand
TCTGAGTTTCCTGAATTCCTATCAGACCTTGTAGTCATAGCAGATCATATTCAAATTTTTGGTGATTTTAATATTCACATGGAGAAGTCCACAGACCCACTCCAAAAGTCTTTCGGAGCCATCATCGACTCAGTGGGTTTTGTCCAACATGTCTCTGGACATACTCACTGCCACAGTCATACTCTGGACCTAGTTTTGTCCCATGGAATAAATGTTGTAGATCTTAATGTTTTTCCACAAAATCCTGGACTATCGGACCACCATTTTATTACGTTTGCAATCGCAACAAATAATCTGCTCAGACCCCAACCAAGGAGCATCAAAAGTCGTGCTATAAATTCTCAGACAACACAAAAATTCCTTGATGCCCTTCCAGACTCCTTCTGCCTACCCAAGGACGTCAGAGGACAAAAATCAGTTAACCACTTAACTGAGGAACTCAATTTAACCTTGCGCAATACCCTAGATGCAGTTGCACCCCTAAAAACGAAAAACATTTGTCATAAGAAACTAGCTCCCTGGTATACAGAAAATACCCGAGCTTTGAAGCAAGCTTCCAGGAAATTGGAACGGAAATGGCGCCACACCAAACTGGAAGTCTTCCGACTAGCTTGGAAAGACAGTACCGTGCAGTACCGAAGAGCCCTCACTGCTGCTCGATCATCCTACTTTTCCAACTTAATCGAGGAAAATAAGAACAATCCAAAATTTCTTTTTGATACTGTTGCAAAGCTAACTAAAAAGCAGCATTCCCCAAGAGAGGATGGCTTTCACTTCAGCAGTAATAAATTCATGAACTTCTTTGAGGAAAAGATCATGACCATTAGAAAGCAAATTACGGACTCCTCTTTGAATCTGCGTATTCCTCCAGGGCTTAGCTGTCCTGGATCTGCACAGCTCTGCGAGGGCCTGGGATCGGGAGAGACACTTAAGTGTTTTAGTACTATATCTCTTGACACAATGATGAAAATAATCATGGCCTCTAAACCTTCAAGCTGCATACTGGATCCTATTCCTACTAAACTGCTGAAGGAGCTGCTTCCTGTGCTTGGCCCTCCTATGTTGAACATAATAAACAGCTCTCTATCCACCGGATGTGTACCAAACTCACTAAAAGTGGCAGTGATAAAGCCTCTCTTGAAAAAGCCAAACCTTGACCCGGAAAATATAAAAAACTATCGGCCTATATCGAATCTTCCATTCCTCTCAAAAATTTTAGAAAAAGCTGTTGCGCAGCAACTCACTGCCTTTCTGAAGACAAACAATGTATACGAAATGCTTCAGTCTGGTTTTAGACCCCATCATAGCACTGAGACTGCACTTGTGAAGGTGGTAAATGACCTTTTAATGGCGTCAGACCGAGGCTCTGCATCTGTCCTCGTGCTACTAGACCTTAGTGCTGCCTTTGACACCATCGATCACCACATTCTTTTGGAGAGACTGGAAACCCAAATTGGTCTACACGGACAAGTTCTGGCCTGGTTTAGATCTTACCTGTCGGAAAGATATCAGTTTGTCTCTGTGAATGGTCTGTCCTCCGACAAATCAACTGTACATTTCGGTGTTCCTCAAGGTTCCGTTTTAGGACCACTATTGTTTTCACTATATATTTTACCTCTTGGGGATGTTATTCGAAAACATAATGTTAACTTTCACTGCTATGCGGATGACACACAGCTGTACATTTCAATGAAACATGGTGAAGCCCCAAAATTGCCCTCGCTAGAAGCCTGTGTTTCAGACATAAGGAAGTGGATGGCTGAAAACTTTCTACTTTTAAACTCGGACAAAACAGAGATGCTTGTTCTAGGTCCCAAGAAACAAAGAGATCTTCTGTTAAATCTGACAATTCATCTTGATGGTTGTAAAGTCGTCTCAAATAAAACTGTGAAGGACCTCGGCGTTACTCTTGACCCTGATCTCTCTTTTGACGAACATATCAAGACTGTTTCAAGGACAGCTTTTTTCCATCTACGTAACATTGCAAAAATCAGAAATTTTCTGTCCAAAAATGATGCAGAAAAATTAATCCATGCATTTGTTACTTCTAGGTTAGACTACTGCAATGCTCTACTTTCCGGCTACCGGATAAAGCACTAAATAAACTTCAGTTAGTGCTAAATACGGCTGCTAGAATCCTGACTAGAACCAAGAAATTTGATCATATTACTCCAGTGCTAGCTTCCCTACACTGGCTTCCTGTTAAGGCAAGGGCTGATTTCAAGGTTTTACTGTTAACCTATAAAGCGTTACATGGGCTTGCTCCTACCTATCTTTCCGAGTTGGTCCTGCCGTACATACCAATACGTACGCTACGGTCACAAGACGCAGGCCTCCTAATTGTCCCTAGAATTTCCAAGCAAACAGCGGGAGGCAGGGCTTTCTCCTATAGATCTCCATTTTTATGGAACAGTCTGCCTACCCATGTGAGAGACGCAGACTCGGTCTCAACCTTTAAGTCTTTACTGAAGACTTATCTCTTCAGTAGGTCATATGATTGAGTGTAGTCTGGCCCAGGAGTGTGAAGGTGAACGGAAAGGCTCTGGAGCAACGAACAGCCCTTGCTGTCTCTGCCAGGCCGGTTCCCCTCTCTCCACTGGGGTTCTCTGCCTCTAACCCTGTTACAGGGGCTGAGTCACTGGCTTGCTGGTGCTCTTTCATGCCGTCCCTAGGAGGGGTGCGTCACTTGAGTGGGTTGAGTTACTGACGTGATCTTCCTGTCTGGGTTGGCGCCCCCCCTTGGTTTGTGCTGTGGTGGAGACCTCTGTGGGCTATACTCGGCCTTGTCTCAGGATTGTAAGTTGGTGGTTGAGGATATCCCTCTAGTGGTGCGGGGGCTGTGCTTTGGCAGAGTGGGTGGGGTTATATCCTTCCTGTTTGGCCCTGTCCGGGGGTTTCTTCGGATGGGGCCACAGTGTCTCCGGACCGCTCCTGTCTCAGCCTCCAGTATTTATGCTGCAGTAGTTTATGTGTCGGGGGGCTGGGGTTAGTTGGTTATACCTGGAGTACTTCTCCTGTCTTATCCAGTGTCCTGTGTGAATTTAAGTATGCTCTCTCTAATTCTCTCGTTCTCTCTTTCTCTCTGAGAACCTGAGCCCTAGGACCATACGTCAGGACTACCGGGCATGCTGACACCTTGCTGTCCCCAGTCCGCCTGGCCTTGCTGCTATTCCAGTTTCAACTGTTCTGCCTGCGGTTACGAAACCCCTACCTGTCCCAGACCTGCTGTTTTCAACTCTTAATGATCGGCTATGAAAAGCCAACTGAGAGACCTGAGCCCTAGGACCATACGTCGGGACTACCGGCCGTGGTGACTCCTTGCTGTCCCCAGTCCGCCTGGCCTTGCTGCTATTCCAGTTTCAACTGTTCTGCCTGTGGTTATGGAACCCCTACCTGTCCCAGACCTGCTGTTTTCAACTCTTAATGATCGGCTATGAAAAGCCAACTGAGATTTATTCCTGATTATTATTTGACCATGCTTGTCACTTATGAACATTTTTGAACATCTTGGCATGGTTCTGTTATAATCTCCACCCGGCACAGCCAGAAGAGGACTGGCCACCCCTCATAGCCTGGTTCCTCTCTAGGTTTCTTCCTAGGTTTTGGCCTTTCTAGGGAGTTTTTCCTAGCCACCATGCTTCTACACCTGCATTACTAGCTGTTTGGGGTTTTAGGCTGGGTTTCTGTACAGCACTTCGAGATATTAGCTGATGTACGAAGGGCTATATAAAATAAAATTGATTGATTGATTGAATAGCATTCTCACGTAGGTGTTCCTCTTGTCCAGGTGGGAAAGGGCAGTGTGGAGTGCAATAGAGATTGCATCATCTGTGGATCTGTTGGGGCGGTATGCAAATTGGAGTGGGTCTAGGGTTTCTGGGATAATGCTGTTGATGTGAGCAATGACCAGCCTTTCAAAGCACTTCATGGCTACAGACGTCAGTGCTACGGGTCGGTAGTCATTTAGGCAGGTTATCTTAGAGTCCTTGGGCACGGGGACTATGGTGGTCTGCTTGAAACATGTTGATATTACAGACTCAGTCAGGGACATGTTGAAAATGTCAGTGAAGACACTTGCCAGTTGGTCAGCACATGCTCGGAGTACACGTCCTGGTAATCCGTCTGGCCCTGCGGCCTTGTGAATGTTGACCTGCTTAAAAGTCTTACTCACATCGGCTACGGAGAGCGTGATCACATAGTCATCCGGAACAGCTGGTGCTCTCATGCATGCTTCAGTGTTGCTTGCCTCGAAGCGAGCATAGAAGTGGTTTAGCTCGTCTGGTAGGCTTGTGTCACTGGGCAGCTCGCGGCTGTGCTTCCCTTTGTAGTCTGTAATAGTTTTCAAGCCCTGCCACATCCGACGAGCGTCAGAGCCAGTGTAGTACGATTCAATCTTAGTCCTGTATTGACTCTTTGCCTGTTTGATGGTTCGTCGGAGGTCATAGCGGGATTTCTTATAAGCGTCCGGGTTAGAGTCCCGTTCCTTGAAAGCGGCAGCTCTACCCTTTAGCTCAGTGCGGATGTTTCCCTGTAATCCATGGCTTCTGGTTGGGGTATGTACGTACGGTCACTGTGGGGACGACATCATCGATGCACTTATTGATGAAGCCAGTGACTGATGTGGTGTACTCCTCAATGCTGTCTGAAGAATCCCGGAACATGTTCCAGTCTGTGCTAGCAAAACAGTCCTGTAGCTTAGCATCTGCGTCATCTGACCACTTTTTTATTAACCGAGTCACTGGTGCTTCCTGCTTTAGTTTTTGCTTATAAGCAGGAATCAGGATTATGCATTTGTGTGTGTATAAAAGGGAGCTCTAAGCCAAAGGGAGACAGTTGTTCCATGGAGCAAGCTCGGCTTTGTTATGCAAATAATAAAGTCAAATTTTTGGATTCACAAGCTCCAGTCTCTTGAGAGATATTTTTGAGTTGACTACTTTTGAGTCAAATATTTCTACGACAGTATTTACCTTTTCATGGTAGCAAGATCTTATCTATTTTTGCTAAACTTCTAATAACATGTATTGTAGTGAAATAATGTCCTTCTTTCTCTATATGAATACCGAGTATGTCTACTTCACTTTCAGACAATTATCTGATAATCTACCATTTTTATAGGAGTGGTTAAAACATGCTAATAATGGACCTCTGAGTACATCGAAAAAGATTTGATACACCCAGCCCTGGAGTTTTCCCAGACTTAAAGTCTTTAATTGCATCAATAACTTCCTCCTCTGTAATTTGGCCTTCACATGAGTCTTTCTGTACAGCTGTTCATTTCACACTATTAATAGAAAAAAATCCTTACAATTAACTTCAGTTAGTGGATGGATGAGACTGAAACGAAAAGATATCAAATCAAACTTTATTTGTCACATGCGCCAAATAAAACATGTGTAGACCTTACCGTGAAATGCTTACTTACAAGCCCTTAAGCAACAATGCAGTTCAAGAAGAGTTAAGAAAATATTTACCAAATAAACTATAGTAAAAAATAATAAAAAGTAACACAAAGTAACAACAACGAGGCTATATACAGGGGGTACCAGTACTGAGTCAATGTGCGTGGGTACAGGTTAGTCGAGGTAATTTGTACATGTAGGTAGGGGTAAAGTGACTAGATAATAGATAATAGACAGCGGGTAGCAGCAGTGTAAAAACAAATGGGGGGATGTCAATGTAAAAAGTTGGGGAGGCCATTCGATTAATTGCTCAGCAGTCTTATGGCTTGGGGGTAGAAGCTGTTAAGGAGCCTTTTGGTACTAGACTTGGCGCTCCGGTACCGCTTGTTGTGCGGTAGCAGAGAGAGCAGTCTATGACTGGTGACTGGAGTCTTTGAAAAAATGTTGGGCTTTCCTCTGACACCGCCTAGTATATAGGTCCTGAATGGCAGGAAGCTTGACCCCAGTGATGTACTGGGCCGTACGCACTACGCCTTACAGTCAGATGTCGAGCAGTTGCCATACTAGGCAGTGATGCAACCGGTCAGGGTGCTCTCGATGGTGCAGCTGTATGACTTTTTGAGGATCTGGGGACCCATTCCGAATCTTTTCAATCTCCTGAGGGGGAAAAGTTGTTGTCGTGCCCTCTTCTTGGTGTTTTTGGACCATGATAGTTTGTTGGTGCTGTGGACAGCAAGGAACTTGAAACTCTCGACCCGCTCCACTACAGCCCCAGCGATGTTAATGGGGGCCTGTTCGGCCCACCTTTTCCTGTAGTCCACGATCAGCTCCTTTGTCTTGCTCACATTGAGGGAGAGGTTGTTGTCCTGGCACCACACTGCCAGGTTTCTGAAATCCTCCCTATAGGCTGTCTCATCGTTGTCAGTGACCAGGCCTACCACTGTTGTGTCGTCAGAAAACCTAATGATGGTGTTGGAGTCGTGTTTGGCCACGCAGTCGTAGGTGAACAGGGAGTAGAGGAGGGGACTAAGCACACACCCCTGAGGGGCCCCAGTGTTGCCTACCCTTACCACCTGGGGGCGGCCCGTCAGGAAGTCTAGGATCCAGTTGCAGAGGGAGGTGTTTAGTCCCAGGGTCCGTAGCTTAGTGATGAGCTTCGTGGGCAATTTGGTGTTGAACGCTGAGCTGTAGTCGATGAACAGCATTCTCACATAGGTGTTCCCTTTGTCCAGGTGGGAAAGGGCAGTTTGGAGTGCGATTGAGATTTGTTGGGGTGGTATGCAAATTGGAGTTGGTCTAGGGTATCCGGGATGATACCCTAGGCTCCGCTGTGTACCTTTGCAGCTCCTTCACGGTTATCTTTGGTCTCTATGTTGCCTCTCTGGTTAATGTCCTCCTTGCCTGGTCCGTGAGTTTTGGTGGTTAGCCCTCTCTTGGCAGGTTTGTTGTGGTGCCATATTCTTTCAATTTTTTAACAATGGATTTTATGGTGCACTGTGGGATGTTCAAAGTTTATATTTTTTTATAACCCAACCCTGATCTGTACTTCTCCACAACTTTGTCCCTGACCTGTTTGGAGAGCTCCTTGGTCTTCATGGTGCCGCTTGCTTGGTGATGCCCCTTGCTTAGTGGTGTTGCAGACTCTGGGGCATTTCAGAACAGGTTTATATATAGTGAGATCATGTGACAGATCATGTGACACTTAAATAAAGTCAACCTGTGTGCAATCTAACTAATTATGTGACTTCTGAAGGTAATTGGTTGCACCAGATCTTATTTAGGGGCTTCATAGCAAAGGTGGTGAATACATATGCACGCACCACTTTTCCGTTAATGTTTTTGTATTATTGTTTTGAACAAGTTATTTTTTTCATTTCACTTCAAAAATTTCGACTATTTTGTGTATGTCCATTACATGAAATCCAAATAAACATTCATTTAAATTACAAGTTGTAATGCAACAAAATTGTTAAAACGCCAAGGGAGATGAATACTTTTGCAAGGCACAGTAGATGACTCCGTCATTTGTAACAAGTTTCTGTAAATTCATTTTGGTAGCATTTCTATGTTGAAGATTAAAAAAGAATTTGGTGCATTTTTACACATATTCCATCCAGTTCGTTAAATAGTTTATATTATATTACACTTGATCTTTCTTGAATAAGTTCCTCAAGTTATTTTTGTTTTCCCTCTCATTCTGCGCCTCTGGTACAGTTTTTATTGCTATCTGTACTGTTAGTTCCTCTATTTCCTTTGTTAATATGAATCTTGACATCAATTATTTTTGTTTTAAAGATTAGTTTTGAATTGCATGGTCTCTAAAAGTACATTCTAAAGTGGCCCATACAAAAAGGGGATCTGCTGTACCTATGTTATGTAGATAAAAGTCAGTTATAAATTCTTCTGTCTTGGTTAAAAACTAGTTGTTATCCAGTAGGCTTTGATTACATTTCCAATATCTTCTCCCACGTGGAAATTCTGTAGGAGTAATGTGTATGGCAATTATTTGATGGTCCAACGGACTATACACAAAAACAAAGGAGGAGCACATAGGTCTCCAAAAAACAGGCTGACAACAAACAATACGAAACACTAACTCTGACTAGAAAAACACAATGACACAGGGAGAACATTTCTCGAGTGCCTGTAACTCTGTCACGTGATCTGACACTCATATGTACTGCTTGACATCAAGGAACTAGCAGAGAAAACTGAGCAAGGGAACACAGGGAAGTGAGGTGTCAGGCTGTGATGTGTACGCGGCGAGTGAAGTCAGACGCAGGACACAGAGAATCAGGTTGACTACTTTACTGAGCGTTACGCACAAAACAAACGTCTCCAACACTGGAGGGAAAAACACCATATGCGTAATCCGAAGTAGTAGCTAGGCCGAACATCAACAAGACAATGAACAATAACACACAAAGCCCAAACGTAAAACAAGGGAACTTATATGCTACACAATCAACACTAATATGCAACAGGTGTACTAACTAGACAACACAAGACAAACACCGAAAACATTGATCGGCAGTAGCTAGTACTCCGGGGACGACGAACGCCGAAGCCTGCCCGAGCAAGGAGGAGGAACAGCCTCGGCAGAATCCGTGACATGAGGGCATAAATACACAAGTGAATCAGATAGCCACAGGTGACACCAATAGGCAGATAATTAGTCCAGACTGTGAGTGAGGAGGTGCATTTGATTGTCGGAGGATGACACCTAGTGGGTTGCTCTGGACTGCGACCCACTCCTGTAACAAGAAAGTAGTGAAGACAACTAGGTTGATTGAGCCTCCGCCATGTTTATCTAACTAAATCAGGATATTTAAGCATCTATATATCCATATATCCACTAGTTTCAATATATCCTTAATATTCGTGATTTCCTTAAGATCATGAGGGTGATAGTTTGTAGGGTACTTAAAACCATAGTATAATCTCCCACCATAATAGAGTCATGTATTGCTTGTAAGCTCGATAAATTATTATATATATTTTTCGAAGAAGTGTGGATCATCATTATTTGGACAGTATAGATTAATAAGACAAATCAGTTTATGTTCCACTAGTATATTTAAAAGGACGCACCTTTGCAGATCTGTTAGGACAGTTTGCCCATTTGGATCGAAATTAATGTTAATTAATATCATCGCCCCTTTTGAGTTTGTTTCACCCCCCCGAGTCCTTTTTCTTCATCTAAAGATGTGCAATGAGTTTCCTGATAAACAATAGATATTTCAGTGGCTTGCAAAAGTATTCACCCCCCTTGGCATTTTTCCTATTCTGTTGCCTTACAACCTGGAATTAAAATGGATTTTTTGGGGGTTTGTATCATTTGATTTACACAACATGCCTAACCCTTTGAAGATGCAACATATTTTTATTGTGAAACAAACAAGAAGAGCATACATAGCTATTCACCCCCCCCAAAGTCAATACTTTGTAGAGCCACCTTTTGCAGCAATTACAGCTGCAAGTCTCTTGGGGTATGTCTCTATAAGCTTGGCACATCTAGCCACTGGGATTTTTGCCCATTCTTCAAGGCAAAACTGCTCCAGCTCCTTCAAGTTGGATGGGTTCTTCTGGTGTACAGCAATCTTTAAGTCATCCCACATATTCTCAATTGGATTGAGGTCTTGGCTTTGACTAGGCCATTCCAAGACATTTAAATGTTTCCCCTTAAACCACTCAAGTGTTGCTTTAGCAGTATGCTAAGTGTCATTGTCCTGCTGGAAGGTGAACCTTCGTCCAAGTCTCAAATATCTGGAAGATTGAAACAGGTTTCCCTCAAGAATTTCCCTGTATTTAGCGCCATCCAGCATTCCTTCAATTCTGACCAGTTTCCCAGTCCCTGCCGATTAACAACATCCCCACAGTATGTTGTTATCGGGGTGATGAGAGGTGTTGGGTTTGCGCCAGACATAGCGTTTTCCTTGATAACCAAAAAGCTCAATTTTCTGACCAGAGTACCTTCCTCCATATGTTTGGGGAGTCTCCTACACGCCTTTTGGTGAACAACAAACTTGTTTGTTTCTTTTTTTTCTTTAAGCAATGGCTTTTTCTGGCCACTCTTCTGTGAAGCCCAGCTCCGTGGAGTGTACGGCTTAAAGTGGTCCTATGGACAGATACTCCAATCTCCACTGTGGAGCTTTGCAGCTCCTTCAGGGTTATCTTTGGTCTCTTTGTTGCCTCTCTGATTAATGCCCTCCTTGCCTGGTCTGTGAGTTTTGGTGGTCAGCCCTCTCTTAGCAGGTTTGTTGTGGTGCCACATTCTATCCATTTTTTAATAGTGGATTTAATGGTGCTCCGTGGGATGTTCAAAGTTTCGGATATTTTTTTATAACCCAACCCTTATCTGTACTTCTCCACAACTTTGTCCCTGACCTGTTTGGAGAGCTCCTTGGTCTTCATGGTGCCACATGCTTGGTGGTGCCCTTGCTTAGTGGTGTTGTAGACTCTGGGGCCTTTCAGAATAGGTGTATATATACACTCAGATCATGTGACACTTAGATTGCACACAGGTGTACTTTATTTTACTAATTATGTGACTTCTGAAGGTAATTGGTTGCACCAGATTTTATTTAGGGGCTTCATAGCAAAGGGGGTGAATACATATGCACGCACCACGTTTCCGTTATTTATTTTGTATAATTTTTTTAAACAAGTTCTTTTTTTCATTTCACTTTGGACTATTTTGTGTATGTCCATTACATGAAATCCAAATAAAAATCCATTTAAATTACAGGTTGTAATGCAACAAAATAGGAAAAACGCCAAGGGGGATGAATACTTTTGCAAGGCACTGTATATTCCTTCTCTTTTAGACAAGTAAATACTGATCGTCTTTTCTTATTATCCACTAAGCCATTACATTTGTAACTAGCTATATTAATTTTACCACTTACCATAATAAGATACAAGTTTCAATTATATTTACCATAATATATGTTTGTAAATTGACCATTAAAAAGTACCATGATGATTAAGTGTCCATGTAGCTGTACCATGATATTTGCACTGCGAATGAGTAAACCTCCAATTGTCCTCCTATATTCCAACGGCTAAAACCTCCCCCCATCCCTAGTTGGGTTGTAATCCCAGTGACTGACAGACCACTCCTGTACACATGGATCCTAGGGCCTTTGAGAGATTGGGAATCATCCTTTAAAAAGAGCACATAGTGGCAACCAACAGCATTTTTTAACTCTTGTTTTGTATATAGTTATTTAAAATATATACACTACAGTTCAAAAGTTTGGGGTCACTTAGAAATGTCCTTGTTTTCAAAAGGAAAGCAAATTTTTTGTCCATTAAAATAACATCAAATTGATCACAAATACAGTGTAGACATTGTTAATGTTGTAAATGGCTATTGTAGCTGGAAACAGCTGATTTTTTATGGAATATCTACATAGGCGTACAGAGGCCCATTATCAGCAACCATCAGTCCTGTGTTCCAATGGCACGTTGTGTTTGCTAATCCAAGTTTATAATTTTAAAAGTCTAATTGATCATTAGAAAACCCTTTTGCAATTATGTTAGCACAGCTGAAAACTGTTGTGCTGATTAAAGAAGCAATAAAACTGGCCTTCTTGAGACTAGTTGAGTATCTGGAGCATCAGCAATTGTGGGTTCGATTACAGGCTCAAAATGGCCAGAAACAAATAACTTTCTTCTGAAACTCGTCAGTCTATTCTTGTTCTGAGAAATGACAGGCTATTCCATGCGAGAACTTGCCAAGAAACTGAAGATCTCGGACAACGCGATGTACTACTCACTTCACAGAACATCGCAAACTGGCTCTAACCAGAATAGAAAGAGGAGTGGGAGGCCCTGGTGCACAACTGAGCAAGAGGACAAATACATTAGTGTCTAGTTTGAGAAACAGACGCCTCACAGGTCCTCAACTGGCAGCTTCATTAAATAGTACCCGTAAAACACTAGTCTCAATGTCAACAGTGAAGAGGCGACTCCGGGATGCTGACCTTCTAGGCAGAGTTGCAACGCCACGCCATACCCTGTGACCGGCGCTTGATTGGAGCCAATTTCCTCCTACAACAGGACAATTACACAAAGCACAGCTCCAAACTATGCAATAACTATTTAGGGAAGAAGTAGTCAGCTGGTATTCTGTCTATAATGGAGTGGCCAGCACAGTCACCGGATCTCAACCCTATTGAGCTGTTGTAGGAGCAGCTTGACCGTATGGTACGTAAGAAGTGCCCATCAAGCCAATCCAATTTGTGGGAGGTGCTTCAGGAAGCATGGGGTGAAATCTCTTCAGATTACCTCAACAAATTGACAACTAGAATGCCAAAGGTCTGCAAGACTGTAATTGCTGCAAATGGAGGATTCTTTGACGAAAACAAAGTTTGAAGGACACAATTATTATTTATATTAAAAATAATTATTTCTAACCTTGTCAATGACTACATTTCCTATGCATTTTGCTATATTTCCTATTTAAACTCATTTCATGTATGTTTTCATGGAAAACAAGGACATTTCTAAGTGACCCCAAACCTTTGAACGGTAGTGCCTTCGGAAAGTTTTCAGACCCCTTGACTTTTTTAACATTTTGTTACATTACAGCCTTATTCTAAAATTGATTAAATAACATTTTCCTAAGCAATCTACACACAATACCCCACAACGACAAAGTGAAAACAGGTTGTTCGAAATTTTTTGCAAAATTATTACAAATAAAAAAGAGAAATACCTTATTTAGATAAGTATTCAGACACTTTGCTATGAGACTCGAAGTTGAGCTCAGGTGCATCCTGTTTCCATTGATCATCCTTGAGATGTTTCTACAACTTGATTGGAGTCCACCTGTGGTAAATTCAATTGATTGGACATGATTTGGAAAGGCACACACCTGTCTATTTAAGGTCTCACAGTTCACAGTTCATGTCAAAACAAAAACCAAGCCATGAGGTGGAAGGAATTGTCCGTGGAACTCCGAGACAGGATTGTGTTGAGGCACTGATCTGGGGAAGGGTACCAAAAAAATTCTGCAGCTTTGAAGGTCCCCAAGAACACACTGGCCTACATAATTCTTAAATAGAAGACGTTTGTAACCACCAAAACTCTTCCTAGAGCTGGCTGCCCTGCCAAACTGAGCAATCGGGGGAGAAGGCCCTTGGTCAGGGAGGTGACCTCAGTGGAGGTGGGAGATACTTCCAGAAAGACAACCATCTCTGCAGCACTCCACCAATCAGGCCTTTATGGTTGAGTGGCCAGACGGAAGCCACTCTTCAGTAAAAGGCACATCACAGCCCGCTTGGAGTTTGCCAAAAGGCACCTAAAGACTCTCAGACCATGAGAAACAAGATTATCTGGTCTGATGAAAACAAGATTAAACTCTTTGGCCTGAATGCCGAGCATCCCGTCTGGAGGAAACCTGGCACCATCTCTATGGTGACTCATGGTGGTGGCAGCATCATGCTGTGGGGATATTTTTCAGCGACAGGGACTGGGAGACTAGTAAGGATAGAGGGAAAGAGGAACGGAGCAAAGTACAGAGACATCCTTGATGAAAACCTGCTCCAGAGCGCTCAGGACCTCAGACTGGGGCAAAGGTTCACCTTCCAACAGGACAACGACCCTAAGCACACAGCCAAGACAACGTAGGAGTGGCTTCGGGACAAGTCTCTGAATGTCATTGAGTGGCCCAGCCAGTGACCGGACTTGAACCTGATCGAACATCTCTGGAATGACCTGAAAATAGCTGTGCAGCAAGGCTCCCCATCCAATATGACAGAGTTTGAGAGCATCTGCAGAGAAGAATGGGAGAAACTCCCCAAATACAGGTGTGCCAAGCTTGTAGCATCATACCCAAGAAGATTCGATGCTGTAATCTCTGCCAAAGGTGCTTCAACAAAGTACTGAGTAAAGGGTCTGAATACATATGTAAATGTGATATTTCATTGTTTTATTTTTTATAAATTAGCAAAAAGTTATAAAAACCTGTTTTTGCTTTGTCATTATGGGGTATTGTGTGTAGATTGATGGGGGGGGACTATCAAATCAATTTTAGAAAAAGGCTTTAACGTAACAAAATGTGGAAAAAGTCAAGGGGTCTGAATACTTTCCAGCAATTCGACCATGAAGGCCTGATTCACATAGTCTCCTCTGAACAGGTGATGTTGAGATGTGTCTGTTACTTGAACTCTGTGCACATTTATTTGGGCTGCAATTTCTGAGGCTGGTAACTCTAATGAATGTATTATCTGCAGCAGAGGTAACTCTGGGTCTTCCATTCCTGTGGCGGTCCTCATGAGAGGCAGTTTCATTTGAAGAAACTTAGAAAGTTCTTGAAATGTTCCGTTTTGACTGACCTTCATGATGATGGACTGTTGTTTCTCTTTGCTTATTTTAGCTGTTCTTGCCATAATATGGATTTGGTCTTTTACTGAATAGGGCTATCTTCTGTATACCCCACCTACCTTGTCACAAGACAACTGATTGGCTCAAATGCATTAAGAAGGAAAGAAATTCCACAAATTAACGTTTAAGAAGGCACACCTGTTAATTGACATGCATTCCAGGTGACTACCTCATGAAGCTGGTTGAGAGAATACCAAGTGTGCAATGCTGTCATCAAGGCAAAGGGCGGCTATTTTAAGAATCTCAAATATAACATTTATTTTGATTTGTTTAACACTTTTTTGGTTACTACATGATTCCATATGTGTTATTTCATAGTTTTGATGTCTTCACTATTATCTACAATGTAGAAAATAAAATTAAAATAAGAAATACCCTTTAATGAGTAGGTGTTCTAAAACTTTTGACTGGTAGTGTATATATATTAAAAAATCTCTCATATCTTAAATATTCCCACAATTGACATATAATATGCGTCATAATTTAGGCACTTCCTGCGAAGGATTGTTAACTATAACAAGGACTGGCAGTACACAATCTAAATTTTTGGCAAGCAATTATTATTCAATTTACATTACAGTATATTGTCCCCAACATCATTAGCAACAGATGTGGGATGAATACTGGCACTCACCCCACCCCTCCCACACAAATACCTCTACCCCTCTCTCCCTTTCTAGCCATTGACCGACCTCCACCCACCCACCCGAACGCACACACACATAATCACAAGCTCAGATGTTCAACAGTTGTTTTATCCCCGAGCCCAAATCAAGAGAAGACTTGTTGTGTGAATGCGTTTACAGTTGTAGCTGTTTGAGAAGGCATGCCAAATTGAGCAATACTGGGAAAAATTCATTAAATTAACCAATGTCTAGTCCTAGCTGATGGAGATCAGTTACCCTCCTTCTCCCCAACACACACACATGCTGTTCCCTCGTTGTGACCCTCCTTCCCATTAAGTCAAACCGTTTGATTATTCTGTGCCATGGGGCCACAATAATTTGCCCCCTCTCTGCTTGTACGAGTGTGACCCCCCTCCCCATGGGTTACTGCAGCCAGTGTTGCCAGCACTGCCACTACATGGGTGGGGGTACTCCACCAGAATTCCCTCTGTCTAGGTGTGATGTCGTTAAGGTTGTCATTAGCAGCTTTGAGAAAATCCTTGTATATTATGCTCTCCCATCTAGGGGCTTAGCCTTTGTTGGACCAACCCTGCCAGGCAGGCTCAGACTCTTGAGGGGCCGATGCTGCTTTAGTGGATCTCTGACCACGTTCATTTTTCTGTCTTGGCTGCGTAGGCTACTTGCAGTAGGCCTATGAAACAGATAAGGACTTCCCCTTAGTGGGTAGGTCACTCAGGTGGGTGTCTGGGATATAGGGTAGGGTACAGTTCCATCATGATAGAACAATAAATAAATAAACAATATATTTGTAATTTGTTTTAAAGTATAAACTCCAGTGGGTGATCGAGATAAGATGAATAACCACCAATGTAAACGAAAAAGCATGACATTTTTAGTACTGAATTTTTAGCATTTTGATTGCATTTTAATCAAAATAGCCTTAATTTTGTCCGGCATCTTGCTCAGCCTACTTGAACCGATTGCGAGATGGGGTAGTTCGCGTCACATATCCGCGCAAATATTGAAATGCTTCCCTGTAAAGAGTTGATGATTTTATGCAATTCATCATTACAACTGACTGAACAGTCGCTGATGCTACGTGTCAGTGTGAATAATTTGTCATATTTCCCCATTTCACGAGTATAACATTACAATTGTATAGCTAATAGGCTATGTGTTTGTAGATCGACTGAAGTGAATTAACCTACAGATGCCAAAGTGATAATGGCTGGGGTTATTAGGGGTTCAAAGAAGCGAAGCTGGGTAAAACCCTATTGTTATTGTTGGCCTTCACTATTATTATTGTTTTTCCGGTTCTTCCATCATGGAAAATGAACATGCAACTTGCCATGATGGTAAAGGCACATGTGCCAAAACCTCTCATGCAATCCCATGCTAATTGGCCACATGTTGGTGCTATAACAAGCGATTAAAAATGCAAACCTTGAAAGCTCACCCCCCTCACCCCCTTTAACCTAGAGTCATGAAATTCGGTGCGTAAGGCACTCTCCTCAAAAGGAACACATTTTCTTTAAGGACCCATAAGTTCAGCCATGATGGATTTTCTGCAATTTTGAATTTTGTGAAAAACGCTTAAAACGCTACTCCTCTGGCACCGAATGACCAATCCGCATGAAACTGGACATACAGTGAGGGAAAAAAGTATTTGATCCCATGCTGATTTTGTAGGTTTGCCCACTGACAAAGAAATGATCAGTCTATAATGTTAATGGTAGGTTTTTTGAACATTGAGAGACAGAATAACAACAAAAAAATCCAGAAAAACGCATGTCAAAAATGACCCCCTCTCAATCAGAAAGATTTCTGGCTCCCAGGTGTCTTTTATGATATGATATATGATGATGATATGATATGCCATTTAGCAGACGCTTTTATCCAAAGCGACTTACAGTCATGTGTGCATACATTTTTACGTATGGGTGGTTCCGGGGATCGAACCCACTATCCTGGCGTTACAAGCGCCATGCTCTACCAATTGAGCTACAGAGGACCTTGGAGAGCTATTTGGTCTTGGCCATGGTGGAGAGTTTGGAATCTGATTGATTGATTGCTTCTGTGGACAGGTGTCTTTTATACAGGTAACGAGCTGAGATTAGGAGCACACTCTTAAAGGGAGAGCTCCTAATCTTAGCTTGTTACCTGTATAAAAGACACCTGTCCACAGAAGCAATCAATCAATCAGATTCCAAACTCTCCACCAGGGCCAAGACCAAAGAGCTCTCCAAGGATGTCAGGGACAAGATTGTAGACCTACACAAGGCTGGAATGGGCTACAAGACCATCGCCAAGCAGCTTGGTGAGAAGGTGACAACAGTTGGTGCGATTATTCGCAAATGGATGAAACACAAAATAACTGTCAATCTCCCTCGGCCTGGGGCTCCATGCAAGATCTCACCTCGTGGAGTTGCAATGATCATGAGAACGGTGAGGAATCAGCCCAGAACTACACAGGAGGATCTTGTCAATGATCTCAAGGCAGCTGGGACCATAGTCACCAAGAAAACAATTGGTAACACACTACGCCGTGAAGGACTGAAATCCTGCAGCGCCGGCAAGGTCCCCCTGCTCAAGAAAGCACATACACAGGCCCATCTGAAGTTTGCCAATGAACATCTGAATGATTCAGAGGAGAACTGGGTGAGTGTTGTGGTCAGATGAGACCAAAATCGAGCTTTTTGGCATCAACTCAACCCACCGTGTTTGGAGGAGGAGGAATGCTGCCTATGACCCCAAGAACACCATCCCCACCGTCAAACATGGAGGTGGAAACATTATGCTTTGGGGGTGTTTTTCTGCTAAGGGGACAGGACAACTTCACCGCATCAAAGGGACGATGGATGGGGCCATGTACCGTCAAATCTTGGATGAGAACCTCCTTCCCTCAGCCAGGGCATTGAAAATGGGTCGTGGATGGGTATTCCAGCATGACAATGACCCAGAACACATGGCCAAGGCAACAAAGGAGTGGCTCAAGAAGAAGCACATTAAGGTCCTGGAGTGGCCTATCCAGTCTCAAGACCTTAATCCCATAGAAAGGGGAGGGAGCTGAAGGTTCGAGTTGCCAAACATTAGCCTCGAAACCTTAATGACTTGGAGAAGAACTGCAAAGAGGAGTGGGACAAAATCCCTCATGAGATGTGTGCAAACCTGGTGGCCAACTACAAGAAACGTCTGACCTCTGTGATTGCCAACAAGGGTTTTGCCACCAAGTACTAAGTCATGTTTTGCAGAGGGGTCAAATACTTATTTCCCTCATTAAAATGCAAATCAATTCATAACATTTTTGACATGCGTTTTACTGGATTTTTTTGTTGTTATTCTGTCTCTCACTGTTCAAATATACCTACCATTAAAATTATAGACTGATCATGTCTTTGTCAGTGGGCAAACGTACAAAATCAGCAGGGGATCAAATACTTTTTTCCCTCACTGTATAGAATATATGGACTAATTTCTCTCAAAGCAAACTTTTCTAGGCTAGCATCTCAAACAACATGGTAGCTATTGACCAATAAATATTCACATGGGTGTGGTCTGGCAGAAATGCATGTAAATCAGACACGGTTATTCGTATCATAACAAAACTTGATGTACATGGTCAAAACACTGTCAAGACCCAACATTTACAAGCACATTTAGATCGACCACATGGTAGCACTATAACAGGCACATGTTTATATCTCTTGATCTCTTTGACTCAGAGTGATGACATTTGGCACACACCCTCTTGGAGGTGAGTCTAGGTAACCTGTAAAGTATGGTTGCATTTGGCCGCATGGTGGCACTGTTGGATAGGGAAAAAGCATTAATGCAAGCTCATAGGTTCATAGTGGCCATGTTGTTTTAGTTAGACTCTTGGAAAATATTGTGTTTAAAGATGTGCATCCATAGATGCGATATACTAAATTTGGTTCCGATCGGTCCAGCGAACAAATTTTCCTCAAGAATCCATAAAGTCTGCAATGATGGATTATCAGACATTCTAGAATTTTTTGAAAATCACTTGAAACGCTACTCCTCTAGCGCCGATAGACCGATCTGCATGAAACTTGACATGTGGCATTTATGGACTAAGCTCTCTCAATGCAATATTTTCAAGACTAGTAACAAAAACAACACGGCCGCTATTGACCAATGAACATTCAGATGGACGTGGTCTCGCACATAAATTCATACAAATCAGACAAGGATCTTCGTATTGTGACAGAAATTGTTACACATGTTCCAAACACACTGTCAAGACTCAACATATCTAAGCACATTTAGATCAACCACACAGTGGCGCTATAACCGGCACATGTTTATATCTCTTGATCTGTTTGACTCAGAGTGATGAAGGTGAGGGGAGGTGAGTCTAGCTAACTTGTAGAGTGTGGTTGAGTTGGCCACATGGTGGCACTGTTGGACAGGAAAGAACATTCATGCAAGCTCATTGGTTCATAGCGGCCATGTTGTTCTAGCTAGACTCCTGGAAAATGTTGCATTTAAAGACATGCGTACATAGATGCTATGTACTAAATTTGGTTCAGCAGAAGAATACAGTGGGGGAAAAAAGTATTTAGTCAGCCACCAATTGTGCATGTTCTCCCACTTAAAAAGATGAGAGAGGCCTGTAATTTTCATCATAGGTACACGTCAACTATGACAGAGAAATTGAGAAAAGAAAATCCAGAAAATCACATTGTAGGATTTTTAATGAATTTATTTGCAAATTATGGTGGAAAATAAGTATTTGGTCACCTACAAACAAGCAAGATTTCTGGCTCTCACAGACCTGTAACTTCTTCTTTAAGAGGCTCCTCTGTCCTCCACTCGTTACCTGTATTAATGGCACCTGTTTGAACTTGTTATCAGTATAAAAGACACCTGTCCACAATCTCAAACAGTCACACTCCAAACTCCACTATGGCCAAGACCAAAGAGCTGTCAAAGGACACCAGAAACAAAATTGTAGACCTGCACCAGGCTGGGAAGACTGAATCTGCAATAGGTAAGCAGCTTGGTTTGAAGAAATCAACTGTGGGAACAATTATTAGGAAATGGAAGACATACAAGACCACTGATAATCTCCCTCGATCTGGGGCTCCACGCAAGATCTCACCCTGTGGGGTCAAAATGATCACAAGAACGGTGAGCAAAAATCCCAGAACCACACGGGGGACCTAGTGAATGACCTGCGGAGAGCTGGGACCAAAGTAACAAAGCCTACCATCAGTAACACACTACGCCGCCAGGGACTCAAATCCTGCAGTGCCAGACGTGTCCCCCTTCTTAAGCCAGTACATGTCCAGGCCCATCTGAAGTTTGCTAGAGTGCATTTGGATGATCCAGAAGAGGATTGGGAGAATGTCATATGGTCAGATGAAACCAAAATAGAACTTTTTGGTAAAAACTCAACTCGTCGTGTTTGGAGGACAAAGAATGCTGAGTTCATCCAAAGAACACCATACCTACTGTGAAGCATGGGGGTGGAAACATCATGCTTTGGGGCTGTTTTTCTGCAAAGGGACCTGGACGACTGATCCGTGAAAAGGAAAGAATGAATGGGGCCATGTATCGTGAGATTTTGAGTGAAAACCTCCTTCCATCAGCAAGGGCATTGAAGATGAAACGTGGCTGGGTCTTTCAGCATGACAATGATCCCAAACACACCGCCCGGGCAACGAAGGAGTGGCTTCGTAAGAAGCATTTCAAGGTCCTGGAGTGGCCTAGCCAGTCTCCAGATCTCAACCCCATAGAAAATCTTTGGAGGGAGTTCAAAGTCTGTGTTGCCCAGCGACAGCCCCAAAACATCACTGCTCTAGAGGAGATCTGCTTGGAGGAATGGGCCAAAATACCAGCAACAGTGTGTGAAAACCTTGTGAAGACTTACAGAAAATGTTTGACATGTGTCATTGCCAACAAAGGGTATATAACAAAGTATTGAGAAACTTTTGTTATTGACCAAATACTTATTTTCCACCATAATTTGCAAATAAATTCATTAAAAATCCTACAATGTGATTTTCTGGATTTCTTTTTCTCATTTTGTCTGTCATAGTTGACTTCTACCTATGATGAAAATTACAGGCCTCTCTCATCTTTTTAATGGGAGAACTTGCACAATTGGTGGCTGACTAAATACTTTTTTCCCCCACTGTATGTTTAAAGTAGTCAGTATCATAAAAATGTTTCCCAAAAACATCAAAAGCATTTCGCATGATCTGGTTGATTTTGAGTTCTGATATTAGCCAACCGTGGTAAGGAGTACAGAGGTCCAATTTGTCCTGATGGTGGCACAGTGGTCCCACAGCTTGAACCCCAGCAATGCTGCTTGCAGCTTTAATGTTTGATTGTATTTGCTGTTCTCCAAATAGCATATAGGAATTGGTTTAATCGTATAGAAATGCAGTAAATGAGCCCTCATTAAAACTCAAACCCTGGTTACGGCCCCGATTGCACCCTATTCCCTAAATAGTACACTACTTTTGACCAGGGCTCATATGTCTATGTAGGGAATAGGGTGCCATTTGCGATTCATAGTGTTAAAGTACTAAGGAGCTGGGAGGGAATTCATATATAAGAGATCCCTTCACCATCAATAAAATATATTTTTCATGTCATCATGAAATTGACTTTTATAAAAGTGAATCATCAGATGAAAGTATGACATTACGCCCAAGATGAGACAAAGAATATCAAACAGCCTTGTAGATCTCGATTCACTTGGTTTTTGAAAGGATCTTATGAAAGGTCATAAAAAATGTACAGAATTATCAATCAATATACAAAGGGTTCTCAATTGAGTTAGATCTTAAGCCACTTCCAAATATTTTTATTTTTTTTATGACATTTCTGAAGTCGGGCTAGTGACTGAAATGTAACAGCGAACAAGATACGTAAATTGATACGCTTAGAGCTGAGTGACAACCAAGTCAGTTTAGACCAGTCCTCAAACGGAATAAATAATGTTTTGACAGTTAAGCATACTAGTACAGCTATGCTATTATTTTTATGCTTTAGTAGAAACAACTCACATTTGATAAGTAGGCGTGGAAACAAGTGCAGTTTTTCCAAGAATAGTCAAGAGTGAGAGGCGTGAGTGTATTGGATGTGGTTATGGTGAAGTAATGAGTGCTCATGTGGTCTGGTCAATGACACCTGTCATAGCATTGGAGAAAATGCCTGTATGCTTGACAGCATATATACATGTATACACATGACAACATAATTAATTCAAGCGTAATTACAATGTAAGTACACATAATCACATTTATACCACAGCATTGTTGAATACTCGTTTCTGATTGGTGTTCATTATTTCAGTGATAATGGCCGAAAGCCGGTGTTTGGAGGATATATTGGCACAGATGTTGTTAGGCCCAAGATGAAGTCAAGTAACCAACATATTCAAATAATGATTGACATATTTTCATTAAAAACTTTACTTTGATTAATTTATTCATGCTATTTCATCATTCCACGAGACATAGTCCTGACACAAATTTAGGGTTGTTACCCAAGCCGGCTGGTCGGTTCGGTTGCCAGAGACGCGACCCAGTCATTTAGTATTTTTGTTCTGTGTCTATGGACGTGACCCAGTCGTTCGTTCTAAATGTTCTATTGCCATACTGTCTGGCAAAGTTCTTATCCCTTGCTTGCTAGCTAGCCAACTAAGGCTAACTTACAGTCACGTCAAACATTGCAGCAAGAATAACAGCAAAGTAGATGCATTTGTTTAAGCTGTTTTCTAGTGACATTTATTTGGATACATTCATAAGAATGAGCTAATGATGCACGATTTCACCTGGCATAGAAAATGTGCGCTCTTATCAGGACACTGTTGTTCAGCAGCTAGCCAACAACACAGCTAACACAATCACTTCAAACTGAAGCTGGAAAGACTGCAAATTAGCTGTGTTTTGTTTAATTTTACCTGTTTTCTATTGACATTTCTTTGTATATGTCCATAAAAATGATGCTGATTCATGATTTCGACTGGCTGAGAAAATCTGCTTGGCTGTCTGTCTTGTTGCAACTCCCGACCCCTACACGTTCATTACTATTGGACAGCTGGAGATGACATTTTTATATTGAAACAATGTTGCAAATGTCAGAGAGACAGACCGCAAGTTTGATACAAATCTCCGCTATTGAAAACCAATTGCTAGTCTAAAAGAAATGGGAGATAATGTCTAGATGCTTTTTACAGTGGAGATCAAGTATATAAATTGTCTGGCTGGGCTGATGAGACAGTGGATTGTGCAGTGAGATGGAACAGAGTAAATAGGCATTTCAATGTCATAGCCTTAGCCAGTGGTAATTTGTGGATTATAAACTTGGTGGTTCGAGCCCTGAATGCTGATTGGGTGACAGCTGTGGTATACCACAGGTATGACAAAACCTGTATTTTTACTGCTCTAATTCCGTTGGTAACCAGTTTATAATAGCAATAAGGCACCGCGTTGCATTGTGCCTAAGAACATCCCTTAGCCGTGGTATATTGGCCATATACCACACCACCTCGTGTGTTATTGCATATACTACACCAGCTGGAATGCGGTTTTAACCAATCAGCGTCCAGGTTTAGACCCACACATTGTATAATTCCCTATAATGCATGGCATAGCTGATACAATGTTGCCAAAAAGCGAAACCAAAGGTGTTGTTGGTTACCATGGCAACTATTGCAGACATCTAGTAAACTTGCTAGCAACTTCAGTGGATGTTGAACACATTTCTAGTGGCAAAATGTGTGTGTGTGTGTGTGTGTGTGTGTGTGTGTGTGTGTGTGTGTGTGTGTGTTAAATTATAGCCGTGGTATAAGTGTGATGTTCAACTCGGGAGTTCTATGGAAAATAATGCAAATCCTTGGAAGGTGAGTGCCACTCCACAGTGCGAAGTGGCACACACCTTCCAGTTCATGCATTATTTTCCATAAAACGCATAGCCCCTCATTGATTATCACTTACATAAATGTGTTACGTCTCCTCCCGTTGCTCCCCTCCGGCGCTCTGATTCGTCGGTCTACTGAGCCACCGGTCTGAGCGCTCCACCTTGGCAACTCCGGAATGGAAACCCAACGCACCCTAATCACCTCCAGCGCACCTGTACCTCATCATCTCATCACCACCCCTATTTAGCCCTGGACTGTTCTGGATGATGTTGTGTGTGATTGTTAAGCCTTGTGTCGTTTACTCCGTTTGTTATTTCTCTTTCTCATTGTTAAGTAAACCTTGACCTTGTTAATTCCTGTGTCTGCGTCCTGCCTCTTCGTTTACTCAGTACGTGTCACAGAATGAAGGATATTTTTGTGTCAGCTACTATGAAGGAAATTGGTCGGTAACTTTGACCTAACTAATCAGTAGGCTATCCTTACATAAAAGTGCAAAACCTTTAATCCATCAATACTAACCCTGTTCTTTTTAAATCACTTGAAACCAGGTGTCTGGTACCTTGCAGTCCTATTACGTTGCCCTCTGTCTGTAGAGCAGAACCTAATGCTTAGGTGATGTGTCACTGAAAGAGAAAACCCCATGTCCTCTAAGCTGGATCAGGAAATGGAAGGGATACAGGTTAGAGGTAGAGGACTTGATGGACCTTGACTCAAAGCCCCTGGCCCAGTGGTGTCTGTAATCGAGGTTTAATTGTACAAGGCAGGGGAATTATCGGGCTATCCGCTACACACAGGCCAAGGAAGCAACAGTGGGACCAAGAGCCTAGTCAAGTAAGGACAGCAGATGTCATGTGCTGTCTCTTCCTGGAAATCCTCCATTATTATCGCTGAGTGTGAGTTTGATTGAATAAAAGCATGTGGATGTCAAATTTTAAAGAAAAGCAATTTCAAGCGGTCAAAACGGTACTTATCATATTGCACAGTGTATAATAGAATATTTGTGCATTGTGCCATTTTCAAAGCAATATGACACATTAACAAGCAGGTGGTGTTGAAAGAAAACGTCTTACGTTAATGGTGTGTGTGACTATAACAACCAGCATATGGTCCTACAGTGTGTCATCTTGACCTAGTTATTAGGGTCTTTCCACCGAGCCGGTGCCTTTTGAGAAGTGGAACTTTGTCAAAAAAAACTTTAGGTTTCACCTAATTTTAACATTCTGTCATAAAGACCACATGTTTAACTTCAAAACAAAACACGCTATCCCAACTCAAGAGGTTATTTAATAAAAAACTAAATCTATTAAGTGCCAAATAAAGTAACAGGGTTGACAATTTTATCTGAAATCAGCCATAAATGGTGACAGGTGGAATGGAAGCTTGTTGTGTGCAAAAGGGAGTGGCAATTGAATGCAAGCGTCACCCACCAAAAAATATATCGAAAACATTTCTAGCCTGTCTATCTATGGGTAACAGGGTTAGCGTGTTACAGTGCCTTCAGAAAGTATTGACACCCCTTGACTTTATCACATTTTGTTGTGTTACAGCCCGAATTTAAAATGGAAAAAATTGAGATGCTTTGTCACTGGCCTACATAGCATAAAATTGAAAAGCTGAAATGTTTTGAGTCAATAAGTATTCGACCCCTTTGTTTTGGCAAGCCTAAATACGTTCAGGAGTACAAATTTGCTTAACAAGTCACATAATAAGTTGTGTGGACTCACTCTGTGTGCAATAATAGTGTTTAACATGATTTTTGAATGACTACGTCAAATCTGTACCCAACACATACAATTATCTGTAAGGTCCCTCAGTCAAGCAGTGCATTTCAAACACAGATTCAACTACAAAGACCAGGGAGGTTTTCTAATGCATCACAAAGAAGGGCAACTATTGGTAGATGAGTAAAAAATAAAAAAGCAGACATTGAATATCCCTTTGATCATGGTGAAGTTATTAATTACACTTTGGATGGTGTATCAATACACCCAGTGACCACAAAGATACAGGCGTCCTTCCTAACTCAGTTGCCGCAGAGGAAGGAAACCGCTCAGGGATTTCACCATTTCATCAATGTTCACTTTACAACAGTTACAAAGTTTAAATGGCTGTGATAGGAGAAAACTGAGGAAGGATTAACAACATTGTAGTTACTCCACAATACTAACCTAAATTACAGAGTGAAAAGAAGGAACCCTGTACAGAATACAAATATTCCAAAACATGCATCCTGTTTGCAATAAGGCACTAAAGTAAAACTGCTGAAAATGTGGCAAAGAAATCAACTTTATGTCCTGAATACAAAGTGTTATGTTTGGGGCAAATCCAATACAACACATCACTGAGTACCACTCTTCATATTTACAGGCATGGTGGTGGCTGCATCATGTTATGGGTATGTTGTCATCGGCAAGGACTAGTGAGTTTTTTAGGATACAAATAAACGAAATAGAGCTAAGCACAGGCAAAATCCTAGAGGTAAAGCTGGTTCAGTCTGTATTTATGTATTCAACCCAGCGATTACAGCTGTGAGTCTTTTCTAGATATATTAATGTTTTATTTTTTGTGGTGACGTGACTTTCATTAATCTGATGACTGTTATTTATCGAATCAACTAACTATGTTTAATTGTCACTCGATTAAATTAATAATGTAACAATTAACTAATTAGGAATTTGGGGCACCACGGGAAAAGTTGTTTAACAAGTTACCATCTCCCGAATTAAACTCTTGGAAGATATATAGATATATATCTTGATAACAGTCACTGATGAATCATCATTACCTCATCAGTCTCATTCTGAACGTCACATACTCCTTGATATCTGCAAGAACTCTAAACTTATTGATGAATCAGCAACACACATGGGCTTAATTATTTATTTACTATCTAACTAAATAATAACACAGAATACATAAACACACAAAATAACTGTCAATTTCCCTCTGCCTGGGGCTCCATGCAAGATCTCACCTCGTGGAGTTGCAATGATCATAAGAACGGTGAGGAATCAGCCCAGAACTACACCGGAGGATCTTGTCAATGATCTCAAGGCAGCTGGGACCATAGTCACCAAGAAAACAATTGGTGCTCAAGAAAGCACATATACAGGGCCGTCTGAAGTTTGCCAATGAACATCTGAATGATTCAGCGGAGAACTGGGTGAAAGTGTTGTGGTCAGATGAGACCAAAATCGAGCTCTTTGGCATCAACTCAACTCACCGTGTTTGGAGGAGGAGGAATGCTGCCTCGTTACTAAGGCTTTTATCCTCTGGTAAAAAGGGGGCGTTCCATCACGCTGACACAATGTCTATGCTCACTTGGGCATGGTTACTGACTGGGCAAAAGTTCTAATGAGAAAACAATTATCTCATTAGAAGGCTAAAATCACATTGCTATCTTAACCAAAATACTCTCATACTTAATCATATTTTATAGAACATTTAGATGGAAAGTGTAAATATTCTACTTGTCAAGTTTACGAGTTACAGTTATTTCTTGATACCATCCTTAATGACATCACAAAATAATAAATAATATGACATGATTATCCCCACTGACCATTCCAAACATTTGGATGTCAGAAATAATGTTATTTTGATGTTAGAGTTTTTAGGCGGGCCACACTCTCTCTAGACAAAGGCATTCCTTTGGTGGATACTAAAAGACAGAGAGAGAAAGTTTCTCTCCTGCTTAAATTTACGACCCAGTGTTAAGGTGTCAAGACCGGCACAGCCCCCCTTCCCCTCTTCTGTGGGAGAGAGGGGGTCTGACAATCTTCAAACATTTGCCTAGCTGATGGGTCCTTTGATCCACTGTCAGAAGTGTCATGACAGTCCCCCTCTGGTGGGTTCAACCTTGGAAGGATTCTGCAAGTTGCAACCCACCATAAAAATGACCACGGGATGTCCTGGTTGTGGATCATCGTTGCGGTCGCCCTCTGGTGGATTACCCTGATAGGATTTCTGCAAACTGAGCAGGCCACCACAAGAATGGGCAGGGGATGTCCGGGTTGGGAATCGCCGTTCTGGACCCGTCGTCCGGTCGTCCAAGCTGGTAGATCTGGGCAGTAACTTAGGCAGATGTTAACAATGCACAACACTCACGAAATACATCATTACATTTCTTCCCCAAATGAGCGGCGTTGTGGCACTAACTGGTGGTCGAATGGGGAACTTGTTTGTGGCACTATCATTTCCTAAGTCAAAGAAACCGAAAGGACAAATGATCGAAAACACAAACAAAAGATATACAAAATATAGTTACCACACCTTAATCATCTAATTGGACTGTACTCTATACGTCCACGGTCTTGGCTAGATGACTCTATCATGGCATTGTCTAATGTCATATCTAGGGCGTTCCTTAGCAGTGTGTTGCTCAGGGCACTATCCTAAGTTGATAACTACATGATAAGTCTACAACTGGGCACTAGCTTCAGACAGTCAACAGGGATGATCTATGGACCTCTGGGGAGAAACTGTTGAGTACTGTAGCTGTAGAGTCAAAGGCTTCAGGGTAAATGTTCAACTTTACCAAGGCTGGTATTTTGCTCGGACCCTTAAGTGATCCTAGCATAAATCCTTATTAAATGTTCCGTTGTATACATGTGCGTTTATGCTTACACAAGCGGATATGCCAGGGGAAAGAAAACCAAGTATCCTGGTAGACTGCAACCTGTTCAGAATGAGTGATGTCATCAGATAATTTCCAAGTCAATGACTGGAGGTCAGTAAGAATTGCTGCCGACCTCAAGCTATATGCCAAGGGGACGTGTAGTGGTTTTACTACAAGTCAACGTGGCTTACACCATTGTAGTGGCGATAGGTATGAAGGAGTCTATTTCATAGCTATGTTATCCACGGAGGAGCTAACCTCACAACGGAAGTACACTATAAGCACTGAACCAGTCGGACGCGGTGTTCAAGGTTCATGACTTCTAATAACTTTCAACCTGAATGGAGGGTTATATTTATTAGTGGCATGTGTGTTAACCATCTGAAAAGTGTTTTGGGAGATCCCCTTCCACGTGTTGCAATCTGAGTGACTACTAACACCTCTGTCGCAGTTATCAGGGGCAATTTGACTTGTTAGGTCTCTAACGTTCTTACTGATTGTGGCTGGACTGACTGTTGCTGGCATTGGTACTCGTACCCAAGGGGACCAGCTATCCTACTGGTTTATTCTGAAATGTTATCCTACCGGAATACATGATTAGAGCATTTAACTAGTTGCATTGTAGTTGAAACTACACATGGCAAGGAATGATTATTGATGCCATTTGTTTTTGGAGGTGGAAAATACTTATTTTACGACCAGTGTGGTACACCTCAGTGATATCTCAGATGTGTTCTAAGGTTATCCCCATCGAGGGGCTTGTCCGTTCCTCTCTTTTCTCATGGGGAAGTTTACAACTAGATTTGTTTCCTGCTCTGGCGGCCTCGAACAGTGTTGCACGTAATCTCGACCACCCCCACCAGCCTCGACGAGGCTCATCAGGGGTCTGGGCTAGTATTCCCCCCTTTGTGTCTCGGGACCCCCCCACCAGCGGATGGTGTTGGTGTTCAAGGCACAAATGAAAAGGTCGGACCCTTTGTTCGAGTTGTCAGCATCCGTGTTGTTATTAGATTGGCTGTAACCTTTCAACCAAATCTCCTGGTGTTTGTGCTTCAAAACGCTCAGTGGCGTTTGTGGCCTGTCAGTCACCACAGCGTCCGCGTGTGGCGACCGTTCCAGTACCTGTGAACTGAGACGAGGATATCTTTCTGCGATATGGCACAGCGTTTCACCAGAGGGAATCATCGGGTCAGTTGCGGGACTGACACCGTTAGTTTCATTGTGAGGGGTTTCAGTCCCTTTCAAAGTGGAAAATGTATCATCGGAAGCAGAGTACACTCTGCACGTCGATGCATTTATTCCTGAGACGGCCGCAGTGCTTGCGGAAGTGTCCATAGGACAAGATAAGTTAATCTCAGCTACAGTATCACATGACTCCAGGGAGGAGGGAAGTTGCTCACTCACAGAGACTGCTGGCTCGAAATCATGGAAAAAATGGTCAATCAGGATTGCTGATTGAATGTGACGAGATATCGTAATATCTCCTTGGGTCAGATTCTGCACCAAGAGGTGTCGAAATGTCTTTTTCCCAAGGGGTTCTTTCGATAGGTACCCCTCGTGGATGACTGGGTTGCAGTTAACGTTCAGAGAAGACAGTGTGGTCAGTGGAGACTGCACCTGTGACCATACTTGGTTGTTTTTCCAATCCATCAGTGGGATCAAACGATCAAACGATCCATCAAGTCTGCTCCGAGTAGTAGTGGTTCACTTTCCAGGCTGGTAACATACACAGGGTGAACAAGCGATACGTCTCGGAAGTGTAGTTGGAGTGGTTGTTCGCATCTACGTGATGTGACATATGTGTTCATGGTGAAGACAGATCGACTTATCGGGGTTTGAGTAGAATTGGCTATTGCGATGTTTTTGACCTTTTTGCTTTGCAACATTTGTATCAGAGTCTATAGACAAAGCCTATGGGCTTGTTTCCTGATCGAGCGGGCCCTGGATAGGGTCTCGAGTAAAAGCGGGAGTCATTTGATTGTTTACGTCCTTGCTAAGTGTGTTAATTCTAGCGGACCTGTTGTACGGCAATTCCACGTCTAGTCACAGTGAGTTAACTTTTTTCCTTTTCTCAAATCTTTCTCGCTTTAGTACTTCTCTTAGTTTAACTTCTAGAAAGCATTGGTGTATGTTTTGATCGACATTGAACCCTTAGTGACCCTTGTGCTCTGGCACGTTGTGTGGGTTGAGTTCAAGAACGTAATGATCAGGTTGATTGTAGCAGTAGTCGTTTCGCTGGGGACGTACTTTAAAGTTATTTCGAACATGGTGGGTATTGGTGTCGTGGTCTCGTGGTAGAAACTGTTGTTGTGTGTCATCACTCAATGCTCCAATACCTGATAATGCACCCTCTAACTGGAGTGAGTGCTCCTGTTCAAACTTAAAAACCTAGATGTCAGGGCTCTTAGCGTTGTGCACTTTTGATGCCTCAAAAGCTGTGCTCGCAAGCTCTCTGAGGTCTGAGATTGGTAAACCAACGTGGGCTGTAGGACCCAAGTAGGTAATGAAGGTGGGATACATGTTCGACAGAAACATTTGTTTGAATGGTAATAGCTCTTCCATTCCTGTTACAGTGAGTAGGCCAAAGTAAGCTGAACAAAGCCTATGATAGTATGCTTGTGGGTGTTCATTCTGAGCTTGTTTGACAGTGTTAGCCAGCGAGCTGTCGTGTTTACGAGAAACAGAACCACTGATTTTTATTTTCAAAGCAGTGGCAAGTTTAGCGTTGCTGTTTTAGACTAATGACCTTGTCACGTGTCTATTCAACGTTTGCTTCAACAGGTAAAGCCTGGCAGAATCCATAGCGTTCGGGTAGCCATCCAAGTCATCCTCTATGTCTGCTAGTAACGTCTCAGTGTTGTTTGGCTTACCTGGAACGGGGTCAAAGGTGCTGAAGTTTTTTACGAGTTTGTCAAGGCGTTCCATGCCAAGTGCACAGAGAAGGTTGGCTTCATCCTGTGGGGAATTGTGGGCCGAAAGGCCAAGAGGAGAAACCAAGCTTTGGCTTTGTTGGCGAGGAGGCACAATTTTACTCTGTGCTGAATGGCCAAGAGGAGAAGACTGAGGGACACCTGAGAGAGGCAACGTCTGAAACTTTCTGTCGTCTTCACGCCTTTGTGTACCGAGCTCCAGTTGCGAGCTTGGTTGCTTGACTGGGTACTTTGTCAAAGCAACAAAATTCCTAGGGCTTTACAATGATGGTGAAACTTTGAGAAATGTTTTGATTGTGGTTTAAGTGACACAGGGTTGACAGAGTAACATGTCAAATGCTGAACTTTGGCACTTTAGTAAGCCTCTATTCATATAAAAAATTGTATTTATTGAATTCTCCATGTGGTCTATATTTAAGGGCACTTATTTGTATATAATTGGCTTTTAATTCAATATTGGTGCACAATTTCTACTTAAAATACCAAAGGGACGCAAAGGCACTCATTTTGTGGAACGACCCATTACTCTTAGATCTAATAGACTTTGTTCACTGACCAACATTTTACGTCCACATTTTCTAACGGGGTGGGAAGGGAAGTGGTCCATTGAAACCAATGCAAAAAAAAAGTCCGGACGAGAACAATGTTATTTGATTTTAGATACTCTGAAGAACATTTTTAGTACATTGTCATCTTCCCTTGTTGTAAAAGACATGTATTAGCTATCCACATTAGCCGTATATACAATATAAGAAAGAACATTGGAAAAGTTCAGCTGTGATTTACTTCTATTGGCATGAGTTTCAAATACTTTCTTCACAGCTGCTGTAGAATATGTCCTTGTTTATGGTTTTCCATATAAATATATGCCAAATGGCAAAGAAAACATATGGCACAAAGACTTAATGTCAGTTGAGGTGAGAGTGAGATCTACGTTATGTTCTATGTCTATGCCAACATTCTCTTTTCAGTAAGTCAACCATTTTCTCGTCAGAGTAGTGCATTTACATAATGCAGTCGTTCAGCGAGCGTGTTTCTGTAACTTTGTTCATTCTTGATGAGGGGTTTCAAGGTGAACTTGTAATATTTCCCTGTGCATGTCTGTCTGCACTTAACAACGGCTACATTTTGTCTCGGTTCAGATCATTTTCTATGCTTGATCCAATGGACTTTAAATACAAATACCCTGTGAAGCTGTTGACCATGGGTAATGTGCTTACACGAAAGTAGCACATGGAACTGCTCATCAAACTGTATTCAGTGCTGTGTACTCCATTTAAATTGAAATGCTGATATACTTTCAGCCATTCAATGTGAATCTGCCAGAAATTCTTTAAATAAAGTGATCTAAATAGTTTATTCAGTGGCTATAGATTCAAGTGTTGTGTAAGGGAAATTAGGTTAAACACACTGCAGAGTAGACCTACTCTATTATGTTCATATTAGGACAGCCTCAATCTCAGCAGGAATTATTTCAATCATCAGAGTAGAAATGCTCTGTAGAAATGTTAACACTAAAACCACCATTGTCCAACATTCACTGGCTTTTGATTTTGGGATTAAAACTAAAAAGGTAATTTTCCATGAAGAAAAATGGTGTGCCTTACTTCAGCTGGTCAAAATACTGTTTTATGCTAGTAGAAGAAATGTAGAAGTTTAAATTGCTAGTGTTGAAAAATAGTAGAATTCTAGTGTAGAAGTAGTGATGTTATTACAGTAATGGTGTGTTAGGCTTTTGTGGGATATTATACAACTGGTGGGTCTAATCCTGAATGCTGATTGGTTAAAACCGCATTCCAGCCGGTGTCAATTCCACAAGTTACCACCGGCTAAATCTATGACGTTAAAATGCCTATTTACTCTGTTCCATCTGACTGCGCAAATCCACTGTCTCATCAGACCAGCTAGGCAATTTATAAACTTGATCTCCACTATAAAAAACATCTAGACATCTCACATTTCTTTTAGACTAACATTTAGTTTTCAACAATGGAGATCTGTGTTAACCTTGCTGTCTGTCTCTCCGACATTTGCAACATTGTTTCAATTTTCACATTCGATCTCCTGCTGTCCCATAGTAATGAACGTGTCGGGAGTCAGGATGAGACAGACAGGCAGGCAGCTTTCCTCAGCCAGTCGAAATCATGACTCCGCATCATTTTTATGGATATATACAAAGAACTATCAATAGAAAACAGGTAAAACGAAACAAAGTGCAGCTCGTTTGCTGTATTTCCAGGTTCAGTTTGAAGTGATTGTGTAAGTTGTGTTGTTGGCTAGCTGCTGAACAACAGTGTCCTGATGAGAGCACACATTTTCTATGCCAGGTGAAATCGCTTATCATTGTCATGGATGTGTCCAAATGTCACTAGAAAACAGCTTAAACAAACACAAATGCAGCTACTTTGCTGTTACAGTATTCTGGCTGCACTGTTTGACGTGACTATAAGTTAGCCGTAGTTGGCTAGCTAGCAAGCAAGGGATAAGAACATTGCCAGCCAGTATGGCAATGGAACATTTAGAATGAACGACTAGGCCGCGTCCATAGATACAGAACAAAAAGACTGAATGACTGGGTCGTGTCTCTGGCAACCGAACCGATTGAACAAATGACCAGTCAGCTTGGGTAGCAACCCTAGATTTGTGTCAGGACTATATCTTGTGGAAGGATGAAATAGTATGAATAAATTAATCAAAATAACGTTTTTAATGAAAATATGTCAATCATTATTTGAATATGTTGGTAACCCGTTGTATAAAAGTGATAATGCCCTCGAAGCCAGTGTTTGGAGTATATATTGGCACGGTTTGTCGTCCCTCAACTTCGTCTCGGGCTTAACAACACCCGTGCCAATATATCCTCCAAACACCGTGCCATCAGGTAACATCAGGTGCTTCATTTCAAATCAAATCAAATTTTATTTGTCACATGCTCCGAATACAACAGGTGTAGACCTTACAGTGAAATGCTTACTTACAAGCCCTTAACCAACAATGCAGTTTTAAGAAAAATAAGTGTTAAGAAAGTATTTCAGCTTAACCTAGGGTATGGCAAAGTGACATACCCTAAGTCATTTTCATAAAATTGAAGCTCATTTACTGCATTTGTTCACAATTTAAAAACTCTAAAATGCATTTGGGAAAACAGCAAAAACAAGCAAAATTGACTCCAGACGTTATCATCTTGGCTGCTGTAGCTTCAGTCACCTCAGTCAATAGGGCACTTAACATTCTTTATAAAATGGGTTGTTTGGATCCTGGATGCTGATTGGTTGATAGCAGGAAGTAATTCACCACAATCCCTGGGTAATGTCTGTTAACAGTTCCATTTGAATTATCAATGCACATCCACTGTCCCACTAACCTGGGTACCAATCTCTTTAGCTAGTCCACTCCCTGTACTCCATGTCATGTGCCAGACTGACCTTTCTGCTATCTTCAAATATGAACATTCCATAATTAATGAGCTCTAGGAGAACAGAGGATTTGACCCTGATTCGATCACCCTCACAGCTATCGCCCAACCACAACAATTATACAAATATTGGAACATTGGCACTTTATTTCTCCACAGAAGAAGATGGTATCCGGTTGCTAAGCAACCATTTTTTATTAGTCCAGAAGAAACCAGTCTGTCAAAAGTTACTAGCTCATGTCTAAATTCTCAAACTAAATACATACTGCAATTCCAACCACAAAACATCTCAGTCCTCAAAATACAACAACTTGCCTAGCTAACAGCTAAATGTTTGTTTTTGACTTTGTTATAAATTCTAATGATGATGGCGGCGGAGGGGATGGCTGCCGTTTTATGGACTCAACCAACCGTGCTATTTTGTTTGTTTTTTCATATTGTTTGTAACTTATTTTGTACATAATGTTGCTGCTACCGTCTCTTATGACCGAAAAGAGCTTCTGGACATCAGAACAGCGATTACTCAACTTGAACTGGACGAATAATTATTCTTTAATGAGTCGGACGAGAGGGATTTGCTCCAGACACCCGACATGGCCCTCATCCCCGTCATTCGCAGTAGAAAGAAAATGAGATATCGCAGAAAGAGATCGGGGTGCTTGGTAAGGAGTCGGCGACAAGTGGCTATTCTGCCTTTGCCATCGATACTATTGGCCAACTTACAATCACTTGATAATAAAGTGGACGAACTACAGGCACAAATATCCTAACAACGGGACATAAAAAATGGTAATATCTTATGTTTCACAGAGTCGTGGCTGAACGAAGACATGAATAACGTACAGCTGGTGGGTTATACACTGTATCGGCAGGATAGAACAGCAGCCTCTGGTAAGACCTGGGGTGGCGGTCTATGTATATTTGTAAACAAAAGCTGGTGCACGATATCTAAGGGAGTCTCAAGGTTTTGCTCGCCTGAGGTAGAGTATCTCATGATAAGCTGTAGACCACACTATCTACCAAGAGTGTTTTCATCTATATTCTTCATAGCTGTCTATTTCCACCACAAACCGATACTGGCACTAAGACCGCACTCAATGAACTGTATACGGCCATAAGCAAACAGGAAAACGCTCATCCAGAGGCGGCGCTCCTAGTGGCCGGGGACTCTAATACAGGGAAACTTAAATCAGTTTTACCTCATTTCTACCAGCATGTTAAATGTGCAACCAGAGGGAAAAAAACTCTGGACCACCTTTACTCCACACACAGAGACGTGTACAAAGCTCTCCCTCGCCCTCCATTTGGCAAATCTGACCATAATTCTATCCTCCTGATTCCTGCTTACAAGCAAAAACTAAAGCAGGAAGCACCAGTGATTCGGTCAATAAAAAAAGTGGTCAGATTAAGCAAATACTAAGCTACAGGACTGTTTTGCTAACACAGACTGGAATATGTTCTGGGATTCTTCCGATGGCATTGAGGAGTACACCACATCACTCACTGGCTTCATCAATAAGTGCATCGATGACATCGTCCCCACAGTGACTGTACGTACATACCCCAACCAGAAGCCATGAATTACAGGCAACATCCGCATTGAGCTAAAGGGTAGAGCTGACGCTTTCAAGGAGAGGAACTCTAACCCGGAAGCTTATAAGAAATCCTGCTATGCCCTCAGACGAAACATCAAACAGGCAAAGTGTCAATACAGGACTAAGATCGAATCGTACTACACCGGCTCCGACGCTCGTCGGATGTGGCAGGGCATGCAAACTATTACAGGCTACAAAGGGAAGCACAGCCTTGAGCTGCCCAGTGACACGAGCCTACCAGACAAGCTCAATTACTTCTATGCTCGCTTCGTGGCAAGTAACACTGAAACATGCATGAGAGCATCAGCTGTTCCAGACGACTGTGTGATCACGCTCTCCGTAGCCGATGTGAGTAAGACCTTTAAACAGGTCAACATTCACAAGGCCGCAGGGCCAGACGGATTATCAGGACGTGTACTCTGAGCATGTGCTGACCAACTGGCAAGTGTCTTCACTGACATTTTCAACTTCTCCCAGTCTGAGTCTGTAATACCAACATGTTTCAAACAGACCATAGTCCCTGTGGCCAAGAACACTAAGGTAACCTGCCTAAATGACTACCGACCCATAGCACTCACATCTGTAGCCATGAAGTGCTTTGAAAGGCTCACATCAACACCATTATCCCAGAAACCCTAGACCCACTCCAATTTGCATACCGCCCCAACAGATCAACAGATGATGCAATGTCTATTGCGCTCCACACTGCCCTTTCACACGTCGACAAAAGGAACACCTATGTGAGAATGCTATTCATTGACTACAGCTCAGCGTGCAACACCATAGTGCCCTCAAACCTCATCACTAAGCTAAGGACCATGGGACTAAACACCTCCCTCTGCAACTGGATCCTGGACTTCCTGACAGGCCGCCCCCAGGTGGTAAGGGTAGGTAACAACACATCCGCCACTCTGATCCTCAACACGTGGGCCCCTCAAGGGGTGCGTGATCAGTCCCCTCCTGTACTCCCTGTTCACTCATGACTGCATGGCCAGGCAAGACTCCAACACCATCATTAAGTTTGCCAATGACACAACAGTGGTAGGCCTGATCACCGACAACGACGAGACAGCCTATAGGGAGGTGGTCAGAGACCTGGCCGTGTGGTGCCAGATTAACAACCTCTCCCTCAACGTGATCAAGTCAAAGGAGATGAAATTGGACTACAGGAAAAAGAAGAGGACCAAGCACGCCCACATTCTCATTGACGGGGCTGTAGTGCAGCAGGTTGAGAGCTTCAAGTTCCTTGGTGTCCACATCACCAACAAACTAACATGGTCCAAGCACACCAAGACAGTCGTTAAGAGGGCACGACAAAACCTATTCCACCTAAGGAGACTGAAAAGATTTGGCATGGGTCCTCAGATCCTCAAAAAGTTCTACAGCTGCACCATCGAGAGCATCCTGACTGGTTGCATCACTGCCTGGTATGGCAACTGCTCGGCCTTGACCGCAAGGCACTACAGAGGGTAGTGCGTACGGCCCAGTACATCACTGGGGCCAAGCTTCTGGCCATACAGGACCTCTATACCAGGCGGTGTCAGAGGTAGGCCCTAAAAATTGTCAAAGACTCCAGCCACCCTAGTCATAGACTGTTCTCTCTGCTACCGCACAGCAAGCGGTACCGGAGCGCCAAGTCCAAGAGGCTTCTAAACAGCTTCTACCCCCAAGCCATAAGACTCCTGAACATCTAATCAAATTGCTACCGAGACTATTTGCATTCCGACCCCCCCCTTTATGCTGCTGCTACTCTCTGTTTATTATCTACGCATAGTCAATTTAATAACTCTACCTACATGTACATATTACCTCAATTACCTCGACTAACCGGTGCCCCCGCATATTGACTCGGTACCGGTACCCCCTGTATATAGCCTCGCTATTGTTATTTTTCCAGCTGCTCTTTAATAATTTGTAACTTTTATTTAGGATAATTTTTTTGTTTGTTTTTTTGTGTTTTTTTTTGGTATTCTTTCTTAAAACTGCATTGTAGGTTAAGGGCTTGTAAGTAAGCATTTCACTGTAAGGTCTACACCTGTTGTAATCGGCGCATGTGACAAATAAAATTTCATTTGATTTAATTATATTTTCGAGATTCCACATGTTGTCATTGAACATATACATTTTATTTCCGATTACCAATGAGCAACTCTGCCTTAAATCTAGCACATGTTGAACAATGATGAATTAATTATGAATAATTAATAAGCTAAATCATGCAAATATAACTTGTCTGTGTAAGCAGTATATAAGAGAACTTAAGGGACTGCCCCGAGAGAGCTCCCAACCAATGTGTACTATGGTGCATTAAGTTTGTTGGAACCTCTCCAGCTTGCTGATAATAAATAATTATTCATTTAATATTGACTTCAGGTGTCGCTGGTTTTGAATTTCCACGACAGATGTTTTCTACAACATCAAGGTAACAACTGATGACAATTAAGAATGATAGGACATTAATTTGCAGTAAAAAATATAAATAATTCTGGTGCTCCTACATTTTGTCTGGTGCTCCTTACTTTTTGAAGTTAGGAGCACCAGTGCTACCAATGAAAAAAGTTAATTTAGAGCCCTGGACACGACACAATGTGTTTTTCTGATGGTGTTAATTCAGGTTTCCTTGATATTACATAGGTGTCCCACAGGGATCCATTTTAGGTCCTGCACTTCTTACTGTCTATATAAACAATGTTGTTCTATCTGGAAAATGTTTGAACATACACCTGTTTTCAGATGACACTGCTATTGCCCCCACGGTTGACCAGGCGCTTTCGGCACTTCAATCTGCCTTCATTGCTTTGCAAAAAGCCTTTGTTGAACTGAAATTGGGACTTAATGCAGATAAAACCAAGTATATCTTATTCTCCAAATTATGTACAAATTGTATCTGATAATTTATGCATATGTACATTGGATGGTGCCCTATATACCACGGGTATGACAAATATTGATTTTTACTGTTCTAATTACATTTGTATTGAGGCGAAAGAAATGCACACCTATTTAGGCGAGGTGCTGGCTAACGGAGTAGAACACTTGAAAAAGAAAAGGAGAGCCGCACACTCTAGGAGCTCTGATGCAATCATTTAATAACCAACGTTTCGACAGACAAGCTGTCTTCATCAGGGTAATTACATTTGTAACCAGTTTATAATAGCAATAAGGCACCCCGGGGGTTTGTGGTAAATGGCCAATATACCACGGCTAACGGCTGTATCCAGGCCCTCCGCGTTGCGTCATGCTTAAGAAAATCCCTTAGCCGTGGTATATTGGCCATATACCATACCCCCTTGTGCCTTATTGCTTAATCATAGCAGTCAAACAAGTTAAATAAACATCCATTGATGGAAAATGATCTGGCGAGTTTAATAAGAGCCAATTATCTTTTCTCTTGCGACACATTCAAATTCCTTTATTACGTCATGTCATAGCGCTCAATAATTATTATTTTGAGGAAAACTTAATTTTGCTTCTAACGTTGTTACAGGTTACTACGATATTCCTTAATTGGCTCAATAACATTATGGAAAAAGGGTTTATTGTATAAATATGGCAACTCCTCTAAATGTGGGTTAGTTTTCAGACCTTTTGGGCGGGTATTGAGTGGTCATTGTAGCTAGCCCTGGCAACCATGGCGCTCTAGTCACCTTTCACTGCAGATATGTAAGTGTGACATAGGCAGATGCTGTGGATTGAGACGCATCCAATGCAAGAAAACAGATATCTCTAGCTTCAACAGACAGATTTTATCATGACTCAGGAAAAGACTCAGATGCAGACAGTTAGAATAACTGACGTTTATTATATAACAGGGGGCAGGCAAAGGACAGGTCAAGGGCATGCAGAGGTCGGAAGTCCAGGGCTGAGTCCGTAAGGTACAGCGCGGCAGGCAGGCTCAGGGTCAGGGCAGGCAGAAAGATCAAAACCGGGAAAACTAGAAAACAGGGCTCAAGAAAACAGGAGTACAAGAAACACGCTGGTAGGCTTGACAAGACAAGACGAACTGGCAACAGACAAACAGAGAACACAGGTATAAATGCATAGGGGATAATGGGGAAGATGGGCGACACCTGGAGGGGGTGGAGACAAGCACAAAGACAGGTGAAACACAGTACCCCCCTCTAGGGACGCCACCTGGCGTCCTACCTGGGCGCATACCTGGTTGACCGGGGTGCCGGCGGTGGAACTCAGCAATGAGGCCTGGGTCCAGGATGTCCCTAGTGGGGACCCAGCACGTCTCCTCTGGGCCATAACCCTCCCAGTCAAGCAGGTACTGGAATCCCCCGCCCCGCGGCCGAACCCTCAGGAGGCGCCTCACTGTGTACGCCGGTTGGCCGTCGATGAGATGGGGGAGGGGGGTGGGCCACACCACCAAAGGGATATCAACAGACCACCAACCTACTACCCTGAGACAAGGCTGAGTATAGCCCACGAAGATCTCCTCCACTGCACGAGCCCGAGGGGGCGACAAACCGGACAGGAAGATCACGTCAGTGACTCAACCCACTGAAGTGATGCACACCTCCTAGGGACGGCATGGAAAACACCAGTAAGCCAGTGACTCAGCCCCCGTAATAGGGTCAGAGGAAGATAATCCCAATGGAGAGACAGGAACCGACCAGGCAGAGACAGCAAGGGCGGTTTGTCTCTCCTTTCTGTTCACCTTCGCACCCCTGGGCCAGACTACACTCAATCATAGGACCTTCTGAAGAGATGAGTCTTCAGTAAAGACTTAAAGGTTGAGACCGAGTCTGCGTCTCTCACATGGATAGGCAGACCATTCCATTAAAATTGAGCTCTATAGGAGAAAGACCTGCCTCTTAGCTGTTTGCTTAGAAATTCTAGGGACAATAAGGAGGCCTGCGTGTAGGTATGTACGGCAGGATCAAATCGGAGAGATCGGTAGGAGCAAGCCCATGTAATTTTTGGTTCTAGTCAAGATTCTAGCAGACATGTTTAGCACTTACTGAAGTTTGTTTAGTGTTTTATCAGGGTAGCTGGAGAGTAGAGCATTGCAGTAGTCTAATCTAGAAGTGACAAAAGCATGTATTAGCTTTTCTGCATCATTTTTGGACAAAAGGTTTCTGATTTTTGCAATGTTACGAAGATGGAAAAAAGCTGTCCTTGAAATATTATTGATATGTTCGTCAAAAGAGAGATCAGGGTCCAGAGTAATGCCGAGGTCCTTCACAGTTTTTTTGGAGATGACTGTACAACCATCAAGATTAATTGTCTGATCCCACAGAAGATATCATTTTTTCTTGGGACCTAAAACTAGCATCTATATTTTGTCTGCGTTTAAAAGTAAAACATTTGCCGCCATCCACTTCCTTATGTCTGAAACACATGCTTCCAGGGTAGGCAATTTTGGGGCTTCACCGTGTTTCATCGAAATGTAGAGTTGTGTGTCGTCCGCATAGCAATAAAAGTTAACATTGTGTTTCCGAGGAACCAAGAGATAAAATATATAGTGAAAACAATAGTGGTCCTAAAACAGAACTTTGAGGAACACCGAAAGGTACAATTGATTTGTCAGAGGACAAACCATCCACAGAGACAAACTGATATCTTTCCGACAGATAAGATCTAAACCAGGCAAGAACTTGTCTGTGTAGACCAATTAAGGTTTCCAATCTCTCCAAAATAATGTGGTGATTGATGGTGTCAAAAGCAGCACTAAGGTCTAGGAGCACAAGGACAGATGCAAAGCCTTGGTCTAACGCCATTAAAAGGTAATTTACCACCTTCACGAGTGCGGTCTCAGTGCTTTGATGGGGTCTAAAACCAGACTGAATCGTTTCGAATATATACATTTTTTGTCTCCAGGAAGGCAGTGAGTTGCTGCACAACAGCTTTTTCTAAAATTTTTGAGAGGATTGGGAGATTCGATATAGGCCAATAGTTTTTTTTACATTTTCTGGGTCAAGGTTTGGCTTTTTCAAGAGAGGCTTTATTACTGCCACTTTTAGTGAGTTTGGTACACATCCAGTGGATAGGGAGCCATTTATTATGATCAACATAGGAGGGCCAAGCACAGGAAGTAGCTCTTTCAGTAGTTCAGTTGGAATAGGGTCCAGTATGCAGCTTGAAGGTTTAGAGGCCATGACAATTTTCATGAATGTGTCAAGAGATATAGGATTAAAAAACTTGAGTGTCTCCATTGATCCTAGGTCCTGGCAGTTTTGTGCAGACTCAGGACAGAGGAGTCCATAATTTGCTTTCTAATGAGGAGTCCATAATTTGCTTTCTAATGATCATGATCTTTTCGTCAAAGAAGTTCATGAATTCATCACTGCTGAAGTGAAAGGCATCCTCTCTTGAGGAATGCTGCTTTTTAGTTAGCTTTGCAACAGTATCAAATATACATTTTGGATTGTTCTTATTCTCCTCAATTAGGTTGGAAAAATAGGATGATCGAGCAGCAGTGAGGGCTCTTCGATATTGCTCTGTACAGGTGGCGATGAACACGGAGACGTCAGGGAAGTCGCACAAAGGCCAGGGTCCGACGGGAATGTGGACAGCGTCAGGAACAAACATCCGGTTATCTGGGCCCCCTCGGCTGGGAACGCTGCGCCTCACGGACCTGATTCTCTATTCCCCAGACGAGTGCCGCCGCCAGACACGAGGTAGGAAGAATGGTCTCGGGGTTCGAGGGTGTAGCCGCGGGGCTATAGCGCAGTGATAGCGCATCCGGCTTGACAATCTTGGACCCCGGGCGGTAGGAGAGGGAGGAATTGAACCGGGTGAAAAGCAGGGCCTACCTAGCTTGCCTGGAATTGAAATGCTTGGCGGTGCGGAGATACTCCAGGTTCTTGTGATCCGTCCACACAATGAAAGGATGTTCCGCCCACTCCAACCAGTGCTTCCACTCCTCCAATGCCATCTTCACCGCGAGAATCTCACGATTCCCCATGTCGTAATTCCTCTCCGTGTTGTTAAGACGATGGGAGAAGAAGGTGCAGGGATGTAGCTTAAGGTCCATTGCAGAAAGCTGAGACAGGACAGCCCCCACTCCGACATCCGAAGCGTCGGCCTCCACCACGAACTGACGGGACGGGTCAGGATGAACTAATATGGGAGCTCTGGTGAAGCGGTGCTTGAGGTCCAGGAACGCCTGGTCAGCAGCTGGGGACCACGTGAACGGAACCTTGGGAGAGGTGAGTGCAGAAAGGGGAGAAGCCAGGGTGCTGTAACCCCGGATAAAGCGGCGATAGAAATGGGCAAATCCCAGGAAGCATTACAGCTGCACTCTAGACATAGATTAGGGCCAATCCACCACCGCTCTCACCTTTCCGGGATTCATCTGCACATTACCCGCTGCGATGATGTAACCAAGGAAGGAGATGGTGGAGCAATGAAATTTGCACTTTTCTGCTTTCACAAAAAGCTGGTTCTCCAGGAGGTGCTGGAGGACCTGTCAGATGTGGAGCACGTGTTCTTGGGCTGAGCGAGAGAAAACGAGGATGTCATCGAGGTAGACGAAGACGAACCGGTTCAACATGTCTTGGAGAACGTCGTTAACCATGGCCTGGAACACAGCAGGAGCGTTGGTCAGACCAAATGGCATAACCAGATATTCGTAGTGTCCGCTGGCCGTGTTGAAGGCTGTCTTTCCCGTATCCGCACCAGATGGTAGGCGTTCTGCAGGTCTTGGAGAAATGGTGGCCCCCTGGAGCGGCTCGAAGGCCGAGGCGATGAGTGGTAGCGGGTAGAGGTTCTTAACCGTGATGTCATGCATGGGGGCAGAGTTTTGTCCCTCTTCTCCACAAAGAAGAAACCTGCGCCGGCAGGGGACGCAGAAGGACGGATACACCCTGCAGCCATGGAGTCCTCGATGTAGGTCTCCATAGCCTTGGTCTCCAAACCTGACAGAGAGTACAGTCGTCCCCGGGGTGGTGTGGTGCCCAGGAGAAGGTCGATCCCGCAGTCATAGGGTTGATGCGGAGGAAGCGAAGTGGCCCGGGCCTTACTGAAAACCTCCCGGAGGTCCTGGTATGGACCTGGGAATGGCGGAAATGTCAGAGGCTACTTCCGAGCCCACATGAAGAAGTCCCGGGGCAGGCTGCGTGGACTTCAGGCAATGGGCATGGTAGAACGGGCTCCAGCCAATGATGGCACCAGCAGTCCAGTCGATGAGGGGATTGTGTCGCTGTAGCCTAGAGAATCCCAATACCACGGGAACCTGAGGAGACTTAATAAGCATGAACTGGATAGGTTCGCTATGGTTCCCTGACACTCGCAGGTTGATGGGAGTGGTTATAGAGTGCTCATCCAGTGCTCTAACGTCCATAGGAATGGAGAAGAGCTGAGTGGGGATGCCCAGCTCTGACGCCAGGGTAGTGTCCAAAAAACTCTCATCGGCCCCAGAGTCGATGAGTACCGGGAGAGATTTTTAAGAAGAAAAAAAAGTGTTAAGTAAAAAATAGATAGCTAAAAAAAATATATATACAGTGTATATATATAAAATATAAAACATTTAAAAAAGGAAATAATTAAAGAGCAGCAGTAAAATAAAAATAGGGAGGCTATATACAGGGGGTACCGGTACAGAGTCAATGTGCGGCACCGGTTAGTTGAGGTAATTGAGGTAATATGTACATGTGAGTAAAGTTAAAGTGACTATGCATAAATAATAAACAGAGTAGCAGCAGTGTAAAAGAGGGTGTAAAAGAGGGGGATGGGGTGGGGTGGGGTGGGGTGGGGGTGCAATGCAAATAGTCTGGGTAGCCATGATTAGCTGTTCAGGAGTCTTATGGCTTGGGGGTAGAAGCTGTAGTGAGTAACTTAGTGACAGCGAGGTAAGCTAAGCTAGCTTTACTATGGAGAGAAGTTTTGAAGTTGAGGACTTCTCCCATCCGGACTGACTCGTCATCTCAAGATGATCTGCTAATTCTAGTTCTATGTGTAGGCTAAAGCCTGCACTGACCTTGTGTTTAGCCAACCTGACAGCAGCTAGCTAGCATAGCTTGGGGATAGCTACAGCTGGTTAGCCCTATCTAGCAAACTGATATTTCTCTGTCAAATCACATGCCAAGATGGCAAGAAGTACCAGTGTCTGGAATGTCTTTCATGAGACACTCATTTTACAACACCTTGCTACGAAAGTAACTTGAAACTTGAAGTTTTATCACATCAGATAGACATGTTACTGTGGAAACGATATCAACAACTGCGAGTTGAATGCCCGGTCTTCAGTCGTCTCAGCTGTCAATGACCTATTCGATCCTGCGTTAAATGACGTACAGATTATAAAGTCTTCATAAACACCAAGTAAATGTGTTACAAATCGTCTATAACCGTTTGTCATGCTTTATAAAGGATTCATAAATGTGGCATGACAGTGTGACATAACCACCAATGTCAAATGTGACATAATCCATTCTTACAGGTTTTGGTTTTTCCATTTATGTTTTGAGGTTGGACTTTAGCATGTATAGCACGTTAGCACGTAGGGCGCACCGATTGGTGTCACCTCATTAGTCAGTATGTGGTACACCTGTGCTGCTTGCTATCTCGTTAGTGGGAAGGTGTTTCACCTGTGCTGGCCCAGGTGCTATTAAACATTGGCTGGCCCAGTGCTCCAGTTGTCTAGAGAGATGCGGAGGGTTAACACCTTTAGTTGGCGCTTCCTATTTTGATTTCTAGACAAACAATATTTTATCTGATCCTCCCTGTTTTCGTTTTGGTCAACGTTTTGGTTTGCTTCCTGTCTTTAAGTTTGATGTGGGTTTTTCTTTGTTTGCCTCTTCTTGGTGGATGTCTTTTGGGTTCCAGTTGTTGTTGCTAGTCAATTTTCAGTGGACACCCCCATGAGTGTCTTTCAGAACCCCTCCTAAAACCCCACCTGTTTCGTTTTGGTTGTTGTCAGTGAATCTTTGTTAGTCCCCCTTTTGTTTGAGCAATATTATTTGGTTTTCTAGCTGGGGAACGTAAAACCGACTATATTAAATATTACATAAACCTGTGCTTTATAAAGGGTGGCATAAGCACCGCTTAATAAAGGCCTTTTAATCATATTAAATTGAGGGTTCACAAAGCATGCATCCAGAATATTGGGTTCGATTCCCGGGACCACCCATACGTAAAAATGTATTTACGCATGACTGTAAGTCACCTTGGATAAAAGCATCTGTTAAATTGTATATATTATATTTCACTAAAACATTTCTAGGATGGCCCAACCTCTCTCCCCTCTTTGGTGCATAGTCAACATTGGTGAGGCCTTTTAAAATCTGTTTATATTTTTGCATACTTCTGTTTTTTCACAAAAAGATTCGACAGAATTGGCTGTAGGGCAAACTGTTTTTCAAGGGAAGCTGGTGACAACTATCAGCCCAAACTGTTACGATCAGTAGGTTTCCTGTAAAGATCAGTGTATAGAACATTATCCTCACACAAAATCAGAAGATCAAGGAAACTGATTTGATGTGTGTCAGATTGCATAGTAAATCTCAGCTGCTCAGAACAAGAGTTTAAAAAAGCATGGAATGCCTGGCGCTGTTTTAAATCACCCCTCCATAGAACAAAAATATCATCAATGTACCGTTTCCAAATAATAATGTTAGGCAAGAAAACATTTTTGAGAGGCTTGAAAATTGACTGTTTCTCCATGTAACCCACATACAAATTAGCATTGTTAGGAACCATAGGGGATCCCATAGCAGTACCCTTCGTCTGAATAAATAAATCATTTAGAAACATGAAGTACAGTGAGGGGCATAAAGTATTTGAGCCCCTGCTGATTTTGTAGGTTTGCCCACTGACAAAGAAATGATCAGTCTATAATTTTAATGGTAGGTTTATTTGAACAGTGAGAGACAGAATAACAACAACAAAATCAGGAAAAACGCATGTCAAAAATGATATAAATTGATTTGCATTTGAATGAGGGAAATAAGTATTTGACCCCCTCTCAATCAGAAAGATTTCTGGCTCCCAGGTGTCTTTTATACAGGTAACGAGCTGAGATTAGGAGCACACTTTTAAAGAGAGTGCTCCTAATCTCAGTTTGTTACCTGTATAAAAGACACCTGTCCACAGAAGCAATCAATCAGATTCCAAACTCTCCACCATGGCCAAGACCAAAGAGCTCTCCGAGGATGTCAGGGACAAGATTGTAGACCTACACAAGGCTGGAATGGGCTACAAGACCATCGCCAAGCAGCTTGGTGAGAAGGTGACAACAGTTGGTGCGATTATTCGCAAATGGAAGAAACACAAAATAACTGTCAATCTCCCTTGGCCTGGGGCTCCATGCAAGATCTCACCTTGTGGAGTTGCAATGATCATGAGAACGGTGAGGAATCAGCCCACAACTACACGGGAGGATCTTGTCAATGATCTCAAGGCAGCTGGGACCATAGTCACCAAGAAAACAATTGGTAACACACTACGCCGCGAAGGACTGAAATCCTGCAGCGCCCGCAAGGTCCCCCTGCTCAAGAAAGCACATATACAGGGCCGTCTGAAGTTTGCCAATGAACATCTGAATGATTTAGAGGAGAACTGGGTGAAAGTGTTGTGGTCAGATGAGACCAAAACCGAGTTCTTTGGCATCAACTCAACTCACCGTGTTTGGTGGAGGAGGAATGCTGCCTATGACCCCAAGAACACCATCCCCACCGTCAAACATGGAGGTGGAAACATTATGCTTTGGGGGTGTTTTTCTGCTAAGGGGACAGGACAACTTCACCGCATCAAAGGGATGATGGACGGGGCCATGTACCGTCAAATCTTGGGTGAGAACCTCCTTCCCTCAGCCAGGGCATTGAAAATGGGTCGTGGATGGGTATTCCAGCATGACAATGACCCAAAACACACGGCCAAGGCAACAAAGGAGTGGCTCAAGAAGAAGCACATTAAGGTCCTGGAGAGGCCTACAGTGGGGAAAAAAAGTATTTAGTCAGCCACCAATTGTGCAAGTTCTCCCACTTAAAAAGATGAGAGAGGCCTGTAATTTTCATCATAGGTACACGTCAACTATGACAGACAAAATGAGAAAAAATATTCCAGAAAATCACATTGTAGGATTTTTTATTAATTTATTTGCAAATTATGGTGGAAAATAAGTATTTGGTCAATAACAAAAGTTTCTCAATACTTTGTTATATACCCGTTGTTGGCAATGACACGGGTCAAACGTTTTCTGTAAGTCTTCACAAGGTTTTCACACACTGTTGCTGGTATTTTGGCCCATTCCTCCATGCCGATCTCCTCTAGAGCAGTGATGTTTTGGGGCTGTCGCTGGGCAACACGGACTTTCAACTCCCTCCAAAGATTTTCTATGGGGTTGAGATCTGGAGACTCCAGGACCTTGAAATGCTTCTTACGAAGCCACTCCTTCGTTGCCCGGGTGGTGTGTTTGGGATCATTGTCATGCTGAAAGACCCAGCCACGTTTCATCTTCAATGCCCTTGCTGATGGAAGGAGGTTTTCACTCAAAATCTCACAATACATGGCCCCATTCATTTTTCCTTTACACGGATCAGTCGTCCTGGTCCCTTTGCAGAAAAACAGCCCCAAAGTATGATGTTTTCACTCCCATGCTTCACAGTAGGTATGGTGTTCTTTGGATGCAACTCAGCATTCTTTGTCCTCCAAACACGACAAGTTGAGTTTTTACCAAAAAGTTCTATTTTGGTTTCATCTGACCATATGACTTTCTCCCAATCCTCTTCTGGATGCACTCTAGCAAACTTCAGACGGGCCTGGACATGTACTGGCTTAAGCAGGGGGACACGTCTAGCACTGCAGGATTTGAGTCCCTGGCGGCGTAGTGTGTTACTGATGGTAGGCTTTGTTACTTTGGTCCCAGCTCTCTGCAGGTCATTCACTAGGTCCCCCGTGTGGTTCTGGGATTTTTGCTCACCGTTCTTGTGATCATTTTGACCCCACGGGGTGAGATCTTGCGTGGAGCCCCAGATCGAGGGAGATTATCAGTGGTCTTGTATGTCTTCCATTTCCTAATAATTGCTCCCACAGTTGATTTCTTCAAACCAAGCTGCTTACCTATTGCAGATTCAGTCTTCCCAGCCTGGTGCAGGTCTACAATTTTGTTTCTGGTGTCCTTTGACAGCTCTTTGGTCTTCGCCATAGTGGAGTTTGGAGTGTGACTGTTGAAGGTTGTGGACAGGTGTCTTTTATACTGATAACAAGTTCAAACAGGTGCCATTAATACAGGTAACGAGTGGAGGACAGAGGAGCCTCTTAAAGAATAAGTTACTGGTCTGTGAGGGCCAGAAATCTTGCTTGTTTGTAGGTGACCAAATACTTATTTTCCACCATAATTTGCAAATAAATTCATTAAAAATCCTACAATGTGATTTTCTGGATTTTCTTTTCTCAATTTGTTTGTCATAGTTGAAGTGTACCTATGATGAAAATTACAGGCCTCTCTCATCTTTTTAAGTGGGAGAACTTGCACAATTGGTGGCTGACTAAATACTTTTTTTCCCCACTGTAGCTAGTCTCCAGACCTTAATCCCATAGACAATCTGTGGAGGGAGCTGAAGGTTCGAGTTGCCAAACGTCAGCCTCGAAACCTTAATGACTTGGAGAAGATCTGCAAAGAGGAGTGAAACAAAATCCCTCCTGAGATGTGTGTGTCACGAGTTACAAAGCCAGAACCCAGAAGCAGACCAGGACAAGGTAAGCTAATCATGGCTACCCGGACTATTTGCACTGCCCCCCCACCCCATCCTTTTTACGCTGCTGCTACTCTGTTAAGTATTTATGCATAGTCACTTTAACTCTACCCACATGTACATATTACCTCAACTACCTCAACTAGCCGGTGCCCCCCGCACATTGACTCTGCACCGTACCCCCCTGTATATATAGCCTCCCTACTGTCACTTTATTTTACTTCTGCTCTTTGTTTTTTCTCAACACTTTTTTTTTGTTGTTGTTTTTATTCTTACTTTTTTTTGTTTAAAATAAACGCACTGTTGGTTAAGGGCTGTAAGTAAGCATTTCACTGTAATGTCTGCACTTGTTGTATTCGGCGCATGTGACCAATAAAATTTGATTTGATTTGATTTGATTTGAAGTTGAAACGAAGGTGAGTGTTTATTTACAAATTCAAGAGTGATGCTGAATAATCCAGGGAACAGAGCGGGCGGCGTTGATTAGTTGTTGGGGGTGCAGTGGTTGATCCCATCATGGCTCGGCAGCCGCCGACCACCAGGCAGAGGTTGGATGAAGGTCCCGGATGAGTGACTGCAGATGGAACAAAACGGAGGTAAGTAAACAACAAACCAACAAGGTGCAAAACAACAAAACTAACGCTAGACGCTCTAAGACTGATACTCTGGTAAACCTACTGTTCATGGCTAACGATCCGGCAGGGAATGGATGTTAGGCCAGAGCCTAAGAAGGGTGATGATCAGGACCAGGTGTGCAGATTGCTGATGGGATGCAGGTGCGGAAATCAAGAGAGCTCCCCGGAGCGTTCCAGAACCCTCGGGAAACTGGAGATCACGAGCAGAAACACTAGTCCACAGACAGGACCCGACTCAGACTGCCGGGATCGTTACAGTACCCCCTCCGACGAACGCCACCGGGCGGACTCCCCGGAGCGCCAGGATGGAGGCGGTAGAAGTCACGGATGAGGTCAGCATCTAGGATCTGTCGCCGCGGAATCCAACTCCTCTCCTCAGGACCATACCCCTCCCAGTCCACGAGATACTGGAAACCCCGGCCCCGCCGTCTGGAATCCATGATGCGCCGCACCGTGTAGGCAGGACCGCCTCCGATCATCCGAGGAGGAGGAGGAGGAGGCGGAGGAGGCAACAGAGGACTGAGGAAAACAGGCTTGAGGCAGGAGACATGAAAGGTGGGATGGACTCTGAGCGTCCTCGGGAGTTTGAGTCGAACTGCCACCGGATTGATCACCTTCTCCACCACAAACGGACCAATGAACTTCGGTAACAACTTCCTAGACTCAGTCCGTAAAGGAAGATCCCGTGTGGCCAACCAGACCCTATCTCCGATGGTGTAGGTGGGAGCGGGGATCCGGCGACATTCGCCTGGAGCTGATACCGGTCCGAAACTCTAAGGAGTGCCTTTCTGGCCCGATGCCAGGTCCGGTGGCAACGACGAATATGGACCTGAACAGAAGGCACTGAGAGCTCCTTCTCCTGAGAAGGGAACAAGGGGAGGTTGGTAGCCATACAGGCACTGGAAGGGAGACATCCCAGTGGCAGATGTAGGGAGAGTATTGTGGGCATACTCAACCCAAGGCAACTGAGAGACCCAGGAGGTGGGGTTGGAAGAGGCCAGGCAGCGTAGCGTGGATTCCATCTTCTGGTTGGCTCTCTCCGCCTGACCATTAGATTGGGGGTGAAACCCAGATGTGAGACTGACTGTAGCTCCAATGGCCAAACAGAAGGACTTCCAGACAGCAGAGGTAAACTGAGGGCCACGGTCGGAAAGCGATATCACTGGGCAACCCATGGACCCTGAAAACCTCCCTAACCAGGATCTCGGACGTCTCCGAGGCAGAGGAAGCTTGGCAATTGGCACAAAGTGGGCGAACTTGCTGAATCTGTCCACGATAGTCAGAACGACCGTGTTCCCCTCAGAAGCGGGCAACCCAGTGACAAAGTCCAGGGCCAGATGCGACCATGGTCGCGGGGAATAGGAAGGGGGTGAAGTAGTCCAGAGCTGGGCCGATTGGTACTCTTATTCTGCGCACACACTGGACAGGCAGCAACATAACCCCGAGTATCCTCGGCCATGGCAGGCCACCAAAACGCGTCTGCGAAGAAACGCCATCGTCCGAGCCACGCCAGGGTGACAAGCCATCTTGCTGGCGTGGGACCATTTGAGGACCGCAGGACGAACCGACTCAGGCACAAACAACCGACCCGGGTGGACCGTTACCGGGACCGGGCTGCGTCCGAAGAGCCGCCATCACCTCCTCCTCAATCTTCCACCTAACAGCTCCCACGACGCAGTTCCGGGGGAGAATTGTCTCGGTCTTGGACCCACTCTCCTCCGTCTTGGAGAACATCCGAGACAAGGCGTCCGCCTTGCCGTTCTTAGATCCAGGTCGGAACGTCAGGGAAAAAATTGAATCGTCCGAAAAACAACGACCACCTGGCCTGACGGGAGTTGAGACGTCTAGCCGATTGCACGTAAGCAAGGTTCTTGTGGTCAGTCCAGACAATAAACGGCTGCTCCGCCCCCTCCAACCAGTGGCGCCACTCCTCCAAGGCAAGTTTCACCGCGAGAAGCTCCCGGTTACCCACATCGTAATTCCTCTCCGCAGGCGAAAGGCGACAAGAGTAGTAGGCGCAGGGATGGAGTTTACTGTCCGTGGAGCATCGCTGCGACAGGATGGCGCCAACTCCCACATCAGACGCGTCCACTTCAACGACGAACTGACGGGCCGTGTCCGGTTGAGAGAGAATCGGTGCGTTGGTGAATCGCCTCTTCAAATCCAGAAACGCTCGATCCGCCTCCGGATTCCACTTGAAGCTCCTGATACTGGAAGTCAAGGCCGTTAACGGAGCGGCCACACGGCTGTAATCCCGGATGAATCTGCGGTAGAAATTCGCAAACCCCAAAAATCTCTGGAGCTGCAATCTCGCACCGGGCTGGGCCCATTCCAGAACCGCTCTAACCTTCTCCTGGTCCATCCTAATCTCTCCCCTGGAGATGATGTACCCGAGAAAGGATGTCGTGTGGGCGTGAAACTCGCACTTCTCGGCCTTCACGAACAGGCGATTCTCCAACAATCGCTGCAGAACCTGCCGGACATGCTGGACGTGGTCGGAAGGTTCCTTCGAGAAGATCAGAATGTCATCCAGGTAAACAAACACAAAGTGACCGATCATATCTCTCAGGACGTCGTTCACCATACTCTGGAATACCGCTGGAGCATTGGTCAGTCAAACGGCATCACCTGATACTGAAGTGACCCATCGGTGTATTGAACCCCGTCAACCACTCGTCTCCCTCTCTGATCCGGACCATGTGATACGCATTGCGTAGGTCTAGCTTGGTGAACACCGTAGCACCCTGTAAGGAGTCGAAGGCAGAACTCATCAAGGGCAGGGGATACTTGTTCTTGATCGTGATGTCATTCAAACCCCCGATAATCAATACACGGTCGAAGAGAGCCATCCTTCTTACCCACAAAGAAGAATCCTGCCCCCAGGGGTGATGACGAGGACGAACGAGACCAGCAGCTAGGGACTCCTTGATGTAGGTCTCCAAAGCCTCACGTTCAGGGCGGGAGATACTGTATAACCTTCCCTTGGGGTAGACAGCTCCAGGGAACAGGTTGATGGCACAATCATATGGTCGGTGGGGAGGGCGTGACAGAGCCTTCTGCTTACTGAACACTTCCCCCAAATCGTGATATGTCTCGGGAACCAGGGACAAATCTGGGGGTTTAGCCTCAATCACCTGACTGGGAACCGAATGGGGACAGGCAGTCTTGAGACAGTTAGCATGACAATCAAGGCTCCAACTCGTTACCTTGCCCGTCACCCAATCGAACGTGGGATTGTGTTCCTTCAGCCAGGGGTATCCAAGGACCAGAGGAACATGGGAAGACGGCAGAATGAAGAATGAAATCATCTCCGAATGATTCCCCGACAACAGCATCTTAACCGGTTCAGTCCTCATCGTGATACGTGCCAGACTACTGCCGTTCAGAGTGGTCGCTTCAATGGCTTCCGGCAATTGCTCCTTGGAAAGCCCCAGCTGTTCCACCAACTCGGCATCAAGAAAGCTTCCGTCGGCACCTGAATCGATAAAAGCGTTAATCGCTAAGCTCTGATTCCTGTTCACAAGGGTAGCCGGGAAACGGGGTCTGACAGAGGTACTGAGAGGTTGAAACTGGCTCGCTAAAAGTCCTCCCAACTTTAGCGAGCCGGGCAGTTTGACGACCGCCGGGAACAAGTGGAGATGTAATGTCCCGAGCTACCACAGTAGAGGCAGCAGTTGGTCTTACGTCTATGTTGACGCTCCTCCTTGGTTAACCCGTGCCGCCCCACTTGCATGGGTTCAGAATCGGGAGAGAGACCTCTCCACTAATCCATTGTGGTGGAGAATGATCGACGTGTTCTGGTCCACCACCCGACCCGACTGGGAACTGAGAAGCTGATCGATTGGACGGACCCCATTGCTTCTCCCTCCTTCGTTCTCGGACTCGATTATCCACCCGAATAGACAAGGCTACCAAGCTGTCCAGGTCACTAGGCTCCGGATAGGAGATCAACTCATCCTTGAGCTGCTCCGACAGACCCTGGTAAAAGGCCGCTTGCAGAGACTCCTCATTCCACCCACTCTCCACAGCCAACGTCTTGAACTCGATCACGAAGTCGGCCACGCTGCGAGTTCCTTGGTGAAGCGAAAACAGGCGCCTAGCGGCGTCCCTCCCTCGGACGGAATGGTCGAAGAGCTTCCTCATCTCGGCCGTGAACCCCTGGTATGAAGCCATGCAGGGGTCTTGTCGTTCCCAAACGGCTGAAGCCCACTCCAGCGCTCGACCACGCAGCAACTCAATCACAAAGGCTATCCTAGCCTTGTCTGTGGCATAAGAGTAGGGCTGTAGATCGAACACTAACCCACACTGCATAAGGAAAGAACGGCATCTTCCCAGCTCCCCTCATATTTATCCAGCGTCGGAACCTTGGGCTCACGGAAGGACACAGCTCCAGACGCGGCAGGCGAGATGGGTGAAACCGGTAGTGGATCCTCCACCGGAAACTTGCGCTGGTTCTGGACCTCCGTCAGACCGGGTAGAAAGGTTCCGAACTGACAACGCTTATCTCCTGTAGTGCCGTGCTATGTTGTCCCAACATCTTCTCCTGATGGGAAATGGCATGGCGAACAGAGTCCAGGTCCGCTGGGTTCATTACTGGCCGGATCGTTCTGTCACGAGTTACAAAGCCAGAACCCAGAAGCAGACCAGGACAAGGTAAGTTGAAACGAAGGTGAGTGTTTATTTACAAATTCAAGAGTGATGCTGAATAATCCAGGAACAGAGCGGGCGGCGTTGATTAGTTGTTGGGGGTGCAGTGGTTGATCCCATCGTGGCTCGGCAGCCGCCGACCACCAGGCAGAGGTTGGATGAAGGTCCCGGATGAGTGACTGCAGATGGAACAAAACGGAGGTAAGTAAACAACAAACCAACAAGGTGCAAAACAACAAAACTAACGCTAGACGCTCTAAGACTGATACTCTGGTAAACCTACTGTTCATGGCTAACGATCCGGCAGGGAATGGATGTTAGGCCAGAGCCTAAGAAGGGTGATGATCAGGACCAGGTGTGCAGATTGCTGATGGGATGCAGGTGCGGAAATCAAGAGAGCTCCCCGGAGCGTTCCAGAACCCTCGGGAAACTGGAGATCACGAGCAGAAACACTAGTCCACAGACAGGACCCGACTCAGACTGCCGGGATCGTTACAGTGTGCAAACCTGGTGGCCAACTACAAGAAACGTCTGACCTATGTGATTGCCAACAAGGGTTTTGCCACCAAGTATTAAGTCATGTTTTGCAGAGGGGTCAAATACACTGCTCAAAAAAATAAAGGGAACACTTAAACAACACATCCTAGATCTGAATGAATGAAATAATCTTATTAAATACTTTTTTCTTTACATAGTTGAATGTGCTGACAACAAAATCACACAAAAATTATCAATGGAAATCAAATTTATCAACCCATGGAAGTCTGGATTTGGAGTCACCCTCAAAATGAAAGTGGAAAACCACACTACAGGCTGATCCAACTTTGATGTAATGTCCTTAAAACAAGTCAAAATGAGGCTCAGTAGTGTGTGTGGCCTCCACTTGCCTGTATGACCTCACTACAACGCCTGGGCATGCTCCTGATGAGGTGGCGGATGGTCTCCTGAGGGATCTCCTCCCAGACCTGAACTAAAGCATCCGCCAACTCCTGGACAGTCTGTGGTGCAATGTGGCGTTGGTGGATGGAGCGAGACATGATATCCCAGATGTGCTCAATCGGATTCAGGTCTGGGGAACGGGCGGGCCAGTCCATAGCATCAATGCCTTCCTCTTGCAGGAACTGCTGACACACTCCAGCCACATGAGGTCTAGCATTGTCTTGCATTAGGAGGAACCCAGGGCCAACCGCACCAGCATATGGTCTCACAAGGGGTCTGAGGATCTCATCTCGGTACCTAATGGCAGTCAGGCTACCTCTGGCGAGCACATGGTGGCTGTGCGGCCCCCCTAAGAAATGCCACCCCACACCATGACTGACCCACCGCCAAACCGGTCATGCTGGAGGATGTTGCAGGCAGCAGAACGTTCTCCACGGCGTATCCAGACTCTGTCACGTCTGTCACATGTGCTCAGTGTGAACCTGCTTTCATCTGTGAAGAGCACAGGGTGCCAGTGGCGAATTTGCCAATCTTGGTGTTCTCTGGCAAATGCCAAACGTCCTGCACGGTGTTGGGCTGTAAGCACAACCCCCACCTGTGGACGCCGGGCCCTCATACCACCCTCATGGAGTCTGGTTCTGACCGTTTGAGCAGACACATGCACATTTGTGGCCTGCTGGAGGTCATTTTGCAGGGCTCTGGCAGTGCTCCTCCTGCTCCTCCTTGCACAAAGGCGGAGGTAGCGGTCCTGCTGCTGGGTTGTTGCCCTCCTACGGCCTCCTCCACGTCTCCTGATGTACTGGCCTGTCTCCTGGTAGCGCCTCCATGCTCTGAACACTACTCTAAGAGACACAGCAAACCTTATTGCCACAGCTCGCATTGATGTGCCATCCTGGATGAGCTGCACTACCTGAGCCACTTGAGGTAATGACTATGCATATATAATAGATAATAAACAGCCAGTAGCACCAGTAGCAGCATCATCAAAAAAAGGTCAATGCGGATAGTCCGGGTAGCCATTTGATTAGCTGTTCAGCAGTGTCACGGTTTACTATGCCAGAACCCAGAAGCAGACAAGGACAAGGTACGTTTGAGAGAAAGGTGAGTGTTTAATAAATAGATTCCGAGTGAGGCTGAATAATCCAGGGAACAGAGCGGGTGGCGTGGATGGGTTGTTGAGGGTGCAGTGGTTGGTCCGGTACTGGCTCGGCAGCCGCCGACCATCAGGCAGAGGTTGGGTGAAGGTTCCGGGTGAGAGACTGCAGACAGAACAAAAACGGAGGTCAGTACACAGCAAGAAACAAGGTGCAAAACAACAAAACTAACACTAATGGCTCAGAGGCTGATACGCTGACAAACATACTGTTCATAGCTAACGATCCGGCAGGAACTGGATGTTAGGCCAGAGCCTAAGAAGGGTGATGATCAGGACCAGGTGTGCAGATTGCTGATGGGATGCAGGTGCGGAAAACAAGAGCGCTCCCCGGAGCGTTCCCGAACCCTCGGGAAGCTGGAGATTACGAACCGGAACACTAGTCACCAGACAGGACCCGACTCAGACAGCCGGGATCGTTACAGTACCCCCCCTCCGACGAACGCCACCGGGCGGACTCCCCGGAGCGCCAGGATGGAGGCGGTAGAAGTCACTGATGAGGTCCGCATCTAGGACCTGTCGCCGCGGAATCCAACTCCTCTCTTCAGGGCCATACCCCTCCCAGTCCACGAGATACTGGAAACCCCGGCCCCGCCGTCTGGAATCCATGATGCGACGCACCGTGTAGGCAGGACCACCTCCGATCATTCGAGGAGGAGGAGGAGGAGGCGGAGGAGGCAACAGAGGACTGAGGAAGACAGGCTTGAGGCAGGAGACATGAAAGGTGGGATGGACTCTGAGCGTCCTCGGTAGTTTGAGTCGAACTGCCACTGGATTGATCACCTTCTCCACCACAAACGGACCAATGAACTTCGGTAACAACTTCCTAGACTCAGTCCGTAACGGAAGATCCCGTGTGGCCAACCAAACCCTATCTCCGATGGTATAGGTGGGAGCGGGGGTCCGGCGACGATTCGCCTGGAGCTGATACCGGTCCGAAACTCTAAGGAGTGCCTTTCTGGCCCGATGCCAGGTCCGGTGGCAACGACGAATATGGGCCTGAACAGAAGGCACTGAGAGCTCCTTCTCCTGAGAAGGAAACAGGGGAGGTTGGTAGCCATACAGGCACTGGAAGGGAGACATCCCAGTGGCAGATGTAGGAAGAGTATTGTGGGCATACTCAACCCAAGGCAACTGAGAGACCCAGGAGGTGGGGTTGGAAGAGACCAGACAGCGTAGCGTGGATTCCATCTTCTGGTTGGCTCTCTCCGCCTGACCATTGGATTGGGGGTGAAAACCAGATGTGAGACTGACTGTAGCTCCAATGGCCAAACAGAAGGACTTCCAGACAGCAGAGGTAAACTGAGGGCCACGGTCGGAAACGATATCACTGGGCAAACCGTGGACCCTGAAAACCTCCCTAACCAGGATCTCGGACGTCTCCGAGGCAGAGGGAAGCTTGGCAATAGGCACAAAGTGGGCGAACTTGCTGAATCTGTCCACGATAGTCAGAACGACCGTGTTCCCCTCAGAAGCGGGCAACCCAGTGACGAAGTCCAGGGCCAGATGCGACCATGGTCGCCGGGAATAGGAAGGGGGTGAAGTAGTCCAGAGCTGGGCCGATTGGTACTCTTATTCTGCGCACACACTGGACAGGCAGCAACAAAACCCCCGAGTATCCTCGGCCATGGCAGGCCACCAAAAACGTCTGCGAAGGAACGCCATTGTCCGAGCCACGCCAGGGTGACAAGCCATCTTGCTGGCGTGGGACCATTTGAGGACAGCAGGACGAACCGACTCAGGCACAAACAACCGACCGGGTGGACCGTTACCGGGACCGGGCTGAGTCCGAAGGGCCGCCAGCACCTCCTCCTCAATCTTCCACATAACTGCTCCCACGACGCAGTTCCGGGGAGGATTGTCTCGGTCTTGGACCCACTCTCCTCCGTCTTGGAGAACATCCGGGACAAGGCGTCCGCCTTGCCGTTCTTAGATCCAGGTCGAACGTCAGGGCAAACTTGAATCGTCCGAAAAACAACGCCCACCTGGCCTGACGGGAGTTGAGACGTTTAGCCGATTGCACGTAAGCAAGATTCTTGTGGTCAGTCCAGACAATAAACGGTTGCTCCGCCCCCTCCAACCAGTGGCGCCACTCCTCCAAGGCAAGTTTCACCGCGAGAAGCTCCCGGTTACCCACATCGTAATTCCTCTCCGCAGGCGAAAGGCGACGAGAGTAGTAGGCGCAGGGATGGAGTTTACTGTCCGTGGAGCATCGCTGCGACAGGATGGCGCCAACTCCCACATCAGACGCGTCCCACTTCAACGACGAACTGACGGGCCGTGTCCGGTTGAGAGAGAATCGGTGCGTTGGTGAATCGCCTCTTCAAATCCAGAAACGCTCGATCCGCCTCCGGATTCCACTTGAAGGTCCTGATACTGGAAGTCAAGGCAGTTAACGGAGCGGCCACACGGCTGTAATCCCGGATGAATCTGCGGTAGAAATTCGCAAACCCCAAAAATCTCTGGAGTTGCAATCTCGTACCGGGCTGGGCCCATTCCAGAACCGCTCTAACCTTCTCCTGGTCCATCCTAATCTCTCCCCTGGAGATGATGTACCCGAGAAAGGATGTCGTGTGGGCGTGAAACTCGCACTTCTCGGCCTTCACGAACAGACGATTCTCCAACAATCGCTGCAGAACCTGCCGGACATGCTGGACGTGGTCGGAAGGTTCCTTCGAGAAGATCAGAATGTCATCCAGGTAAACAAACACAAAGAGACCGATCATATCTCTCAGGACGCCGTTCACCATACTCTGGAATACCGCTGGAGCATTGGTCAGTCCAAACGGCATCACCTGATACTCGAGTGACCCATCGGTGTATTGAAACCCGTCAACCACTCGTCCCCCTCTCTGATCCGGACCAGGTGATACGCATTGCGTAGGTCTAGCTTGGTGAACACCGTAGCACCCTGTAAGGAGTCGAAGGCAGAACTCATCAAGGGCAGGGGATACTTGTTCTTGACCGTGATGTCATTCAACCCCCGATAATCAATACACGGTCGAAGAGAGCCATCCTTCTTACCCACAAAGAAGAATCCTGCCCCCAGGGGTGATGACGAGGGACGAACGAGACCAGCAGCTAGGGACTCCTTGATGTAGGTCTCCAACGCCTCACGTTCAGGTCGGGAGATACTGTATAACCTTCCCTTGGGGTAGACAGCTCCAGGGACCAGGTTGATGGCACAATCATATGGTCGGTGGGGGAGGGAGTGACAGAGCCTTCTGCTTACTGAAAACTTCCCCCAAATCGTGATATGTCTCGGGAACCAGGGACAAATCTGGGGGTTTAGCCTCAATCACCTGACTGGGAACCGAATGGGGGCAGGCAGTCTTGAGACAGTTAGCATGACAATCAAGGCTCCAACTCGTTACCTTGCCCGTCACCCAATCGAACGTGGGATTGTGTTCCTTCAGCCAGGGGTATCCAAGGACCAGAGGAACATGGGAAGACGGCAGAATGAAGAATGAAATCATCTCAGAATGATTCCCCGACAACCGCATCTTAACCGGTTCAGTCCTCATCGTGATACGTGCCAGACTACTGCCGTTCAGAGTGGTCGCTTCAATGGCTTCCGGCAATTGCTCCTTGGAAAGCCCCAGCTGTTCCACCAACTCGGCATCAAGAAAGCTTCCATCGGCACCTGAATCGATAAAAGCGTTAAGCGCTAAGCTCTGATTCCTGTTCACAAGGGTAGCCGGGAAACGGGGTCTGACAGAGGTACTGAGAGGTTGAAACTGGCTCGCTAAAAGTCCTCCCAACTTTAGCGAGCCGGGCAGTTTGACGACCGCCGGGAACAAGTGGAGATGTAATGTCCCGAGCTACCACAGTAGAGGCAGCAGTTGGTCTTACGTCTATGTTGACGCTCCTCCTTGGTTAACCCGTGCCGCCCCCACTTGCATGGGTTCAGAATCGGGAGAGAGGACCTCTCCACTAATCCATTGTGGTGGAGAATGATCGACGTGTTCTGGTCCACCACCCGACCCGACTGGGAACTGAGAAGCTGATCGATTGGACGGACCCCATTGCTTCTCCCTCCTTCGCTCTCGGACTCGATTATCCACCCGAATAGACAAGGCTACCAAGCTGTCCAGGTCACTAGGCTCCGGATAGGAGATCAACTCATCCTTGAGCTGCTCCGACAGACCCTGGTAAAAGGCCGCTTGCAGAGACTCCTCGTTCCACCCACTCTCCACAGCCAACGTCTTGAACTCGATCACGAAGTCGGCCACGCTGCGAGTTCCTTGGCGAGCGAAAACAGGCGCCTAGCTGCGTCCCTCCCTCGGACGGAATGGTCGAAGAGCTTCCTCATCTCGGCCGTGAACCCCTGGTATGAAGCCATGCAGGGATCCTGTCGTTCCCAAACGGCTGAAGCCCAATCCAGCGCTCGACCACGCAGCAACTCAATCACAAAGGCTATCCTAGCCTTGTCTGTGGCATAAGAGTAGGGCTGTAGATCGAACACTAATCCACACTGCATAAGGAAGGAACGGCATCTTCCCAGCTCCCCCTCATATTTATCCGGCGTCGGAACCTTGGGCTCACGGATGGACACAGCTTCAGAAGCGGCAGGCGAGATGGGTGAAACCGGTAGTGGATCCTCCACCGGACACTTACGTTGGTTCTGGACCTCCGTCAGACCGGTAGAAAGGTTCCGAACTGACAACGCGATCTCCTGTAGTACCGTGCTATGATGGCCCAACATCTTCTCCTGCTGGGTAATAGCATGGCGAACGGAGTCCAGGTCCGCTGGGTTCATTACTGGCCGGATCGTTCTGTCACGGTTTACTATGCCAGAACCCAGAAGCAGACAAGGACAAGGTACGTTTGAGAGAAAGGTGAGTGTTTAATAAATAGATTCCGAGTGAGGCTGAATAATCCAGGGAACAGAGCGGGTGGCGTGGATGGGTTGTTGAGGGTGCAGTGGTTGGTCCGGTACTGGCTCGGCAGCCGCCGACCATCAGGCAGAGGTTGGGTGAAGGTTCCGGGTGAGAGACTGCAGACAGAACAAAAACGGAGGTCAGTACACAGCAAGAAACAAGGTGCAAAACAACAAAACTAACACTAATGGCTCAGAGGCTGATACGCTGACAAACATACTGTTCATAGCTAACGATCCGGCAGGAACTGGATGTTAGGCCAGAGCCTAAGAAGGGTGATGATCAGGACCAGGTGTGCAGATTGCTGATGGGATGCAGGTGCGGAAAACAAGAGCGCTCCCCGGAGCGTTCCCGAACCCTCGGGAAGCTGGAGATTACGAACCGGAACACTAGTCACCAGACAGGACCCGACTCAGACAGCCGGGATCGTTACAAGCAGTCTTACGGCTTGGGGGTAGAAGCTGTTCAGAAGCCTTTTGGACCTAGACTTGGCGCTCCTGGATGGCAGGAAGCTTGGCCCCAGTGATGTACTGGGCAGTACACACCACCCTCTATAGCGCCTTGCGGACGGAGGCCGAGCACTTGCCATACCAGGCGGTGATGCAACCAGTCAGGATGCTCTCGATGGTGCAGCTGTAGAACTTTTTGAGGATCTGAGGACCCATGCCAAATCGTTTCAGTCTCCTGAGGGGGAGTAGGCGTTTTCGTGCCCTTGGTGTGTTTGGACCATGATAGTTTGTTTGTGAAGGAACTTAAAGCTCTCAACCTGCTCCACTATAGCCCCGTTAATGAGAATGGAGGCCTGCTTGGCCCTCCTTTTCCTGTAGTCCACAATCATCTCCTTTCTCTTGATCACGTTGAGGGAGAGGTTGTTGTCCTGGCACCATTGTTGTCAGTGATCAGGCCTACCACCGTTGTGTCGTCGGCAAAGTTAATGATGGTGTTAGAATCGTGCTTGGCCACGCATTCATTGGTGAACAGGGAGTACAGCAGGGGACTAAGCACGCACCCCTGAGGGGCCCCCATGTTGAGGATCAGCGTGGCAGATGTGTTGTTGCCTAACCTTACCACCTGGGGGCGGGCCGTCAGGAAGCCCAGGATCCAGTTGCAGAGGGACGTGTTTAGTCCCAGGGTCCTTAGCTTAGTGATGAGCTTTGAGGGCACTATGGTGTTGAACGCTGAGCTGTGGTCAATGAATAGCATTCTCACGTAGGTGTTCCTTTTGTCCAGGTGGGAAAGGGCAGTGTTGAGCACAATAGAGATTGCATAATCTGTGGATTTTTTGGGGCGGTATGCAAATTGGAGTGGGTCTAGGGTTTCTGGGATGATGGTGTTGATGTGAGCCTTGACCAGCCTTTCAAAGCACTTCATGGCTACAGACGTGAGTGCTACGAATCGGTAGTCATTTAGGCAGGTTACCTTGGTGTTCTTGGGCACAGGTACTATGCTGGTCTGCTTGAAACATGTGGGTATTACAGACTCGGCCAGGGACAGGTTGAAAATGTCAGTGAAGACACTTGCCAGTTGGTCAGCGCATGCTCGGAGTACAAATCCTGGCCCTGCGGCCTTGTGAATGTTGCCAAATTAAAGGTCTTACTCACATCGGCTACGGCTAGCGTGATCACACAGTCGTCCGGAACAGCTGGTGCTCTCATGGATGCTTCAGTGTTGTTTGCCTCGAAGCGCGCATAGAAGTCATTTAGCTCGTCTGGTAGGCTTGTGTCACTGGGCAGCTCGCAGCTGGGCTTCCCTTTGTAGTCCGTAATAGTTTGCAAGCCCTGCCACATCCGACCAGCGTCGGAGCCGGTGTAGTAGGATTCAATCTTAGTCCTGTATTTACGCTTTGCCTTTTTGATGGTTCATCTGAGGGCAGAGTGGGATTTCTTATAAGCGTCCGGGTTAGAGTCCCGCTCCTTGAAAGTGGCAACTATACCCTTTAGCTCAGTGAGGATGTTTTCTGTAATCCATGGCTTCTGGTTGGGGTACCTACGGTCCCTGTGGGGACAATGTCATCGATGCACTTATTGACAAAGCCGGTGACTGATGTGGTATACTCTTCAATGCCAGCGGATGAGTCCCGGGAACATATTCCAGTCTGTGCTAGCAAAACAGTCCTGTAGCTTAGCATCTACGTCATCTGACCACTTCCATATTGAGCGAGTCACTGATACTTACTGCGTTAGTTTTTGCTTGTAAGCAGGAATCAGGAGGATAGAATTATGGTCAGATTGGCCAAATGAAAGGCGAGTGAGACCTTTTATATGTGTCTTGTGAGACCTTGTGTGTGGAGTAAAGATGGTCTAGAGTTTTTTTTCCTCTTATTGCACATGTAACATGCTGGTAGAAATTTGGTAAAACGGATGTAAGTTTCCCTGCATTAAAGTCACCGGCCACCAGGGGCGCTGCCTCTGGATGAGCATTTTCTTGTTTGCGTATGGCTTTATACAGCTCGTTGAGTGTGAAATTAGTACCAGCATCGGGTTGTGGTGGTAAATAGACAGCTACAAAAAATATAGATAAACTCTCTTGGTAAATAGTCTGGTCTACAGTTTACCATGAGATACTCTACCTCAGGCAAGCAAAACCTTGAGACTTCCTTCATGTGATTTCGCGCACCAGCTGTTATTGACAAATAGACACAGACCGCCACCCCTTGTCTTACCGGAGGCAGCTGTTCTGTCTTGCCAATGCACGAAAAAAACAGGCAACTGTATATTATCCATGTTGTCGTTCAGCCACAACTCGGTGAAACATAAGATATTATAGTTTTTAATGTCCCATTGGTAGGATAGTTTTGAACGGAGCTCATCCAGTTTATTATCCAATTATTGCATGTTGGCCAATAGGACGGATGGTAGAGGAGGGTTACCCACTCGCCGACGAATTCTCACAAGGCACCCAGACCTGTGTCCTCTGTTTCTGTGTCTTCTCTTCACATGAATGACGGGGATTTTTTCAACGTTCTGATTGGTCAAAGTGGTCAAACCTCCGACGGGCCTCCGCAGTGCACACACAGCCTATAGTTCTTCATCATTCTCGCCACCACCAGAGAATAAGACTGGGAAGAAACCACCACTTACCTACCTCTAGGTTGTTATACATATTTATTTGGTTTGTCATTCTGTCATTGGTAATTAAATATCATTTATTTCGAATTTATCCGAATTAGTTTTCTAGAAATAGTTTTACCAGCTCAAATTGAAAAAAGTGAGGGAGCGCCGCTCCTCCCGCGCACCGGCAGCATTACAACCCTGACTGGAATGTACCTGACACAGTTGTTGTTCTTCAGTCCCAGGTCTGTACTATTTTACCTTTTTTGGATTGATTTATTTCTACTGGTTGTATTTTTTTTCCTGAAGATTTATCGCTAAAGTTTATGTCCGCACTGCTGGATACTGAATTTTCATACAATGTTTACAGGTAAATAGAGAGTGTATGAAAATGTGTTGTGTGTGTGTGTGTGTGTGTGTGTGCTCAATTATATTCTAACATTAATAGCTATGATTATATTGAAGTATGGATGTCATTGAGGGGGCGAACTCATTAAGGGGCTTCAGGGGTCAAAGGTTGGGTGGGGTCGAGGGTTCATTTTCTACCCAAAGCATACGTACAGGAAAACATTTGATTAATAAAAAAAAAATTGTCAGGGACACATTTGAAAAACTCTAGCAATGAGCTTTGAAACTCATGAAGACTTAAGGCTTTGCCTTCACCTTAATCTGAAATATGTGCAACATTATACAGCGCTAACACCTCCTTATTAAGTGCAGTCCCCTTGAGGGAAGTGCTGTCATTGAGTGGGTTCACAAGAGAAGTTATTGTTTCACATTACCTCTTCATAAAATGAAGAGTGAAGCATTGCATATGTCACGCCCTGGCTCTAGGGACTCTTTTAAGTTGAGCCAGGGTGTGTAAAGTTTATGTTTTGTGCTCGTTGTGTCTAGTTTTTGTATATCTATGTTGGCCAGAGTGGTTCTCAATCAGAGGCAACGAGTATCAACTGTTGCTGGTTGTCTCTGATTGGGAACCATATTTAGTCAGGTGGTTTTCCCACAGTGTTTGTGGGATCTTGTTCCTGTGTAGGTTTGTACCTTGCACCTTTGGACGTCACGTATCGATTTGTTGTTTTTGTTCGTGTAATCATTATTTAATAAATATGTTCACCTTCCACGCTGCGCCTTGGTCCTCTGTATCCGACGATCGTGACAGCATACTGTATATTGCAACATTTATTTGACAGCAGAAAAATCCAACTACATGTGCATAAGGCTTAAACTACCCCCTCCTTCCCCTCCTTTCTCCACCCAAGGGACTGGGGAGAATGGGATAGAGCGTCGCGGCTGTGAGAGTTGAAGATGAGAGAGGGAAAACGGACAGATCCCTCTGCAATGCAGTAATGTGATTAAATCATACAGTGACAGGCAGAGCAACAGAGCCCTGCCAGTCTTGGTGTGCATCCCAAATGGCATCATATTACCTACATTGCCTTGCAAAAGTATTCATCCCCCTTGGCGTTTTTCCTATTGTGTTGCATTACAACCTGTAATTTAAATTGATTTTTATTTGGATTTCATGCAATGGACATACACAAAATAGTCCAAATTGGTGAAATGAAATGAAAAAAATTACTTGTTTCAAAAAATTATATAAATAAATAACAGAAAAGTGGTGCGTGCATATGTATTCACCCCCTTTTCTATGAAGCCCTTAAATAAGATCTGGTGCAACCAATTACCTTCAGAAGTCACATAAATTAGTTAAATAAAGTCAATTCACATGATCTCAGTGTATATATACACCTGTTCTGAAAGGCCCCAGAGTCTGCAACACCACTAAGCAAGGGGCACCACCAAGCAAGCGGCACCATGAAGACCAAGGAGCTCTCCAAAAAGGTCAGGGACAAAGTTGTGGAGAAATACAGATTAGGGTTGGTTATAAAAAAATATCAGAAACTTTGAACATCCCACGGAGCACCATTAAATCCATTATTATGAAATGGAAATAATATGGCACCACAACAAACCTGCCAAGAGAGGGCCGCCCACCAAAACTCACGGACAAGGCAAGGAGGGCATTAATCAGAGAGGCAACAAAGAGACCAAAGATAACCCTGAAGGAGCTGCAAAGCTCCACAGCGGAGTTTGGAGTATCTGTCCATAGGACCACTTTAAGCCGTCCACTCCACAGAGCTGGTCTTTACGGAAGAGTGGCCAGAAAAAAAAACATTGCTTACAGAAAAAAATAAGCAAACAGGTTTGGTGTTCGCCAAAAGGCATGTGGGAGACGGTACTCTGGTCAGATGAGACTAAAATTGAGCTTTTTGTCCATCAAGGAAAATGCTAAGTCTGGTGCAAACCCAACACCTCTCATCACCCCTGTAGAATGATGTCCCACTCCTCTTCAATGGCTGTGCGAATTTGCTGGATACTGGCGGGGAACTGGAACACGCTGCTGTACACGTCGATCCAGAGCATCCCAAACCTGCTCAATGGGTTACATGTCTGGTGAGTATGCAGGCCATGGAATAACTGGGACATTTTCAGCTTCCAGGAATTGTGTACCGATCCTAGCAACATGGGACCGTGCATTATCATGCTGACACATGAGGTGAGGCGGTGGATGAATGGCACAACAATGGGCATCAGGATCTCGTCACGGTGTATCTGTGCATTAAAATTGCTATCAATAAAATGCAATTGTGTTTGTTGTCCATAGCTTATGCTTGCCCATACCATAACCCCACCGCCACTATGGGGCACTCTGTTCACAATGCTGACGTCAGCAAACTGCTCGCCCACACGACTCCATACACGCTGTCTGCCATCTGCCCAGTACAGTTGAAATGGGATTCATCCGTGAAGAGCACACTTCTCCAGCATACCATTGGCCATCGAAGGTGAGCATTTGCCTACTGAAGTCAGTTACGACGCCGAACTGCAGTCAGGTCAAGACCCTGGTGAGGACGAGGAGCACACAGATGAGCTTCCCTGAGATGGTTTCTGACAATTTGTGCAGAAATAATTTGGTTGTGCAAACCCACAGTTTCATCAGCTGTCCGGTCATGAGGCCGGTTGGACGTACTGCCAAATTCTTTAAAACGACGTTGGAGGCAACAGCTCTGGTGGACATTCCTGTAGTCAGAATGCCAATTGCACGCTCCCTCAAAACTTGAGATCTGTGGCATTGTGTTGTGTGACAAAACTGCACATTGTAGAGTGAGTGGCCTTTTATTGTCCCCAGCACAAGGTGCACCTGTGTAATGATCATGCTATTTAATCAGCTTCTTGATATGCCAAACCTGTCAGGTGGATGGATTATCTTGGCAAAGGAGAAATACTAACAGGGATGTAAACAAATTTGTGCACAGCATTTGAGAGAAATAAGCTTTTTGTTCATTTGGAAAATTTCTGGGATCCTTTATTTCAGCTCATGAAACATGGGACCAACACTTTACATGTTGCGTTTATATTTTTGTTCAGTGTAGTTTGACAAAAAGTGTTCAATACTCAGTAACTAGTCTTTAAAATACAGCTAGCAAATACTGTACATAGTTGTTATTTTCAAGAAACCTAGCTTCAGTCCACTCAGCTAGCTAAGGTGGTGAACTCAGAAACTGATGGTGGGAGTTAGGTAACGTTAGCTAGCTTTCTCCCAGCAGTTATCAATCAGATGGATAGCTAGCAAATACATTTGTTTTCTTCACCTTGCATCTAAATCTGCCTGACACAGCTTGCCAGTTGCTACACTGTAAAATGTGGGTAAATATTGAACAGAACACATGTTGGGTTATTTTGACCCAGCCAGTTGGGTCACAAACAACCCATTGTTTTCTTTAGGTTTGGTTGTTGATGCTGGCTTATACACCATCTGGCAGTCCAAAGGAAGAATCTGAGTTTGGCGGATGCCAGTGGAACGCTACCTGCCCAAATGCATAGTGCCAACTGTAAAGTTTGGTGGAGGAGGAATAATGGTCTGTGGCTGTTTTTCATGGTTCGGGCTAGGCTCCTTAGTTCCAGTGAAGGGAAATCTTAACGCAACAGCATACAATGACATTCTAGATGACTCCGCTTCCAACTTTGTGGCAACAGTTTGGGGAAGGCCCTTTCCTGTTTCAGCATGACAATGCCCCCGTGCACAAAGCGAGGACCATACAGAAATGGTTTGTTGAGATCGGTGTGGAAGAACTTGACTGGCCTGCACAGAGCCCTGACCTCAACCCCATCGAACGTCTTTGAGATGAATTGGAACACTGAACTGCAAGCCAGGCCTAATCGGCTAACATCAGTGCCCGACCTCACTAATTCTCTTGTGGCTGAACAGAAGCAAGTCCCCACAGAAATTTTCTAATATCGGGAAACTCATGGGGTGGCGCACAATTGGCCCAGCGTCGTCCAGGGAATGGCCGGCAGGGATATAGCTCAGTTGGTAGAGCATGTCGTTTGCAACGCCAGGGTTGTGGGTTCGATTCTCACGGGGGGCCAGTATGAATGAATGAATAAAAAATATAAAATAAAAAATACAATAAATATGTATGCACTCACTAACAGTAAGTCACTCTGGATAAGAGTGTCTGCTAAATGACTAAAATGTAAAATATCTCTCAGTAGAGTGGAGGCTGTTATAGCAGCAAAGAGGGGACCAACTCCATATTAATGCCCGTGATTTTCGATGAGCAGGTGTCCACATACTTTTGGTCATGTAGTGTATGTCAGACTGATGGATACACAGACAGAATAGAGTACACAAAAATACGTTAATTAATATGTTTATAGATAGGTCAGATTATAACCATAAAGGCTACAGTGTATATACGGTACACACACTTCAAGACCCATGGTCAGAATACTTTTCATAGATGGTAAGAAGTCAAAGTACTGTCTGCTGTTTACTTATTTCACTCACCATCATCCTTTTCAAAGTGCAAGGATCTGTCCGAATCACTAACCAACATAGATACAGCCTCTTCCACAGTGAAAAGTGGCCGCTTCGGCGCCGTCATCTCGAGTAGTTAAGTGACAGCATACTCTGTTTCCGGTTTCTGGTTGATGACAACAGCCACGCAAATACAACAACAGGTTGTTACCGAGTAAATTAATCAATATTGACACAGATATTGTTGTTAGAAAAACAAGACCGTTTGCAGCTGCTATAGTAATTTAAAGAAAGGCCGTTGACTGCTGCTATGGGTTCTAAAGAGTTAAACATCATCACAAAGTAGTAATATCCCAACATTGGGATACGCATAGGCACTTGAGGAACTCAGCTTGTGTACGCCTCATTAAGCTACAAAAGCGGCAGTGCTTAACCTAAACATGTGTTGACAATCCAACAGAAGAGATTAACCGGAATGACATTTACTCTCACGAGTGGCAAAAAACAACTAGCTGAAAGCCACACCCCTCTATGCCACACCTCCAGTCTTCTGATCTGACCCGGTGGATCATAGCTTAATAACCCAACTAAGTGACCCAACTGGCTGGGTCAAAAATAACCCAACATGTGTTCGGGTCAGTTCACTATTTATCCAGCGCTGGGTTGTTTTTAACACAGCAATTTTTAGAGTGTAGTAAGGTAGGATGAATAAGCCAGCTAGCAATGCCAAGTTCATGTCTTTTACTAAAAACAATAATGTACACATAACAGAGACATTTACCTTCAAGCAGATCATTTTGGTTTTATTCTAGTACTTCAGGCCGAGGAGTAATAGCTACTTGTTTGTAGAACTTGCTTCTTCTTCAGATGTTGTCCCCAGTCAGTCTTCACCTGAACGAACGTCACAGGCAAAATCACAGGCTACGTCACGCACTTGAGGGGGCATTGCTTACTAGCCCATGTGCTTCACATATTTTTTTAATTTATAAAACAAAAAAATTTGTTATTGCCAGTTTGTTATTGTATATAGTCTATTTTAATTTGCAAATTTTACTTGCAACATGCTCTTTAAAGCCCCCACACCTCTGCCTGGACCGTTAAAAAAAACATGCACTGACTGGTTTGTGCTCTGAAATGCTTGTTTTTAAAGCTGGAGAGAGATGTTATTAACATCTGATTAAGAGAACAAAGTCCATTGCTTGTTTCTTGGGCTTTTGTCAAAGCAGAGCTATGTTGCAATGGATTTCCACTAACACTGCAGGAGATTTTTGGGAGGACTACAGGTTCACCATAGCAACAGCTTCCCATTAGTTACAGTTACAGCCAGCTCACCAGCACCAAACAAACACACCTATCAGTTTGCCTTGACAAAATGGAGCACAAGAAAATGACTTTCATGCCAAGTCATAATCAAGTCAATCATGGAGTGAAATGAAGAGGAAGATAACCGACTATTAAATGGATGCTTTCCAATATGCTTTCAGATAAAATCAACTGTTTTCTTCACTTCACTAAATCGATGCTAAAGCTAAACCAGAATTTGCATTAATGCATCACTTCATTCCTCAGTACTACCCTGAGGTTTTCCTGACCACATGATTTGACCAGGAAAAACCCAAGGCCCTAGCTATAGGATAACTCAGTGCCCTGTCATACGATACTTCACAAATAATGGTCAATGAGAATATTATGTTTGGATATCTAACATAAGATTTCAGTATATGGTTGAAAAATATACTTATTTTCAACACATGACAGTCATACTGGTTTGAAGGATTACCAGCGGGTTGATGGTGTACAGATATGGATACTGTTTAAGGAATAAGACACTCAAAAACAATATTTTAGTATTTTGTCCATTAGTCCACTGTTGTTGTTTTAAAAAATCTTTATTCATACAGGGAAGTCCCATTTAGACTGATATCTCTTTTGCAAGGGAGACAAGATTCACAAAAATGCTACAAAAAAAGCAAGGTACATAATAAGGAATAGTGTCACAATTATAACAGTAAAAGGCGGGAACATGAGAAATACAAAAATACAATTATGAAAAACACGTACATTTGTCTGTGAGCTGGTCATGTACAAATTGTCATGTTCGTTCATGAACCGGTCAGACCAAGGCGCACGACAAAACAACAAACAAAACGAAACTTGAAGTCCAAGGCAGCACAACACAACATACCTTAACTGGAACAAGATCCCACAACCCACTAGTGCCAATAGGCTGCCTAAGTATGGTCCCCAATCAGAGACAACGAGCGACAGCTGCCTCTGATTGGGAACCACACCGGCCAACATAGATCTAGACATACTAGAACTACAACAGAAATACACAACATAGAAACTACACACCCTGACTCAACATATACGAGTCCCCTGAGGCAGGGCGTGACAGTACCCACCCCCAAAGGTGCGGACTCCGACCGCGCAACATAAACATAACAGGGTAGGGGCCGGGTGGGCATTCTGCCTTGGAGGCGGATCCGGCTCAGGGCGTGACGACCTCTCACTCTTCGCCTCCCTGTTGCGCCCCTGGTCTGGTCTAGACCTCGGCGCGTTGCTTCCCCTCTCCTTCCTCCCACTATACTCCAAGCCCTGTCTGGACCCTGGTGTGGGAGACCCCAAACCTGGAGAGGGGCTGACGTCTGGGTCTGGACTGGAGCCACTGACCGGAGCTGGACTGGGCACCGGTGGAGTGGACTGCTCTGGCTCCGGAGTGGAGCCGCTGACCGGATCTGGACTAGACCCCGGTGGAGCGGACTGCTCTGGCTCCGGAGTGGAGCCGCTGACCGGAGCTGGATCAGGCACCGGTGGAGCCGACTGCTCTGGCTCCGGAGTGGAGCCGCTGACCGGATCTGGACTGGACCCCGGTGGAGCGGACTGCTCTGGCTCCGGAGTGGAGCAGCTGACCGGAGCTGAACTGGGCACCGGTGGAGCGGACTGCTCTGGCTCCGGAGTAGAGCAGCTGACCGGTGCCGAACTAGGCACCGGTGGAACAGGCACGGGCCGTGCCGGACTGGACACGCGCACCACTGGCTTGGTGCGAGGGACAGGAACAGGCCGGACAGGGCTGGCGACGCGCACCACTGGCTTGGTGCGAGGGGCAGGAACAGGCCGGGCCAGGCTGGCGACGCGCACCACTGGCTTGGTGCGAGGGGCAGGAACAGGCCGGCAGGGGTGGCGACGTGCACCACTGGCTTGGTGCGAGGGGCAGGAACAGGCCGGACCGGGCTGGCGACGCGCACCACTGGCTTGGTGCGAGGGACAGGAACAGGCCGGACCGTATTAGGAACACGCACCACTGGCTTAGTGCGGGGAGCAGGAACGGGTCGGACCGTACTAGGAACACGCACCACTGGCTTAGTGCGGGGAGCAGTAACGGACCGGACTAGCGACACGCACCACTTGCTTGGTGCGAGGAGCGGGACTGGGTTCCTTTATTAACCCCCGCTCCTTCTGCTGCCTAACCAGCTCCTCTCGCCGTGCCTCTACACTTTCCTTCTCCCTGTTAGCCTCCTGTAGCACCTCCCTCTGACCGAATAACTCCTGCTCCCTCTGAACCAATAGCCCCCGTAACATGGTGGCCTCCTCTCCTAACCTGCAGATTCGCCCTTCCACGGCCTCCTGCTGCCTCGTCATCCACCCCGTGTGCCCCCCCCAATTTTTTTTTCTTGGGGTTGCCTCTCAGGTCTCCATCGTCGGCACTCCTCTTCCCGTGAGGACTCCTCCGGGAGCCCCCACGAGTTAGGGAACAGAAACTTGTCGTCGTCATCCTCCGACTCCTCAGTATAATACTGTTCCCACTCCTCTTCCCATGGTCATAGGGACCCAATCTGAAAACCAACCGGGTGCAGTGGTCGGGGCTCTTCTCTCTCGCTCCCCGACCACCCCTTTAGCCCCCCAAAACATTTTCTTGGGGCTGCTTCTCGGGCCTCCTCCTCGGCCGGCTTCCGTGTTGCCGTTGCTCCTCTCCTGCCTGGGCATCTACCTTCGTCCATGGCCCTTTCCCCGCGAATCTCTTCCCATGACCACAATTTGCCCACCTGTGACATGGCAATTCGCTCTTCCTGGGCACGCTGCTTGGTCCTCGTTTGGTGGTATCTTCTGTCACGTTCGTTCATGAACGGGTCAGACCAAGACGCAGCGTGATATGCGTACATGTTTATTAAATATTAAACACAACGACAAAACAACAAACAAAACTAAACGTGAAGTCCAAGGCAGCACAACTCAACATACCTTAACTGGAACAAGATCCCACAACCCACTAGTGCCAATAGGCTGCCTAAGTATGGTCCCCAATCAGAGACAACGAGCGACAGCTGCCTCTGATTGGGAACCACACCGGCCAACATAGATCTAGACATACTAGAACTACAACATAGAAATACACAACATAGAAACTACACACCCTGACTCAACATATACAGTGGGGAAAAAAAGTATTTGGTCAGCCACCAATTGTGCAAGTTCTCCCACTTAAAAAGATGAGAGAGGCCTGTAATTTTCATCATAGGTTCACGTCAACTATGACAGACAAATTGAGAAAAAAAATCCAGAAAATCACATTGTAGGATTTTTAATGAATTTATTTGCAAATTATGGTGGAAAATAAGTATTTGGTCACCTACAAACAAGCAAGATTCTGGCTCTCACAGAACTGTAACTTCTTCTTTAAGAGGCTCCTCTGTCCTCCACTCGTTACCTGTATTAATGGCACCTGTTTGAACTTGTTATCAGTATAAAGGACACCTGTCCACAACCTCAAACAGTCACACTCCAAACTCCACTATGGCCAAGACCAAAGAGCTGTCAAAGGACACCAGAAACAAAATTGTAGACCTGCACCAGGCTGGGAAGACTGAATCTGCAATAGGTAAGCAGCTTGGTTTGAAGAAATCAACTGTGGGAGCAATTATTAGGAAATGGAAGACATACAAGACCACTGATAATCTCCCTCGATCTGGGGCTCCACGCAAGATCTCACCCTGTGGGGTCAAAATGATCACAAGAACGGTGAGCAAAAATCCCAGAACCACACGGGGGGACCTAGTGAATGACCTGCAGAGAGCTGGGACCAAAGTAACAAAGCCTACCATCAGTAACACACTACGCCGCCAGGGACTCAAATCCTGCAGTGCCAGACGTGTCCCCCTGCTTAAGCCAGTACATGTCCAGGCCCGTCTGAAGTTTGCTAGAGTGCATTTGGATGATCCAGAAGAGGATTGGGAGAATGTCATATGGTCAGATGAAACCAAAATATAACTTTTTGGTAAAAACTCAACTCGTCGTGTTTGGAGGACAAAGAATGCTGAGTTGCATCCAAAGAACACCATACCTACTGTGAAGCATGGGGGTGGAAACATCATGCTTTGGGGCTGTTTTTCTGCAAAGGGACCAGGACGACTGATCCGTGTAAAGGAAAGAATGAGTGGGGCCATGTATCGTGAGATTTTGATTGAAAACCTCCTTCCATTAGCAAGGGCATTGAAGATGAAACGTGGCTGGGTCTTTCAACATGACAATGATCCCAAACACACCGCCCGGGCAACGAAGGAGTGGCTTCGTAAGAAGCATTTCAAGGTCCTGGAGTGGCCTAGCCAGTCTCCAGATCTCAACCCCATAGAAAATCTTTGGAGGGAGTTGAAAGTCCGTGTTGCCCAGCGACAGCCCCAAAACATCACTTCTCTAGAGGAGATCTGCATGGAGGAATGGGCCAAAATACCAGCAACAGTGTGTGAAAACCTTGTGAAGACTTACAGAAAACGTTTGACCTGTGTCATTGCCAACAAAGGGTATATAACAAAGTATTGAGAAACTTTTGTTATTGACCAAATACTTATTTTCCACCATAATTAGCAAATAAATTCATAAAAGATCCTACATTGTGATTTTCTGGATTTTTTTTCCTCATTTTGTCTGTCATAGTTGATGTGTACCTATGATGAAAATTACAGGCCTCTCTCATCTTTTTAAGTGGGAGAACTTGCACAATTGGTGGCTGACTAAATACCTTTTTTCCCCACTGTACGAGTCCCCTGAGTCAGGGCATGACACAAATACCCTGAAAGGTCGAAAGGCACTAATGTGTCCAATAATTGGGTATTCTGAAATGTGTTCCATGTATGTGGCAAGTAAAAACGAAATGCCTCCTAAGAAGGAGCTACATTTAGAGATTATTAATTCAAATATTTTGGCAAAACACTCAATCTTTGACATAAGACGGTAGTTGTTTAGGTCACTATGGTTCCCGTCCTTGTGAAGAGGAAGTACATGCGCTGCTTTTGATAATTTAGGAATAATCCTAAATAAGTGTTAAATAAAAAATATGTGCTATGGGTTTCACAATAAGGGGCACTGCCAATAAGGGCCACTGCCAATAAGGGCCACTGCCAATAAGGGCCACTGCCAATAAGGGGCACTGCCAATACATGCAGGATCTAAGAGGTATGCCCCAGTGGACTTTGATACAATCTCAAAAAACGGTGTATCTCAGCAGTCAAGTTTTTAAGATAAAGCACTTTCAGTAGAGCAAAAACTTGCATTGAGGTATCATATGATACAAAACGCATCGCCTTGTAATATTCTCTTAAAAGCTCAGAAAATTTGAAAAATTGTATTATGGTTCAAAAAGGTACCTTCCAAAACGGTCTCCGCATTAATTATATAAATAATGTTACAGAGCTTTTCCAACCATTTCTACAGTTACAGGAATATGAAACATTAGCAATGCTCTGGCACCATCCAAAGGCTCAGGTTGGAATTATACTTTCAGAAAAAATACAGCTGTGACCAAGCTCCGGGGTGAAGTTTCCCCTAGGTACAGATCTAGGATCCACTTCCCCTCACCCACTCCTAACCTTTGCAATAGTAGGATTACATTTTCCCTAGACTCTGATCTTGGGTCAGCTTTGCATTTGTGGGGGAAATGCAAAGCTGACTCAAGATCAGCTTCTAGGGGCAACTTCACCCTACCCCTGTGAACAATACAGAATATGTGGCTATATGTATATTGTTACAGCAGATATACTGTACACTGAGTGAACAAAACATTAGGCAGACAGACTGAGAGAGCACATGTCTGCAGTTCTAATGTGATGAACCATGTTTCCTGATTGCAGTTCAGGCCTTAGGGCCAAAGTGTACACATTCACCCTACTCCTGTGACCAAACCAGAATATGTAGCCATATGTTTATTGTTACAGCAAATATAATGTACACTAAGTGTACAAAACATTAGGGACACCCTTTTCATCATGTCTGAGGCATTTCTAGGACAGTGAGATTTGATTCACACATAATTGCTCAGGAGGAAGGCAGGTCTGGGCTTCGCGAGCTGAATGATAAACCCTATGATGGCTTCCGGTGTATTTTTTTAAATGTTAAATTATTTAACTGATGGGGATAATTGAAAAGGGTTGATATTGGTTATGATCATGACCTTGACGGCATTTTAATCTCACAAAATTACATGCATGACACAAGATAGGATTCCAAACAGATATAAATAACAAGTATTGTACAGTGCTGTCAAAGTATTCACCCCCCTCAACTTTTTACACATTTTGTTGTGTTACAGCCTGAATTTAAAATACCCCATAATTATGTTTTTCTAAATTGTTATGAATTAATTGAAAATGAAAAGCTGAAATATCTTGAGTCAATAAGTATTCAACCCCTTTGTTATGCAAGGCTCAATACATTCATGACAAGAAATTAGCTTAACAAGTCACATATTAAATTGCATGGGTTCACTCTGTGCAATAATGGTGTTTAACATCATCTCTGTACCCCACACATACAGTGAGGGAAAAAAGTATTTAGTCAGCCACAAATTGTGCAAGTTCTCCCACTTAAAAAGATGAGAGAGGCCTGTAATTTTCATCATAGGTACACGTCAACTATGACAGACAAAATTAGAAAAAAAAATCCAGAAAATCACATTGTAGGATTTTTTATGAATTTATTTGCAAATTATGGTGGAAAATAAGTATTTGGTCAATAACAAAAGTTTCTCAATACTTTGTTATATACCCTTTGTTGGCAATGACACAGGTCAAACGTTTTCTGTAAGTCTTCACAAGGTTTTCACACACTGTTGCTGGTATTTTGGCCCATTCCTCCATGCAGATCTCCTCTAGAGCAGTGATGTTTTGGGGCTGTCGCTGGGCAACACGGACTTTCAACTCCCTCCAAAGATTTTCTATGGGGTTGAGATCTGGAGACTGGCTAGGCCACTCCAGGACCTTGAAATGCTTCTTACGAAGCCACTCCTTCGTTGCCCGGGCGGTGTGTTTGGGATCATTGTCATGCTGAAAGACCCAGCCACATTTCATCTTCAATGCCCTTGCTGATGGAAGGAGGTTTTCACTGAAAATCTCACGATACATGGCCCCACTCATTCTTTCCTTTACATGGATCAGTCGTCCTGGTCCCTTTGCAGAAAAACAGCCCCAAAGCATGATGTTTCCACCCCCATGCTTCACAGTAGGTATGGTGTTCTTTGGATGCAACTCAGCATTCTTTGTCCTCCAAACACGTTGAGTTGAGTTTTTACCAAAAAGTTCTATTTTGGTTTCATCTGACCATATGACATTCTCCCAATCCTCTTCTGGATCATCCAAATGCACTCTACCAAACTTCAGACAGGCCTGGACATGTACTGGCTTAAGCAGGGGGACACGTCTGTCACTGCAGGATTTGAGTCCCTGGCGGCGTAGTGTGTTACTGATGGTAGGCTTTGTTACTTTGGTCCCAGCTCTCTGCAGGTCATTCACTAGGTCCCCCCGTGTGGTTCTGGGATTTATGCTCACCGTTCTTGTGATCATTTTGACCCTACTGGGTGAGATCTTGCGTGGAGCCCCAGATCGAGGGAGATTATCAGTGGTCTTGTATGTCTTCCATTTCCTAATAATTGCTCCCACAGTTGATTTCTTCAAACCAAGCTGCTTACCTATTGCAGATTCAGTCTTCCCATCCTGGTGCAGGTCTACAATTTTGTTTCTGGTGTCCTTTGACAGCTCTTTGGTCTTGGCCATAGTGGAGTTTGGAGTGTGACTGTTTGAGGTTGTGGACAGGTGTCTTTTATACTGATAACAAGTTCAAACAGGTGCCATTAATACAGGTAACGAGTGGAGGACAGAGGAGCCTCTTAAAGAAGAAGTTACAGGTCTGTGAGAGCCAGAAATCTTGCTTGTTTGTAGGTGACCAAATACTTATTTTCCACCATAATTTGCAAATAAATTCATTAAAAATCCAACAATGTGATTTTCAGGAATTTTTTTTCTCAATTTGTCTGTCATAGTTGATATGATAAATTACAGGCCTCTCTCATCTTTTTAAATGGGAGAACTTGCACAATTGGTGGCTGACCTAAATACTTTTTTTCCCCAATGTACAATTATCTATAAAGTCCCTCAGTCGAGCAGTGAATTTCAAACACAGATTCAACCACAAAGATGAGGGAGGTTTTCCAATGCCTCGCAAAGAAGGGCATCTATTGGTAGATGGGTAAAAAAGCAGACATTGAATATCCCTTGGCGCATGGTGAAGTTATTAATTACAATTTGGATGGTGTAGCAATACACCCAGTCACTACAAAGATACAGGAGTCCTTACTAACTCAGTTGCCGGAGAGGAAGGAAACCCCTTAGGGATTTCACCATGAGGCCAAAGGTGACTTTAAAACAGTTACAGAGTTTAATGGCTGTGATAAGAGAAAATCCAATACAACACATTTATACTGAGTATCACTTTCCATATTTTCAAGCATAGTGGAGGCTGCATGATGTTAAGGGTATGCTTGTAATCCTTAAGGACTGGGGAGTTTTTCAGGATGAAAAATAAACTGAATGGAACTAAGCACAGGCAAAATCCTAGAGGGAAACCTAGCTAAATCTGCTTTCCACCAGACACTGGGAGATTAATTCACCTTTCAGCAGGACAATAACCTAAAACACAAGGCCAAATCTACACTGGAGTTGCTCATCAAGAAGACAGTAAATGTTCCTGAGTGGCCGAGTTACAATTTCAACTTAAATCTGCTTTAAAATCTATTGCAAACGTGAAAATGGTTGTTTAGCAATGATCAACAACCAATTTGAAAGAGCTTGAAGAATTTTAAAAAGAATGGGCAAATATTGTACAATCCATGTGTGCAAAGCTCTTAGAGACTTACCCAAAAAGACTCACAGCTGTAATCACTGACAAAAGTGATATTAACATGCATTGGCTCAGGGGTGTGAACCACTTTCGGCAGAGTCTTATCCAGCTGACCATTCCCCGCATACAGGAAAAGACCATTCGCCATAAGCACAAAGTCTCAGCTTCCCCAGCCCACCATGCCGAACACCATTGCCAGTATACCGAAGCCGGATAATGGACTATGCCTGTGTTTACACAGGCAGCCCAAATCTGATATTTGTTTCACTAATTGGTCTTTTGACCAATCAGATCAGTTCTGAAAAGATCTGATGTGATTAAGACCAATTAATGGAAAAAAGATCAGAAATGGGCTGCCTGAGTAAAGTCAGTCAGTATGGCTCAGCGTAAGACCATGTAGAACAGGGGTCTCCAACCCTGTAGGTTTTCGGTCCAACCCCAGTTGTAACTAACCTGATTCAGCTTATCAACCAGGTAATTATTAGAACCAGGTCTGCTAAATAAGGGTTGAGTGCAAACCTATAGGACGGTAGCTCTCCAGGAACAGGGTTGGAGAGCCCTGATGTAGAACCACCATAAAATAAATATGGATATTTTCTGTCAATCTTTGATATTTGTTGACGTTTGTGGATTCAAATAATATATTTATACAAGCTGGATAGGGCTCTGTAGCATCAAACAGATGCTAGACATTCAGATATCCAAATGTTTATTTGTCAAAATCTAAAGTACAGGGGAGTTTACACTATTTTAATGCTGAATGCATTAAATATATTCCACAAATTAACTTTTAAGAATGCACACCTGTTAATTGAAATGCATTCCAGGTGACTAACTCCATGAAGCTGGTTGAGAGAATTCCAAGAGTGTGCAGTGTCGTGGAAATACTTCTCAAAGATATCTCTCAGACACTGGAGCATGTGAGTTCAGAATAGACTTTATTACAAAGTCACAATCCGAGCTGGTCCGCGGAGCAACTGCCAGTCCCAGACTTGGAGCGCTCTTTTTATACAGCTTCATCTTTTCATATCATATCGGAACCCCCTCTTTATCCAAATAGCCACCCTCACTTGACCTTGAGCCACTATGGTTTCTTTGTCTAGCCTCTTTCCTGTCTGTGCCCATGTCTGCTTGGTTTCGCCTCCTCTTGCCTGACTCTATTGGTGGCGTGATAAAGACAGTTCCTTTTAAAAAGAATATACATACAATCGGAATCCACGCTGTTTTGATCACGCGGACTGGGATATGTTCCGGGTAGCTTGCAAAAATAATTTAGACTAATACACTGAAACGATGACTGAGTTTATCAGGAAGTGTATAGGTGATGTTTTGCCCACTGTGACTATTAAAACCTACCCTAACCAGAAACCGTGGATAGATGGCAGTATTCGCGCAAAACTGAAAGCGCGAACCACCGCATTTAACCATGGCAAGGTGACTGAGAATATGGCAGAATACAAACAGTGTAGCTACTCCGCAAGGCAATTAAACTGGAAAAACATCAGTATAGAGACAAAGTGGAGTCACAATTCAACGGCTCAGATACGAGACGTATGTGGCAAGGTCTACAGACAATCACGGACTACAAAAGGAAAACCAGCCACATCGCCAACACCGACGTCTCGCTTCCAGACAAGCTAAACACCTTCTTCGCCCGCTTTGAGGATAACACAGTGCCACCGACGAGGCCCACTACCAAGGACTGTGGTCTCTCCTTCTCCGTGGCCGATGTGAGTAAGACATTTAAGCATGTCAATCCCCGCAAGGCTGCCGGCCCAGACGGCATCCCTAGCCGCGTCCTCAGAGCATGCGCAGACCAGCTGGCTGGTGTGTTTACGGACATATTCAATCTCTCCCTTTCCCAGTCTGCTGTTCCGACATGCTTCAAGATGGCCACCATTGTTCCTGTACCCAAGAAAGCAAAGGTAACTGAACTAAATGACTATCGCCCTGTAGCACTCACCTCTGTCATCATGAAGTGCTTTGAGAGACTAATCAAGGATCATATCACCTCTACCTTACCTGTCACCCTAGACCCACTTCAATTTGCTTACCACCCCATAGATCCACAGACGATGCAATCGCCATCACACTGCACACTGCCCTATCCCATCTGGACAAGAGGAATACCTATGTAAGAATGCTGTTCATTGACTATAGCTCAGCATTCAACACCATAGTACTCTCCAAGCTCATCATTAAGCTCGAGGCCCTGGGTCTGAACCCCGCCCTGTGCAACTGGGTCCTGGACTTCCTGTCGGGCCGCCCCCAGGTGGTGAAGGTAGGAAACAACCTCTCCACTTCGCTGATCCTCAACACTGGGGCCTCACAACGGTACGTGCTCAGCCCCCTCCTGTACTCCCTGTTCACCCATGACTGCGTGGCCAAGCACACCTCCAACTCAATCATCAAGTTTGCAGACGACACAACAGTAGTAGGCTTGATTACCAACAATGACGAGACAGGGAGGAGGTGGGGAGGAGGGAGGGAGGAGGGAGGAGGTGAGGGCTCTGGGAGTGTGGGCTCTGGGAGTGTGGGCCAGGAAAATAACCTCTCACTCAACATCAACAAAACAAAGGAGATGATCGTGGACTTCAGGAAACAGCAGAGGGTGGACCCCCCCCTATCCACATTGACGGGACCGCAGTGGAGAAGGTGGAAAGCTCCTTGGCATACACATCACTGACAAACTGAAATGGTCCACCCACGCAGACAGTGTGGTGAAGAAGGCGCAACAGAGCCTCTTCAACCTCAGGAGGCTGAAGAAATTTGGCTTGGCACCTAAAACCCTCACAAACGTTTACAGATGCACAATTGAGAGCATCCTGTCGGGCTGTATCACCGCCTGGTACGGCAACTGCACCGCCCGCAACCGCAGGGCTCTCCAGAGGGTGGTGCGGTCTGCCGAACGCATTACCAGGGGCAAACTACCCGCCCTCCAAGACACCTACAGCACCCGATGTCACAGGAAGACCAAAAGATCATCAAGGACATCAACCACCCGAGCCACTGCCTGTTCACCCTGTTATCATCCAGAAGGCAAGGTCAGTACAGGTGCATCAAAGCTGGGACCAAGAGACTGAAAAACAGCTTCTATCTCAAGGCCATCAGACTGTTAAATAGCCATCACTAGCACATTAGAGGCTGCTGCTGCCTATTGAAATCACTGGCCACTTTAAGAAATGGAACATTAGTCACTTTAATAATGTTTACATATCTTGCACTACTCATCTCATATGTATATTCTGTATTCTATTCTATAATATTCTACTGTATCTTAGTCCATGCCACTCTGTCATTGCTTGTCCATATGTATATTTCTTAAATTCCATTCCTTACTCGATTTGTGTATTGGGTATATGTTGTGAAATTGTTAGATATTACTTGTTAGATATTACTGCACTGTCGGAGCTAGAAGCACAAACATCTGCTAAACACGTGTGTGTGACAAATACAATTTGATTTGATTTGTATGGACCTCACTTTGTGCACAGGGGCATTGTCATGCTGAAACAGGAAAGGGTCTTCCCCAAACTGTTGCCACACAGTTGGAAGCACAGAATCGTCTAGAATGTAATTGTATGCTGTAGCGTTAAGATTTCGCTTCACTGGAACTAAGGGGCCTAGTCAGAACCATGAAAAACAGCCCCAGACCATTATCCCTCCTCCACCAATCTTTACAGTTGGCACTATGCATTCGGGCAGGTAGCGTTTTCTTGGCATCCGCCAAACCCAGATTCTTCTTTCGGATTGCCAGATGGTGAAGTGTGATTTATCACTCTAGAGAACGCGTTTTCACTGCTCCATAGTCCAATGGCGGCGAGCTTTACACCACTCCAGCCGACGCTTGGCATTGCGCATGGTGATCTTAGGTTTGAGTGCGGCTACTCAGCCATGGAAACCCATTTCATGAAGCTCCCAACGAACAGTTATTGTGCTGACGTTGCTTCCAGAGGCAGTTTGGAACTCGGTAATGAGTGTTGCAACCGAGGACAGACAAATTTTACGCACTTCAGCACTTGGCGGTCCCGTTCTGTGAGCTTGTGTGGCCTACCATTTCGCGGCTGAGCCACTGTTGCTCCTAGACGTTTCCACTTCACAATAACAGCACTTACTGTTGACCGGGGAAGCTCTAGCAGGGCAGAAAGTTGACGAACTGACTTGTTGAAAAGGTGGCATCCTATGACGGTGACATGTTGAAAGTCACTGAGCTCTTCAGTAAGGCCATTCTACTGCCAGTGTTTGTCTATGGAGATTGCATGGATGTGTGCTCGATTTTATACACCTGTCAGCAATGGGTGTGGCTGAAATAACCAAATCCACTAATTTGAAGGGGTGTCCACATACTTTTGTATGTATAGTGTATATGTTTTAGGACCCTTGCATGTAACTGCCAATGGAAAACATGGTTGGAAAACCAGGCATATCTTCTGAGAGAGAACACTTAATTTGAAGGTGAATGTATATACATGTCTTTTGAAGTTGAGGGGAATGAACCAGCTTGTGTTTTCATACCTCAGACAAATTAAAATGAACTGTCATGCAGAAAATAAGATAATGTCTAAGTCAGAGTATGGCCTTCATTGAATGCCATACAAACGTACAGTGTCCATATTAGGACAGCCTCAGTCTCAGCAGGACACCATACAATCGTGGAGTCACTGAAGCAGCCTTCGTCGCACATGTACAGCACAGCCTTGCATGTTAAATGACCTCTGTATTATTGAGAAATCATCTTGAACACATTTAGTAGGAAATTACTGCTACACAGTGCCATCACTTTCGCACACAACATGCACCAAAGAAGATATGAATATTCCCAGTTTTTTTTGTACTACGTCATCCATTTCTTGTGATATGTTACAAATCCAATTCGTGTCATATGTTACAAATTTGTAGTGCTTAAGATCCCTCAATGCATCTTCAAGAGGCATTGGAAGACACACAAATTTGATCAAACGCGTTTGTTGTGTCATCATGGTGGTCTCTGTCTTGTGGTCAGACTCGCTCAGGTGGAACAAACTTAAACTTGTTTATTTTTGTAATCATATTACATGTAACTGATTACATGTAATCAATTACTCCCCGACCCTGGTGACATGCTAATGCTGTAAAATGCGCTACTCGCCATGCATGTCTGTTTTCTGGTATAGTCCCTCACCATTTCAGTTCGTTTTCTTCCTCTTGGTGCCTAATGAATAAGACCCAGATGTAACTGGCCTGTCACACTGTTCATATCCTGGGGCAGCTGGTGCAATTTCCTGTCTCGCTGATGTCGCAACCCATGTCCCATGGTTGCCTGGATGAGCGGAAGAACATTGAATCTGTCACACACGGCCAGTATCACTTTAGGCATGGACTGGAGGTGGCCCCGAGTTCAACTGGTGTGAAGTGTTACATGAGTCCCAAATGGCACTCTATTCCCTATATAGTGCACTGCATTTGACCAATGGACCCTGGTCAAATGTAGTAAACTAAATAGGAAATAGGGTGCTATTTGGGAGGCAGATGTTGACTCATACATCATTATGTGCATTTATTAAGCCTTTGAGGCCTAGAGTTCATTCACAGCTGGTGAAGAAGAACTGCTTCTCCTCAGTCTGAATACAAATATGCCTATGGCAGTTTCATCAATGACAGCACCTTACATCAGGATCTGGTGTTTGTTTTTCTATATTTTAGATTTTGAATGTGAGAAATGGGGGGAATTTGAGGGTGTGAGCCCCACTGTGGATTAAACTTTGACGAATGTCTGCGGAAACGGCTTGTTGTTATGTACTCTGCTAATACTGCTGTTTAGCCCTCCAGCAAATTTACTAAAACCTGTCAGCTGTTTTGTATGATGGCCTGACAGGCGCTTGGGTTTATCTGTGCTGCACTTGGTTTTAGATACAATTGTAATTATATAAAATGTCTATATATTTTCATAAAACCCATTTTGGATGTTGGGTATCAAAGTAGGTGTCACACTTCCTCAAGGCAACCATCATGTATTTTTAATCTTGGCAAGAAAGGGTACTGTAGTGCCTATAACATAAAACATATATATACATTGAGCAATGAATCCATGTAATTTTCTAAAATCATATTCAGTGTAAGAGAAACCATACCTAATGCAACAATCTAAATACATTTCACATTTGTAGGGTTCCCTCTTTTGTTACAAAGTGCACATTGATCGCTTGTAGTTTCTTGTTTTTTCTTGCATAATATTGTCATGATCTTTACAGTGGTTTGCGAAAGTATTCACCCCCCCTTGGCATTTTTCCTATTTTGTTGCCTTACAACCTGGAATTAAAATGGATTTTTGGGGGGTTTGTATTATTTGATTTACACAACATGCCTACCACTTTGAAAATGCAAAATATAATTTTTTTGTGAAACAAACAAGAAATAAGACAAAAAAACAGGAAACTTGAGCGTAAATAAGTATCTTGGGGTATGTCTCTATAAGCTTGGCACATCTAGCCACTGGGATCTTTTCCCATTCTTCAAGGCAAAACTGCTCCAGCTCCTTCAAGTTGGATGGGTTCCGCTGGTGTACAGCAATCTTTAAGTCATACCACAGATTCTCAATTGGATTGAGGTCTGGGCTTTGACTAGGCCATTCCAAGACATTAAAATGTTTCCCCTTAAACCACTCAAGTGTTGCTTTAGCAGTATGCATAGGGTCATTGTCCTGCTGGAAGGTGAACCTCCGTCCCAGTCTCAAATCTCTGGAAGACTGAAACAGGTTTCCCTCAAGAATTTCCCTGTATTTAGCGTCATCCATCATTCCTTCAATTCTGACCAGTTTCCCAGTCCCTGCCGATGAAAAACATCCCACAGCATGATGCTTCCACCACCATGCTTCACTGTGGGGATGGTGTTCTCGGGGTGATGAGAGGTGTTGGGTTTGCGCCAGACATAGTGTTTTCCTTGATGGCCAAAAAGCTCAATTTTAGTCTCATCTGACCAGAGTACCTTCTTCCATATGTTTGGGGAGTCTCCCACATGCCTTTTGGTGAACACCAGACGTGTTTGCTTATTTTTTCTTTAAGGAATGGCTTTTTTCTGGCCACTCTTCCGTAAAGCGCAGCTCTGTGGAGTGTACGGCTTAAAGTGGTCCTGTGGCCAGATACTCCAGTCTCTGCTGTGGAGCTTTGCTGCTCCTTCAGGGTTATCTTTGTTCTCTTTGTTGCCTCTCTGATTACTGCCCTCCTTACCTGGTCCGTTAGTTTTGGTGGGATCAGATATCTTAGACTGGTATTTCTTTATAGACGTTTATTCATAACAAGGCGTCCCCTATAGTGTCCAAATATCTCTCCAAAATGTCACATTTTGAAACATCTTTATTTTCATGCATATTTTCATGCATATAACTTAGCAAAAAAGCATTTTTATGACCAAATTCACAATCTTTAGTGTAGACATTAATTTGTTCATGTTTTAATGAGTGTTTGAGATTAGGTCCCTGAATTGTAAAAAACCTATTCAAATTGAAGTATGTTTATAGCACTATTCACAAAATATCTTACAGGTAGGCCCTCTCTCACTCTCTCTCATCATGTCTCATCAGAAGTTTACATACATTAAGTTGACTGTGCCTTTAACAAGCTTTGAAAATTCCAGAAAATGATGTCATGGCTTTAGAAGCTTCTGATAGGCTAATTGACATAATTTGAGTCAATTGGAGGTGTACCTGTGGATGTATTTCAAAGCCTACCTTCAAACTCCGTGCCTCTTTGCTTGACATCATGGAAAAATCTAAAGAAATCAGCCAAGACCTCAGAAAAAGCATTGTAGCATTGTAGTCTGGTTCATCCTTGGGAGCAATTTCCAAACGACTGAAGGTACCACGTTCATCTGTACAAACAATAGTACGCAAGTATAAACACCATGGAACCACGCAGCCATCATACCGCTCAGGAAGGAGATGCGTTCTGTCTCCTAGAGATGAACGTACTTTGGTGCGAAAAGTGCAAATCAATCCCAGAACAACAGCAAAGGACCTTGTGAAGATGCTGGAGGAAACAGGTACAAGAGTATCTATATCCACAGTAAAACGAGTCCTACATCGACTTAACCTGAAAGGCCGCTCAGCAAGGAAGAAGCCACTGCTCCAAAACCGCCATAAAAAAGACAGACTACGGTTTGCAACTGCACATGGGGACAAAGATAGTACTTTTTGGAGAAATGTCCTCTGGTCTGATGAAACAAGAATAGAACTGTTCGGCCATAATGACCATCGTTATGTTTGGAGGAAAAAGGGGGTTGCTTGCAAGCCGAAGAACAGCATCCCAACCGTGAAGCACGGGGGTGGCAGCATCAAGCTGTGGGGGTGCTTTGCTGCACGAGGGTCTGGTGCACTTCACAAAATAGATGGCATCATGAGGAAGGAAAATTATGTGGATATATTGAAGCAACATCAAGACATAAGTCAGGAAGTTAAAGCTTGGTCTCAAATGGGACTTCCAAATGGACAATGACCCCAAGCATACTTCCAAAGTTGTGCCAAAATGGCTTAAGGACAACAAAGTCAAGGTATTGGAGTGGCCATCACAAAGCCCTGACCTCAATCCTATAGAACATTTGTGGGCAGAACTGAAAAAGTGTGTGCGAGCAAGGAGGCTCTGTCAGGAGGAATGGGCCAAAATTCACCCCACATTTGACCCAAGTTAAACAATTTAAAGGCAATGCTACCAAATACTAATTGAGTGCATGGAAACTTCTGACCCACTGGGAATGTGATGAAAGAAATAAAAGCTGAAATAAATCGTTCTCTCTACTATTATTCTGACATTTCACATTCTTAAAATAAAGTGGTGATTTTTCCTAGGATTAAATGTCAGGAATTGTGAAACACTGATTATAAATGTATTTGGTGTATGTAAACTTCCGACTTCAACTGTATATCATTACTTTATACAGTGAGGGAAAAAAGTATTTGATCCCCTGCTGATTTTGTACGTTTGCCCACTGACAAAGAAATGATCAGTCTATAATTTTAATGATAGGTTTATTTGAACAGTGAGAGACAGAATAACAAACAAAACATCCAGAAAAACGCATTGTCAAAAATGTTATAAATTGATTTGCATTTTAATGAGGGAAATAAGTATTTGACCCCCTCTAAATCAGAAAGATTTCTGGCTCCCAGGTGTCTTTTATACAGGTAACGAGCTGAGATTAGGAGCACACTCTTAAAAGGAGCGCTCCTAATCTCAGTTTATTACCTGTATAAAAGACACCTGTCCACAGAAGCAATCAATCAGATTCCAAACTCTCCACCATGGCCAAGACCAAATAGCTCTCCAAGGATGTCAGGATCAAGATTGTAGACCTACACAAGGCTGGAATGGGCTACAAGACCATCGCCAAGCAGCTTGGTGAGAAGGTGACAACAGTTGGTGCGATTATTCGCAAATGGAAGAAACACAAAATAACTGTCAATCTCCCTCGGCCTGGGGCTCCATGCAAGATCTCACCTTGTGGAGTTGCAATGGTCATGAGAACGGTGAGGAATCAGCCCAGAACTACACGGGAGGATCTTTTCAATGATCTCAAGGCAGCTGGGACCATAGTCACCAAGAAAACAATTGGTAACACACTACGCCGTGAAAGACTGAAATCCTGCAGTGCACGCAAGGTCCCCCTGCTCAAGAAAGCACATATACAGGCCTGTCTGAAGTTTGCCAATGAACATCTGAATGATTCAGAGGAGAACTGGGTGAAAGTGTTGTGGTCAGATGAGACCAAAATCGAGCTCTTTGGCATCAACTCAACTCACCGTGTTTGGAGGAGGAGGATTGCTGCCTATGACCCCAAGAACACCATCCCCACCGTCAAACATGGAGGTGGAAACATTATGCTTTGGGGGTGTTTTTCTGCTAAGGGGACAGGACAACTTCACCGCATCAAAGGGACGATGGACGGGGCCATGTACCGTCAAATCTTAAGTGGGAACCTCCTTCCCTCAGCCAGGGCATTGAAAATGGTTTGTGGATGGGTTTTCTAGCATGACAATGACCCAAAACACACGGCCAAGGCAACAAAGGAGTGGCTCAAGAAGAAGCACATTAAGGTTCTGGAGTGGCCTAGCCTCCAGTCTCCAGACCTTAATCCCATAGAAAATCTGTGGAGGGAGCTGAAGGTTCGAGTTGCCAAACGTCAGCCTCGAAATCTTAATGACTTGGAGAACATCTGCAAAGAGGAGTGGGACAAAATCCCACCTGAGATGTGTGCAAACCTGGTGGCCAACTACAAGAAACATCTGACCTCTGTGATTGCCAACAAGGGTTTTGCCACCAAGTACTAAGTCATGTTTTGCAGAGGGGTCAAATACTTATTTCCCTCTTTAAAAATGCAAATCAATTTATAACATTCTTTACATGCGTTTTCAGGATTTTTTGGTTGTTATTCTGTCTCTCACAGTTCAAATAAACCTACCATTAAATTATAGACTGATCATGTCTTTGTCAGTGGGCAAACGTACAAAATCAGCAGGGGATCAAATACTTTTTTCCCTCGCTGTATATCACAGGCCTTAAATGCAGCTTGGACATCTTACCAGCAGTGGTAACTAGGGCTGTTACGGTGACCATTTAGACACGGTAATTAGGCTTCTCCAAGCTCTGATGCTGCTGATGGTCATTAGTAGCCTACCAAACTTGCTAACTGCCTGGTACTCAGCACTCTATTGTCCCTCTAATCACTCAGACATCAATGCAAATGTGATCGAAAATCTAATCAAAGACTTCATGAGAGTCCATGAGCTCATGTTGCAACATTTCTATAGGCTATGTAATTGCATGAGAAAACTGAGTGATGACTTCTATTAAAAAGATGAGGATCCCATCAGCTTTCTATAGGCTTACTATATTTATATCCAACTTTCCTAATATTAAGCACATTGCTTGTCTTTACAACAGGAGTATAGCCTGGTATGAAGTCATGTTCAGGGAGGAGGCGAGGGCCTGGTCGATTAAGTTCGCAGTGGCACAGGAGTCCACTAGAGCTGTAGAGACAACAGATGATGGACAGCCTGCCAGTGAAATTGAAACCAGAAAGGATTTGGCGGAAAGTGATGATGGAATACTCACGCCTACCCTGGGAGACTGAAGGTCACAGGGCCGCCCCTCTGCTCTAGTGGACCCCGTGTTAGGACGCACCGGGCACCGCTGAAGCTGGTGGCCCTACTGGCCACAATAGGGACAGAGCCCCAGCTGTCTTCGTCGACGCCGCTCTACCACGGAGACAGCCAAAGGAGGGAGGCGAGTGGCGAGGTGGACACGGCGCTCCCGAAGAGGGCTATCCAGACGGATGGCCATCGAGATGAGAGCGTCCAAGGATAGGTTGTCATCTCGAAATGCCAACTCCATCTGGACCTCCTCGCGCAGTCCACTGCAGAATAGAGTGTGGCACGCTGGCTCATTCCATCCGCTGGAGGCTGCCAGAGTCTGAAAGGTGAGGGCGTACTCATTGGTCTGGGCACCTTGCTGGAGTTGAAAAAGTCACTCACCCCTCTCTCTACCCTCTGGAGGATGGCCGAAGACCTCCCTGAACAGAGCCATGAACCTCTCATAGGAACCCAACTCATCCTCCGCTCTCTCCAAGACGGCCGTAGCCCACTCCAACGCCCATCCAGTCAGCAGGGAAATGACTGTGGCAACCACGGACCTCTCGGTGGTCGGGGCTCCCATCTGATAGGCGAAGTAGAGGGAGCACTGGAGTAGGAAGCCACAGCATTTCGATGGCGTACCGTCATACTTCTCCGGAAGGGAAAGTCGGGCATCACTGACCTGGGTGGACAGCTGGGTAGGCTGGGGGACAGGCTCACTGTGATGACCCATGGTAGGAGGCCCTACGTCAGAGGTATGGAGAACCTCACTGGTGGTGTCGAGGCGGTGGAGATTTCGGAGGACCTCCTTCATGGTCATACCCAGTAGAGCCAGCTGGTCGTGGTGTTGGTGGAGTCAATAACCCTGTTCCTCGACCAACTGGAAGATGGTGTAATCATCTGCTGCTTCCATAATTTCTGAGGCAGTATTCTGTAATGTAGACGCAGGAAGTCAGGAAGCAGGTGCAGATGGTGAGTTTAATAATAACAAACATGGAGAGTTACAAAACAAGAGAAGCGTCTGAATATGAAAACTGAAGCAATACTGCCTGAAGAATGATGCTAGGGAGTGCTAGATAAAGGGGGAGTAATCAGGGTAGTGATGGAGTACAGGTGTGCCTCATGATGGGGCGCAGGTGTGCGTAATGAGAGTTGCCAGGTGTGCATAGTGATGGGTTGCCAGGACCGGTGGTTAGTAGACCGGTGACGTCGAGCACCGGAGAGGGGGACGTGACACATAAGGACAACTCAGAGTATGCTTTTCTGTTCTTCTGAAATATACTATTTTCTTCATATCATGTTTCTTTAGACCTATCTAAAATAAATAATGGATTTATTGTGAAAGTGTAGGCTATATTATATGGATTTATTAGACTTTTTACAAATGTTCCAAAGGTCTGCATCAGTGGCTTGTAGGCTATGTGTGGAAGTCAGGAGATGCTAAATGTGTTTATGTTAATTAATGGTCAATTACCGTGAGACCGGCAGTTATTTCCTTGACAATCACCAGCTGACGAAATGTTGTGACCGCCCTAGTGGTAACTCCCGGGTGCTGTTCTCTACTGTGAGCAAGCTCCTCCAAATTGTGAACAATTCTGCTACCTCAGCCTCCCCAGAACGGTGCAATCAATACCTGTGCTTCTTCCAAAACTAAATAGAAAACCTCAATAACACCATCCTGTCCTCTCCAGCCCTGGTAGTTGAGCTACCCAGTCCCAGGCTCCCTGAGTCAAGGTTCTCCACCTTCACCACAGTCACTGCAGCTGATGTAACCAAGCTGGTTAGGACAATGAGGCCCACCACTTGCTCACTTGACCCTATCCCCAGCTGCCTTGTCAAGACCTGCTTACCTGCTCTGGAGCCTTTCTTCACAGAAATTATCAACAAGTCCCTCATCACTGGATGTGTCCCTTCTCAGCTCAAACTGGCCTCAGTCACACCAGTACTTAAAAAGCCTGGATCTGAACATGACAACCTCCAGAACTACAGGCCTATTTCCAACCTGCCCTTCCTGAGTAAGCTCCTCGAACGTGCTGTTTCTAGCCAACTCCAAAACCATCTGGCCACTCAGAACCTACTTGAGCCCTTCCAGTCGGGTTTCAGCGCTAGACACAGCACTGAGACTGCCCTGGTAAGGGTCACCAATGACCTCCCAATGAATGCTGACTGTGGGGCTGCCAGCATTCTCATACTGCTGAACCTCAGTGCAGCATTCGACATGGTCAGCCACGCTATCCTGTTGGACCGCATGGAGAAGCTCCTGGGCATGTCAGACACTGTCCCGGACTATCTCACTGATCACTACCAGTTTGTAGCCATCGGTCCTAGTAGGTCAGACACAGTTGTGGTCCGACAGGGGCTCCCTCAAGGCTCGGGTCCTGGGGCCACTACTGTTTTGTATCTACATGCTGCCACTGGGAAACATCTTGAGGAAACACGGACTGGGCTTTCACTTTTATGCTGACGACATTCAGCTGTACGTCTCCACAAACACTGACACTGCCATTGCGACTGCACTCCTGGTCAGCTGCCTGCAGGACAGCAAAGCGTGGATGCAGTTGATTTTCCTGCAGTTAAACAGCAAAAAGACAGAGGTCGTCCTGATTGGCACTCGTACCATTATAAACAACATCAGCAGCTACAATCTCAATATTGATGCTGTCAAGGTCCTCCCGTCCAGTGAGGTTCGCAACCTGGGTGTGATATTTGACAGTCATCTCTCATTTGAGGCCCACATCAAGAGTATGACCAAAGTCAAATGTTTTCATCTATGGAACATTGCCAGGTTACGACCTATGCTATCACAACCTGCAGCTGAGCGGCTCATCCATGCCTTTATTTCATCCCGTCTGGACTCTTGTTAATGCTCTTTTTGTTGGTGCATCTGCCAAGTGCTTAAATGGGCTACAATATGTCCAGAACTGTTCTGCTCGTGTACTCACCCACACCTCTCCCTGCGAGCACATCACTCCAGTGCTGTTCAACCTCCACTGGCTCCCCATATGCTCATGCATCGACTAGAAAATCCTGGTTCACACCTACCAAGCTATCCACAACTCTGGCGGTGCAACTCAATATTAGGAAGGTGCTCTTAATGTTTTGTACACTCGGTGTATATCACAGTTATGTTGTAGTCAATGGGACCATGTGATTAGGCCTAGAGTACTAAATAATATGCCCAACCCTTAGCCCGTGCCACCTGCATACACACACACACACACTACACAGCCCACACACACACACACACACACACACACCACACAACACAGCCTAACACAGACACACACTTCTCACTAAGTCTGAACTGTAACACAGAAGGATACACTAGTCAAATAACACCTGAGTTGGGTTACATTGTTATGTAATTTTTGGTGTTGATGAGTTACTCTAGTGATGAGAGAATAAACTGCACCATTTCCAGCAAATAATTAGCATTCAGAAGAGACAGAGCCAGCTGCACAAAAAGATAGATGGGACACATTTCTAATTCACGGGTATTATAGCTATGTTTTTATCGATTGTTGGGCTGTAGCCACTGAAGAATAAAACCATAAATTACAAAATGACCCGCTGGCATAATACAACCAATGCAGTGCAGTGCCGCGCAGCGCAGCGCTGCCTCTCGCCAAAAGCATTGCCTCAACAAACGGCGTCAGGCACTCCCACACAGCTAGCAAGCTAGCACTCGACATAGAAAGGGGGGTGGCAAAATGTGAATTTGGACCAATCCCTGACAACCCATACATCAACACTTAGCTACGAAGCTCTACTTTGTAACCTGCTGTGTTTTTTTGGACTCTGAAAACATCTCAATGACCGAGCCGAAAGACAACTATTTTACCTTAAACACCTTCAGGACTTTCAAATACTTCTTTAGCAACACAATGTAACGTTGATCTTACTCGGCTAGGTTGAGGACAGCCCTTGATCATGACTCTCAGTTCCATTACATTACATATAAGAGTCATTGGACGAAGGAGTCTTCTGTACGGGGGGAGTTTTGATAAGATCCCAGACGCTCAATCTGAACACTCATTGCTTGCAGTACGGTTTTGGAAGTATAAGGACCTTATCTTTTATATCAGCAAGAAACTATTTTCAAAAAACAAAACGTTAAATTGACACACACCTTTGTAGGGTTAGGGTCAGTGTTCCCACACGGCCATACTTCCATATTACAGTGTGTGTTTACAGAAGACAGACAGAAGACAGAGGGACCTCCTGTGCTAATTACCTATCTAGCACGCTCCGAACACCTGTGTGTAACGGAAGAAGGCCTCCAGAAATGTGTTGTCAATGAAAAATGTGACCCGTTTCAAGAAGCTAGGCATGTGTCACACGTCACTACTTGACCAGAGAGGCATTTTAACGTTTTTTGTTAGTTTTTTATCAAAATGCATTTTTTGGCAGAGTTGCCTTCTGGAACATCTGAACTTTCATGTGCCTTCATAACAAACTTGTATGCCATCTGTAAATATGAACAACATATTTGAATTACAAACCTAGTTGGCTTAGCTACAGAAAAATACAGGAACCTTCCCGCTAGCCATGAGAGTTGAGTTCAGATTGGTCTGCCATGTAGCATGCTTCTGTCTTTAACATGAGCAGCTCAGTATGTGTGGATAATTATTTCTACCGCGGCACTTTTTTAAAAGATATCATGAAGAACTGAAAAAGTGTTGCTACTGCTCTCAACATTGCTGCCCTGAAGTTAATAGGTAAAAACATTTTTCATTGAACCAGACATTGTAGAGTCTTCTGATGACAGTGTTGGGGAAGAAACGTCGATCAACAGTGTTGTTGTCACGGAACAGGTTGACTGAGTAATTTTTTTAAATCAGTAGAATGCCCGGTGGAAGCAGAGAGATGATTGCCAAATGTGGAGAGAGTTGAAAAGAGAACACATTAGGCTGTTGTATAAAACACCTGTCTCTGGATTACATCTTCAAACTAAGGTCACCCTGGCATCCATGACAGAGAGGGAGAAGCATTCATCCATGTATATGGGTAAGAGTCTAGCTACATTTTCAGATATTATACGTTTCTAATTTTGTCAGAAAGTGTTTTCATTGCAAGTTAAAGTGTTCTGTTAGCTAGCTAATGTTAGCTGGCTGGTTCGCTACGTGTATGATCTGTGTAGTAATATTATTTGTATCTCAGAAAGCCATTTGTATTGCTAGTTATAGCCTAATGTTACCCAGCTAGCTAACATTGAACCTAGTTGGTTAGCTTTAGCTACCTGCAGATTCATGCATGGTGCATGGTAGTATGAGTTAGGATTATGGTTCATTGTCTAAACAAAAGACTCCACTATGCAAATTACCATTTCACTGTACCATTTACACCTTCTGTATCCTGTGCATGTGACAAATAAACTTGGATTTTATTTTATATCATGTGTGTTTACCAGAGACAGTAATGTGAAGAACAACATGACCTACACCAAAGTCAGATTAGGAAATAGGCCAAGGACTAGATCAAGTGTATTTTTACTATTACTTTTTGCTACTACTTTCACAATTTTCAGTCTTGAAATCTTTGGTTGTTTACTACCAACCTTATTCACTCTGTTTAGCACATGGCCTCACATGTGAATCCTTAAATAGATGGGTGGGGCTAAGGCTTAAGAGGTTGTAAACGATGCTGAATGGATGTAGACAAAGAAGAGCTCTCCAGTAGGTGTACCAAAACTTTCACGGGCCAAAGTTTATCAACTTTCAAAGCAGAATTACTTTCCCATTGTTCCTCAACTACAGTGTATGATATACCATTTTCTAGCTCTGAGTCTCTACTTTTATCCATTGTAAAAAATAAATAAAATGTTTGCCTTTTTTCGGTCCTGCTACATAGGACCGAATCCAGGTGGTGGGTCACAAATACTGTCGGGTGCAACTGTGATAAAGCCGGTTAAAACGGTGTACATTAAGTATGTATTTTGCATTTGTGAAATTATTTAGATGTGATATGAAAGTAAAAGGCTTTATGTTTCTAGAACCTTAATATAATTGAGATTCGATTCAAGTTTATGTGGAGTATTTGGCTGTTTTGGCTGGCAGAGCCAGCTCCTTAAGAGAACATATTGGCGAGGTTGAGGAATACCTTTCACCAAGAGCAAATATGAACACAATGATTTCACAGGTTTCATAGAAAGGGCTATCCCACAGATTTAAAAGTTCTTAGCACGGCACTTGCTTTACACTTGGGCTCATATCCCTTAAATACTGTATCATAATGTATAGTATTGGACATGGGTAACTGCCGCCATGTTCATGTTTTCAAATGATTGAATATGTATTTTGATGACCACATTATTGACATTTAGTGGACGCTCTGTCTAAATGCAAATACGCCTCACTTGCGAAATGGTTTGGAAACCTTTGGAGCTTGACTTTCATATAGGCGAAGCGAGAAATAATATTTTTGATACAAAACATACACTGTGTGCAGTTTAGCAAAGTTTCACCCGGCTGTTTTCACGCAACCTAAGCTACAACACATCCTCTCACCTTGCGCTCACATTTCCATTGGACAATTCCATTCCACATTTCCTGTGTTTCTCAAAATACAGGCGGGTGCAACCTTCCTAATCTGCACACAATAAGTGTATATTTTGTATTAGATTAATGTTTTGCTTATTTGAAGGTTAAATTCCAAATGTTTTCACAATTGTATCTCGTGAGAGGCGTATTTGAATATAGACAGCGCATTTGAGTAGCGTCAGAGCGTCAGCAAAATCCTCTCAGGCAGCAGACAGCTTCGTGAATAGACGGTATAAGGTTTAATAACATTTACCGTCTATTTGAATGGGCTATAGCTATCTATCTAACTAGCTAGCTAAAACATACCTTTATTTTAAAGTATAATGATAGCTAGCTATTTAATTTCAATGCCTCATTATTATCTTGCATGTAATGATAAAGCAAACCTTACAAAAGATGTCTGTCTGCTCTTTGCTCTTTTTTGTGGACGGAAAATTACTGACCAGAATGATGCTGCATTTTCAGTGATGTATAGCTGTTCACTATAGCATAGCATTTTTGTATGGGAATGTCTTCATGCATAGTAGCTACAGTAGGCTTACACCATTTCCTCTTATCAGTTACATTCACTTTTTCAGATTGAGAAGGACCATATCATTGAAATGGCCTGCATCATAACGAATTTAGCTGAAGTAATTCACATTTTGGCTGCCTACCAAATGGCATCCTATTCCCTACATAATGCTCTACCTTTAACCAGAGCGCTATGGGCCCTGATCAAAAGCAGTGCACTATACAGAGAATAGGGTGCCATTTCGGACGCAGAACTGTGATTCAATTGGTTGCATTTTCTTCCCCTTAACATTCTGTGAAGAATGATGATGTGTGTTATGTTGACAGGGTCCCAATTTGATAATCAACACACCAACGAGCTGCTAGACAGGATGGACGACTGGTGTAAAGAACATCATGGCAATGGAAGCATGACTTGTGGGATGCTGTCTACGTCCAGATTCTCCACCCTTTTCCTGAAATGTGTACTTGCACACTCCCCGTCATGTATTAAAAAGCATAGCATTGGCGTAAGCATTGGCTGGAGGGAGTTAACACCATTGTAAAACTCCATGCAAGAAAGTGTGCAAGTGAAGGGAAAAGGATGGAGAATTGGGACTACCTAGTCCAAGTTTTCTCAGATGGACTAAAATGGTCAAATGTGTTTTGCCCAGGGGAGAACGACTGCCCCCTTTCATTTAAGTCATGAAGTTCAGGCTGTTGTATCCAGAAAGCAGGATCCCCCATTATAGCCTGCAGTACTGTGGTCGACCTTAAACTTGAGCTACTCAATGAGAGGGGACAGTAATTCTCCTCTGGTTGCAGCCTGCAACGTCACTTCCTGGAGTAGTTTAAACTGCACATGTTATGTCTTGCGAATCCCCCCCATTACAGTTATTCATATCGTCATACTGTCCTTCTCTCAGGATTTACGGTATTACCGGCTTAGTACACAAGGGGCACCAAAAAAGAGTAAAAAAGCCCATTGGGCGTCTATTTCCAGAATGCTAACAACATTTGCACAAGTAATAGCGATTTCCATGGAGGCTGCTAGCTAAATATGCTAACGAGCGCAAATGAAAATAAACAAATTGTAAAGACGGGCAATCCAGCTCATGAAGTTATACATAAAATGTATATATGTAGGAGCTACTGAATGTCATTTTTAGTGAGTTTGGACATTTACAAGTGAATGTGAACGAGATACATTGGGCAAATGAACACATTTTTGACACATGCTTGTCTGAAGGAAGAACAGTACTGGCTCTGGAGCAGCATGTGTACACGCTGTGTCTGTGTGGAGTCTGGAGTCACTAGGGAAATGGGCCTGCCTGCTCTGCTTGGAGAAGAGGGGGGAGGAGCAGTGGGGCCGAGAACGGAGAGGAGAAAAAAGGCAAGGAAATTAAGATAGCAGTGGCAGCTGTACAGATTTCTCAAACAATGTAGAAAGCTAACACTTTATGATGCCCTGTCTCCGTATTAATTTTGCCACTTACTTAGATAACTAGCAAGTTAAACTTCGGGGTCACGTTAATGCAGAATTCTGTGTTTATCACACAGAAAAAGAAAAAGAAAATGCGTAAGAAATATCTTGCTGCAGTTTGTTAACACTCATCTAAAATGCTTCTTATTGTAATTTCTGCTTGGCATCAGAAATGTCTGCTTTGTGCTTCAGAACTGGCATTCTATCAGCAGACAGTGCTCTACTGATGTGTAGTTACTTTTCCCCTGTACTTTTTGGTGTAGCCTACTTTTCTCAGGTAAAATGCAAGATTAACATTAGGAAATGTAACTGGCTAAATTCTTTCTATTATAAAGCATAGAAATATGAGGGCCATGCTTTGTTTTTGCAAAAAATACCTTGCTATTTTTTTTACCCCCTTGTTTCATCGCTGCAACTCCCCAACGGGCTTAGGAGAGGCGAAGGTCAAGTCATGCATCCTCCGAAACATGATCCGCCTAACCACGCTTCTTAACACCCACCTGCACCAATGTGTGGGAGGAAACAATGTTTAACTGATGACCGAGGTCAGCCTGCAGGCGCCCCCCCGGCCAAACCCTTCCCTAACCAGACGTTGCTGGGGATTCACGGTCACCCAATGGTATTCCCGGTCACGGCCAGTTGTGACACAGCCTGGGATCAAACCTGGGTCTGTAGTGATGCCCCAAGCACTGCAATGCAGTTCCTTAGACCGCTGCGCCACTCGGGAGGCCCTATACCTTGCTTTTTCATTGTAAGCTCATTTACAGTACTTGTGTAGCTGCCAGCCAAATAGCATTGCACTTCTATTGTCATCTGATTAACATTTTCTGCCGACTGTGTTGCATTAATGTATTTTCTGTGAAGCAAAATTATAGTTGCACGCCCCTAATCACTCTATTGAAGCAAGAAAACACTTGACTTTCAATATAAAATGAGAAGTGTAAGGCTTAAACTATGTATTTAGATTGTAGTTAGGTATTATAGGTAGGCATCGTGGGCTGTATATTATTAGGTATTATAGGTAGGCATCGTGGGCTGTTGTGGGTAGTTGTTGTATGTAGTTATTGTAGGTTACTTTTGTATTCGGCGGTGCCGGGTGTAGCACGAAGCTAGCTAGCTAACTCACCTCCTGGACTAGCTGGCGAATAGCTATTAGCAACAGTAGCAACTAAATACAATATCCTTTTAGCCAGCTACATTCGTTCGCAGCGACGCCGTTTTTCAAACAAAGTCAACACAGCAGCCATTGCTAGCTAGCCAACACTACCAGCTAGCTGTACTGTAGTAGCTAAATACAATATATTTGTGCTAGCTAGCCAACGTTTAATTATTGCTGCGTTATGAAAGAACTAGACACGGACACGAATTATCTGTTTAGTGTGTTAACACACTATTGGTAGTTTGTTGTAACCAAGTATTGGTGCTAAACTGTGTGTTATTGGATGCTAGCATGCTAGTTAGCTATGGCGTCATAGTTAGCTAGCTGAATAAAGTAAGTTGAGTCTATTCCTTGAAACATTGAACCGCTGTAGTTTACAACAATTCTAATTTCTAAAGTGGAATTGGGAGAGTTTTATTCGGGTGGTTCAGTGAAACAATTATAGTTTCTGAGGTGGAAGTTGGGAGAGTTATATTTTTTTTGGTGAGGAGGCCCTGCTCTCTCCTTTCCCAGATGTTTAGTTCATTTCATTCCGATCTCCTCTGCATTATTGTAGCCATCTGCTACAGCCTGCCAACTATGCCTCTGCCTATCCCTGTTCTCTCCTCTCCGCACAGGCTACACAAACGCCTCACACCGCGTGGCTGCTGCCTCTCTTAACCTGGTGGTCCCTGCACGCACCACACACCTGGAGTTCCAGGTCTCAGGCAGCCTCTGGAACTGCCGTTCTGCTGCCAACAAGGCTGACTTCATCCCAGCCTATGCTACCCTCCAGTCCCTCGACTTCCTGGCGCTGACGGAAACATGGATTACCACTGAAAACACTGCTACTCCTACTGCTCTCTCCTCGTCTGACCATGTGTTCTCGCATACCCCGAGAGCATCTGGTCAGAGGGGTGGTGGCACAGGAATCCTCATCTCTCCCAAGTGGTCATTCTCAATTTTTCCCCTAACCCATCTGTCTATCTCCTCATTTGAATTCCACGCTGTCACAGTCACTAGCCCATTTAAGCTTAATATCCTTGTCATCTATCGCCCTCCAGGTTCCCTTGGAGAGTTCATCAATGAGCTTGACGCCTTGATAAGTTCCTTTCCTGAGGATGGCTCACCCTTCACAGTTTTGGGGGATTTCAACCTCCCTACGTCTACATTTGACTCATTTCTCTCTGCCTAATTCTTTCCACTCCTCTCCTCTTTTGACCTCACCCTCTCACCGTCCCCCCCTACTCACAAGGCAGGCAATACGCTTGACTTCATCTTTACTAGATGTTGCTCTTCTACTAATCTCACTGCAACTCCCCTCCATGTCTCCGACCACTACTTTGTATCCTTTTCTCTCTCGCTCTCCTCCAACACTACTCACTATGCCCCTACACAGATGGTAACGCGCCGCCGCAACCTTCGCTCTCTCTCTCCCACTACTCTCTGCTCTTCCATCCTATCATCTCTTCCCTCTGCTCAATCCTTCTCCCTCCAATCTCCTGATTCTGCCTCCTCAACCCTCCTCTCCTCCCTTTCTGCATCCTTTGACTCCCTGTGTCCCCTATCCTCCCGGCCGGCTCGGTCCTCCCCTCCAGCTCCGTGGCTTGATGACTCATTGCGAGCTCACAGAACAGAGCTCCGGGCAGCTGAGCGGAAATGGAAGAAAACTAAACTCCCTGCCGACCTGGCATCTTTTCACTCCCTCCTCTCTACATTTTCTTCATCTGTTTCTGCTGCTAAGGCCACTTTCTACCACTCTAAATTCCAAGCATCTGCCTCTAACCCTAGGAAGCTCTTTGCCACATTCTCCTCACTGCTGAATCCTCCCCCCCCACCCCCTCCTCCCTCTCTGTGGATGACTTCGTCAACCACTTTGAAAAGAAGGTTGATGACATCCGATCCTCGTTTGTTAAGTCTAATGACACTGCTGGTCCTGCTCACACTGCCCTACCCTATGCTTTGACTTCTTTCTCCCTCTCTCTCCAGATAAAATCTTGCGACTAGTGACTGCAGGCCGCCCAACAACCTGCCCGCTTGACCCCATCCCCTCCTCTCTTCTCCAGACCATCTCCGGTGACCTTCTCCCCTACCTCACCTCGCTGATCAACTCATCCTTGACCGCTGGCTATGTCCCTTCCGTCTTCAAGAGAGCGAGAGTTGCACCCCTTCTCAAAAAAACCAACACTCGATCCCACTGATGTCAACAACTACAGACCAGTATCCCTTCTTTATTTTCTTTCCAAAACTATTGAGCGTGCCGTCTTTAGCCAACTCTCTTGCTATCTCTCTCAGAATGACCTTCTTGATCCAAACCAGTCAGGTTTCAGGACTGGTCATTCAACTGAGACTGCTCTTCTCTGTGTCACGGAGGCTCTCCGCACTGCTAAAGCTAACTCTCTCTCCTCTGCTCTTGTCCTTCTAGACCTGTCTGCTGCCTTTGATATTGTGAACCATCAGATCCTCCTCTCCACCCTCTCCGAGCTGGGCATCTCCGGCGCGGCTCACTCCTGGATTGCGTCCTACCTGATCGGTCGCTTCCTACCAAGTGGCGTGGCGAAGCTGTCTCCGCACCACGTGCTCTCACCACTGGTGTCCCCCAGGGCTCAGTTCTAGGCCCTCTCCTTTTCTCCCTATACACCAAGTCACTTGGCTCTGTCATATCCTCACATGGCCTCTCCTATCATTGCTACGCTGACGATACACAACTAATCTTCTCCTTTCCCCCTTCTGATAACCAGGTGGTGAATCGCATCTCTGCATGTCTGGCAGACATATCAGTATGGATGACGGATCACCACCTCAAGCTGAACCCCTGGCAAGACGGAGCTGCTCTTCCTCCCGGGGAAGGACTGCCCGTTCCATGATCTCGCCATCACGGTTGACAACTCCGTTGTGTCCTCCTCCCAGAGTGCGAAGAGCCTTGGCGTGACCCCTGGACAACACCCTGTCGTTCTCCGCTAACATCAAGGCGGTGACCCGATCCTGCAGGTTCATGCTCTACAACATTCGGAGAGTACGACCCTGCCTTACACAGGAAGCGGTACAGGTCCTAATCCAGGCACTTGTCATCTCCCCGTCTGGATTACTGCAACTCGCTGTTGGCTGGGCTCCCTGCCTGTGCCATTAAACCCCTACAACTCATCCAGAATGCCGCAGCCCGTCTGGTGTTCAACCTTCCCAAGTTCTCTCACGTCACCCCCCTCCTCCGCACACTCCACTGGCTTCCAGTTGAAGCTCGCATCCGTTACAAGACCATGGTGCTTGCTTATGGAGCAGTGAGGGGAACGGCACCTCCATACCTTCAGGCTCTGATCAGTCCCTACACCCAAACGAGGGCATTGCGTTCATCCACCTCTGGCCTGCTGGCTCCCCTTCCTCTGCGGAAGCATAGTTCCCGCTCAGCCCAGTCAAAACTGTTCGCTGCTCTGGCACCCCAATGGTGGAACAAGCTCCCTCACGACGCCAGGACAGCGGAGTCACTCACCACCTTCCGGAGACATTTAAAACCCCACCTCTTTAAGGAATACCTGGGATAGGATAAAGTAATCCTTCTACCCCCCCCAACAAAAAAAAAAAAAAAAAAATCCCACTGGTTATCCCACTGGCTATAGGGTGAATGCACCAATTTGTAAGTCGCTCTGGATAAGAGCGTCTGCTAAATGACGTAAATGTAATGTAAATGTAATACATAGCTCGATTCAACTGCTCCCACTTTCTCCCCGTTGTGCTATTTACAAACAAACACATGACTGGCTCAACTGTTCTGGGGAACTACGGTAAGCTTCATAATGTAAAATAATGTGACAGGTGGGTGAAATGAACAACGCTATCTGCTTTATCTCCTAATGTATTGCAAAAGTTGAATGCAGGTACATGTATTTGCTTAAAAAGTAGCTACAAATATTAAAATGTATTCAAGAACTTCAAAGAAATATTTTTGACGGTATTGAAAAACCTTCCCGTGGCCATTTCCAAATACCCCGGTATACGGTATATAGGGTATACCGCCCAAGCCTACCCCCCGCATGAGACGCCATCTTAGCAAGCTAAAACCGACTTCCTGAGCTTCAAATGCGCCATTGAGTCTTCACATAGAAATGAATTGTGTGACGTCTTCGATGGCTTTGTCCATTTATATATATACGGTCTAATGGTTTTGCCTGATGAACAAAATGCTGCACAATCACAAATAAGTCTCCTAATTCAAGAGTCATCAGTTTTATTACTCAGTACATAAACCAAGCAAGCTGAGCAGTTAATACATTCATATTGTACATCAATGCTGTTCAATTATAGTCTTTATTCGAAGTGACCAGTGGCGTTTTGGATGAGGGAGGACAATGTTTAATTTTTTATGAGCATGGCCTTATTTCCATTACAGCATATTGGATGACTGTCATTCATATTCATTACATTTACATTTTAGTCATTTAGCAGACACTCTTATCCAGAGCGACTTACAGTTAGTGAGTGCATACATATTGTATATATATATATTTATTATTATTATTTTATTTTTTCATCCTGGCCCCCCGTGGGAATCGAACCCACAACCCTGGCGTTGCAAATGCCATGCTCTACCAACTGAGCTACATCCCTGCCGGCCATTCCCTCCCCTACCCTGGACGACGCTGGGCCAATTGTGCCCCGCACCATGGGTCTCCCGGTCACGGCTGGCTACGACAGAGCCTGGATTCGAACCAGGATCTCTAGTGGCACAGGTAGCACTGCAATGCCTTAAACCACTGCGCCACTCGTGAGGTCAGTTAACCCAGCTTAATGTAACATCGATAGGTTTAAGCTACAACATGATACTCTAATTTTCCCTGTACCCATCATGAGGTTGCTACAACCTAGCCTACGAATTAAAGTTTGCAACGTAGGTGCACAGGTCGAGAGAAATTAGAGTAATCAAGGTGACATACAGTGACACATTCAATACCGCCTTGCACACTCTTGCCTGCATCACACTCTTGCCTGCACCCTTCCCCCTCTGAGGAGCCTCCACTGTAAGTGACATTCTTAAAGTGACATTCTCTTGGTGCAAGTAGGTCAACAACTGCAATACCTGTACTAGCTGCACCACCTAAATACAGTATTGTACCTCATGTTACATTGTATACTTAACCCAGCGCATGCTGTTTCCCAGTCAGGGTTGACGCAGGTGGTGAGGGACAGTAAGATCTCACTGTAGCAGGCTGAGTACGGGTTCCTCCCCACCGGGCCACTGTCCCGTTGCAGGTGAGTGGCCCTCTTTCTTCACCCGACTTGAAACGTAGAGAATACCGTTATTAATGCACCATCACGCCTGGGTCATATTCAGTATAAATTTTTTTGAAAACTGGGTGAAACAGGAAGCTACCCTGAGTGCTAGTCTGTTTGTGCAATCATGCCAACTGCTTGTCACTCATTGTCACACAAAATATGCTTGGCTTGACAATGAGCAATGAAGTTGGCAACAGCACAAACAGATCTGGGACCAGACTAGGTGTTACAACCTGAACATGTGCAATTAAGAACACAGATTTTCTTTATCCGTTGCGTGACGTTTTGTTATGGTGTGCCCTACCAAACACGACCATGTTTAGCCACAAGCTACAATTAATTTTGTCAGTTTGCAAAATACCACTTATACTGTATGTTGCCATGCAAAGGTTTTCTGCCACTGAGTAGAGAAGATATAGTGTGTGTGTGTGTGCGTGCAGATCAGGCATAATTAATTCACATGTGTGTGAGTCAGTCTGTCAGTATGTCTGTCCTCAGAGAGAGGGGTCAGTCCAATATGTGCCACTGCCTTAGTCAACTCAGATAGAGAAGGACACAGGGCCGTTGCAGGTGTGTGTGGTCCTGTATGGCTCAGTTGGTAGAGCATGGCGCTGGCGATGGCGATGCCAAGGGTCATGGGTTTGATTCTTGCAGCGGCTACCCATACTGTAAGTTGCTTTGGTAACAGTGTCTGATAAATGGCATGTATGTTTTCATTATTGTGTGTGTGTGACACTGTCTAATTAACTGGCCTGCGTAGTGCATTTTCCCATGGTTTTGGAACTCAATTTTGAACGAAATGCCTTATCACGTCCAGGTGTGATAGTATCTGTCAGTTAGGATTAACATTTGACTATTTTCCAAATGTCCCTCTCTTAGCCGGGATCTGATTCTGGTGTGCCCAGAGACACATTCACAGTAATGTGGGATCAGGCTGGAGGTTGGAACAGGGAATTACAGGCCCACTATGTACTGTGTGGAGCTTTGTTGGCCTATTTTAGCACATTTAATGGCTTTTTATCCATTTGCAATTGCCTTGGTGGTCTTGTTTGTGTGATCTGTGGTATTCATGCATTCATTCATTTTAGCCGATTCTCTTCTGCTTAGCAACTTGCTTGACAGAGGTTCAATTTAACTTTCTGAAGGTTTTTTACATGTTATTCAATGCCTTACTTCATTAATGTATAAAACAAGTGTCTTTAAACAGACAAATATTGCTCTTATGCGATGTCATTTCTGAGGAGGAGCAGAGCTTACGTAAAGTGAACAGTCCATTAAGAGTATTGGATCAAGTAGATATAGATGTACAGAAGTGTTGTGCAGAGCTGTAGTTGAGTGGTAAAATCCTGGTACATGTCACATGTATGACAACAGAGAACAGGGTTCAATACCAATGTCCACCCTTTCCACTGTTTCTCCCACCTGCCTGCATCCCCCTCTCATTTCATATCCTTAAATATATGTTTGTGTATGAGCATACAGTATAGAATTAGAAGGCATGGAGAATATACCCAAAATAGAATTGCTGAAAATGGTTATACAGGTTGTGTATGAGTTAAAGTGTCATCTTTAATTTTCCCTTTCCAGAGCACTGGATGACATTCAGGAGAGCATCAAGGAACTGCACCTCTACAGAGCACATGTTTTCTAATCGCAAACAGAGAAAAATAAGTTCAAGATATTACTACAGTAAATGGCGACAGCAACAAAAGCATGTGAGGTGGTTACAAGGTGGGGGGTTGGGGTTAAGAGATTGAGTAAAAGGCATTGCCTCTGTCCCAAATGGCACCCTATTCCCTGGTCAAAAGTAGTGCACTAAATAGGGAATATGGTGCCACTAGGGTGCAACCAAGGTTTTAGGAGGGAGGGGAATCTTTAAAAAAAAGACATATATTTTTCACAGCTGAATTTGAACTTAAATCCCTCAATGTGTGTGGTCCACCAAGAAAACTGTGTTCATAGTTTTCTCATTTACACCTGTTTTCCCTGAACAGATTTATAGTTCCTATTTTCATTTGGGCGCAAAACCAACTTGGTGTCCAGGTTCAAATGTTCAACGTGGACATTTCATTGTTTGGAACAAGGCTGCTTTGCACTTGTTTTGGTCGTTGTAAAGCCATGCGAAAATATTACCACTTCTTTGGGATTTTGCCCGTTGCCATTTTAATGTTGAAATCTAAAATTAGTCGTGTTAGTTATGTTGCTAATATTCTATGGGATTGACTGTTATCATTTTCATATAATTTTATCAGATGATACCCAAGACAATAAAATTCCTGGCATGTTTAAATTGAATGTACTGATTCTAACACTAGATGGCAGAATGTACAAGGGATACCAATACAAAGAAATCACATAGAAAGATGGACAGAGTGTGCTGTTTATCTACTCGGTCACCGTCTCTAACTATGCCAGTTGGTACAGGGTGAAGTTTCCCCTAGACACAGACCTTGGGTCAGTTTGGGCCATTTTCCCCTCTTATGGTTAAGGTTAGGATTGGGGAAGCTGATCCTAGATCTGTACCAGAATGTGAATTATACCGTGACATTCGGGGGTCTCTATTATTTTCACGGGACCTCCTGCACAACATTTTGTTTTATGGGCCTAATAGTAAATCTGTCATTTAACTGTAAAAAATAATAATAATAATGTTGTACATTTTTTTACTTGGTATGAACTCTTACTCTCAAACAAATCACTAGGCTACCATTGCAAAAAAAGTAGGCTACCATTGCATGTTCGTCCACTCCAAAATAATTCCAGCATCCAAACAGTGCACTGTGCACTCGCGCAATTTGATGTGTAATGACATTCGGCGATTGTTATTGGGTCAACACTCTTGTAGCCTGAATTAACATATGCATCTTGCTGATAAAATGACCTTTTTTGTAGAAAGAAAAGTTGGGACACCTGAAAACGGGCTGAGATACATGCAGAGATACCTGGGTTGACAAGTTCAGCCAAATGGTCATGGTGTGTCATGGTTTAACATTTTGTTAAACAATGACACAGAGTTGGGGGTGTTCGTTTTAATTTGGAATAAGCTTTTATTTTAATATTTACCACAGTAGCAGTTCAAATTGCATTTTAAACAAATAGGAGAATGGTTAAAGTAGCATTATTTAGATCTTCACACGTTTTAGCGTGCAATTGTGTGTGTCAAATATCAGTTTGAGACAGTGTTTCCATGCACTTTACTTTATGAAAAACAACATCCATCAAAAACAGCAAACAACAAAGACCTCAGTAAACAACGATATCATTAAGTGAATGGCCTTGGGCAGTAACCCAGTTGTGCATAGGACCAGAGTGATAGCTCTGACTGAAGCAGTTATGATTGTCAACTCCCAACTATCTCCACTGTGCTATTTTCTGCATGTGTCTCAAATGGCTTTATTAGGATTAAGATAACACTGTACTGTGCCCAGTAGTGGAAAAAGTACCCAACTGTCATACTTGAGTAAAAGTAAAAATACCTTAATAGAAAATGACTCAAGTAAAAGTGAAAGTCACCCAGTAAAATCTTCTTGAGTATAAGTATAAAAGTATTTGGTTTTAAATATACTTACAGTGAGAGAAAAAAGTATTTGATCCCCTTCTGATTTTGTACGTTTGCCCACTGACAAAGATATGGTCAGTCTATAATTTTAATGGTAGGTTTATTTGAACAGTGAGAGACAGAATAACAACAATAAAATCCAGAAAAACGCATGTCAAAAATGTTATAAATTGATTTGCATTTTAATGAGGGAAATAAGTATTTGACCCCCTCTCAATCAGAAAGATTTCTGGCTCCCAGGTGTCTTTTATACAGGTAACGAGCTGAGATTAGGAGCACACTATTAAAGGGAGTGCTCCTAATCTGTTTGTTACCTGTATAAAAGACACCTGTCCACAGAAGCAATCAATCAATCACATGCCAAACTCTCCACCATGGCCAAGACCAAAGAGCTCTCCAAGGATGTCAGGGACAAGATTGTAGACCTACACAAGGCTGGAATGGGCTACAAGACCATCGCCAAGCAGCTTGGTGAGAAGGTGACAACAGTTGGTGCGATTATTCGCAAATGGAAGAAACACAAAATAACTGTCAATTTCCCTCGGCCTGGGGCTCCATGCAAGATCTCACCTCGTGGAGTTGCAATGATCATGAGAACGGTGAGGAATCAGCCAAGAACTACACGGGAGGATCTTGTCAATGATCTCAAGGCAGCTGGGACCATAGTCACCAAGAAAACAATTGGTAACACACTACGCCGTGAAGGACTGAAATCCTGCAGCGCCCGCAAGGTCCCCCTGCTCAAGAAAGCACATATACAGGGCCGTCTGAAGTTTGCCAATGAACATCTGAATGATTCAGAGGAGAACTGGGTGAAAGTGTTGTGGACAGATGAGACCAAAATGGAGCTTTTTGACATCAACTCAACTCGCCGTGTTTGGAGGAGTAGGAATGCTGCCTATGACGCCAAGAACACCATCCCCACGTCAAACATGGAGGTGGAAACATTATGCTTTGGGGGTGTTTTTCTGCTAAGGGGACAGGACAACTTCCCCGCATTAAAGGGACGATGGACGGGGCCATGTACCGTCAAATCTTGGGTGAGAACCTCCTTCCCTCAGCCAGGGCATTGAAAATGGGTCGTGGATGGGTATTCCAGCATGACAATGACCCAAAACACACGGCCAAGGCAACAAAGGAGTGGCTCAAGAAAAGGCACATTAATGTCCTGGAGTGGCCTAGCCAGTCTCCAGACCTTGATCCCATAGAAAATCTGTGGAGGGAGCTGAAGGTTCGAGTTGCCAAACGCCAGCCTCGAAACCTTAATGACTTGGAGAAGATCTGCAAAGAGGAGTGGGACAAAATCTCTCCTGAGATGTGTACAAACCTGGTGGCCAACTACAAGAAATGTCTGACCTCTGTGATTGCCAACAACGGTTTTGCCACCAAGTACTAAGTCATGTTTAGCAGAGGGGTCAAATACTTATTTCCCTCATTAAAATGCAAATAAATTCATAACATTTTTGACATGCGTTTTTTTCTGGATTTTTTTGTAGTTATTCTGTCTCTCACTGTTCAAATAAACCTACCATTAAAATTATAGACTGAAACGTACAAAATCAGCAGGGGATCAAATACTTTTTTCCCTCACTGTAAGTATCAAATGTAATTGGGCCAAGAAACACGAGCAATGGGCATTAGACCGGTGGAAATATGTCCTTTTGGACTGATGTGTCAAAATCTGAGATTTTTGTTTCCAACCAACGTGTCTTTGTGAGACACAGAGTAGGTGAGGGGATGATCTCCGCATGTGTGGTTCCCACCATGAAGCATAGAGGAGGAGGTGGGATGGTGCTTTGCTGGTGACACTGTCAGTGATTTATTTAGAATTCAAGGTACTCTTAACCATCATGGCTACCACAGCATTCTGCAGCGATACGCCATCCCATCTGGTTTGCGCTTAGTGGGATTATCATTTATTTTTCAACAGGACACACCTCCAGGCTGTGTAAGGGCTATTTGACAAAGAAGGAGAGTAATGGAGAGCTACATCCACAATCCCCTGACCTCAACCCAGTTGACTCCTCAGACCAAAGGACAGATTTCCTCCGATTTAATGTCCATTGCTCGTGTTTCTTGGCCCAAGGAGGTCTCTTGTTATTATTGGTGTCCTTTAGTGGTTTCTTTGCAGCAATTCAACCAGGCCTGATTCACGCAGTCTCCTCTGAACAGTTGATGTTGAGATGTGTCTGTTACTTGAACTCTGGGAAGCATTTATTTGGGCTGCAATCTGAGGTGCAGTTAACTCTAATGAACTTATCCTCTGCAGCAGAGGTAACTCTGGGTCTTCTTTTCCTGTGGCGGTCCTCATGAGAGCCAGTTTCATCATAGCGCTTGATGGTTTTTGCGACTGCACTTGAAGAAACGTTCAAAGTTCTTGAAATTTTCCGGATTGACTGACCTTCATGCCTTAAAATTATGGACTGCCGTTTCTGTTTGCTTATTTGAGCTGTTCTTGCCATAATATGGACCATCTTCTGTATACCACCCCTACCTTGTCAAAACACAAATGATTGGCTCAAATGCAATAAGAAGGAAATAAATTCCACAAATCAACTTTTAACAAGGCACACCTATTAATTGAAATGGATTCCAGGTGACTACCTCATGAAGCTGGTTGAGAGAATGCCAATAGTGTGCAAAGCTGTCATCAAGGCAAAGGGTGGCTATTGGAAAAATAATCTAAAACAATTGCCATGTAGTAACACTTTGTTGGTTACTACATGATTACATATATGTTATTTCATAGTTTTGATGTCTTCACTATTGTTCTACAATGTAGAAAATAGTAAAAAAATAAGAAAAACCCTTGAATGAGAAGATGTGTCCAACATTTGACTGGTACTGTATATCGTAATACTTATCATCCTTATCATACAGCATACTGTATTGTACAGTATAGACGAAAGCGGCCAATTATATTGCCACTTGCTCTATGATATGTATGTTGTATTAAGTTTAATCTTACATCTGTCAGAATTAAAACACTCCACTCAAGAAAGTCAGCATCGATGCGTGACCTCCCTGCCCATACAGGCCCAATGCCAAATCGACCCCTAAGCCCTACACCAGTGTTTCCCAACTCCGGTCCTCGAGTACCCCCAACAGTACAAATGTGTTGTTGTGGCCCAGACAAGCACACCTGATTCTACTTGTCAACTAATCATCAAGCCCTTGACAAGTTGAATCAGCTGTTTTTTTCTGGGGCTACAAGAAAAATGTGTGCTGTTGGGGGTGCTCAAGGACCAGAGTTGGGAAATACTGCCCTACGCATTATGCCTAGTGGAGATCTGAAAGGATTTGACAGGTATAAGTATGGTAATAGCCCCACCTTGCCATATGAATACGTTTCACCATGTTGCTTCTACCAATCAAATCCTCTCAGATCTTCAAGGCCCCGATTCCATGTTATTCCCTTTTTATGCACTTTTTCTGTCTGTGTATTCTGACCTTAAACTTAAGCATGAGAATAGCATGCTATTCACCCGCTATTCGTTTGGGGTGGAGATCTAAAAAATTAAGGTGTGGCGGAGGTGTGTCTACAGATAAAGCCATATTCTGACCTTTACTTAATTCCTTCATAATTCCACAACCTTTACATGCAAGGAAACCATGAGTAAGGTCGAGCCAACCTGCCGGTTCCAAGTGAAACCTTTTTTCCTATAGAAACAACAGCATTCTCCATGCACTGTAATTTATAAATCGATAAGGGATATTGATAAGAGCTAGGTCAATGAGTAATCCGTTTGGAGAAGGGGATTGTAAATACACATAGCAATTGTTTTAGATGATTTTTCCAATAGCCACCCTTTGCCTTGATGACAGCTTTGCACACTCTTGGCATTCTCTCAACCAGCTTCATGATGTAATCAACTGGAATGCATTTCAATTAACAGGTGTGCCTTCTTAAAAGTTAATTTGTGGACTGTGTGTCCTTCAGTGCCTGGAACGCTGTCTCTGTGTCCTCCGTCCACCGCATCATCTGGGGTAGCCGTGCCTTCGTCATGTCTGTGAGGGGAGAAGCTATTGCGGCAAAGGACGCGGTCCATGAGTCGCTGGAAGGTTAGCTGGGGCCCCGTGGAGTCCGAAAGGAAGAACCCGGTAGTGGTATAGCCCCCCCGGGGTGGAGAAGGCCGACCACTCACTGTGGGACTCATCCAGTACCCCATCTCTAGCACTTCCCGCTGGACGACCACCCTCCGGGCTTCTGGTATCCCGTATGGCTGTTCACGCACTTTTTCTCCCGCACATGTGTGGATGTGTGTGGATGTGATGTTCCACGAGATCCGTGCGCCCCGGCACCTCGGAGAACATGGCCGTATTCCGCTGGACCAACTCTCTGAGCACTTGTCGTTGGGTCGGGGTGAGGTCTTCCCCCATGGAAACTATGACAGAGGGCGGGTTCTGCTGGGGCCGGATCCATGTTGCACACAGTGCCTCTCGTGCCTACCACTTCTTCAGTAGGTTCACATGGTAAAGCTGGAGGGGTTTTCGCCGCCCCGGCTGGCGGACCTTAAAATTGATGTCGCCTACCCGCTCGACGATGTCGTAGGGCCCACGCCACCTAGCCAGGAATTTGCTCTCTGTTGTGGGGATCAGCACCAAGACCTTCTCACCCGGGTGGAACTCTCGTGGTTGGGCCCCCTGGTTGTATACGTGCTCCTGGGCGCGTTGCACCTGGGCCATGTGCTCCCTCACCCCTGGCCAAATCGCCTTCTTCCTCTCCCTCATCTCCTCCACGTGTTCCACCACACTGCAAAGGGGGGTTGGTTGGTCCTCCCAGACCTCCTTGGCTAGGTCCAGCAGTTCGCGGTGCCGACGGCCATACAGGAGCTCAAAGGGGGAGAACCCAGTGGACGCTTGGGGTACCTCGCGCACCGAGAACATCAGATGGGGCAGCAGCTGGTCCCAGTTCCTCCCGTCTCTCTCGATGACCTTCCTCAGCATCTGCTTTAGGGTCTTGTTGAAGAGTTCAACTAGCCTGTCCGTTTGTGGATGGTACACACTGGTCCTCAACTGTTTGATTCGTAACAGATTGCAGACATCTTTCACTACACGAGACATGAATGCAGTTCCCTGGTCCGTGAGGATTTCCCACGGAATACCCACCCTGCGGAATAAATGGAAGAGCTCCCGTGCGATACCTTTCGCTGACGCCGTACGTAACGGGTTCGCCTCCGGATACCGGGTGGGGTAATCCACGATTACCAGGATGTATTGGTGTCCCCTCGCTGTCTTCACCAACGGACCCACCAGATCCATCGCCATCCGCTCAAACGGCACCCCTATAATGGGTGAGAGAACCAAAGGGTTTTTATAATGTGCCATAGGGGCTGTGATCTGGCACTCCGGGCAGGTACGGCAGTAGTTCTCCACGGCGCTCTTGACTCCGGGCCAGTGGAATCGATTCCCGATCCGCTCCCTCGTTTTCTCCATCCCCAGGTTTGCCCCGAGCATGTGGGTGTGGGCGAGCTGCAAGACAGTTCTAACATACTGGGTGGGTAGGAGTAACAAGTATTTCGTCTCCCCATTGTGCTTTACTACCTGATACAATAAATTACGTTTGCTGGCGAAGTGTGGGTAGCGCCACTCACTTACCCCGGGTAACAGCACGCCATCCACCACGATCACCTGGCCCCTTGGTTTCTGGAGGTTGGGGTCCTCTAATTGGGCTGTCCCAAACTGACCCGTGAAGATTCCCGTGTCGGATGGCCCGTCTGGTGCCTCCACCTCCATGAAAGGGAGCCTGAGGTCCTCCTCAGACGATGGCCCACTTCCCGGCGCGGGGTCATCTCCCTCCTGGTCCGACCTCTTGCGGCGGATCGTGGCTTGCACAGGCAACTGTCCTTTTTCCTCTCCTTCCTACCTCATGCCTGGAAGAGAGGGCAATCTCTACCGATGAGAATGGGCATGGGCAGGTTAGGAACAGCCCCCACGCGCATCTGGCACTCCTCCCTTGGGGTGGTTATCTGCGCTGGCACTGTTTGGTACCTCTTTGTGTCCCCATGTACACAGGACGCTGTCATCTCCTCGTCCCCCGGTTCGTCCTTCCCCTCTCGTGTGAGCCGCTGCGGTTGGGCAGCAGCCAATTAGCCAAATGATGATTATTCTGTGCAAAAAGTTTTCTAATCATGGACTGGCCCAGCTGGCATTAGCCCGAACTGCCCTATGGCCAGTCTGTTATATGAGGATATGTTGCCAGTAATGTTTTTAGAGATAAACGTTATGCGCACAGGCATGCACACCTGGAATTAAGGTCAAAGCCGATAACATTCTTATGAGCAACAAACTCACTTTGCTCAAATTCAAGGAAAAACAGGGCCGTGTGTTTTTTACGAGCTAACATACTTGAACAGCTTCAGTCAATTTTACAATGTGCTTTCCTACATTATGCATTCCTATAACAACTAGTCTCCCATTCCCTGCCGCTAAAAAAAATCCCCACAGAATGATGTTGCCACCACCGTGCTTCACCATATGGATGGAGCCAAGTTTCCTCGAGACGTGACGCTTGGCATTCAGACCAGATAATCTTGTTTCTCATTGTCTGAGAGTCTTTATGTGCCTTTTGGCAAACTCCAAGCGGGCTGTTATGTGCCTTTTACTGAGGAGTGGATTCCGTCAGGCCACTCTACCATAAAGGCCTGATTGCTGGAGTTCTGCAGAGATGGTTGTCCTTCTGGAAGGTTCTCCCATCTCCACAGAGGAACTCTAGAGCTCTGTCAGAGTGACCCTCGGGTTCTTGGTCACCTCCCTGACCAAGGCCCTTCTCCCCGATTGCTCAGTTTGGCCAGGCGGCCAGCTCTAGGAAGAGTCTTGGTGATTCCAAACTTCTTCCATTTAAGAATGATGGAGGCAACTGTGTTCTTGGGGACCTTCAATGCTGCAGAAATGTTTTGGTACCCTTCCCCAGATCTGTGCCTCGACACAATCATGTCTCGGAGCTCTATGGACAATTCCTTCGATCCCATGGGCTTGGTTTTTGCTCTGACATGCACTGTCAACTGTGGGACCTTATATATACAGGTATTTTAGAATAAGGCTGTAATCTAACAAAATGTGGAAAACGAATACTTTCCGAAGGCACTGTATATATATATATATATAACACAGGAAAATCATGTTTAATCAAACACCTGCATACAGTAATTCCCCATCACGTTGAAATGTCATAAGACTTCAGATTGTAGCTAGAGAAAGAAAATGAAATTGTCACGGTTTACTAAGCCAGAACCCAGAAGCAGACCAGGACAAGGTAGGTTGAAACAAAGGTGAGTGTTTATTTAATAGATCCACGAGTGAGGCTGAATAATCCAGGGAACAGAGCGGGTGGCGTGGATGGGTTGTTGAGGGTGCAGTGGTAGGTCCAGTAATGGCTCGGCAGCCGCCGACCGTCAGGCAGAGGTTGGGTGAAGGTTCCGGATGAGTGACTGCAGATGGAACAAAACGGAGGTAAGTACAAAACAAGCAAACAAGGTGCAAAACAACAAAACTAACGCTACATGCTCTAAGGCTGATCCACTGATAAACATACTGTTCATGGCTAACGATCCGGCAGGGAATGGATGTCAGGTCAGAGCTTATGAAGGTGATGATCAGGGCCAGGTGTGCAGATTGCTGATGGAATGCAGGTGTGGAAATCAGGAGAGCTCCCGCCTAGCAACGTAGCCCGGCAACCAGGCAGGGAGCGTTCCAGAACCCTCGGGAAACTGGAGATCCCGAGCAGAAAAACTAATACACAGACAGGAACCGACTCAGACTGCCGGAATCGTTACAGTACCCCCCTCCGACTGAACGCCACCGGGCGGACTCCCGGAGCGCCAGGATGGAGGCGGTAGAAGTCACGAATGAGGTCAGCATCTAGGATCTGTCGCCGCGGAATCCAACTCCTCTCTTCAGGACCATACCCCTCCCAGTCCACGAGATACTGGAAACCCCGGCCCCGCCGTCTGGAATCCATGATGCGTCGCACCGTGTAGGCAGGACCACCTCCGATCATCCGAGGAGGAGGAGGAGGAGGCGGAGGAGGCAACAGAGGACTGAGGAAAACAGGCTTGAGGCAGGAGACATGAAAGGTGGGATGGACTCTGAGCGTCCTCGGTAGTTTGAGTCGAACTGCCACCGGATTGATCACCTTCTCCACCACAAACGGACCAATGAACTTCGTTAACAACTTCCTAGACTCAGTCCGTAAAGGAAGATCCCGTGTGGCCAACCAGACCCTATCTCCGATGGTATAGGTGGGAGCGGGGATCCGGCGACGATTCGCCTGGAGCTGATACCGGTCCGAAACTCTAAGGAGTGCCTTTCTGGCCCGATGCCAGGTCCGGTGGCAACGACGTAATATGGGCCTGAACAGAGGGCACTGAGAGCTCCTTCTCCTGAGAAGGGAACAAGGGAGGTTGGTAGCCATACAGGCACTGGAAGGGAGACATCCCAGTGGCAGATGTAGGGAGAGTATTGTGGGCATACTCAACCCAAGGCAACTGAGAGACCCAGGAGGTGGGGTTGGAAGAGACAAGGCAGCGTAGCGTGGATTCCATCTTCTGGTTGGCTCTCTCCGCCTGACCATTAGATTGGGGGTGAAAACCAGATGTGAGACTGACTGTAGCTCCAATGGCCAAACAGAAGGACTTCCAGACAGCAGAGGTAAACTGAGGGCCACGGTCGGAAACGATATCACTGGGCAAACCGTGGACCCTGAAAACCTCCCTAACCAGGATCTCGGACGTCTCCGAGGCAGAGGGAAGCTTGGCAATTGGCACAAAGTGGGCGAACTTGCTGAATCTGTCCACGATAGTCAGAACGACCGTGTTCCCCTCAGAAGCGGGCAACCCAGTGACAAAGTCCAGGGCCAGATGCGACCATGGTCGCCGGGGAATAGGAAGGGGGGTGAAGTAGTCCAGAGCTGGGCCGATTGGTACTCTTATTCTGCGCACACACTGGACAGGCAGCAACAAAACCCCGAGTATCCTCGGCCATGGCAGGCCACCAAAACGTCTGCGAAGAAACGCCATCGTCCGAGCCACGCCAGGGTGACAAGCCATCTTGCTGGCGTGGGACCATTTGAGGACAGCAGGACGAACCGACTCAGGCACAAACAACCGACCGGGTGGACCGTTACCGGGACCGGGCTGCGTCCGAAGGGCCGCCATCACCTCCTCCTCAATCTTCCACATAACTGCTCCCACGACGCAGTTCCGGGGGAGAATTGTCTCGGTCTTGGACCCACTCTCTTCCGTCTTGGAGAACATCCGGGACAAGGCGTCCGCCTTGCCGTTCTTAGATCCAGGTCGGAACGTCAGGGAAAAAATTGAATCGTCCGAAAAACAACGCCCACCTGGCCTGGACGGGGAGTTGAGACGTCTAGCCGATTGCACGTAAGCAAGATTCTTGTGGTCAGTCCAGACAATAAACGGTTGCTCCGCCCCCTCCAACCAGTGGCGCCACTCCTCCAAGGCAAGTTTCACCGCGAGAAGCTCCCCGGTTACCCACATCGTAATTCCTCTCCGCAGGCGAAAGGCGACGAGAGTAGTAGGCGCAGGGATGGAGTTTACTGTCCGTGGAGCATCGCTGCGACAGGATGGCGCCAACTCCCACATCAGACGCGTCCACCTCAACGACGAACTGACGGGCCGTGTCCGGTTGAGAGAGAATCGGTGCGTTGGTGAATCGCCTCTTCAAATCCAGAAACGCTCGATCCGCCTCCGGATTCCACTTGAAGGTCCTGATACTGGAAGTCAAGGCAGTTAACGGAGCGGCCACACGGCTGTAATCCCGGATGAATCTGCGGTAGAAATTCGCAAACCCCAAAAATCTCTGGAGCTGCAATCTCGTACCGGGCTGGGCCCATTCCAGAACCGCTCTAACCTTCTCCTGGTCCATCCTAATCTCTCCCCTGGAGATGATGTACCCGAGAAAGGATGTCGTGTGGGCGTGAAACTCGCACTTCTCGGCCTTCACGAACAGGCGATTCTCCAACAATCGCTGCAGAACCTGCCGGACATGCTGGACGTGGTCGGAAGGTTCCTTCGAGAAGATCAGAATGTCATCCAGGTAAACAAACACAAAGAGACCGATCATATCTCTCAGGACGTCGTTCACCATACTCTGGAATACCGCTGGAGCATTGGTCAGTCCAAACGGCATCACCTGATACTCGAAGTGACCCATCGGTGTATTGAAACCCGTCAACCACTCGTCCCCTTCTCTGATCCGGGACCATGTGATACGCATTGCGTAGGTCTAGCTTGGTGAACACCGTAGCACCCTGTAAGGAGTCGAAGGCAGAACTCATCAAGGGCAGGGGATACTTGTTCTTGACCGTGATGTCATTCAACCCCCGATAATCAATACACGGTCGAAGAGAGCCATCCTTCTTACCCACAAAGAAGAATCCTGCCCCCAGGGGTGATGACGAGGGACGAACGAGACCAGCAGCTAGGGACTCCTTGATGTAGGTCTCCAAAGCCTCACGTTCAGGTCGGGAGATACTGTATAACCTTCCCTTGGGGTAGACAGCTCCAGGGAACAGGTTGATGGCACAATCATATGGTCGGTGGGGAGGGAGTGACAGAGCCTTCTGCTTACTGAACACTTCCCCAAATCGTGATATGTCTCGGGAACCAGGGACAAATCTGGGGGTTTAGCCTCAATCACCTGACTGGGAACCGAATGGGGACAGGCAGTCTTGAGACAGTTAGCATGACAATCAAGGCTCCAACTCGTTACCTTGCCCGTCACCCAATCGAACATGGGATTGTGTTCCTTCAGCCAGGGGTATCCAAGGACCAGAGGAACCTGGGAAGACGGCAGAATGAAGAATGAAATCATCTCCGAATGATTCCCCCGACAACAGCATCTTAACCGGTTCAGTCCTCATCGTGATACGTGCCAGACTACTGCCGTTCAGAGTGGTCGCTTCAATGGCTTCCGGCAATTGCTCCTTGAAAGCCCCAGCTGTTCCACCAACTCGGCATCAAGAAAGCTTCCATCGGCACCTGAATCGATAAAAGCGTTAATCGCTAAGCTCTGATTCCTGTTCATAAGGGTAGCCGGGAAACGGGGTCTGACAGAGGTATTGAGAGGTCGAAACTGGCTCGCTAAAAGTCCTCCCAACTTTAGCGAGCCGCGCAGTTTGACGACCGCCGGGAACAGGTGGCGAGGTAATGTCCCGAACCACCACAGTAGAGGCAACAGTTAGTCCTACGTCTGAGTTGGCGTTCCTCCTTGGTTAAACCGTGCCGCCCTACTTGCATTGGTTCAGAATCGGGAGACAGGACCTCTCCACTAATCCTGTGTGGTGGACGATGATCGACGTATTCTGGTCCAATCCCCGACCCGACTGGAACCTGAGAAGCTGATCGATTGGACGGAACCCATTGCTTCTCCCTCCTTCGCTCTCGGACTCGATTATCCACCCGAATAGACAAGGCTACCAAGCTGTCCAGGTCACTAGGCTCCGGATAGGAGATCAACTCCTCCTTGAGCTGCTCCGACAGACCCTGGTAAAAGGCCGCTTGCAGAGACTCCTCATTCCACCCACTCTCCACAGCCAATGTCTTGAACTCGATCACGAAGTCGGCCACGCTGCGAGTTCCTTGGCGAAGCGAAAACAGGCGCCTAGCTGCGTCCCTCCCTCGGACGGAATGGTCGAAGAGCTTCCTCATCTCGGCCGTGAACCCCTGGTATGAAGCCATGCAGGGGTCTTGTCGTTCCCAAACGGCTGAAGCCCACTCCAGCGCTCGACCACGCAGCAACTCAATCACAAAGGCTATCCTAGCCTTGTCTGTGGCATAAGAGTAGGGCTGTAGATCGAACACTAACCCACACTGCATAAGGAAAGAACGGCATCTTCCCAGCTCCCCCTCATATTTATCCGGCGTCGGAACCTTGGGCTCACGGAAGGACACAGCTCCAGAAGCGGCAGGCGAGATGGGTGAAACCGGTAGTGGATCCTCCACCGGAAACTTGCACTGGTTCTGGACCTCCGTCAGACCGGTAGAAAGGTTCCGAACTGCCAACGCGATCTCCTGTAGCTCCGTGCTATGATGGCCCAACATCTTCTCCTGATGGGTAATGGCATGGCGAACAGAGTCCAGGTCCGCTGGGTTCATTACTGGCCGGATCGTTCTGTCACGGTTTACTAAGCCAGAACCCAGAAGCAGACCAGGACAAGGTAGGTTGAAACAAAGGTGAGTGTTTATTTAATAGATCCACGAGTGAGGCTGAATAATCCAGGGAACAGAGCGGGTGGCGTGGATGGGTTGTTGAGGGTGCAGTGGTAGGTCCAGTAATGGCTCGGCAGCCGCCGACCATCAGGCAGAGGTTGGGTGAAGGTTCCGGATGAGTGACTGCAGATGGAACAAAACGGAGGTAAGTACAAAACAAGCAAACAAGGTGCAAAACAACAAAACTAACGCTACATGCTCTAAGGCTGATCCACTGATAAACATACTGTTCATGGCTAACGATCCGGCAGGGAATGGATGTCAGGTCAGAGCTTATGAAGGTGATGATCAGGGCCAGGTGTGCAGATTGCTGATGGAATGCAGGTGTGGAAATCAGGAGAGCTCCCGCCTAGCAACGTAGCCCGGCAACCAGGCAGGGAGCGTTCCAGAACCCTCGGGAAACTGGAGATCCCGAGCAGAAAAACTAATACACAGACAGGAACCGACTCAGACTGCCGGAATCGTTACAGAAATGGTTGGTGGAAATATAATTGGGTATTCTAAGCACTAAGGTTAAAATAGTATATTATTTGGTATCTGGAAGTGTATCCTGTCAGATTCAATTAAACTCATGTTCTATGACTGAGTGAAATTCTTTGAATTGCACTGAATTAAATTCTACTTCTTGTCAGTCAAATTCAAATTCAATTTGAATTTCAACTCATGAGTCGAATGGGAGTCAATTCCAAAATTCTGAGTTGAGCCCAACCAAGACCCTCTCACACATCCAGTCCTGTCCAGAGTGTCATCAACTGTCATCCTGTCAATCAACCGGGTATGGTGAGGGCCCTTTGACAGCTTGTCAATCACCTGCCTGACTTACCAGTGAGGGGTACAGAACTGGGCACTCAGCTCTTTTCAAGGCAGAGCAGCAACATGTACCGCAACCGGACATGGCGGACCAGACAGCACTTTACACAGCAAACAAGATAGAAGTCTGGGCCAGTGATTGTACTGCCGAGTGCCGACTCCTGCCCCTTTGGACATGCGTTCAAAACCTGCCCTGCAACCTTTCATTCTGTCTCTCCCCATATCTGTTTCCCCATCTTATTCTATACCTATCCAACAAAGAAAATATACAAAAGTGTATGTTAACTATCCTTTAAAAATTAAAAAGAATGGGAAAAAGATAGGCCGGCAGAAAATATATGTGTTCTGTCAGAGTGGTTAGGGTATAGGAAGGACGCATTTTAGTATTCAAATATGGCCTTATTAGGTTTGATAGTTAAAAAATTCATAATTGGGCGGTTGAGAAAAATAACTCTCGATAAAGATTTAATAAAACCAAATTCAGGAAATCCACTACTACGCGGTATCGAATGAGCAGCAGCTGCCGCGGAGATCCTCAGGTTTATCTCAGACAGAACTCTCCATATCGATTAGTCTCTTATCTCCAGCATTTTGACAGATTATGACAGATTATCGGGTTTAGTGTGAAAAGCTCTGTTTCAAAAGAGATGATCTCTTTGACAACATCGCAGGATAAGCCAAAGAAGCGGTGAACCATTGTTGTACCATTGTCACATCAATTGAAATGACTCTGATGTGTGTTGTAGGCTTATGTGTCGGTATTCTCTTGACTTTTGCATATGACAGAGAGGCAGGTAGCCTAGTGGTTAAGAGCGTTGGGCCAGTAACTGAAAGGTCGCTGGTTCGAATCCCCAAGCCGACTAGGTGAAAAAGCTGTCAATGCGCCCTTGAGCAAGGCACTTAACCCTAATCGCTCTGGATAAGAGTGTCTGCAAAATGACAAACCTTTTTTTTTAAAGGAGAGAGTATGCTGAAATAGCAGTTGGCCGGATTTGAACTCATGCTGCAGTGGTATATGTGTTCCGAAGGCAGCTGTATAGACCGCTAGACATCTTGTTGGTGTTTCAACTGATTCCTTTATATTTGTTATAAAGGGTTTGTAATGATGTAATACATGATTATTTAATAATGTATAAATGCATTATGAACCATTTAATAAAACATTTATAACTGCAAATATGATTACATAAAAAAAAAATATTCAGACATAGTGGGGGTGATTTGATTCCACTATTTTTTGCCTACTTTTTCCCACAGTCATACTTGCTATGTTGATACCCTTGGTCGTAAGAGCCCAACAAATACTAAATGCTGCTAACACAAAGATTTCCTATGAACATACTGTATACGGTTTCAGATCTAATTTTATCAGACTTGAGAGTCAGATTAGCCATGTCTTTAAACTGAAACGTTTGATCAATATTACAAAAATAACAATGTTCTATTCGATAGGGACAGAATCGTCTGAGAATTCTTCTCATCATCAGTATCTCAAAAGCACAGGAGACCCCCAAAAAGTAATAACAAAACAATGGAAAAACAAGAACCTGAAATCTTGGCATGCTTGGGAATTCTCTTTTAATGGGAGTAACAGTAAAAGTAGGACAAGTTATGGACAAGAAAGGTGGTAGCGCCAGTATTGCACAGGGAACGGGAGAACATGGCAAGTCAGAACAGTACATGTTTTCCAGAGTATTTGAACATTTCTAGAACTTGTGAGCTGACAGAAACTGACAAACCAGATCAAAAGAGGCGGGTAGGGTAGCCTACAGATGGCAAAGCATACTAATGGAATCCAGGCCTAATCAAGAAAGAGAAGGTGTACATTCCAAATGGCACCCTATTCCCTATATAGTGCAGGACGTTTGACCGAGACCCATAGGGTGCCATTTGGGATGCCACCAAGGACAATATAATGTACAGCACGATGGGAAAGTGAGTGTCCTCTGGGAAAACATGTACCACCCAACACTTCACTCAGACTCTTAATATCTTCTTCATTTGCACACATGGACGCACCAACGTTTCCTGCTACACGTGCAAGTACGATTCATCAGCTGAATGTGTTGGGTGCAGACTGTGAATATGAATGATGTACACTTTAAATAACGCACTGTGTCCTATATCGGCGTGTTAAACAGGTGATAAATGAAAAGGTATGATAATAATAATAATAAATTGCATTTGTCGAGCGCTTTTAATTTGGACATAAATAACAAAGCTCTTTACATTGTGAGCAACCATTAAAATAAAATAGTTGCCTCCCCTGGATATGTCAAATAATGACACTATTGACTTTAAGAATGGGTAATCACAGCAAGATGAATCCAGTCCATATCAGTTATCTATTGAGACAACAACGTTGTACTCTCTTCACATGCCCGAAGCTGACAACAAAGAAAAATGATATCAGCAACTGCTATGTACTGTACAATTCTCATTCCCAGTCACAACATGAATCATGCAATGACATTCCATACACTTTGCTCCTAGTCATGTCTGTTGTTCCAGTGGTACTTTAGCCTCCGATTAGACGATGCACTGACATACAGCGCAGACTGTGACTGATTGAGCTTGCCTTGCTTAATGGACCAATAGAATAGTCCCAAAATGGTAAACCCCGCCCATCTGACACTCTAGGAAGGCTAGAGCAAACACTCAAAGTATTTGAAAAATGTCATGTGGTGTTTGAACCCAGGTCTGATACAGTGGCAGTATAACACTGAAACACTTCTCCCCCATGTGCAGAAGGTCATGCATAGTTAGACATTGTACGAGAAAAAGGCCCTAATGAGGAAGGACAGCACGTCCATGAGTAAAGCCATTAAGTCACAGCCGAAAAGTCTTAAAGAGACCCTGTCGCAATGCAAAGAGACACCTGTCATTGCCTAATGGGCAGAGGTTGGCAGTACAATCCATCGATTGATGCAATCTTAATGTCAGGGGTGCCACTCAGGTATCAGGAGGTGTCGGGCACCATGTTTGAAAATACATATATATTTTTTCCTCCTCACTTGTCAGACAGAATAGGAGCCTTCGTTGTTAAATGTGACATCCACATTTTAAAATTAAAAGAGGTCAGCAGTGTTCCAACGGAAGATTAAAATGTGTGCTGAACCGCAATTAATGCAAATGAGCTCTGAGAATGATGGGGAATGAGGTCTAAAGATGTTTGTTGTTGTCATGTCATAATTGAATATGAAGACAGATAATGATGCAGCCAAATAAAGTCACAGGTAAAAGTGTTTTAGATAACAAGTCAAATTAGAGCATTTTGATAAGTCTAGATCAAGATTCTATGTCAAACAATAAAATAAATGTATAGTAACCGTGTTATACCTGTGTTATAACTAAGCTCTTTGAAGGTGACCATTACATTGTACAGACATTGCAACATTCTATTTCAGAAACTGCTGATACCTTTAAATTACAGTAAACTCTTGTATGCTCAGAGGAATACACATACAGTAACCACAACCTCTCCTTCTCTCTTTCTTCTCCTATTCTCATTCTCCCCCTTCCTTCTTCCTCTTTCTCTCTCTCCCTCACCCCCCCCCCTACCTTTTCTTCCCCCTCTCACTCTTCTTTCTTTCTCTCTACCTCTCTCCCTCACCCCTTTTTTCTCTTTCTCTTTCTCACCCCCCTCTCTCTCCTTCTCTTTCCACCACCTCCGGTGCGTCAGAAAAAATTACAGTAGACTGATTTTTCTCTGGCCTCAGTAGAGGAAAGTTCAAGCAGAGTAATGTGCAAGGGAGCCCACCGCACAGCATACCAACGAGCAGGCCTGACAGAAAGTGCTGATGAACTCTCCGCTATATGGGATTGTCTCATCTCCTAAGTGACGTTATGGATTGAATAGTGACATGCGCTGCTTGCCAGATAGTGAAACAACAACCACAAGGGCAAAAGCTACGTTGCAGGAAGGAACCGCCTTATTTTATTCATGCAAAACTTCGGAGGAATTAAATTCCCCTCTGGTGAAGGAGATGGATTATTAAGAATACCTTAAGGGCTCAGACACACCAATAACATTTGCTGGCCGAGAGTACATAGCACCTCTTAACCCTCGTGTTGTCCTCCCAAATGCCTTACGCCTTTTGTCCTCTGGGGTCAAAAATGACCCCGCCTGGTTTGACTGTTTATAAAGCATACAGTATACATTTTCAATCAATTCGGTGTTACATCTTTAGTCTTACTTCTGTTCAACCCATTACTAGAATTTTTTTCATTTGTTTTGGAATTTAGAGCCAATAGACCTTGTTTACATAAAAGTATACCCTGTTTTGCATTTTTGGCACATTTTGGATGTTTTGAAATCACTTCGGCGAGGGCAGAATTTGCACCTACTCCTTTTGGGTAATGGGCGAGGAAGGGCTGGTCGGCATGAGGGAACTGGGAGAGGGGGAGCTGCTGCAGAGGTAGAGCTGGAGGAGACCTGCTGGATCTCCTTAACCAATTTGACAGCGGCTGACGTGCGGGGAATAACCTTGCGTCGCTTGATGTGAGGTATCACCAGTTGTCGCCCAAGCTCCTCCATGAAGAGCCTTCTCTTGTTGTACTTTCCCTGATTCCAGGCTGGCTTGATTTCAGACCATAGGACAAAAGAGTTGTATGCAGACACGTCGAGAATGTTGTAGAAGACAACAAGTGGCCAAAGGGCTGTCATTCTTTTGCACGTGTACACACTGGTAACTTTGTCAAGGTTATCAACACCACCTTTGTTGTGATTGTAATCTTCAATGATTTTGGGCCTTTTGTCATCCCTGTTGCTCACAGCAGCATCCCGATGCAGAGTGCTCATCAGAAGAACATTTTTCTGTTTTTTGGGGTGATATGACACTAGAGCATGGGTCTCGGTGAAGGCAAACTTCGATGAGAACCGTGCCCGGTCCTTTTTGACACCAGAGCAGGGGGAAGCTCAGGCTTATTCCTCCGTACTGTTCCCCACCATGTACAGCTTTCTTTTCAGCAGCTGCAAGCCAAGAGCATGTGAAGTAAAAAAGTTGTCACAGGTGATTGTTTTCCCCCGGAGACCTTCTGTCATGTCAAGGACAACTCTCATGCCCTGATTTTTTTCTGACTGCGCACCAGCCGGTTTGCCAGTGTATACCTGCATGTTCCATGCATAGCTAGACCTGGCATCGCATGCTACCCATATTTTTATCCCATATTTCCCTGGTTTACTCGGGATGTACTGTTTGAATGGACAGCGACCTCTGAAGGGGACCAGGCGCTCATCCACAGTCACATCAGTACCTGGATTGTACATCAACGGCAGGAGAGACACCCACTTGTCCCATACATCTCGAATGGGAGCAAGTTTGTCTCGTGCACGGCGATTTTCTCTTGTGGCTTTATCATCAAATCTAATCACTCTTGAGATTTTATGAAACATCTTGAGTGTCATGGTAGCACGGAAAATTGTCCTACCAGACTCGGCATGCCATAAACTAGATGTAGCTTCCTTACTAGATCGGTACACGCCAGCAAGAATCAACACACCCACATATGCCTGCAAATCCATTTGATCCATCTTTCTCCACTTGTTGCCATAAACGCGTTGCCCCTCCTTGTTTGTCATGCTCAGCACTGCGTCTTCAATAGGCTTTGGCAGAAACAGGTCAAAAGTGGACTTTATGTCATCAATCCGAGACCTTGCATATGCAGTTGGACCATGGTGGCTTGTATCTCTCTCTGCTGTCAACATGCGTCGTCGGTCACTGGGAGGGATGGAAGACCAGATCAATGTTTCATCCTTTGACTGGAAATATTCTTCCATCTCAGCTGGGTCCTCTTCCTCAGATTCTACCTCATCTGTTGATTCTTCGTCTTCATCATAATAGATGATGTCCTCCAATTCTGACACTTCTTCCATTTCAACTTCAGATTCTACCTCATCTGTTGATTCTTCATCATAATAGGTGCAGTGCTCCACTTCTGACACTTCTTCCATACCAGCTTCAGATTCTACGTCATCATCACGTTCATCCATTTCCTTATATTCATAATCATCTTCCATTTCTGCAGCAGGAGATGTGGGGGAATCTTCGGAGGAAGAAGTAGCATGCTGTCTGTATGTTGGATCTATCACCTCATCATTATGTTCCTCCTCTTCTGACCCTGAACCCTCTTCATCAGTTGATTCATCCTCATTATGTGCAGCATTGTCCTCCTGGTCATTATTTTCTTTTATTTCAAAAATTATCTTGCAAGCCTCCTGTGCATTATAAAACGTCTGCCTCCTCATTGTGCTGCCTGTCTCTCTCAGACTAAAATGTGAAATGCCCAAACACCTGTGAGAAAATATATATATATTTTTGCTGTTGTCATAACCATTGCTTGACCCCACACATCAAAGAAACATGATCAAAGATGTTTTGCCAAGCAGTATGTAAACTTTGTGCTGCGGGGTCTTTTTGACCCCAGAGGACAACAGAAGTTATTACATTTAGTAAAACACCCATAATTCAATCAAATTACTTCAAATTTGTTTGAATCATAAAGAGCATAGTATTAAACAACTACCGTTATTTTCAGACCAATTGATGAATAAAAAACATATTTTGTCGGCAAAAGATTTAATTTGGGGTCAGAATGACCCCAGGACAACATTAACATCATTTGCTAACTGAGTGCGCTCCGATTTTACATGTAGAATTTCATGAACATTTTAGGCAGTCAGACATCTACAGCGGGTGGTCCCTAAAACACGCTGAACGATCGGTCGACGAACGGTAGATCCACTTTCGGTGCGATATGTGCGAGCCTTAGGAATGGCAGTGGGGGAAACTCTTGGGGAATCTTTTCAATAATGTAAGGCGAGCCAATTATAGTTGGCTTGTGGGTCTGGAGATTCTCATTGTGTGACATGGAATAGGGACGGACAGAGCATAGAGCTTGAATCACATAGAATGGGCGTGCCCCTATCTTGTACACTGTCCCCTTCACCCACCAATGAATATTGCTCATTCACCTCAGGCTCTACATACGTCAAACGTAGGTCAACCACTCTACCGCATTCCAACAATTCCAAGGCTATTCACATCATTGACATATAAACATGCTTTGAATGAGAATGTCAGGCATGCTACTCTAGACTTAAAGGAAAGATTCACCAATTTTTTTATGTTATATTGTTTTTGCACATTTCTAAACAATGTTCTATCAATTCCCAGGGTAATTTCATGTTTTCATGTGTATCTGAGCAATTCGCCGAAATACAGCCAGTATGATGAGTTTTCCATCATACGGGAATGGATAGAACATCGGTCAGAGATGCACAAAAATGATATAACATTCAAAATGGGTGAAATCTTTCCTTTAAGGCTTTTTGAAAGGAAAGAGACCTGCAGTATATTATTTAACCAAGATGGATATTTGCATCATCCTCACACAATGGTGGGCCTTGATTAGAATTCCGAGCACAGATACAACATAACACAGGTGAAGGTTAATCATTAGCAATCCTTTAAATAGATTTGGGGGGTAATGGGAGAAATCCAATCGCTGCGTCCCTGGTTGGGGGAAATCGCTTTGGGCCACCAGCATTCATCTGGGGTGACTTGAGGGGAACCATTGATTGTTCACGTTGCCATGCCCCATCTTCATTAGACACAAGGTGACAGATATGAGAGATACTATCTGCTGTCTGGTTTTGCCTGTGTTGCGTTCATTTAGCAAAGTTGGGTCGCTCGTCCACCTTTGAACAGGTAAATAGGTGATTTACTGCCACCTGCAGTTATGGAATATTTCCTCATGAGTATAATTAATTGGCTGATCCCTTCTGGTGACATGGATGGAATTATGTGATCCTTCCTTAAACCATAGGAAGTCAAACCCAGTTGACTACTTCAAAATGGTGAAAGGTCCTCAATGGCGCTGCCCATGCTAAAAGAGGCTTTTGGACAATAGAGTCCTCTATCTATCTCTATGAATTGTCCCAAGGGGTGTGAATGCTTACAGTTGAAGTCGGAAGTTTACATACACATTAGCCAAATACATTTAAACTCAGTTTTTCACAATTCCTGACATTTAATCCTAGTAAACATTCCCTGTCTTAGGTCTGTTAGGATCACCACTTTATTTTAAGAATGTGAAATGTCAGAATAATAGTAGAGAGAATGATTTATTTCAGATTTGATTTTTTGTGGGTCAGAAGTTTACGTACACTAAATTAGTATTTGGTAGCATTGCCTTTAAATTGTTTAACTTGGGTCAAACGTTTCAGGTAGCCTTCCACAAGCTTCCCACAATAAGTTGGGTGAATTTTGGCCCATTCCTCCTGACAGAGCTAGTGTAACTGAGTCAGGTTTGTAGGCCTCCTTGCTCGCACACGCTTTTTCAGTTCTGCCCACAAATGTTCTATAGGATTGAGTTCAGGGCTTTGTGATGGCCACTCCAATACCTTGACTTTGTTGTCCTTAAGCCATTTTGCCACAACTTTGGAAGTATGCTTGGGGTCATTGTCCATTTGGAAGACCCATTTGCGACCAAGCTTTAACTTCCTGACTGATGTCTTGAGATGTTGCTTCAATATATCCACATAATTTTCCTTCCTCATGATGCCATCTATTTTGTGAAGTGCACCAGTCCCTCCTGCAGAAAAGCACCCCCACAGCATGATGCTGCCACCCCTGTGCTTCACGGTTGGGATGGTGTTCTTCGGCTTGCAAGCCCCCCTTTTTCCTCCAAACATAACGATGGTCATTATGGCCAAACAGTTCTATTTTTGTTTCAGACCAGAGGACATTTCTCAAAAAAGTACGATCTTTGTCCCCATGTGCAGTTGCAAACTGTAGTCTGGCTTTTTTATGGCGGTTTTGGAGCAGTGGCTTCTTCCTTGCTGAGCGGCCTTTCAGGTTATGTGATATAGGACTTGTTTTACTGTGGATATAGATACTTTTGTACCTGTTTCCTCCAGCAACTTCACAAGGTCCTTTGCTGTTGTTCTGGGATTGATTTGCACTTTGTAGTCGAATGGGTTGAGAGCTTCAAGTTCCTTGGTGTCCACATCACTAAGGAATTATCGTGGTCCACACACACCAACACAGTTGTGAAGAAGGCTCGAAAACGCCTCTACCTCCTCAGGTGGCTCAATTCCTAGTTCAGTTAGGTCTTTCTGGTTGAAGTGATGTCATATAATGTGATTACAACCACTTAGACATATTTTTCTTGACGAAATCAAAAGACGTCTGGGAAAGACATCAAATTTTGGTTGTTATCTTGTGATGACTAGGGATTAACCCCGGGAACCGGGATCCCGAGATTTCCCAATCTCGGCCCAGCTACAGTATCTGACGCTGTCCATGGTTCTGTATCGCCACCATTGCTGCTATTTGCTTATCTGTTTGTTTAGCGCAGCATCAGATACTGTATGTTCCCTGTGACAAAGTCACCACAAAAACCTTCTCAAATAACCCTGATAGCCTAGCCAGGTGCAAGGGGAGAGGAAAGGACCAACAAACTGGCTGACATCTTCAGTCAATGGTGGGATAAAACAAATGTCATTTTCACTAGGCTGTAAAAACCTCATACCATTTTACCAGTCAGCAAACAGTGGTTCATACGCTTATTTTAAAATTAGGCTATGCTACATCCACGCGGGAAGTAGGTGTGCTGAGGGTCAGAAATCCCAAAAGTAGTGCACTGGGCCTTTACTAGTCCTGTATTAGTGGACCAATATAGCCATCTGTAGCACGGGCAATCACCCCCAAACATCTTCCTGCGGCTATGGCTACATCAGCGAAATAGTGTGGTGACTTTGAGAACTTTTTACAGTGGTATAATTACTACACTGAACAAAAATATAAATGCAACATGTAAAGTGTTGGTCCCATGTTTCATGAGCTGAAATAAAAGATCCCAGAAATGTTCCATACGGACAAAAAGCTTATTTCTCTCAAATTTTGTGCACAAATTTGTTTACATCCCTGTTTATGAGCATTTGTCCTTTGCCAAGATAATCCATACACCTGACAGTTGTGGCATATCAAGAAGCTGATTAAACAGCATGATCATTACACAGGTGCACCTTGTGCTGGGGACAATAAAAGGCCACTCTAAAATGTGAAGTTTTGTCTCACAACAGAATGCCAGTTTTGAGGGAACGTGCAATTGGCATGCTGACTGTAGGAATGTCCACCAGAGCTGTTGCCAGATAATTTAATGTTCATTTCTCTACCATAAGCCACCTCCAACGTTGTTTTAGAGAATTTGGCCTCACAACCGCAGACCACGTGTATGGCGTTGTGTGGGCGAGCGGTTTGCTGATGTCAACTTGTGAACAGAGTGCCCCATGGTGGCAGTGGGGTTATAGTACGGGCAGGCATAAGCTACGGACAACAAACAAAATTACATTTTATCAATGGCAATTTGAATGCACAGAGATACCATGACGAGATCCTGAGGCCCATTGTCGTGTTATTAATTTCGCCGCCATCACCTCATGTTTCAGCGTGATAATGTACGGCCCCATTTCATAAGGATCTGTACACAATTCCTGGAAGCTGAACATTTCCCAGTTCTTGCATGGCCTGCATACTCACCAGATATGTCACCCATTGAGCATGTTTGAGATGCTCTGGATCGACGTGTATGACAGCGTGTTCCAGTTCCCGCCAATATCCAGTAACTCCACACAGCCATTGAAGAGGAGTGTGACAACATTCCACAGGCCACAATCAACAACCTGATCAACTCTATGCAAAGGAGATGTGTCGCACTGCATGAGGCAAATGGTGATCACACCAGATACTGACTGGTTTTCTGATCCACGCCCCTATCTTTTTTTAAAGGTATCTGTAACCAACCGTATACCCAGTCATGTGAAATCTATAGATTAGGGCCTAATGAATTTATTTCAATTGACTGATTTCCTTACATGAACTCTAAAATCTTTGAAATTGTTGCATGTTGCGTTTTATATTTTTGTTCAGTGTATATATTCGTTTTTTCCCACACTGTTATCATATGCTTTTAAATAGCATTTCCCTTTTGAGCCGCAATCGAGAGATGAGTGGAATACATTTTTCTTTTCACTACATTTCTCCCCTACAAAACTTTTTAGAGTCAGCTAATGATCATGAGCCTGACATCATTGCACCCATGGTCCTGACTAAGTTTAATAACTTCTTGGTTTAATAAGGCACAAAATAATGCTGGCTCTCAGTTATAAACTTTGTTTGCTTTGTCAAAGGGAAATAACTTTATCACGGATACAATTCAATGACTTGGCACTTTAGTTAGAACATTTTAATTGTAGTTCTTCGGGATAGAAATGCACTGACCCCTTGAGACCCCTTGAGATTCCTACCATTACCTTCCAGATGAGGAGAAAGTGCAGTCCCATATCTTACCAATTATGATACTGCACTGTAAGTATATTTAGAGTAGTGCTACTGTATACCACTGATCACTTGGGTTACAGCCAGTGCTTGAAATGGACTGAAATAGCTGCCGGTACTCATTTTAGGTGCTGGTTCTCATCATATTTGTAAGCCAATATTGTGTAAGAGGTCCCGGAACTCAAGCAGTAGAAAATTAAAGGCACTAACGGTGTGTACCGGCCCAATCCAAGCACTTTACAGCCGTATAATTACATGTATTTTAATACACCTGACCAAGATCATTCGTAACAATACTGATTTAAGACGACGTCTTAAGGGCCATGTTTTTCTTTGACTATTTAGACAGTGTGTATATTCTACTTTCCCCACTTCCCGATATATTTACTTTCGCCACGATTCATTTAATTCATCTGGCCTGAAATTGAGACTAGCTCAATTTGAGTTCAATTAGTTTGTTTAGAGTGGGCTTACTTTTATAACAAATCTGGGTCAAAGATTTGCCACGTGTTATTGTCCTCTTTAGTCGGTCTCTGTGATCCGCTGGACAGTGGGACACTAATCCTCAAATAGTGTCAAAGGGCTTGCAAGCAAGTGATTACTCTTCCAAAACAGTGCAGTTCATTTTTGTGAGTAGCACATATTCGTTGTGAGAATCTGTTTAATTTAATTATTGATCTTGAACAGGGTCAGATATTATTCCCGCTGCGACTGAGGCTGTCCTAATATGGACACCATAGATACGACATTTACATGGTTTAATCCCAAGTCTTTATTTGTGCAAAATTTGAAAAGGTACATTACATATCTTCATATCCCCTTCATTTTTCCAGCTCTTTTGAAAACTCTAAACCATTCGTTTCTTTCAAAAATGTGTCAGAAAGTATATTTAGATCAGGTCAGGTTTACACTGCTTTGATGGACGACGAGCAGAAGAGTTGAAATTAAGGATTCAAACAGAATGTGTTATCTGTTCGTCTTTTTATTCCTCCACTGATGTTGCATCCTCATCTCACTATTCATTAGTTTTCCTCATACAATTTCAAATAAATCCTGATGCATTGTATCCAACATAAATTGTCTAAAGGCTGTTGTTGTGAGACTAATGAAATTAGCATCCATATATCACCGGGAAATGAAAGCAGGTTTTATTTCAGGCTTTGAGTAATATATTCAGAAGGCTTAGCATATTAGCATAATTGCTGCATCTTAGAAATAAGCACGCAGCAGCGCAGTTCTGAATCTTGTTTGTCACGCCTCAGCTTTGGCTTACGTTTTTTTGCTCAAAGACTAAATAAATAATCCACACCGCCAGGCTGAACCAGAGAGCGACACGAATTCTAAGGTCACTGGTTCAAAGACTACTTTAAAAAAACATAGCTATTCGACCGCTGACATTTCCATCCTTGAAATGTTCTAATTACTGTCGTCGTAGGAGGCTAGGAGCATCACCATTTATGAATTCAGTAGTAGGCCTACATGTCATCCTAGTATGAGAGGTAGAATGCCGCCTATTTTGGGGACAAAATATGGGTTATAAATGAGAATTAGTATTGGGCGCCATTACCCAACATCATTTGCAAGTCTAATGGTTCCGGATGTCCACGTGAAGGCAGTATTGAATGACTTTAAATAACCCACTTAAAATTATGACACGTGTGCAGAGTGATTGATGCACCCATCACTCATTGCGGTATTCCTCAATGACCAGTGAATTTCCGAACTGCCGCTTGGCAGCTTGATCCCAGCTTTCGACAACGTTGAGAAAATGCAAAAGAAACGCACCACTTGACCTTATTCAAATAACGCTAATGAGTTTTTTCACAAAACCATAAGCTCCAATGAAGGCCGTCCATTCGTTGGTTCGTATACCTAAGTGTGACGCGAGTTGGTAATTGAATCTGTTCTGAACGTTAATTAGTGCAAATCGTGTTTCTGACTTACTAACTTAATCCTTGTTAGAAAAGCATACGACGTTGTTTGCTTTGGAAAGTACTATTTACTATCCCATTTACCTGTGTCATATGAAAGGAAGTCCTTGAAATCATGCTGCCTCTGTGTTTCCTTTGATAAGGATGTATGCAGGTAATACTGCAGTGATCCATCCCTTAATGCACATTCAGGCTATGTCCCAAATGGCACACTATTCACTATTTAGTGCACTTCTTTTGACCTGGGCCCATAGGGAATAGGATGCAACTTGATACGCATCCGCGGTCTCTGCTGCCTTAGAGGGCTGAGTAGGAAACGAGGGAGACAGAAGGAATGCTGGAAAGTTAAAGACTGGAGTGTTCGTGAGGAGAGCTAAATTAAGTGCCTGGCGTTTACCTCCTCTCCACCAGAGGATTGTGCCTGTGTCTCAAACAGTAGATATCACTGCATCATCTATCCTCACTCGCTCTCTTTCCCTTCTGTCCTATTTCTCTCCCCTCTCTCTCCAGCCGACTATGTGCTGATGCAGTGCTAAATCACCAGGTGCTAGAGCCTCACCTCCAACAGACCCTCATTTAAAACTCTTAACTTATTTATCTTGCTCCCTCCGACTCGCCTTAAATCCCTGTTTCAAATACACCCCCCCACACACACACACACACGTGCATGTACGCACATACACACACACACAAACACACAGACAAGCAACACACACACACACACACAACACCCACACACTCGTTTTCATTACTTGACTGTAGGCAACAATAAATATTTATCCTCTCTTTTCTTGTGATGTTTCTCTCTCTCTCTCACACACTAGGACTAGGCAACACGTCGTTCATTAGGAAGATGCAGCTGTACTGTAAGCCCTGGTGGTTTACATTGTAGTGTGATAAGGGAGGGGCCCTCGATTCCACTGGAAGAGGTAGAAGGAGAAGGGTAAATATCTCAGCTCATGTTTGAATACCTCTGTGGTACAAACAAAGATGCCTCTATTGATGGGGGATGTGTGTGTGTGTGTGTGTGTGTGTGTGTGTGTGTGTGTGTGTGTGTGTGTGTGTGTGTGTGTGTGTGTGTGTGTGTGTGTGTGTGCATGCGTGAGTGAGTGTGCAAGAACATACATCCATGTATGTGTTGTGTAGTGTGCGTACCATTTTTTTTTTATTGAGCACCAATCCGTGGCCACATAAAATGTGACATGAATCATTTGACTCAGCCCTCGCTCAGAAATTGATCGTCTACAGCAGAATTCAATTTAGCTCTAACCAAGAGAAATGCTCCTACTCTAACGCCACCATATATTGATCAAGATTGAACAACTGCCCTTCAATGAATTGTCACCAAGTTACACTACATGACCAAAAGTATGTGGACACCTGCTTGTCGAACATCTCATTCCAAAATCATGGGTATTAATATGGAGTTGGCCGCCCCTTTGCTGCTATAACAGCCTCAACTCTTCTGGGAAGGCTTTCCACTAGATGTTGGAACATTGCTGCGGGGACTTGCTTCCATTCAGCCACAAGAGCATTAGTGAGGTCGGGCACTGATGTTGGGCGATTAGGCTCACAGTCGGCGTTCCAATTCATCCCAAAGGTGTTTGATGGGGTTGAGGTCAGGGCTCAGTGCAGGCCAGTCAAGTTCTTCCACACCGATCTCGACAAACCATTTCTGTGTGGACCTCGCTTTGTGCACAGGGGCATTGTCATGCTGAAACAGGAAAGGGCCTTCCCCAAACTGTTGCCACAAAGTTGGAAGCACAGAATCATCTTGAATGTCATTATATGCTGTAGTGTTAAGATTTCCCTTCACTGGGTCTAAGGGGCCTTGCCCGAACCATGAAAAACAGCCACAGACCATTATTCCTCCTGCACCAAATTTTACAGTTGGCACTATGCATTGGGGCAGGTAGAGTTCTCCTGGCATCCGCCAAACCCAGATTAGTCCGTCGGACTGCCAGATGGTGAAGCGTGATTCATCACTCCAGAGAACGCGTTTCCACTGCTCCAGAGTCCAATGGCGGCGAAATTTACAGCACTCCAGCCGACGCTTGGCATTGTGCATGGTGATCTGGGCTTGTGTGCGGCTGCTCGGCCATGGAAACCCATTTCATTAAGCTCCCGATGAACAGTTATTGTGCTGATGTTGCTTCTAGAGGCAGTTTGGAACTCAGTAGTTAATGTTGCAACCGAGGACAGACGATTTTTATGCGCTTCTGCACTCGGCAGTCCCGTTCTGTGAGCTTGTGTGGCATACCACTTCGCAGCTGCGCCGTTGTTACTCCTAGACGTTTCCACTTCACAATAACAGCACTTACAGTTGACCGGGGCAGTTCTAGCAGGGCCGAAATCTGATGAACTGACTTGTTGGAAAGGTGGCATCCTATGACGGTGCCACGTTGAAAGTCACTGAGCTCTTCAGTAAGGCCATTCTACTGCCAATGTTTGTGTATGGAGATTACATTGCTGTGTGCTCGATTTTATACATCTGTCAGCAACGGGTGTGGCTGAAATAGCCGAATTGACAAATTTGAAGGGGTGTCCACATACCTTTGTATATTTAGTGTATTGGCTTTTGTTATCAACCTAAAAGAGTGGTTCCAATACCACCCATGTACTATAGTTTGTTTATTTAGCAATGATCAGCCATTGATATGAACATGTATAACCTTGCATAAGTCCACATAACATTACACTACATAAGAGCGACATAGAATAGAATAGAAAAAATATATTGTCCACGCAATGTGGAAATTTGTCTGTTGTCTTCACTCTACACAAATGACATAAAAACATGAAAACGTCTTCAGCATAACATAAGCAGTCTTTTATTATGTTGTCTTTGTGTAGCCAGGTGGTAAAAGCGCGTAGCTGTATTCATTTATATCCACTACATGGAACTGTTCCTTTAAGAGATTCATAAATAAGGTGTGCAAGCGGTTATGTTATTGCACATGCTTAGTGTGTAAGAGTGAGAGCAAGCAATTAAACTGGAGGGCTGTTGAACTCCATAGTCCAACGTTACTTTAGATGGGTAAATAATACTTTTTATCTTACTCTTGTACCGGAATATGTCATATTTTTGCACCATCTGCAGTTTATAAGAGTTTGTTTTGTAATATTTATGCCAGATGGTCATGTTAGCCTGTTGATAGACATGAGGATGTTAGCTTCTTGCTAGCTGAATACCGATGCTCTCAGAACCACGTTGTGGAGTTGATGATGCAATTTTTTGAAGCCTGAGTAAATATCAGAATTATATTATATTTTGTGTAAAGCTTCAGGGTGTTGTAATTTGTTTCAGTTTTGAATCTGTTGATATAACAATTCCCACAGTGCTGTATGAGGAGCTACTGTTCCATGTGGGGTTAGGGTATCACTTAGACAGTGTGTTTGTAAGTATTCATATTGTTTTATGACAAAATGTATTTTTGTTTTCATGCACAATGTTATTTTTTTATGGACAGATTTTTCTTGTACCCAGATATTTGAAATGTTAGAAAGTCCATTCTAACTGTGAACATTTTGGTCTCTGTATTTTCTTGTGTTTTTCTATAGAAAGCAGAGCCACTACCGGTTATGCATTTCACTTTGAACTTATTGTACTCTGATTGTTTTAAGCACTTTACTAACAGATTTATTTCACTTGATTGTGATTTAGACCGAACTTTACTTTATGGTGACTTCATATTGTGTGCATTTCCATTCTACATCATCCTATTTTAAATTTAAGCTTCAACAGAATAAACAACCCCAAATTAGTTTGTGTCCTGTGCTGGGTTTACTTTCGCCAGGCTACATTTGCCTACCAACAATGGAGCATACTAAATGTACCTATGCTTTGTAAATGTTACTACATCGTTACGTAGTATGTGTGCATTTATCATGTGAGAACAGGGTCATATTCATTAGTGAACACAGTAGAAAATAGTTTTGTAATGGAAAAAGTGTTGCAATGGAAAAAAAGTTAATATTGGCCAAGTGCAGGTATAGTCACTCCCAGTTTCATTCGGTTTTCTTCTGTTTGGTATCTAGTGAATACAATATCTAGTGAAAACTACAGTACTAGCAACTATGCACCCAGACTCTGCTCTGGAGTACCATGTCTCATTGCCTTCTTGAACTTCACTGTTTTTTGTGCTTCCTCTCCTCCTGCTCATATGTTTGGCCGCTGATGTAATTGTATCACATGATACATGTTATTTATAATACTCAACATGGCAGCAAAGACTAATGGCACCATGTGGTGTTGATTCAATTACAGTTTAAGAAGTGCAGAAAGATATCGGAGTCTTAAAATGTCTTAAGATGAATGTTGAACATGTCATCAGGGATGCCATATGTTTATAATATATCTTCCGATCACTGGCCAAGAGCCAAAAAATATATAATTGCCTCTTGTAGAAAGTGAATTACTCTGAGCATTATTGGGTTTTAATATTTGCAAGTGGGGCAGAATATTGCAGCAGGTTGGAGTAGAGCACAGTATGTTTTCTAGACTCCACATCTCATTAGGTTGCCTTTGCTCTATACTAAAGCTGAGTGGGATGTGTTGGGTTGGGGCGCTGAAGGGCCGTGGACCCCTAAGGGCAGGACGGGGTGACCCAGCTATATTGTGTGCAAGTAAAAAGAGATTTACAGTACTATTAGGCCTATGATATGAATTACACTGAACAACAATATAGTCCAGTCTTATCAATCACTTAAACGTATTTAATAAGGATCTGTTACCTGGCTTGATGACTGTGGACATTTTTTCTTACTTTTAGTTGTTCTAAATAGAGACAGCTAGAAGGGCCATGGGTCATATTAGATTGTGTAAAAATGCAGGAAATAAGCTTTAGATGCCCCCTAAAATGGGAGGACCCCCAGACCCCCCCACCAAGTTATGTCCCCCCCACTTCTAAAACCAAAGTTGCGCCCCTGGCATTGACACATAGTACTGACACTCACTCTGCAGTGGTTGGGAATTGGTATGAGAGCTGAAAATGCAGCGACCAGACCACTCTACTGTCGGAGATCACACATACTGACTGAAATAAAAAAATACATGTCTCATTTAAACCTAGTTGGGTAATTTATATTGGACTTACCAATGGAATCATGTTGTATTATTTATATACTGTACACACACACATATATATATATATATACACACACACACACATATATATATATATACACATATTTATTTTCTCCTTCATAGCACACCTTACTTAAAATAGCACATTTGTGGTTGACCAGAGCTTATTTAAGTCTGGCCAAGTCTATACAGTGGCTTGCAAATGTGATGCGTGATTTGAAGGAGTCAGGCGCAGGAGGGTAAATCACAGTATACAGAGTTTATTCCGTAATCCAACGTAACCAGTCCAGTGCGCAAAACAGGCGCATTGGAACAAACATGCACATGGGGAAAATACCACGGCAATACAAAATACTGAGCTCAACCGAGCTTCTAATCCTCCAAATGAACAATCACCCACTGAGACCATGTGACAGATCATGTGCCACTTAGATTGCACACAGGTGGACCTTATTTAACTAATTATGTTACTTCTGAAGGTAATTGGTTGCACAAGATCTTATTTAGGGGCTTCATAGCAAAAGGGGTGAATACATATGCACGCACCACTTTTCCGTTATTTATTTTTTATAAATTTTAGAAACAAGTTATTTTTTTCATTTCACTTCACCAATTTGGACTATTTTGTGTATGTCCATTACATGAAATCCAAATAAAAATCCATTTAAATTACAGGTTTTAATGCAACAAAATAGGAAAAACACCAAGGGGGATGAATACTTTTGCAAGGCACTGCATGTATATTTTTATTTGTGTTGCATAGAGACATAGTTACGGAACAATAAACTGATTAAAGGGAATGGCCACTACGGAGGCACCAATAAGGTTGCTCTCTCATCTGCGCAACAGTATAGGACAGATTCGTGTGGAAAGCATCAAAGGGGAAAGGGGAGGGGTGGGGTGGGAAGAGGAACATGAGGGATTTATTGTTTTCTTTAGTTTTCTGTCTTCAAATCAAATCAAATCAAATTTTATTGGTCACATGCGCCGAATACAACAGGTGCAGACATTACAGTGAAATGCTTACTTACAGCCCTTAACCAACAGTGCATTTATTTTAAACAAAAAAATGTAAAAATAAAACAACAACAAAAAAAGTGTTGAGAAAAAAAAGAGCAGAAGTAAAATAAAGTGACAGTAGGGAGGCTGTATATACAGGGGGGTACCGTTGCAGAGTCAATGTGCGGGGGCACCGGCTAGTTGAGGTAGTTGAGGTAATATGTACATGTGGGTAGAGTTAAAGTGACTATGCATAAATACTTAACAGAGTAGCAGCAGCGTAAAAGGGTGGGGTGGGGGGCAGTGCAAATAGTCCGGGTAGCCATGATTAGCTGTTCAGGAGTCTTATGGCTTGGGGGTAGAAGCTGTTGAGAAGTCTTTTGGACCTAGACTTGGCACTCCGGGTACCGCTTGCCGTGCGGTAGCAGAGAGAACAGTCTATGACTAGGGTGGCTGGAGTCTTTGACAATTTTGAGGGCCTTCCTCTGACACCGCCTGGTATAGAGGTCCTGGATGGCAGGAAGCTTTGCCCCAGTGATGTACTGGGCTGTACGCACTACCCTCTGTAGTGCCTTGCGGTCGGAGGCCAAGCAGTTGCCATACCAGGCGGTGATGCAACCAGTCAGGATGCTCTCGATGGTGCAGCTGTAGAATTTTTTGAGGATCTGAGCACCCATGCCAAATCTTTTTAGTCTCCTGAGGGGGAATAGGCTTTGTCGTGCCCTCTTCACGTCTGTCTTGGTGTGTTTGGACCATGATAGTTCGTTGGTGATGTGGACACCAAGGAACTTGAAGCTCTCAACCTGTTCCACTACAGCCCCGTCGATGAGAATGGGGGCGTGCTCAGTCCTCTTTTTTTTCCTGTAGTCCACAATCATCTCCTTTGTCTTGGTCACGTTGAGGGAGAGGTTGTTGTCCTGGCACCACACGGCCAGATCTCTGACCTCCTCCCCTATAGGCTGTCTCATCGTTGTCGGTGATCAGGCCTACCACTGTTGTGTCGTCGGCAAACTTAATGATGGTGTTGGAGTCGTGCCTGGCCATGCAGTCATGGGTGAACAGAGAGTACAGGAGGGGACTGAGCACGCACCCCTGAGGGGCCCCCGTGTTGAGGATCAGTGTGACAGATGTGTTGTTACCTACCCTTACCACCTGGGGCGGCCCGTCCAGGAAGTCCAGGATCCAGTTGCAGAGGGAGGTGTTTAGTCCCAGGATCCTTAGCTTAGTGATGAGCTTAGAGGGCACTATGGTGTTGAATGCTGAGCTGTAGTCAATGAATAGCATTCTCACGTAGGTGTTCCTCTTGTCCAGGTGGGAAAGGGCAGTGTGGAGTGCAATAGAGATTGCATCATCTGTGGATCTGTTGGGGCGGTATGCAAATTGGAGTGGGTCTAGGGTTTCTGGGATAATGCTGTTGATGTGAGCCATGACCAGCCTTTCAAAGCACTTCATGGCTACAGACGTCAGTGCTACGGGTCGGTAGTCATTTAGGCAGGTTATCTTAGAGTCCTTGGGCACGGGGACTATGGTGGTCTGCTTGAAATATGTTGGTATTACAGACTCAGTCAGGGACATGTTGAAAATGTCAGTGAAGACACTTGCCAGTTGGTCAGCACATGCTCGGAGTACACGTCCTGGTAATCCGTCTGGCCCTGCGGCATTGTGAATTTTGACCTGCTTAAAAGTCTTACTCACATCGGCTACGGAGAGCGTGATCACATAGTCATCCGGAACAGCTGGTGCTCTCATGCATGCTTCAGTGTTGCTTGCCTCGAAGCGAGCATAGAAGTGGTTTAGCTCGTCTGGTAGGCTTGTGTCACTGGGCAGCTTCGCGGCTGTGCTTCCCTTTGTAGTCTGTAATAGTTTTTCAAGCCCTGCCACATCCGACGCAGCCGTCAGAGCCAGTGTAGTACGATTCAATCTTAGACCTGTATTGACTCTTTGCCTGTTTGATGGTTCGTCGGAGGTCATAGCGGGATTTCTTATAAGCATCCGGGTTAGAGTCCCGTTCCTTGAAAGCGGCAGCTCTACCCTTTAGCTCAGTGCGGACGTTTCCTGTAATCCATGGCTTCTGGTTGGGGTATGTACGTACGGTCACTGTGGGGATACATGCCGACTAAGAAGCTTGAGGATTGATCAACACTATTTTCATTGTAGCTGTTTATGTGTATCAACACCTTACATAATGTATGGAGTCAATATGAGACAAAAAATATGTAAAGACCCATCTCAATATCACGTTGTTGATCATACTTCATTAACGTGTGACATGGAATGTCAATGGAATTGTGCAGTCAGCCGAAATAATAAAGTTATTTTCTTATTTGAAAAAGATTTACGCCAACATCTGTTTTTTACAAGAAACTGCCCTATCAACAACAGAAAGTAAAAGTTTTGGGCGAGCTTGGGAAGGGCTGGCGTTCTCCTCCACCTACTCATCAAGATCCAGAGGTGTATCAATTCTCATTGATAAAAAAAGTATAATTTAAGTCTACAGAAATTACTACAGACCCAAATTAACATTTTATAATGGTAAATGGAAACCTGGCACAAGAAAAAGTAACTACACTGAATTGCTATTGCCCAAATGAAGACGACCCAAACTTTATTAACGACCTTATACAAACATTTCTCGGTATAACAGGAATTTTATCTGGTTTTTTAATTGTGTGCGGGATGCAACTTTAGACAAGTCTTCAACTAAACTGAACAAAATTATGAACGCAAAATGTAAACTGTTGGTCCCATGTTTCATTAGCTGAAATAAAAGATCCAAGAAATGTCCATATACACAAAACGCTTATTTCTCTCAAAAGCGAGGTCCACACATAAATGGTTATTTCTCTCAAAACAAATTTGTTTACATCCCTGTTAGTGATTTCTCCTTTGCCAAGATAATCCATCCCCCTGACAGGTGTGGCATATCAAGAAGCTGATTAAACAGCATAATCATTACACAGGTGCACCTTGTGCTAGGGACAATAAAGGCCACTCTAAAATGTGCAGTTTTGTCATACAATTGAATGTTCATTTCTCTACCATAAACAGCCTCCCACGTCGTTTTAGAGGATTTGGCAGTACGTCCAACCGGCCTCACAACCGCAGACCACGTGTAACCACGCCAACCCAGGACCTCCACATCCGGCTTCTTCACTTTCGGGATCGTCAGAGACCTGCCACCCGGACAGCTGATGAAACTATGGGTTTGCACAAACTGTCAGAAACCGTCTCAAGGAAGCTCATCTGCGTGCTCGTCGTCCTCACCAGGGTCTTGACCTGACTACAGTTTGGCGTCGTAACTGACTTCAGTGGGCAAATACTCACCTTTGATGGCCACTGGCACGCTGGAGAAGTGTGCTCTTCGCAGATTAATCCCAGTTTCAACAGTACCGGGCAGATGGCAGAGTGTCCCATGGTGGCGGTGGGGTTATGGTATGGGAAGGCATAAGCTACGGACAACGAACACAATTGCATTTTATCGATAGCAATTTGAATGCACAGAGATACCGTGACGGGATCCATTTTTGTGCCATTAATCCGCCGCCATTACCTCATGTTTTAGCATGATAATGCACAGTCCCATGTCGCAAGGATCTGTACACAATTCCTGGAAGCTGAAAATGTCCCAGTTCTTCCATGCCCTGCATACTCACCAGACATATCACCCATTGAGTATGTTTGGGGTGCTCTGGATTGACGTGTGTGACAGCGTGTTGCAGTTCCCGCCAATGTCCAGCAACTTCGCACAGCCATTAAAGAGGAGTGTCACGCTGCATGAGGAAATTTGGTCACACCAGATATTGACTGGTTTTCTGATCCCTGCCCCTACCTTTTTTTAAGGTATCTGTGACCAGTAGATGCATATTTGTATTCGCAGTCATGTAAAGTCCATAGATTAGGGCCTAATGAATTTATTTCAATTGACTGATTTCTTTATATGAACTGTAACTCAGTAAAATCATTGGAAATGTTGCGTTTCTGTTTTTGTTCAGTGTAAATACCTTCCTAGAATAATTACGGACCATAGCCCATTGTCCTTCACGTTTAAGCTTAAACCTCCTATGCCAATAACAAAGACACGGCGATTCAACACACTGTTACTTGAAGATAATGAGTGTACCTCATATCTTAAGACAGATAGACATGTTTTGGGAGAAAAAAAAAAAGTTTAAATATGCCCAACTGTTGTCTGGGAAGCTCTTAACCTTTTCACACGCGAGTTCCAAAAATTTCGAACAGTCTCCCCAGAGTGTGTTGTTTTATACACATGATGTCAGAATGCACTCACTGTTCCAAAATGTGATTGTTACGCAACAGGACAGTTAACACGCACTGCCTGCTAATTATCTATAGGCTATGTTTCAATTTGTAAAGTTTTATTTTCTAAAAACAGTTTGAATTGAGATTTGTTCCGCCTCCTCATTAATTCACATAGAAGTAGCCCATTTCAGTGTTGCGGACAATTTATGTTTGAGGCTTTACTGAGCCGGACAAACTTCTCTCTTCGAGGAGAGCCCAAGCACTTCACCAATGTTTCCGCAAATCAAGTATGCAGACATTTGCGCAGTCTTGCACGAATTGGCACATTGTCTGGCTGGTTCTCGCATTGCCTTCCTTGTTATTTTCCTTACAAATAATAACTTTGAACATGTGTGCGTTCCCATCTAAGTAAGTGCCTTATTTTCTGTATATCGTGTTGTCGTTTCTACTGTAACATACAGTATGTATGTATGTATGTACAATACCAGTCAAAAGTTTGGACATACCTACTCATTCAAGGGTTTTTCTTTATTTTTACTATTTTTACATTGTAGAATAATAGTGAATACATCAAAACTATGAAATAACACTCATGGGATCATGTAGTAACCAAAAAAGTGTTAAACAAATCAAAATATATTTTATATTTGAGATTCTTCAAATAGCCACCCTTTGCCTTGATGACAGCTTTGCATACTCTTGGCATTCTCTCAACCAGCTTCATGAGGTAGTCACCTGGAATGCACTTCAATTAACAGGTGTGCCTTCTTAAAAGTTAATTTGTGGTAGTGTGTCTGATATCTCTTGAAAAAGAGGGTTGAGGGGTAGTGTTTTTATGTGGTTGTATTATGGATCCCCATCAGCTACTGCCAAGGCAGCAGCTACTCTTCCTGGGGTCCAGCAAAATTAAGGCAGTTATACAATTTTTTTAACATTACAATACATTCACAACAGATTTCTGTGTAGTAATATTATTCATATCTCGGAGTCATTTGCATTGCTAGCTATAGCCTAATGTTAGCTAGCTAGCTAACATTGAACCTAGCTAGTTGGTTAGCTTTAGCTACCTACAGATTCATGCAGGGCAGTAATGTTATGTGTTAAGATTATGGTTTATGATATACAATTTTCTAGTCTCTACTTTTATCCAAACACAATTTCAAATGTTGCTATATAAGACCGAATCAAGCTGGTTGCTCACAAATGTCTCTATGCCTGTTGCCCAGCATTGCTCCAGTGCCTCATACCCTGTAGCCTGTGAAATTGCATGGCAATATTGACTCAACAATTAGGCAGTGTATAATGGGCTATATTGAAAAGAGCCTATGCTAAGCAGAATTGTACACGGAGGACATAATGAAAAGGAATGTGTGTGCGTTGCCGGTCTCTTACCTACAATTAAAGATGACCATTTTGAGACCCCTGATTTTCACAACTTTTAATAACTTCTACCTCACACTTTATTGTGACTTCCCATGAGGATACTGTATATGTGGGATTGCAGCGACCCTGTTCGCAGCATCAAATGTGTAACAAAGGACAGCAGAGAGCCACTTCCAACACTGTTTTCAGTCTATGGTATATTTGCTTCACTGATACCTAGCTACTGTTGATATGTTCTCTAATGATTCATTTTTTACCAATTCAGTCAGTAGCCTACAAAATGTTATTGAAGCAGATGGAGAAAAAGTGTTGACCAACGTTATTTCTAAAGCCATTGTTGTGAAATTTCTCTCAGTGCAACAGCAGGCGTCTTTCAGGAGATGAAGGGAGCAAAGCAGACAGGTTCTGGAAGAGGACACACTGGTCAACAGCCAGAAAGCACCATCACTACAGTACTCTCTTCTATGCAGAACATTAAGAGCATGTAACAAGTGGGCTACCTTCAGCAGCAGCAGAGCTATGCGGTGATGAATAGATACTGGAATGTCTATGAGCCCACCCTGTGCTGTGGTACATTCCCATCCTACGATAGGAAGTGTTCATGTGGTTAAGGTGATCAAAGAGAAAGGACACTTGCAGCTGAGACAGATATTCCAAGGATTTATTTGCTTGCTTTAAAATTGCTGTCAGCTTATTCATGGTTTAACAGGCTTATTTCAAATATAACATGTCAACTACAAGATTTTATGTGAGGACTTTTGTTCAACTCAAATAGAAAATAGCATTTCCTGGTGTGTCTTTTTCAATGGTAATTTTGGGAGCCTCTGACTGTTGGGGTTAGTGCCCTACCATTATATTACAGAGTGTGTTTTTCTACCAGAAGTCAGAGCTGACAGAACTGGCCCTCTGGCGTTTGTCCCAGACCCTCAGTCTACAGGCAAAGTTAACATCTGGACACGTTTCATTAGCAGCTGGCAACCCAACTCAAACCCATTCGACATAATCTGTCTCTTAGTCTGTAGTGGAGGAATATTAATTTTCCTGCATGCTCTCTGTAGCTGACCATGTGAATGTATAGCCTTGTCCCAGATGTTTATGTGCTGATGTTAATGTGCTGTCTTGTCAACTCCTGACCATAGGATTTGGTAATACTATAAACAGATCTGCGACCAGGCTAGAGGACATACAATCAGACACAGCTGAAACAGATTGATTAGTACAGTACATACAGTACATAACACTCATAAATAAAATAAGACGTTCTCTGATTTAATTGAGTGGAAAGAGTTGGTAGATACCTAAAAGAATGAATGATGTCGATCATGTGTGGCTCAGTTGGCAGAACATGCTGCAGGTTCAATTCCCAATGGTCAGTGGTGGAAAAAGTACCCAATTGTCATACTTGAGTAAAACTAAAGATCCCTTAATAGAAAATGACTCAAGTAAAAGTGAAAGTCACCCAGGAAAATACTACTTGAGTAAAAGTCTAAAAGTATTTGGTTTTAAATATACTTAAGTATCAAAAGTAAATGTAATTGCTAAAATATACTTAAGTATCAAAAGTAAAAGTAAAAGTATAAATCATTTCAAATTCCTTACATAAAGCAAACCAGACTGCACCAGTTTCTTGTTTTTTAGCAAGGGGCCCACTCCAAAACTCAGACATAATTTACAAACGAAGCATGTGTGTTTAGTAAGTCCGTCAGATCAGAAGCAGTAGGGATGACCAGGGATGTTCTCTGATAAGTGTGTGAATTGAACAATTTTCCTGTCCTGCTGAGCATTCAAAAGGTAACGAGTACTTTTGGTTGTCAGGGAAAATGTATGGAGTAAAAAGTACATTATTTTCCTGGCTCGTAGCATTCAGTAATTCACTCTACACACTGACTTTCCGTCAGATATAGAACACCGGAGGCAACCTCTAGTATCTTGTTCAAATGGAAACACACACCTCAACAACAAATCCTGCCTACGGCTCTACAGGTGTATAACGTAACCTGGGTGTATAACGTAATGTGCTGCAAAATTCATATAGACTAAATTCAACAGTAAAGCCTCATTCTATCTTAGATTCCTTGCACGGGGGCTCCAATATGTCGTGACGTGACTTACTTTAATGTATGACTGTTATTTATCGAATCACCTAACTATGTTTAATTGTCACTCGATTAAATTAATCATGTAACAATTAAGTCATTAGGAATTTGGGGCACCACGGAATAAGTTGTTTAACAAGTTACGATCTCCCAAATTAAACTCTTAGAAGATATATATGTTATATATCGATAACAGTCACTTAATAAATAATTACCTCTCATCAGTCTCGTTCTGAATGTCGCATAATCCTTGAACTAACTAAATAATAACACAATACAAACACACACGCACACACACATGGGTTATTGATTACTAACGTAATACAATGAAAACGGGTCCCTAGTGGACTGGACAAACATTAGCATGAATGCTTAGGTAGTGGAGGGGTCAGAATGGAAGGGAGAGAAAGCGATTCAAACTATCGTAGTTACTTTGGAAACTACGCTCACAGTAATCATAATACTTAGCACCCTAATAATCGCTAATTTGGATTAGAAATGCAACATGTATTTACATGTTGCTGTCCTTGATAGTTGAGTTGATGATGTAGGACTCTAGTTTGCCCACCAGAGATCTCAATGTCCTTGGTAGAGTTTATGGTCGTAGTGCTGGTTAGAATGGATACTTCAGATGTACCAGCGGTTGTCGGAGAGGGATTGTCCTTTCCAACTCGTGTCTTTAGTGAAAGTTCTCTAGACGACTATACGTGCTAGCTGCAGACTGAAATGATAAGGTATTGTGCATTGTCTTCTTCTTTACCTCGTGTAGAGATTGAGAGTTTGAGTTTCTCCATTTCAAACGTGTGGACTAACGTCTCACGTTTTCTGGTCTTTCTAGTGTAACCATTTTGTAACGTGTAGTTTCAGCTTTACGCTTCTTGGTCTTGTAGAGTGTCAACCATTTTAAGCCGTGGGGCTTACTGGTCTGGTAGAAATTAAACCATTTGCAACGTTTGGCTCACGCTTCACGTCTGCTGGTCTAATGTTAACACGTTTTTCAAGGCTTTTTATGCGCTCAGGGTAAAAGGGGCGTTCCATAATTTTTGTGCTCATCTGACTGAGAAGAAATCAATATGGAAAACAATCATCTCATCTAGAATGCTAAAATCACATTGTTATCTTCACAAAAGTATTATTATACTTAATCATTCGTTTTATACAACAATTAGATGCAAACCTCATAACTGGGAAGTGTAACCCGGTATGTAAAAAATCTCTTCCCAACTATTTTGCAATCTATATGGGACGGCTGTCAATCCTTTGATCCTTAAATTAAACGGGTATACTTTTTTATTTATCACAATTTTCTTTAACCAATTATGTTCTTTAATGCAGGGCCGACAGACAAGCTTCCACTTTCCTCTTCCATTTTTGCGGTAATGCTGCAATTATTTGGTTGTAATTTTGATTAGAGCAGACATTTCCATTTTTGTTAGCTGCATGTGCGACATAACTCCACCAGTCCTACCTATGATATCATTTACGAAGATTATACCCTTTTAAACATCTTTTCAAACAATAATGTTTTTCTATCAATTAGTATATTTTAGTTTAACCACTATTTGTTGCATTATTTGTTCTGTCGTTTCTGGAGGACTAAATTGAAATTGCAACCAACTTTCGATGACTTGTTTAAGAAATAGTGATATTTGGGAGATTATTTCCTTTTCAAATAACTGAAAGTGAGAGGTTGTAATCTGAATAAAGGGAAAAAGGCCATTCTTGAACATGGGGTGAGACAATCTTACTAATTTGCTACAGAACCAGTTTGGATTTAAGTATAACTTTTGTATGACTGAAGCGTTTAGTGATCGGTCTAATGCTTTAATATTTAATCATTTCTGTCCTCCGAATTCATATTCATTATGTAAATAGGCCCGTTTAATTTTGTCTGGCTTGCCGTTCCAAATAAAATTGAATATTTTTTTCTCATATAATTTAAAAAGCTGTTCGCTAGGCGTAGGCAAGACCATAAGCATATAGGTAAACTGGGATAATACTAAAGAGTTAATCAGGTAGATTTTTTCACAAACAGACAGGTATTTACCTTTACATGGTAGCAAGATCTTATCTATTTTTGCTAACTTTCTATTAAAATGTATTGGAGTGAGATCATATATTTCATTTGGGATATGAATTCCGAGTATATCCACATCACCATCAGACCATTTTATTGGTAAACTACATGGTAATGTAAAAATTGTATTTTTCGGTGATCCAATACGTAATAAAGTACATTTATCATAATTTGGTTGTAATCCAGAGCGGTTAGAAAATGTATCTAGAGCCTCTATGAGACTGTGGAGGGATTCAAGTTGCAGATTTAAAGGAAAACATGAATCATCAGCGTACAATGACACCTTTGTTTATAAGCCCTGGATTTCTAATCCCTTGATGTTATTGTTTGATCTGATTTTAATAGCTAACATTTTGATGGCAATAATAAATAGATATGCCAATAGTGGACAACCTTGTTTTACTCCTCTTGACAGTTTAAAACTTTCAGAGAAATAGCCATTATTTACTATTTTACACCTAGGGTTACTATACATGATTTTAACCGATTTTATAAGAGATTCTCCAAAATTGAAATGTTCCAGCCATTTATACAGTGGGGAAAAAAAGTATTTAGTCAGCCACCAATTGTGCAAGTTCTCCCACTTAAAAAGATGAGAGAGGCCTGTAATGTTCATCATAGGTACATGTCAACTATGACAGACAAATTGAGGAAAAAAAATCCTGAAAATCACATTGTAGGATTTTTTATGAATTTATTTGCAAATTATGGTGGAAAATAAGTATTTGGTCACCTACAAACAAGCAAGATATCTGGCACTCACATACCTGTAACTTCTTCTTTAAGAGGCTCCTCTGTCCTCCACTCGTTACCTGTATTAATGGTACCTGTTTGAACTTGTTATCAGTATAAAAGACACCTGTCCACAACCTCAAACAGTCACACTCCAAACTCCACTATGGCCAAGACCAAAGAGCTGTCAAAGGACACCAGAAACAAAATTGTAGACCTGCACCAGGCTGGGAAGACTGAATCTGTAATAGGTAAGCAGCTTGGTTTGAAGAAATCAACTGTGGGAGCAATTATTAGGAAATGGAAGACATACAAGACCACTGATAATCTCCCTCGATCTGGGGCTCCACGCAAGATTTCACCCCATGGGGTCAAAATGATCACAAGAACGGTGAGCAAAAATCCCAGAACCACACGGGGGACCTAGTGAATGACCTGCAGAGAGCTGGGACCAAAGTAACAAAGCCTACCATCAGTAACACACTACGCCGCCAGGGACTCAAATCCTGCAGTGCCAGACGTGTCCCCCTGCTTAAGCCAGTACATGTCCAGGCCCGTCTGAAGTTTGCTAGAGTGCATTTGGATGATCCAGAAGAGGATTGGGAGAATGTCATATGGTCAGATGAAACCAAAATATAACTTTTTGGTAAAAAACTCAACTCGTCGTGTTTGGAGGACAAAGAATGCTGAGTTGCATCCAAAGAACACCATACCTACTGTGAAGCATGGGGGTGGAAACATCATGCTTTGGGGCCGTTTTTTCTGCAAAGGGACCAGGACGACTGATCCGTGTAAAGGAAAGAATGAATGGGGCCATGTATCGTGAGATTTGGAGTGAAAACCTCCTTCCATCAGCAAGGGCATTGAAGATGAAACGTGGCTGGGTCTTTCAGCATGACAATGATCCCAAACACACCGCCCGGGCAACGAAGGAGTGGCTTCGTAAGAAGCATTTCAAGGTCCTGGAGTGGCCTAGCCAGTCTCCAGATCTCAACCCCATAGAAAATCTTTGGAGGGAGTTGAAAGTCTGTGTTGCCTAGTGACAGCCCCAAAACATCACTGCTCTAGAGGAGATCTGCAAGGAGGAATGGGCCAAAATACCAGCAACAGTGTGTGAAAAACTTGTGAAGACTTACAGAAAACGTTTGACCTGTGTCATTGCCAACAAAGGGTATATAACAAAGTATTGAGAAACTTTTGTTATTGACCAAATACTTATTTTCCACCATAATTTGCAAATAAATTCATAAAAAATCCTACAATGTGATTTTCTGGATTTTTTTCTTCTCATTTTGTCTGTCATAGTTGACGTGTACCTTACAGGCCTCTCTCATCTTTTTAAGTGGGAGAACTTGCACAATTGGTGGCTGACTAAATACTTTTTTCCCCACTGTATATAAACTCCAGTCGTACTTAACAAATGCCTTTTCAAAGGCTGCTATTAATAGCAGGCCTGGTTACCCACATTTTCATAGTGTTCTATTGTTTCCAGTACTTGCCTTTGTATTGTATCCAATGTATCGTCCATGTAAAAACCTGTCTGACTATAATGAATAATGTCCGACAATACCATTTTAATTCTATGTGCTTTACATTTTGCTAGAATTTTTGCATCACAACACTGATGTGTAAGGGACCTTCAATTTTTTTAATGGACTGGATCTTTATATTTCCTACTTGTATCCTGTTTCAGTAATGATGAAATCAGACCTTCTTCTTGAGTGTCTGATAATCTACGATTTACATAGGAGTGGTTAAAACATGCTAATAATGGTCCTCTGAGTATATCAAAAAAGGTTTGGTATATCTCGACTGGTATGCCATCCAACCCTGGAGTTTTCCCGGACTTAAAGTCTTTAATTGCATCCAGAAGTTCCTCCTCTGTAATTTCACCTTCACATGAGTCTTTCTGTCTGGCTGTTAATTTTACATTATCAATAGAAAAAAATCCCTAGAATTAGCTTCAGTTAGAGGAGATGGAGGCGACTGAAACGAAAACATATGCTTAAAGTACTTTGTTTCCTCCTTCAAAATATCATTTGGTGAATCATGGGCTAGGCCTCTTAGTTCCAGTGAAGGGAGATCTTAACACTAGAGCGTACAATGACATTCTAGACGATTCTGTGCTTCCAACTTTAGGGCAACAGTTTGGGGAAGGCCCTTTCCTGTTCCAGCATGACAATGCCGCCGTGCATAAAGCGAGGTCCATACAGATATTGTTTGTCGAGATCGGTGTGGAAGAACTTGACTGGCCTGCACAGAGCCCTGACCTCATCCCCATCGAACACCTTTGGGATGAATTGGAACGCCGACTGTGAGCCAGGCCTAATCACCCAACATCAGTGCCCAACCTCACTAATGCTCTTGTGGCTGTATGGAAGCAAGTCCCCGCAGCAATGTTCCAACATCTAGGGGAAACCTTCCCACAAGAGTGGAGGCTGTTATAGCAGCAAAGGGGGGACCAACTCCATATTAATGCCCATGATTTTGGAATGAGATGTTCGACGAGCAGGTGTCCACATACTTTTGGTCATGTATTGTATTACCGTCCGCAATTGATATGGTGAAAACTGTGTGGGGAGGCACAGGCACAGAAACTCACATCAATACCTTTGTCAGATAACACAGTTAAACAAATAATTTAGGCACTGACTGAACGACTTAAAAGCTCCCCAGCTTATGCTCTCCAAATGGACATTAGCTATGAGGGCCAAGATGCCAATGTATTGACTTTTGACTTTTTTATGTCATGGGAAGCTATACACGAGGACATATTGTTCTGTCTCACGATTCCCAAGCATGAAACAGCATAGGAGATGTTCAGTGTGCTGCGTGGCTATATTGACGAAAAACAGATTCCATATGGGACTGAATGGTGGGCTTTTGCACAGATGGGGCTCCATCTTTGGAGGGACGGTGGACAAGCCTCTGCACTCTAGTTATGAATGTGTTTCCCTTTGCCATATGGACGCATTGAATGATACAACAAGAGCAAATGGCGGCAAAAGAGCTGAGCACAGAACTCGGAGATACACTGCAGCAGGTAACTTTGATTGTAAACTACATCAAACCACATCCACTGCAAGCACACCTGTTCGTAAAACTGCACTTAACAAAAATATAAACGCAACATGTGTGTTTGTCCCATGTTTTATGAACTGAAATAAAAGATCCCGGATATTTTCCAAATGCACAAAAAGCTTATTTCTCTCAGATTTTGTGCACACATTTGTTTACATCCCTGTTAGTGAGCATTTCTCCTTTGCCTCGATAATCCATCCACCTGACAGGTGTGGCATATCAAGAAGCTGATTAAACAGCATGATCATTACACAGGTGCACCTTGTGCTGGGGACAATAAAAGGCCACTCTAAAATGTGCAGTTTTGTCACACAACACAATGCCACAGATGTCTCAAGTTTTGAGGGAGCATGCAATTGGCATGCTGACAGCAGTAATGTCCATCAGAGCTGTTGCCAGATAATTGAATGTTCATTTCTCTACCATAAGCCACATCCAACGTCTTTTTAGAGAATTTGGCAGTGCGTCCAACTGGCCTCATAACCGCAGACCACGTTTAACCAAGCATGCCCAGGATCTCCACATCCGGCTTCTTCACCTGCGGGATTGTCTGAGACCAGTCACCCGGACAACTGATGAAACTGTGGGTTTGCACAACCAAATAATTTCTGCACAAACTGTCAGAAACTGTCTCAGGGAAGCTGATTTGCGTGCTCGACGTCTTCACCAGGGTCTTGACCTGACTGCAGTTTGGCGTCGTAAATTATTGTCCTAAAAAAGCTTTCCAGTTTCACTGACTCACCCAATAATGTGCAGCTCACTTGCCAGCAATGGCCAATGCGCTCGTGCCAAAAGCCTACCTCTCTCTTGTTTTACTTTGTAAAACAGTGTTCACGCAATAGGCCTATTTGGAAGTTTTGGCTACAGCAGACAGATTAGTTTTCTCTTTTCAGCAAGAGCCATTTGCTTTCCAACCTGTGTTTGCCCACAATCATTTTTTTAAATATTGCGAAAGGCCTGTTTGTATACATGCTGTTCACTGATAGATTTGCTGTGCGTTCCCGACTGTAGGTATAGAATAAGATTTGTTTCTTTATTCTGTAGGTGTGTCTACCGCGATTTATGTGTATATTTTCAAAATAACTCAAAAATAAAACTATGATCTGTGAATATATACAAATATTTTTTAAATAAAACTATAATCCGTAAATATTTGACAAATTAAAACACAATCGTGAAAATATTCACGATAAATAACAAATAAATCCATGATAGTAAATATATTCAACAAAGCTCACAAAACTACAATTTCAATAAATGTAGAACGATTTTTGAGCAAATGTTCATTTACAACTGTGGAATGTGCATTTACACATTCAAAAAGTGCTTCTGGATCTGTACTATGTGCTTACAGAATTGTTTGAAACATGTTCTGCCTGTTGATGTATTACAATCCACAAATGTGGCTTCAGATGAGTCGCCCATCTCCATTCATTGGGATAATCTTTGTCACATGACACAAAGAGTGATGACATCATAGCATTCTCATTCGGCCATTTCTTGGGAGAACACTTTCAAACTAGAATAATAAACAACAACTTCCTGAAATGCGAGTATAACATTTATTTATTCAACAAATTATGTTAAAATGTTGAACAAATTACTTTCATATGACTGTTAAATTCGCAGAGTGTGCTTTCGACATCAGCCCACTAGCCAAGCTAGCTAACTAGCTAACGTTGGAAACTACCGATAGTGATCAGGTGATCTCGTCAGCTGTTTAGACGAACAACCAAAGTTAAACTAACTAGTTAATTGTTAATTCAGGAATGTATCAATTATGAAAAAACACTCAGTTTTAAAATCCTGAATAAGTGATCTGGCTAGCCAGCTAATATTTTTCAATCTGTGATTTGTTTGCAGGACGAAGCACTCTTTCCCGACAGCTGTGGAGGTAAGAAATTGTAACATTATCTGATTAAAAAACGTTAGAAATTCAGCTGGCTGTTTTCTCCTCCATGTAGGCTTGCTTGCAAGCAATGCCCAGTTTTTAAAACATGCAACTGCTTGTTAGCCACTCCCAATGCTTTGGGACATGGTTTCCGGGTGGGTAGGGAGGATACGGGCAGGTGGATGGGGACTGATGGGGGGAAATCTATGTATGCATTTCTTTGATTGTTTTTGTACCTGTAACCCCCCCCCACCCCCCCGAAAAAACTAATGACAAAATGAAATAAAAGGTTGAACAAAAAAATAATATTGTAGCATCTAGTTAACAGGGGGAAACTTGGTGTGTGTGTGTTGTACCATCCACTTGAACCACATCTTGTCATATCTGATCCTGCATCGCCCTCTACTGCTCATCCTGTGTTTCCTTGACCTGCCGCCACTCCCCCAGTACTCTCTCCCTCTCCCTCTCTCTCTCTCTCTCTGTGTGTGTGATTGTGTGGCGGAGACAGGTGTGCTGGAGTCAGAGCAGATCCCCACCAGCTGCAACCTGTTCCATAATCATGACCTCTACAAATACTCAGTCCTGCCACTTCCACACTGCCAGAACGTAATCTCTGCTCAGTCAGGCTACGGTTCTAGCCGTTTGTTACTATTCATATCCTGTTGTGCCTGTTTCCTTGCCTGATGCTGTTTTCCTCTCCACTACAGTTCTGCCCGCTCTGACTCTGGTCCCTGTCTCCAGTCCCAAGTCTCGTCATCCTGCTACTCTGTCCTGGATTCCCCACTCTACTACTCCCTTGGATTCCCCTCCGGACCTGCTCACACTGTCTCAACCCCCCTCGCTCCAGCTTCCGCACCTGGTTTCCAGCAGTTTCCCCTGACCTGCACTCCATCTTCCCCCTGTGTTTCAATAAATACCTTGGTTAGTTCATCCCAGTCTCCTCGTCTGAGTCTGCTCTTGGGTTCCACTCCACGTAACACATCTTTAGAAATCAAATCACCTGGTTTTCCTAACCACACCAATATTTCAACTTTAATTTTTCAAACAACACAAGGTAAATTGGAAAAACTATCTAAACATTTGAATGTTCACGAGTGGATTAGAAAATTGCGAAAATGAAATTGTGAAACGCATTTTTTTATGAAATCATTTTTAGATCATTGGATTGATAAGCGTTCCATGCATGACCCATTTTTGGGGGAAAGATAAGCTAATAAATAAATACCATGTTTTTATTATTATCGCATACACTATCTAGCCAAGTCATTTGTTCTGCGTGATCTGTGTATTTCAAAATGTCAGTGTTTAATTCAAGTGTCTTTTGCTATTCTATAAGCCTAATGTACATTCAACTGGTAAGACTTCAAACCTGAATCAATCTCTAACTATATAAATTCAAACGTTATTGTCAATGTGGAACAGTATCTTAGGCTTCACAAGACAAAAAAGACAAATAACAACAACACATGAAAACATAATCATTCGCTATCAGGAGCACTTCATAGTTCCATGTAGTTATCCATCGTGGAGACAGAGATTGTGTCAACGAGTGTATAGTTTGTATTTGTATTTATTAAGGATCCCCATTAGCTGCTGCCAAGGCAGCAACTATTCCTGGGGTCCATGGCTCTATGTAGTACTGTGCGCCTCCCTTATTCTGTTCTTGACTTGGGGATCGTAAAGAGACCTTTGGTGGCATGTCTTGTGGGATAATGCATGGGTGTCCGAGCTGTGTGCTAGTAGTTTAAACAGACACCTCGGTCCATTCAGCATGTCAACAAGTAGTGATGAAGTCAATCTCTCCTCCACTTTGAGCCATAAGAGATTTACGTGCATATTATTAATGTTAGCTCTCCGTGTACATTTTATTGCCAGCCGTGCTGCCCTGTTCTGAGCCAATTGTAATTTTCCGAGGTCCCTCTTTGTGGCACCTGACCACAAGACTGAACAGGGGACCAAACTAGAGCCTGTAGGACCTGCCATGTTGATAGTGTTGTTAAAAAGGCAGAGCAGCACTTTATTACGGACAGACTTCTCCCCATCTTAGCTACTGTTGTATCAACATGTTTTGACCATGACACTTTACAATCCAGGGTTACTCCAAGCAGATTAGTTACCTCAACATGCTCAATTTCCACATTATTAGTACAAGATTTAGTTGAGGTTTAGGGTTTAGTGAATGATTTGTCCCAAATACAACGCTTTTAGTTTTTGAAATATTTAGAACTAACCTATTCCTTGCCACCTGTTCTGAAACTAACTGCAGCTCTTTGTTAAGTATTGCAGTGATTTCCCTCGCTGTAGTAGCTGACGTGAATAGTGTTGAGTCATCCGCATACATAGACACACTAGCTTTAAGTGGCATGTCATTATTAAAGTTTTAAAAAAGTAAGGGGCCTAGACAGCTGCCCTGGGGAATTCTTGATTCTACCTGGATTATGTTGGAGAGGCTTCCATTAAAGAACACCCTCTGTGTTCTGTTAGACAGGTAACTCTTTATCCACAATGTATACAACGGGTGGGTCTAATCCTGAATGCTGATTGGTTAAAACTGTATTCCAGCCGGTGTCTATTCCACAACTCACCACCGGCTAAATCTGACGTTAAAATGCTTATTTACTCTGCGCCATCTGACTGTGCAATCCACTGTCTCATCAGCCCAGCCAAGCAATTTATGAACTTGATCTCCACCATAAAAAACATTTAGTTTTCAACAGTGGAGATTTGTTTAAACCTTGCGGTCTGTCTCGCCAGCCTCGAAACCCTAATGACTTGGAGAAGATCTGCAAAGAGGAGTGGGACAAAATCCCTCCTGAGATGTGTGCAATCCTGGTGACCAACTACAAGAAACGTCTGACCTCTGTGATTGCCAACAAGGGTTTTGCCACCAAGTACTAAGTCATGCTTTGTAGAGGGGTCAAATACTTATTTCCCTCATTAAAATGCAAATCAATTTATAACATTTTTGTCATGCGTTTTTCTGGATTTTTTGTTGTTATTCTGTCTCTCACTGTTCAAATAAACCTACCATTAAAATTATAGACTGATCATGTCTTTGTCAGTGGGCAAACGTACAAAATCAGCAGGGGATCAAATACTTTTTTCCCTCACTGTAAATGTGCTCAGGAGGGCAGGTAGCTTGCGCGGGTTCCCTCTCCAGTACCTGGCGGATGTCCACATCTACGTTCCAAAACACGGGGCCAACGATACGGGAGGACGGAATGATGGGCTGGAGGGCACCTATTGGACTCTGTGTACGGGTGCGGTGATGATGAGGAAGGGAAGGCTTTCTTGGTGTGAGTGGTGCTGTGATGTGCGTGATTGTGCCGGATCAAGGGTTTGGACATGAAAAGGAGAGGAGAGCGGGTACGAGGTGATGTTCAGGGAGGAGGCGACGGCCTGGGCGATGAAATTCCCCACGACACCAGAGTCCACTAGAGCTGTAGAGACAACACCTGAGGGACAGCCAGCTAGTGAAATGGAAACCAGGAAGTGTTTGGCGGAAAACGATGATGATGGAATACTCACGCCTACCCTGGGAGACGGATGATAACAGGGCCGCCCCTCTGCCCCAGTGGACCCCGGGTTGGGATGCACCAGACACCGCTGAAGCTGGTACCCCTCCTGGCCACAATAGGAACACAGCCCCAGCTGTCTCCGGCTTTTTTTTCAACATCACTCACAGTCAGCTCCTCCAAGCTCATGTAGTATTTTCGGTGGTTTATCCACAAGATTGACAAGACATTGACATTTCTGGGTATGTCTCACCTGTAACATAATAATAATAATAATAATAATAATAATAATAATGATAATAATAATAATACAAATCAGTCTATCAAACAAATGTATTTCTTAAAACCCCTTTTTGCATCAGCAGCTGACACAAAGTGTTTGACAGATACCCAGTCTAAAATCCTAAGACCAATCAATGAATATGCCGAAACACAGCATCTAAGAAACACTGCCTAGAAGTCATAAACCTAGGATTAAACCTAGAGAGGAACCAGGCTCTGAGGGGTGGCTAGTCCTCTTCTTGCTGTGCTGATGCAGATTTTTATGGGTACATGTGCCCATTGAGGCCTTATCGGCATATTCATTGATTGGTCTTAGGATTTTAGACTGGGTATCTGTCAAACACTTTGCAACGGTATAGCTGTTTCACGCCTGAGAGTGCCTGTAATTACGCCAGCTGGCTGCCTACAATAATTACATACAATAATGCCTGCCATTCAGCTGTTTTCTAACCTCATTGTCTGAACCGTTAACGTTAGGTAGTAAGTGGCTACTGTGCTTGAAATGTAGCTAGCTTGTTGCTACCTGGATAGCTACTAGCAAAACAATAGCTGGAACGACCTAGCGAATAGACGCGAACTGGCTGAGTCAATTCAGTGGCTAGCTTTGCACTTGGCTAGCTAACAGTAGCTGCTAGGGGTAAGTTATAACCTACATTTGTGTTTTGTTTTTACATATTGGTAGCCAGAGTCGTTCAAGGAATTCGGGACATGGGTGACTAGTTAACGTTAGCTTGGCTCTCTCTGTGTGTTCGTGCCGTGAAAGGAGGGGTTTCTTCTTTGTCTGAATGCAATGGCTAGCTAGTATGCAAACTATTCTAGCTAACTAACTGGCTGAATAAGTTGACGACGGACTCGCTCCAGCTGTCGGGACTAACCCACAACGTTAGACACGGACACGAATGATCTGTTTGGCGTGTTGACACACTGGTGGTTTGTTGTGGCCGAGTATTGGTGCTACACCGTGTTGTTGGAGTCCGGCATGCTAGCTGGCTGTGGCGTCTTATGACTAGGTGCCCTGGACGATTTTCACTGAAGAATACTGTACCAAGTTAGCTAGCTGAATAAACCAAGTTAGTCTATTCCTAGAAAACATTGAACCGCTGTAGTTTACAACAATTATAGTTTCTGAGGTGGAAGTTAGGAGAGTTATATTTGGGTGTTGTGGTGAGGGAGGCCCCGATATCTCTCCTTTCCCAGATGTTTAGTTCATTTCATTCCGATCTCCTTTGCATTATTGTAGCCATTTTCTGTAGCCTGTCAACTATGCCTCTGTCTATCCCTGTTCTCTCCTCTCAGCACAGGCTATACAAACGCCTCACACCGCGTGGCTGCTGCTTCTCTAACCTGGTGGTCCCTGCACGCACCACCCACGTGGAGTTCCAGGACTCAGGCAGCCTCTGGAACTGCCGTTCTGCTGCCAACAAGGCAGAGTTCATCTCAGCCTATGCTACCCTCCAGTCCCTCGACTTCTTGGCGCTGACGGAAACATGGATTACCACTGAAAACACTGCTACTCCTACTGCTCTCTCCTCGTCTGACCATGTGTTCTCGCATACCCCGAGAGCATCTGGTCAGCGGGGTGGTGGCACAGGAATCCTCATCTCTCCCAAGTGGACATTCTCTATTTTTCCCCTGACCCATCTGTCAATCTCCTCATTTGAATTCCATGCTGTCACAGTCACTAGCCCATTTAAGCGTAACATCCTTGTCATTTATCGCCCTCCAGGTTCCCTTGGAGAGTTCATCAATGAGCTTGACGCCTTGATAAGTTCCTTTCCTGAGGATGGCTCACCCCTCACAGTTCTGGGGGACTTTAACCTCCCTACGTCTACCTTTGACTAATTTCTCTCTGCCTCCTTCTTTCCACTCCTCTCCTCTTTTGATCTCACCCTCTCACCGTCCCCCCCTACTCACAAGGCAGGCAATACGCTTGACCTCATCTTTACTAGATGCTGTTCTTCAACTAATCTCACTGCAACTCCCCTCCATGTCTCCGACCACTACTTTGTATCCTTTTCTCTCTCGCTCTCCTCCAACACTACTCACTCTGCCCCTACTCAGATGGTAATGCGCCGTCGCAACCTTCGCTCTCTCTCTCCCGCTACTCTCTCCTCTTCCATCCTATCTACTCTTCCCTCTGCTCAAACCTTCTCCCTCCAATCTCCTGATTCTTCCTCCTCAACCCTCCTCTCCTCCCTTTCTGCATCCTTTGACTCTCTATGTCCCCTATCATCCCGGCCGGCTCGGTCCTCCCCTCCAGCTCCGTGGCTTGATGACTCATTGCGAGCTCACAGAACAGGGCTCCGGGCAGCCGAGCGGAAATGGAGGAAAACTAGACTCCCTGCGGACCTGGCATCTTTTCACTCCCTCCTCTCTACATTTTATTCATCTGTTTCTGCTGCTAAGGCCACTTTCTACCACTCTAAATTCCAAGCATCTGCCTCTAACCCTAGGAAGCTCTTTGCCATCTTCTCCTCCCTGCTGAATCCTCCTCCCCCTCCCCCCCTCCTCCCTCTCTTTGGATGACTTCGTCAACCATTTTGAAAAGAAGGTTGACGACATCCGATCCTCGTTTGTTAAGTAAAATGACACTGCTGGTCCTGCTCACACTGCCCTACCCTATGCTTTGACTTCGTCGTGTATTGCCGCCAGCAACGTCCTGAATATTTCCATGCCACGAAGGATTGGACGCTTGTTGGAGTCTTTCAGAGTTCCAATCAGTTCTTTAAAATCCTGTTTCTAACATTCCAAGCTAGCCATCCTAATGTAATTAGATCCCACATGGACTACGACAGTGACAGCCCCCGTGTTCTGGCGTAAAACGGTAGGAAGCAGCCTAGTAATGTCCTAACTCAGGATAGCACAATGTTTTTGCCCCAGGAATCGAGATGTCACCATAGAGCTGCCGATTTATAATGGCTGTTGAGATGGCAGAGGAGGTCCGGCAGTTTTTGCGCCTCAAGCCAGCCGCAAAACCCATTGTGGCTGAAGGAGGAGCCGGTGTGTCAGACACCCTCGAGGTCCGGTGATCCGAGGCAGAATCCGAGGCAGAATCCCCCTGGGAAGGGGTCCGGATAGGGGACGATGGCCATTCATTCAATGAGTGTTGCCATGGCTGTGATACTCTCAACACATCGGAATGGCGTCCAGCCTGTGGTGTAGAGAAGGTACTGTAGGTGCTTTCCCCAGTAGATTGTGCAAGTTATTAATTTGTTTGCTAAGAGTAGCCACTTCTTCTCCATAGTCCTCTGCGAGTAAACAATTGTTGCATCGGAACTCCCTTTGGTTCACATTGTCCAGGAAGAGAGCATAGTTAATACAGCTCCTGCAGCACACAAAATGCTATTTGTTTTATCTGTGTGACATAGGAGAACATGGAAAGATTTACACCAAATATGCTGCATTCTGGATCAATTGCAGAGGTAGGGAGCTGGGTTAGCAGGCAAGTTGCAGTAGGTTCCAGAAGCAGCAAGGTTGACACAGAATGGACAGCTCTGTGGCAACAGTGGGAATAGAATTACAATATTGAGTTTGATGTCAACGGCGCAACGCACACCACTTGTTACACAGAACAAGACATTTGAAATACCCTGTTACTAACCAATATTATCAAGTTTATAAGGGCAATTCCACAATAAAGGAATTACGCTGACTCCGTTTTTACACTGAAATGTATGCCAAAAATAAAAATGATTTCAAAGTTTAACTATTTACTCTGAACATTTTACAAAATATGAATATAGTGGAAGAACTGTGCAGATGCAAACTTCGGTAACAGAATTACGGTAAAATATCCCTCAGGTATTTATGCGACCACGTTTTCCAAAAATTCAAAGATGTCTGCAAAAAGAATGACATGACACCTTGAATTAAAAAAAATATTTTTGGGTTATTTAACTACAGTAAGTAAGTGGATTTACACCCGGTAACAGAATTACCGTAACGGAATTACATCATTGGTCCCTGATCTGTACTACACAGAAATGCATAATTATGGATATGAATGTCATTCTCCTAATGTTTCACAAGTTTGGACATCACATGGCAGCACAGTAGGGTACGGTAGAGTATAGTTCAGTACATTAGATTACTTTTGAAGTTTGAAAACATCTAATAAACTTTGATTTTGGAGTCAACGTTCCCTTTCACATTCCCTTTAAAAAGCAAGGAATGTTAGGGAATGCACTTTTAAAGATACAATATACAAATCAAATCAAATCAAATTGTATTGGCCACATGCGCCGAATACAACAGGTGAAGACATTACAGTGAAATGCTTACTTACAGCCCTTAACCAACAGTGCATTTATTTTTAATAAAACATTTTTTTTTTAAGTGTTGAGCAGAAGTCAAATAAAATAACAGTAGGGAGGCTATATATTACAGGGGGGTAGCTGTGCAGAGTCAATGTGTGGGTGCACCGGCTAGTTGAGGTAGTTGAAGTAATATGTACATGTGGTTAGAGTTAAAGTGACTATGCATAAATAATTAACAGAGTAGCAGCAATGTAAAAAGATGGGGGGGGGGGGGCAGTTCAAATAGTCCGGAAAGCCATGATTAGCTGTTCAGGAGTCTTATGGCTTAGGGGTAGAAGCTGTTGAGAAGTCTTTTGGACCTAGACTTGGCACTCCGGTACCGCTTGCCGTGCGGTAGCAGAGAGAACAGTCTATGACTAGGGTGGCTGGAGTCTTTGACAATTTTGAGGGCCTTCCTCTGACACCGCCTGGTATAGAGGTCCTGGATGGCAGGAGGCTTGGCCCCAGTGATGTACTGGGCCGTACGCACTACCCTCTGTAGGCCAAACAGTTGCCATACTAGGCGGTGATGCAACCAGTCAGGATGCTCTCGATGGTGCAGCTGTATAATTTTTTGAGGATCTGAGGACCCATGCCAAATCTTTTCAGTCTCCTGAGGGGGGATAGGCTTTGTCGTGCCCTCTTCACGCCCTTTTGGTGTGTTTGGACCATGATAGTTCGTTGGTGATGTGGACACCAAGGAACTTGAAGCTCTCAACCTGTTCCACTACAGCCCCGTCGATGAGAATGGGAGCATGCTCAGTCCTCTTTTTTTCCCTGTAGTCCACAATCATCTCCTTTGTCTTGGTCACATTGAGGGAGAGGTTGTTATCCTGGCACCACATGGCCAGGTCTCTGACCTCCTCCCTATAGGCTGTCTCATCGTTGTCAGTGATCAGGCCTACCACTGTTGTGTCGTCGGCAAACTTAATGATGGTGTTGGAGTCGTGCCTGCCCATGCAGTCATGGGTGAACAGGGAGTACAGGAGGGGACTGAGCACGCACCCCTGAGGGGCCCCCGTGTTGAGGATCAGTGTGGCAGATGTGTTGTTACCTACCCTTACCACCTGGGGGCGGCCCGTCAGGAAGTCCAGGATCCAGTTGCAGAGGCAGGTGTTTTGTCCCAGGATCCTTAGCTTAGTGATGAGCTTTGAGGGCACTATGGTGTTGAATGCTGAGCTGTAGTCAATGAGTAGCATTCTCACGTAGGTGTTCCTCTTGTCCAGGTGGGAAAGGGTAGTGTGGAGTGCAATAGAGATTGCATCATCTGTGGATCTGTTGGGGCGGTATGCAAATTGGAGTGGGTCTAGGGTTTCTGGGATAATGGTGTTGATGTGAGCCATGATCAGCCTTTCAAAGCACTTCATGGCTACAGACGTCAGTGCTACGGGTCGGTAGTTATTTAGGCAGGTTATCTTAGAGTCCTTGGGCACGGGGACTATGGTGGTCTGCTTGAAACATGTTGGTATTACAGACTCAGTCAGGGACATGTTGAAAATGTCAGTGAAGACACTTGCCAGTTGGTCAGCACATGCTCGGAGTACATGTCCTGGTAATCTATCTGGCCCTGTGGCCTTGTGAATGTTGACCTGCTTAAAAGTCTTACTCACATCGGCTACGGAGAGCGTGATCACATAGTCATCCGGAACAGCTGGTGATCTCATGCATGATTCAGTGTTGCTTGCCTCGAAGCGAGCATAGAAGTGGTTTAGCTCGTCTGGAAGTCTTGTGTCACTGGGCAGCTCGCGGCTGTGCTTCCCTTTGTAGTCTGTAATAGTTTTCAAGCCCTGCCACATCCGACGAGCGTCAGAGCCGGTGTAATATGATTCAATCTTAGTCCTGTATTGACTCTTTGCCTGTTTGATGGTTAGTCGGAGGGCATAGCAGTATTTCTTATAAGCGTCTGGGTTAGAGTCCCGCTCCTTGAAAGCAGCAGCTCTACCCTTTAGCTCAGTGCGGATGTTTCCTGTAATCCATGGCTTCTGGTTGGGGTATGTACGTACGGTCACCGTGGGGACGACATCATCGATGCACTTATTGATGAAGCCAGTGACTGATGTGGTGTACTCCTCAATGCTATCTGAAGAATCCCGGAACATGTTCCAGTCTGTGCTAGCAAAACAGTCCTGTAGCTTAGCATCTGCGTCATCTGACCACTTTTTTATTAACCGAGTCACTGGTGCTTCCTGCTTTAGTTTTTGCTTATAAGCAGGAATCAGGAGGATATAGTTATGGTCAGATTTGCCAAATGGAGGGCGAGGGAGAGCTTTGTATGCGTCTCTGTGTGTGGAGTAAAGGTGGTCTAGAGTTTTTTTTCTTCTGGTTGCACATTTCACATGCTGGTAGAAATTAGGTAGAACTGATTTAAGTTTCCCTGCATTAAAGTCCCCGGCCACTAGGAGCGCTGCCTCTGAATGAGCGTTCTTAATGCCAGCATTGGTTTGTGGTGGTAAATAGACAGCTATGAAAAATATAGATATAGATGAAATCGGAGCACGCTCACCTACAGTGGATTCGGAAAGTATTCAGACCCCTTGACTTTTTCCACATTTTGTTACATTACAGCCTTATTCTAAAATGGATTAAATAGTTTTTTACACAATTTACACACAATACCCCATAATGACAAAGCAAGAACTGGTTAGAAGATTTTATTTTGCAAATAAATAAAATATAAATAAATGAAATATTACATTTAAATTAGCATTCAGACCCTTTACTCAGTACTTTGTTGAAGCACCTTTGGCAGCGATTACAGCCTCAAGTCTTTTTGGGTATAACACAACAAGCTTGGCACACCTGAGGTCCTCTGTAGCTCAATTGGTAGAGCATGGCGCTTGTAATGCCAGGGTAGCGTGTTCGATCCCCGGGACCACCCATACGTTAAAATGTATGCACACATGACTGTAAGTCACTTTGGATAAAAGCGTCTGCTAAATGGCATATTATTATTATTATTATTTGGGGAGTTTGTTCTTTCTTCTCTGCAAATCCTCTCAAGCTCTGTCAGGTTGGATGGGGAGTGTTGCTGCACAACTATTTTCATGTCCCTCTAGAGATGTTCGATCAGGTTCAAGTCCGGGCTCTGGCCGGGCCACTCAAGGATATTCATAAACTTGTCCCGAAGCCACTCCTGCGTTGTCTTGGCTGTGTGCTTAGGATCGTTGTCCTGTTGGAAGGTGAACCTTCACCCCAGTCTGAGGTCCTGAGCGCTCTGGAGCAGATTTTCATCAAGGATCTCTCTGTACTTTGCTCCGTTAATCTTTCCCCCGATCCTGACTAGTCTCCCAGTCCCTGCCCCTGACAAACATCCCCACAGCATGATGCTGCCACCACCATTCCTCACAGGAGGAATGGAGGCAGGTTTCCTCCAGACATGATGCTTTGCATTCAGGCCAAAGAGTTCAATCTTGGTTTCATCAGACCAGAGAATCTTGTTTCTCATGGTCTGAGAGTCTTTAGGTGCCATTTGGCAAACTCCAAGCGGGCTGTCATGTGCCTTTTACTGAGGAGTGGCTTCCGTCTGGCCACTCTACCATAAAGGCCTGATTGGTCAAGTGCTGCAGAGATGGTTGTCCTTCTGGAAGGTTCTCCCATCTCCACAGAACTCTGGAGCTCTGTCAGAGTGACCATGGGTTCTTAGTCACTTCCCTGACCAAGGCCCTTCTCCCCCGATTGCTCAGTTTGGCTGCCAGCTCTAGGAAAAGTATTGGTGGTTCCAAACTTCTTCCATTTAAGAATGATGGAGGCCACTGTGTTCTTGGGGACCTTCAATGCTGCAGACACTTTTTGGGACCGTTCCCCAGATCTGTGCCTCGACACAATCTTGTCTCGGAGCTCTAAGAACCTGTTTTTGCTTTGTCATTAGGGAGTATTATGTGTAGATTGATGAGGAACAATGTATTTAATCCATTTTAAAAGCCTTATTCGGCTGAAACGTAACAAAATGTGGAAAAAGTAAATTGGTCTGAATACTTTCCGAAAGCACTGTATTTCTCTAGGAAGTGGTGTGGAGGAAATCGATGAATGTCTAGCTTTTGGGGTAGAGCTTCTTGGTTGAGGCCAGTTACAGATTATCTTAATTTGATCAAATTTGCTAAAGCAGGAAAATGATTCTGCAGCCACAGGAAATGTGAATTATGTGGATTATAATGAATGGACATTTTTTTAGGAAAATCAGACTTCAGAGGCCTTTTTAAACCTAAAATACAATACACGTTTTACATTTCCTACATTGAGAAGTTATCCTGCAACACGGTGATCAAATTAAGATCCTACATCTGTGTGTGCCCCTGTGTGTGTGCGCGCCTGTTTGTGATCATCAGTCATCTTAGCCCAAGCCGTTGCACATCATCATTCCTATGGAGTACTTGTCATCTTACAGATCTGACTTGGTCATTCTACAGGTACTGTATGTCACAGGAAAAAAGTTTTTTAGCAAGAGAACATGTCTTATGTCACGTCTCCTCCAGTTGCTCCCCTCGGGCGCTCTGATTCGCCGGTCTACTGAACCACCGGTCTGAGCGCACCACCTCGGCAACACCGGAATGGAAACCTAACGCACCCTAATCACCTCCAGCGCACCTGCACCTCATCATCTCATCACCACCCCTATTTAGCCCTGGTCTGTTCTGTATGATGTTGTGTGTGATTGTTAAGCTTTGTGCCGTTTACTCTGTTTGTTTTTTCTCTTTCTCATTGTTAAGTAAACCTTGACCTTGTTAATTCCTGCGTCTGCGTCCTGCCTCTTCGTATACTCAGTACTTGTCACAGACTCACACACCAAACGAAAATGGATGCAGCAGGAGTTTCCCAGTGCCTCGACCAGCACCAGCAGCAGCTTGCCCAGTTGAATACCACAATGCAGGAAGTGCTCCAAACTCTACATAATCTGCCCAGCGCTCCGGTTCCACCTCTGGGAGCGGCGAATGCCCCCAATCCATCTGTTCCCGTGCTATCACCCACTTCTGCGGGAACCCTCGCCCTACCCGAGCGCTATGACGGTAAAACTATTAAATGTAGCGGCTTCCTGTTACATGTTTCACTTTATCTGCTGCATCAGCCTGGGGCATATCCATCTAACCAAGCCAGGATAGCGCTGGTGATTTCGCTACTTAAAGGAAAGGCGCTGGATTGAGGCATGACTGTCTGGGAAGGAGAGGAGGCAGTGGCACTTCCCTACCCCACCTTCCTCGCTCGGTTCAGGGCGGTGTTTGATCATCCCACGGAGGGAAAGGACGGGGGTACGCTCTGCGCATTCGCACGGTGGCAGCGTCTTCCGGCTGGAATGAGTGTGCTCTGCGCACGGCCTTCAGGAGAGGCTTACTGGAGGACATCAAGACGGAACTCGCATGTCGGGACGACGAGATGGAGCTTGATACCCTCATCACCACATCCATCCGTCTTGACGATATGTTTAGAGAGAGACGGCCTTCCCAACACCTCCCGGAGCCTCGACGCTCACCCCATCTGAGCTATGGAAACCGCCCTGCTTCCGAGTCCTCACCCATGGAGGTGGGCAGCACCCCCTACACCACCACAGATCTCCTGGCGGCTCCCTATCTAGGCGCGATGACTCCCGTCGCCGCTCCGTGAGTGTTACATTAGCCCATATCACAAAACCATTATTTTTAGCTCCCATAACGGTGACTGGTTATTCCTTCTCTTCCACTTCTACTGCTATGATAGATTCCGGATCAGCGGGGAACCTTATAGATAGGGAGCTGGTCTCTGAATGGGGGTTGCCCACCGTGCCACTGCCATCTCCGCTACACGTCACCTCACTGCACAATAAACCCCTTGGATCAGGCACCATTACACACGTCACTCTCCCCATCACCATTCCCACACTACCGGAGCACCACGAGGAGCTGTCATTCCACATCGTCACGTCACCCCTTCACCGGATCGTCTTGGGATTGCCCTGGATCAGACTACACAACCCCACCGTCAATTGGAGCACCATGAGGATCACAGCCTGGTCCACCTCATGCCGGAAGACCTGCCTGCCGGTAGTTTGTTGTTCATTTACCCCCTTTCCATGGCGGAGACTGAGGCCATGGAGAAGTATGTGGTGGAGACCCTGAAACAGGGGTTCATCAGACGCTCTACCCCTCCTGCCTCCGCCAGCTTCTTCTTCGTGGCCAAAAAAGACGAAGGACTGAGACCATGCGTTGACCACAGGGGGCTGAACGCAGTCACCACCAGGTACCGGTACCCCCTCCCTCTGGTTCAGTCGGCCATCGAGCAGCTACGAGGGGCCCGGTAATTTACCAAGTTGGACCTGAGGAGTGCCAACAACCTGATCCGAATCCGGGAAGGAGACTAGTGGAAGACGGCATTCAGCTCTACCTCAGGCCACTATGAATACTAGGTCATGCCCTACGGCCTCGCCAAAGCACCTTCTGTGTTCCAGTCCTTCGTCAATGACGTGTTCCGGGACATGCTGAGTAGACAGGTGGTGGTGTACAACGACGATATCCTGATCTACTCGGCTACGTTCGAGGAGCACGTCAGAGACGTCCGAGCTGTCCTACTCCGCCTCCGGGAAAACAGCCTGTTGGTGAAGGGGGAGAAATGCGAATTCCACCAACAGGCCATCTCCTTCCTGGGATACCGGATCAGTCCTCAGGGGGTGTTCATGGAAAGAGTGAAGACGGATGCCGTCAGGTCATGGCCAGTTCCCACCACCATCAAGGGCTTACAGAGCTTCCTGGGCTTCGCTAATTTCTACCGGCGTTTCATTAGGTCCATCAGCTCATAGCCGCCCCGCTCACCTCTCTCCTTAATGGTGGGCCTCAGAAGCTGGCCTGGAACCCTGAGGCTGACGCTGCCTTCAAGAGGCTGAAGGAGAGGTTCACCACAGCGCCCATCCTAAAACACCCAGATCCATCTAGTCCTTTCATCCTGGAGGTGGACGCATCGGAGGAGGGCGTGGGTGCGGTCCTCTCCCAGCGGCACGGTAAGCCAGAGAAAATGTATCCCTGTGCCTTTTTCTCTAAAAAGCTTACCCCCGCAGAGAGGAACTATGGAGTTGGAGACAGGGAGCTGTTGGCGGTGGTCCTTGCTCTGGAGGAATGGAGACACTGGTTGGAGGGCGCAGTCCATCTATTCCGGATTCTTACTGACCACCGGAATTTGGAGCACATAAGGCAGCGAAACGGATTAACTCTCGTCAAGCCAGGTGGGCCCAATTTCTCACTCGCTTCCAATTCATTCTGTCCTACCGACCAGGATCCCAGAATGTGAAGGCCGACAAACTCTCCAGGATGCACCATGCTGGAGAAAGGAAGGATCTGGGGGGTCCTATCCTGCCCTCGAATCTCATCGTTGCACCTGTCATTTGGGAGGTGGACGAAGACATCCGCCTGGCAGCTCAGGGGGACCCAGTGTCTGCCAACACCCCTCCGGGGCATGTGTATGTGCCCACCAGTGTCCGTGACTGCCTGCTGATCTGGGCGCACACTACCCTTATGGCAGGGCACTAACTGTTCTTCCTTCAGCTCTCCAGGTCGCTGACGTCCTGTTCCAAAAGGTCTTCCGGCATTATGGACTTCCGGAGGACATCGTCTCGGACCGTGGCCCCCAATTCACCTCCCAAGTGTGGAAGGCTTTCCTGGAGGAGTTCGGGGCCACAGCCAGCCTCACTTCTGGGTATAGGCCTCAGTCAAATGGGCAGGTGGAGCGCATGAACCAGGAGCTGGGGAGGTTTCTTCGTTGCCACTGTCAGGACCGGCAGGGTGAGTGGGCAAGGTTTCTTCCCTGGGCAGAATATGCCCAGAACTCCCTCGTTCACTCCTCCACGGGGCTCACTCCCTTCCAGTGCGTCCTGGGGTACCAGCCGGCCCTGGCCCCTTGGACACCCAGCCAGACCGATGCGCCCGCTGTCTACGAGTGGTTCCACAGGGCCGGACAGGTCTGGGACGATGCCCATGTCCATCTCCAGAGGGCCATTCATCGGCAGAAGGACCAAGCCGACCTCCACCGCAGAGAGGCCCCTGGGGATCGTGTCTGGCTGTCCACAAAAAACCTCCCTCTCCACCTGCCCTGCAAGAAACTGAGCCCCCGGTTTGTGGGGCCGTTTAAGGTCCTCCAGCGGCTAAATGATGTATCATACCGGCTGCTCCTTCCCCCTCACTACCGTGTCTCACTCACCTTTCATGTGTCTCGCCTCATGCCGGTGGTTCCTGGTCCTCTGGCGGATGCCGTCCCCCGGGGTACGCCTCCTCCGCCCCTGGACATTGACGGGAGTTCAGCATATGCGGTGAGGGACCTGCTGGACTCCATGTTCCGTGGGGGATGGCTCCATTACCTTGTAGACTGGGAGGGGTATGGTCCTGAGGAGAGGAGCTGGGTTCTGGCTGGGGACGTTCTGGATCCCAACCTAATTCGGGACTTCCACCGTTGCCGCCCTGACCGACGGCTGGAGCCGTGCGTCCAGGGGGGTACTGTCACGTCTCCTCCCGTTGCTCCCCTCCGGTGCTCTGATTCACCGGTCTACTGAGCCACCGGTCAGAGTGCACCACCTCGGCAACACCGGAATGGAAACCCAACGCACCCTAATCACCTCCAGCGCACCTGCACCTCATCATCTCATCATCACCCCTATTTAGCCCTGGACTGTTCTGTATGATGTTGTGTGTTATTGTTAAGCTTCGTGTCGTTTACTCTATGTTTGTTATTTCTCTTTGTCATTGTTAAGTAAACCTTGACCTTGTTAATTCCTGCGTCTGCATCCTGCCTCTTCGTATACTCAGTACTCGTCACATTTTGGGATTCATTGGTAATCTTTTCATTTTCTAAACCTTTCATTTCACATTCTGAAATGATTTTTCCAGATGAAATCTTAAACTAGCTATATATACAGTACCAGTCAAAAGTTTGGACACACCTACTCATTCCAGGGTTTTTCTTTATTTTTTACTATTTTTTACATTGTAGAATAATAGTGAAGACATCAAAACTATGAAATAACACATATGGAATCATGTAGTAACCAAGAAAGTGTTAAACAAATCAAACTATATTTTATATTTGAGATTCTTCAAAGTAGCCACCCTTTGCCTTGATGACAGCTTTGCACACTCTTGGCATTCTCTTCAAAAGTAACAATTTATTTGTATAAAAATTTATGTGTTTTGTAAAATGGAGGCATATGACATTTAGAATAGACTGCTTTCTTTGGGTGTGTCCAAGACATCATCACATTTTACTATCAAAATGCAGTGAAGAGCCACATAGTAGCCTATAGCAGTATGAAGGATACATTGATAAAGAGGTGTGGGGAGTAAAATAACATGTACGGTGAAAAAATTGTGTTAGGAATCTCAGCAATGTTATCAGGGAGGGTGCTTCTTTTAGCTGCTTGATTAATGAACACTTATTGGAGAGTTATGGGTCCCCGTCCACAGCTTGATCTAGAGTGCCTGCAGATTTACTATAGCCATCCTGCAGTGAGTTAACACGCACACACATTCACACACTAAACACACACACAATCATCCGGCAGGCAATAAAGAAGAGTGGGGGCAGGGTTGGGAGGAGGTTGTAGGTAGTGCCTGCAGTGCGTCTGTCACACATACACACATCCCTCCAATTTCTCAAACGTAAAGGCACAAGGCTTCGAAATCAATTTAATTGGAAGCCCTCAATGTGCCCTTACAGAAAAACCACATTATTTCACATGAAATTTCATGAGAAATCATGTGATAACATGTTTTTGGAACACTTCACATGTGTAGTTTCATTTTATTGCATACTTCTTTACACGTTATCACATTAACTTAACATAAGATCATGTGATCACATGAAAATTTGTTTTTGGAACACTTCATAAATTAATGTGTTTTTTCTGTAAGGGTATGTTTAAATCCCCAGTTAAAATTCTGTTTTGGTCAGTAGCAGACAGTGAACTGCAATACCATCACTAGATATTCCAATTAGTTGAGATAGATGTCTGGTTAATTTGGTCTACCACTGTGGGAATACAGGACCAACCACACAGATAACATTAATGTAAAAAAATCTAACAATACCCCAAAAAGGTTAGAACCGTGAAGCAGTTCTCAATAATCACTTACATCACTGATAGGAAAAACAAGTGAGGTCTGATTTTCCTTTTCAGTCAAACCAAACACATTTTCATCATGAGGTTGGGTTGCTTAATCAATAGTTATTTTTGTGCATGAGCTAAGCAGTTTAAACAGCCCCTTGCCTGGGGACACGCTATTTAAATGCCTTGTTTACAGGTAAGGCTGAATGACCAAAATAAGGATGCTAAACTTAAATGTCTTGTAACTGAGGACATGTTAAATTAATAATCTCCAAAACCCACTTTCATCCGTGACTTCAGTTTTGTCTTAGTTTGCGAAATGACATTGACAGTAAATAGCCTACTGTTCCACCCCAAGTTGTCATCGACCGTGGGGAGCAGCCGGGGAGAGACGAGTTGAAGAATCAACATTGCATCATGACGCACGAATAGCTTTTAAATTGGGCTCACGATGTCATTCATGACTAAACGAACAAGAGCCTTTTCAGATCTTCTTCTTCTCCAAAAAAAGCATAAAGAACAGTCAAGTGCATGAAATAGCATTTGTACTTTGAAAACAACATTGCGCTTGAAAACAGTCCTTAGGGCTGTCATATTTTACAGGGACGCTTTATTGTTTTGCTGCCAGTCAACGTTTCTCCCTCTTCTCCTTAATCAGGTCACAATAATAAGTTCCAACCTCCCTCTGTGCTCCTTTTTCATGAGAAGGCCTTCATAAATAATTGGGAAGAGAAAAGAATACAGGCCATTGTAGCGAAAGGCTTTCGATGTTGTCCATTCCATAACTTGAGAAAAAATCTACGCTGGGAAAAAAACAAATCCCAGGGCGAATGTAATTAATATCGCCACCCTCTCTAATCAACTGATGTTTAGAGAAGAGGCCCTTTAAAGACAAACTCGCTGACTGGCCGAAATGTGTTTGTTTCTTCCATGCGATGTCACATTAAAAAAGAAATGTCCAGATAATTATTTTTACCCAGTTGTAGCCTTTCATCTTGGAATGACAAACATTGTTAGGTGACTTCTTGGAAAATATGTTCTAATGATGTACGTCAGGAGTGTGCTCATTACTTTCATCACGTTCCAGAGACAATAACCCACAACAGAGTCCAACCATCCAGGGAGAGAGAGAAGTATCTGATTATGAAGTATTCCAAGAACCCATGGGTGCATCCCAAATGGTACTCTATATTCCCTGTAGTGTACTACCTTTCAGTGAACTCTGAAGGGAATATGGTGCCATTTGGGAGGCAGACCATGAAATGAGGCCAAATATTAACATTTTCCAGCCTAATGAGGAACCTCTGTTTCTCATTTGGTCCCGGCTTACAGTATGTCATCAACGGTGCGGCTTGTTGCTTTGAATCACATCGACTTGACAGTGCTCCTTGCTGATGACTTCGTTTCAGCCATGCATCGGATACTGACTGTCAACACTTCAGTACATTATCTTTCGCTCTATTTTGCAGAATAATATGAAGTTTGTGTCATTGGCACAGATAACAGAACCATCTTTGTTCATAAGACAATGAATTACGGTATATTTAAAGGAATACACCCAAAAGGATTGGAGTGTTTTCTACAAAGTGAAAAGGAATGCATTATGTATCTGTTAGGAGATAATAATTTGAGAGGATGACCCAGCTCCTTCACTGAAGATAGAGGTTAAAGGGATAGTTGAGTGTATTTACACATTTAGATATTTGTTTCTTTACCTTGAAAGCTCATATAATTTGGTTTTGTTAAACTAGCCACTGCAAACAATTAGCCACATTTGGGATCAATTCCCTGTGTCAATCTCTCCCATTTAAAATACATATCTAAATGTGTAAAATCGCTGAACTATCCCTTTAAGCACAATAACAGCATGTGGATGTCAAGCACAGAGAAAACCCCTAACACATTAAGATGAGAATCACATGTTGGAGAACATACAAGGGCTTCTTTGGGTGGTCAGGATGTTGCCTGTGTGTGTGCACACTTGCATGTTTGTGCCCTTGCGTGCATGTGTGTGTTTCTGTGTAGGGTTTAAATATCTATATCCTGTAAAAGGATCTGCACTAGCTCCTCTGAACATCCTGCACAAGGACAGAGGACTGTAAACACTCAACATACTATCGATCAGCTAATTTATGCTAGCATCGCTTTTCGTAGGATGCGCCCCAAATGGCACCCCATTCCCTTCATAGTGCACTACTTAGGGATTATGGTTCCTTGTAGGACATAGTTTTAGTCTTATGTAAGATTAGTCTTATGTCCATTAGTGGTTACTGTCTTCACCTTAGATTATTCATTCTAATGGCTGTAGAGGTTGACAAGTCTTCTCAGCCTGAGAACCGTTTGATGATAACTAGTTTGAGCTGAGTTGTCTGAGCCAATTAGAACTCAATGTATAACAGTTTTTGACCAATGGTGGTGTACCAGTGACATCCCAGAAGACAAAGCTCTTTGTTGTTAAATTTGATGGTCAATTCCGGAATACTTTGAATTGTACTGTTTGTAAACACAAGTGTTTATGGTACAGCTAAGATTAGTTGGGGCAAGAGTAGAGATCATCATCATCGTATAGACTACTGAGGTTTGCCTAGGTTTGAATATCTCCCTGTCTCTGTCTGTCCGTCTCTCTCCCTCTCTCTGTCTGTATATCTCAGTCTCTCTTTCGCTCCCTCCCTCTCGCTCATGGTCATCAGAGAAAGTTTGTTTTGCAGAGCTGCCTACTGTCTCACCCCAGATTGCACTGACAATAATGCCCTTTTCATCTCCCCAGGTTTTGACAGGCCGTTAAACCAGTCCAGAACAGTTGTACACGCTTGACAAAAACAATGAAGGAATCATATTTTCTCTCTCAATTTTCACTTTTGTGTGCTATCATGATAGGAATGAAATGTGTGTCCTTCGTTCCGACGTTTCATCTGTTTGCCCAATGTAGATGAACGACTTTTAGGTTTGTTTAGAAACAATAGTAGCGGATAACCAAGCAGTAATTTGACACTGGAATTGGTAATCATCGTTCTTACCATTTTGGAATGGTTGCTGTAATAAGTGCAGGTTTAATGAAACACATTATTGGGAGTGATTTTAATGTCCTCTGCCATCATTGAGCCACAATGAGAATCCCTGAGCAAGGGGAAAACACGAAGGCCAATATACCCTTGATTCATTTTTAATGAGCTTTTGTTCTGCTCTGCTATTTCAAGCCAGATTCACAGTAAACACACATTTAAGATCATGTTCAGCTTTTGTATTGTTTATTCTGGTGACGCTAGACTTCTCATCAGCAATGGACAGGGTGAAATTAGAAGCTATGTAGTAATTCTATTTTTAAAATCGGAAGTCATAGGAGGATTTGAAATTATTTTACATTTTAGTAATTTAGCAGACGCTCTTGAGTGCATACATTATTTTTTTATTTTTCATACTGGCCCCCCGTGGGAATCGAACCCACAACCCTGGCGCTGAAAACGCCATGCTCTACCAACTGAGCTACATCCCTGCCGGCCATTCCCTCCCCTGGTCCAATTGTCCTCCTCCCCATGGGTCTCCCGGTCATCGGCCGGCTACAACAGAGCCTGGATTCAAACCAGGATCTCTAGTGGCACAGATAGCACTGCGATGCAGTGCCGCCTTAGACCACTGCGCCACTCGGGAGGTTAATTATGTCATCTGTACAGTGTCCATCGTTCAGCATCATTCTCAGCAGTGTCAAGTTTTCAAGTTTTAATGTCACATGCACAAGTATCAATCAATCAACCAATCAAATGTATTTATAAAGCCCTTTTTACATCAGCAGATGTCACAAAGCGCTATACAAAAACCCAGCCTAAAACCCCAAACTGCAAGCAATACAGTGTTTTATTTAATCAGGGAAGCAGGGCAGGCGCCAGAACGAATCAGTTGGATGGGCATTTGATTTCTATAGGATGGACTGTTTTTTTCATGGGATCTCCTGACCATAGGTAGAGTTTCAAGTTTGGGTAAGCTTACAATTTATCCTGCCATTTCTACCTATCTGCGTGCCAGTTATGATTATTTTTATATGTGCATTTTCGTGGAACAGTTTCATTTTTCAAAATTATTGTCACATGATTTATCATAAAAATCTGAATTAAAATGATATAAATCTAAAAGTTAAAATTAAACTAATGCAAGATCACCAGCCTTTGCCATATGGACACATTGATACACCGTGATCCATTGGCTTCTAAAGAAATTAGTGCATTGAACTAGATAGCTTATAGGCTAATGCAGCAGTAGGCCTATTACTTCCGTAGTGAACTAAGTAAAAAACATAGGCCTAAAGCCGACAAATAAAAACCGTAGAAAATAACCTGATGAAAATTCAGGTTCTTTCAATCGCATTCATCTCTCTACTACGCCTGTCTGCCTCCCTTTCTATCTGTCTTGACTTGAGCTATCTAGTGAAGTGCAACATTGTATCAACTCAGCTAGGCCTAGTCCAAGATGGCGTAGCAGTGCGGTCGTGTACTCTGTAGTGTGTCCGTGTCAATAGCCGTATATACTTCTCAATCACACTTTTCATCCTTCAACTAAATATACTTTCCTGCAACCCGCCTCACCCAATGTGGAACGGATTCTATTATTTATTTTACCTTTTTATCCAGAACCTCCAGTTGAAACTAGCCAGCTAGCCAGCTAACTAGCTAACTAGCTACTTGCTATTAGCCACCGTTAGAGGTTTTCACCATTGTCCGTGGCCTGCACTACCTACCAGCCAACTCTAGCCTGGACTATTATCGGCCAGTCTGCACTGTCTGCACAGCACGCTATCAACCAAGAACATATCGGATTTTCTGCCGGAATCACTGAATCACTGGACCTTAACACCGGATCATCGCAACTAGCTAGCTGCAACCGAATGGATGTTGTTGGCTAATCACCACCGCCACCGAAGCAAGCACCAGTTAGCCTTGAGCTAGCCTCGAGCCAGGCCCATCTCCCGGCTATCTACCTCTCTGTCAACCGGACGGGACCTCCTAGTGTCGACACGGAGCCCCGCCAATCCATCACGACTGGTCTGCCGACGTAATCGTCTGATGTGGTTTCAACAGGCTTCCCGTTGCGACAACCACGAAGATCCATCTGCTAGCCCCGGCCCGCTAGCACACGCAATCAACAGCCATGCTTCCTGCTCGCCTGTGCTGTAGCAGCCATTCGAACTGCTCCCGGTCTCACCTATTGCTGTTCACTGGACCTTATGATCACTCAGCTGCACAGCTGATGCCTGCTGGACTGTTCCTTTACACGGTACCCCCCTATCTGTCCTGTTTATCTGTTTAGCCTCAGCCCAAACTTTCGGCGCCATTACCAGTTGTTGTCTTAGCTCTCTCGAATAACACCTGTGATTGCTTTATGCCTCTCTCCCATGTCAATATGCCTTGCCTATTGTTGTTCCGGTTAGTTCTTATTATACAATTTCACTGTAGAGCCCCCAGTTCCGCTCAACCAGCCTCAGAGCTCCTTTGTCCCACCCCCCATACACGCGGAGACCGGCTCAATCGGTGCCTCCAGTGATGTTATCTCTTTCATCATTACCCAACGCTTAGGTTTACCTCCACTGTACTCATATCCTTCCATATCCTTGTCTGTACATAAAGCCCTGAGTCTATTCTACAACGTCCGGAAATCTGCCCCTTTTATTCTCTGTACCCAACGCACTAGAAGACCAGTTCTTAAAGCCTTTAGCCGTATCTTTATTCTACTCCTCCTCTGTTCTTCTGGTGATGTAGAGGTTAACCCAGGCCCTGTAGCCCCCAGTATCACTCCTACACTCCAGGCGCTATCATTTGTTGACTTCTGTAACCTTAAAAGCCTTGGGGTTTTGCATGTCAACATCAGAAGCCTCCTCCCTAAGTTTGAGTTACTCACTGCGTTAGCACACTCCGGCAACCCTGATGTTCTAGCAGTGTCTGAATCCTGGCTTAGGAAGACCACCAAAAACTCTGAAATTTCCATCCCCAACTACAACATTTTCCGTCTAGATAGAACAGCCAAAGGGGTGGGAGTTGCAAAGTACTGTAGAGATAGCCTGCATTGCTCTATCATACTATCCAGGTCTGTGCCCAAACAGTTTGAGCTTCTACTTCTAAAAATACACCTCTCCAGAAATAAGTCTATCACTGTTGCCGCTTGCTACAGACCCCCCTCAGCCTCCAGCTGTGCCCTGGACACCATATATGAATTGATTGCCACCCATCTATCCTCAGAGTTCGTACTGCTTGGTGACCTAAACTGGGATATGCTTAACACCCCGGCCGTCCTACAATCTAAACTAGATGCCCTCAATCTCACACAAATTATAAAGGAACCTACCAGGTACAACCCTAAATCCGTAAACATGGGCACCCTCATAGATATTGTAAGGGATCGGGGGTTGCCTGGGTCTAGACAGAGTCTGACACTTCCCCGATCTACAGAGAGGGGGAGTCATCAGACTCGATCTGGTTCACCTGAGTTCTGAGCACACCTGTCCGTAATTAGGGTAGGATATAAGGTGTGCTCAGAAGTTCAGTCGTGCGAGGTATTGTTCCATTGTGACTTGCTAAGCGTTTTGTTCCGAGAGAGAGAGAGAGAGAGTTTGTTGTTTTTGATTACCCGTGTATCCGACCTGTGCCTTGTTGTTTGACTCCCCGTATTGCTTAATCCTCTACTTGTCTACCCCAGTGATTACCGTTCTCTGATCCTGTGCCTGTGACCTCAACTACGACTAAGCCCGCTCCCTTGGTACCTCTGCCTGTCTCTGCCTGGCCCGGTTTTGACCACAGCCCGCCCGACCACGATTAAGCTATTCCCTTGTCTGTACTCTAATAAAGCATCGCTATTCTGCGATTGGATCTTACCACTCTGTCCGAGTATTCATTACAGAATACCTCGCCATTACCATGGATCCAGCGGAATTACAGAGGCGATGGGAGATACAGGAGAAACGGATGGATGAACTCCTGCAGCTACTCAACGCTGGTGCGGCTGAAGGCACCACCCCGAGCACGGTCAGTCCTCGTCCTACACCTCCGATTTCTCTACCGACTAGGTACGACGGGGAACCTGGCAAATGTCAGGGGTTTCTACTTCAGACGTCCCTGTATATGTCGTATAATGTTTTCCGATGACCGTAGCAGGGTGGATTTCATGATTTCTCTACTAACGGGAAGAGCACTGGATTGGGCTACTGCGCTTTGGGCAGCTGAGGTTCCCGAGTTGAATGCGGAAGTTCAGTTTAAGAGACTGTTCCAGGAGGTGTTCGACCACCCAGTATCTGGGCGTAGTGTGGGAGACCAACTATGCGAACTTCAGCAGGGCCGTCGCACCATAGCCGACTACGCTTTAGAGTTCCGTACTATAGCAGCCGGTAGCGGATGGAGCGAGACGGCCTTGCTCACCGTTTTCCGAAGAGGGCTGCGCAAAGACGTACAGACTGAGTTGGCTTGTCGAGGAGATATCACTGCGCTACATGAGTTTATCAAAATAGCCATCTCTATTGATAATCTGATAGTGCAACACAAGGTATCCACAGTCCGGGAGCCCTCGATCACTGGTCCTAAGCAATCGACAGAGCGGAGGAGAGAATCTGAGGAGGAACCTATGCAACTGGGACGGTCACCTCTACAAGGGTCGGTGAGACAACAACGTCGGCAAGACGGACTATGCCTGTATTGTGGTCAGTCGGGTCATTTCGTTTCGTCAATGTCCGGTACGACCAAACCGCACCCCAGGATATCGCCTCGGAACTGCCAAACCGGTGAGTGAGACTCCAGTTTTGAACATTACATCTAAACAAATGTATGTGCCAGTTACCTTATCTGTCGGAGAGAAAGTGCGCAGGTTGGAAGGACTTATTGATTCCGGAGCGGCTGCCAACTTTCTGGATATGGGTCTTGCTGAGGAGTTGGGAGTTCAACTTATCCCAATTCAACCCCCCTGCGAGTCAACGCACTAGACGGTGAGCCCATGGGCACTGGGTTCATTACGCACCGTACCGAGGAAATCAAGTTACAAGTGGGCTCCCTGCACCATGAGAACATCATTCTGTTCGTCATCTCCGCTCCACGGGAGCCGCTAGTCCTCGGCCACCCCTGGCTCGTTACCCATGATCCGGTCATCTCCTGGAAATCTGGCGAGATCACGGCTTGGAGTGAGGTATGTAGGGCAGAGTGCCTCATTTTACCTTGCAAAACGTCTACTGTGGAGGATGCGAAGGGTGCGGTGTCTACTGTTGTTCCTACAGAGTACCAGGATTACGCGCAGGTGTTCTCCAAGGAGAGGGCTACCGTGTTACCACCGCATCGGGCCTGGGATTGTGCAATTGATCTGCTATCCGGGGCTACACCTCCTCGCGGACGAATCTACCCTTTGTCACAGCCGGAACGAGAATCAATGAGCAAGTATATTGATGAGGCACTACAGCAAGGGGCCATTCGCCCATCTACGTCTCCCGCCGCATCCAGTTGTTTCTTTGTTAAGAAAAAGGATGGCGACTGCGTCCTTGTATAGACTATCGAGGTTTGAACGATATTACCATTAAAAATCGTTACCCCCTTCCTTTGATTCCAGCAGCCCTCGAGCAGGTGGGGCAGGCCTCCATCTACAGTAAACTGGACCTCAGGAGTGCGTACAATCTGGTGCGCATTAGAGAAGGGGATGAATGGAAGACCGCCTTCATCACCCATCGAGGACATTATGAATATTGTGTCATGCTCTATGGACTTACTAACGCGCCCTCTGTGTTCCAGGCATTCATGAATGACATTTTCAGGGACTTGATTGATTGCTTTGTCATAGTGTACATTGATGACATCCTAATCTACTCTAACTCTCTGAGTGAACATGTGTCCCATGTACGCCAGGTTCTGGACCGACTCCGACAACACTCTCTGTACGTGAAGGCCGAAAAGAGTGAATTCCATGTCACGACGATTTCCTTCCTTGGGGCCATACTCACTCCCGACGGGGTAAAACTGGATGAATCCAAGGTGCAAGCTGTACGAGACTGGCCTCAACCCCAGACGGTGAAAGAGCTCCAGAGATTCTTAGGGTTTGCCAATTACTATAGACGGTTCGTGCGTAATTTCAGCACAACCGCAGCTCCCCTGTCGGCGATGACCAGCCACAAGGGTCGTGGTCTGAAATGGACGGAGGGGGCAGTGCGGGCTTTTGAGACATTGAAACAACGATTTACCACCGCTCCCATTTTATGTCAGCCTGATCCTATCTTGCCGTTCATCGTGGAGGTGGACGCCTCGGAGGTTGGAGTTGGAGCCGTGCTATCCCAGCGCCAAGGTGAGCCGCCCAAATCACGACCCTGTGCTTTTTTTTCTAAGAAGCTGAATCCGGCCGAGCAGAACTACGACGTGGGAAATCGTGAATTACTGGCGGTGAAGTTAGCACTGGAGGAGTGGAGACATTGGCTGGAGGGAGCAGCTCATCCGTTCCAAGTGCTCACGGACCACCGAAATCTGGAGTATCTTCACAGTGCTAAACGACTGAACTCCCGACAGGCAAGGTGGTCTTTATTCTTCAACCGTTTCAAATTCACTGTCTCTTATATTCCCGGGTCCAAGAATTGTAAGGCGGACGCGCTTTCCCGACGGTTCGAGCGCGCTGACAGACCGGTTGAACCAGAACCTATCCTCCCCATGAGTTGCCGTGCTGGTCCTGTGAGGTGGGCTATCGATGACACGATTCAGGAGAGTCTACAAGCGGAACCAGCCCCTCCAGAAACCCTGGTGTCGAAGGTGTTTGTACCAGCTCCGCTTCGACCTCAACTGATGGAATGGTGCCACACGTTGCTAGGATCTGGTCATCCCGGAATCACTCGAACTACACGACTCATCAGTCGAAAATACTGGTGGGATTCCCTCACAGATGACGTCAGAGACTACGTATTATCCTGCCCAGTATGTGCTCAGTCCAAGGCGCCTCGAGCACTACCGGAGGGTAAGCTGATGCCATTGCCAACTCCTCAACGACCCTGGTCGCACATTGCTATGGACTTTGTTACCGACCTACCAGAATCAGAGGGCCATACTGTAATTCTCGTGGTCATCGATCGATTCTCCAAGATGTGTCGGTTAGTACCCATGACCCATTTACCTAACGCCACTCAGATGGCGGAGACTATGTTTAACCAGGTGTTCCGGCAGTTTGGTGTTCCGGAGGATATTGTTTCCGACCGGGGACCCCAGTTCATATCCCGGGTTTGGAAGGCCTTCTGCGAACGCTTGGGCATCTCGGTGAGCCTCACCTCCGGATATCATCCCCAGGCCAATGGGCAGACAGAACGGCTCAACCAGGAAATTGGGAAGTATCTACGGCAACAATGTTTGCGGCAGCCGCAAGAGTGGAGCCGATTCCTTCCTTGGGTAGAGTATGCTCAGAACTCACTCATTCACACCTCCCTACGTCTAACGCCCTATCAGTGTGTTCTAGGGTATCAACCACCCCTGTTCCCGTGGGATACCGCACCCGGGATGGTACTGGCGGTGGACAAGTGGATCCGTCGGAGTGCGCAGGTCTGGGAGACGGCCCATCAACATCTCAGTCAAGCCTCACAACAGCAAAAGACCTACGCCGACCGACGCCGGAGACCTACTCCCACTTATCAACCCGGGCAGCGAGTGTGGCTGTCTACCCGAGACCTGCGGTTCCGACGGAGCTGCAAGAAGCTCCAACCCAGGTACATTGGTCACTTTAAGGTACAGAGACGTATTAACCCTGTCACCTACCGTCTGTTACTCCTTCGACACTACAGGATAAACCCTACGTTCCACGTCTCCCTGTTGAAACCTGTCCATTATAGCCCGATGTACCCACCAATCGCTCAACAACCTACTACACCACCTTTGGAGGATGAACAGGACACCACCTATACAGTCCACGAGATACTGGAGTCAAGACGGAGACGAGGGGGCATCGAATATCTCGTGGACTGGGAGGGATATGGACCGGAAGGAACGGTCCTGGGTCCCTGCTAAGGACATACTAGACCCCGCTCTCAAGGCCACTTTCCACGCTGAACACCCAGATCATCCCGGACCCCGACCCAGAGGAAGACCACCTGGTAGAGGTAGAAGGCCGTCAGGAGCCGGCCCTGGGGAGGGGGATACTGTAAGGGATCGGGGGTTGGCTGGGTCTAGACAGAGTCTGACACTTCCCCGATCTACAGAGAGGGGGAGTCATCAGACTCTTTCTGGTTCACCTGAGTTCTGAGCACACCTGTCTGTAATTAGGGTAGGATATAAGGTGTGCTCAGAAGTTCAGTCGGTGCGAGGTATTGTTCCATTGTGACTTGCTAAGCGTTTTGTTCCGAGAGAGAGAGAGAGAGTTTGTTGTTTTTGATTACCCGTGTATCCGACCTGTGCCTTGTTGTTTGACTCCCCGTATTGCTTAATCCTCTACTTGTCTACCCCAGTGATTACCGTTCTCTGATCCTGTGCCTGTGACCTCGACTACGACTAAGCCCGCTCCCTTGGTACCTCTGCCTGTCTCTGCCTGGCCCGGTTTTGACCACAGCCCGCCCGACCACGATTAAGCTATTCCCTTGTCTGTACTCTAATAAAGCATCGCTATTCTGCGATTGGATCTTACCACTCTGTCCGAGTATTCATTACAGATATCATCCTGACTAATTTCCCCTCTAAATACACCTCTGCTGTCTTCAACCAGGATCTCAGCGATACCTGCCTCATTGCCTGCGTCCGTAATGGGTCCGTGGTCAAACGACCACCCCTCATCACTGTCAAACGCTCCCTAAAACACTTCAGTGAGCAGGCCTTTCTAATTGACCTGGCCCGGGTATCCTGGATGGATATTGACCTCATTCCGTCAGTAGAGGATGCCTGGTTGTTCTTTAAAAGTGCTTTCCTCTCCATCTTAAATAAGCATGCCCCATTCAAAAAATTCCAAACTAAGAACAGATATAGCCCCTGGTTCACCCCAGACTTGACTGCCCTTGACCAGCACAAAAACATCCTGTGGCGTACTGCATTAGCATCGAACAGCCCCCGCGATATGCAACTATTCAGGGAAGTCAGGAACCAATATACACAATCAGTTAGGAAAGCAAAGGCTAGCTTTTTCAAACAGAAATGTGCATCCTGTAGCACTAACTCCAAAAAGTTTTGGGACACTGTAAAGTCCATGGAGAATAAGAGCACCTCCTCCCAGCTGCCCACTGCACTGAGGCTAGGAAACACTGTCACCACCGATAAATCTACGATAATCGAGAAATTCAATAAGCATTTTGCTATGCTGGCCATGCTTTCCACCTGGCTACCCCTACCCCGGCCACCAGCTCTGCCCCCCCCAATTCAGATAGCTGATGTTCTGAAAGAGCTGCAAAATCCGAAATTGTAGCAACCCCTATTACTAGCCTGTTCAACCTCTCTTTCGTATCATCTGAGATCCCCAGAAATTGGAAAGCTGCCACGGTCATCCCCCTCTTCAAAGGGGGTGACACTCTAGATCCAAACTGTTACAGACCTATATCCATCCTGCCCTGCCTTTCAAAAGTATTTGAAAGCCAAGTTAACAAACAGATCACCGACCATTTTGAATCCCACTGTACCTTCTCCGCTATGCAATCTGGTTTCCGAGCTGGTCATGGGTGCACCTCAGCCATGCTAAAGGTCCTAAACGATATTATAACCACGATCGATAAAAGACAGTACTGTGCAGCTGTCTTCATCGACCTGGCCAAGGCTTTCGACTCTGTCAATCACCGCATTCTTATTGGCAGACTAAATAGCCTTGGTTTCTCAAATGACTGCCTCGCGTGGTTCACCAACTACTTCTCAGATAGAGTTCAATGTGTCAAATCGGAGGGCCTGTTGTCTGGACCTCTGGCAGTCTCTATGGGGGTGCCACAGGGTTCAATTCTCGGGCCGACTCTATTCTCTGTGTATATCAATGATATTGCTCTTGCTGCTGGTGACTCTCAGATCCACCTCTATGCATACGACACCATTTTGTATACATCTGGCCCGTCATTGGACACTGTGTTAACAAACCTCCAAACGAGCTTCAATGTCATACAATACTCCTTCCGTAGCCTCCAACTGCTCTTAAACGCTAGTAAAACTAAATGCATGCTCTTCAATCGAACACTGCTTGCACCCGCCTGCCCGACTAGAATCACTACTCTCGGCGGGTCTGACTTAGAATATGTTGACAACTACAAATACCTAGGTGTCTGGTTAGACCGTAAGCTCTCCTTCCAGACTCACATTAAGCATCTCTAAATCAAAGTTCAATCTAGAATCAGCGTCCTATTTCGCAACAAAGCCTCCTTCACTCATGCTGCCAAACATGCCCTCGTAAAACTGACTATCCTACTGATCCTTGACTTCTGCGATGTCATTTACAAAATAGCCTCCAACACTGTACTCAGCAAACTGGATGTAGTCTATCACAGTGCCATCCGTTTTGTCACCAAAGCCCCATACACTACCCACCATTGTGACCTGTACGCTCTCATTGGCTGGCCCTCACTACATATTCGTCACCAAACCCACTGGCTCCAGGTCATCTATAAATCACTGCTAGGCAAATCCCCGCCTTATCTTAGCTCATTGGTCACCATAGCAACACCCACCCATAGTATGCGCTCCAGCAGGTATATCTGACTGGTCATCCCCAAAGCCAACACCTCCTTTGGCCGCCATTCCTTCCAGTTCTCTGCTGCTAATGACTGGAACGAACTGCAAAAATCTCTGAAGCTGGAGATTCTTATCTCCCTCACTAACTTTAAGCATCAGTTGTCAGAGCACCTTACCGATCACTGCACCTGTACACAGCCCATCTGTAATTAGCCCACCCAACTTCCTCATCCCCATATTGTTATTTATTTTGCTCATTTGCACCAAAGTATCTCTATTTGCACATCTTCTTCTGCACATCTATCACTCCAGTGTTGATACTAAATTGTAATTATTTTGCACTATGGCCTATTTATTGCCTTACCTCCATAACGTACTACAATTGCACACACTGTATATAGATTTTCTATTGTGTTATTGACTGTATGTTTTGTTTTATCCCATGTGTAACTCTGTGTTGTTGTTGTTTTTATCACACTGCTTTGCTTTATCTTGGCCAGGTCGCAGTTGTAAATGAGAACTTGTTCTCAACTGGCTTACCTGGTTAAATAAAGGTGAAATAAAAAAAAATAAAAAATTAAAAGGCTATATGCCTGTGCTCGAAATCAACAAAGGTAGGCATAAAGTTATTATTTTCAAATATGTTGGCACTGGCAGCTAAACTTATCAACACTAAATAGACACTTTAACTATACATGTCAACATTCCAGACCTAACAATGCAGAAACAGTCTATTTTCTGGCAATTTATCCACTCACTTTACCAGCATTGCTTCGCGTAGACGGGAGTAAAATAGACATGCTTTTAATTTGAAGCCGTTGATGCTACAGTAGTGTTTTCTCTCATTAACTAACTTGCATTCTAATTCCAGCGTGTACACGCTCGTTCACGTGGTTTGGGCTTAATTCGCAAGTGGCTGAAACCAGAGATCTGTATATAATGACGAGATGCTCATGTCTCCACCCTAACAATGTGAGTCGCAGTCCCAAAGGCGAGAATGCTGGTGAAAAGTGTTGTATTCGAATACCCATACTAACATACTGTATACTACATACTTAATGCGTATATACTACATACTATATACTATTAGTTCATTTTAGTATACGGTAAACAAACGGTATCCTTTCAGTTGAGTGTACTAGCGCTTCGCCTGTCTACCGGAAGTTGATGCTGTTGCTGTGCAACTTCTTGCTAGCTTGTTAGCATAACAAATTACTAGCTTGACATCTTACGACTTCATTAACAATGTCCATTGAGAACGCACAACGACTGTACTACTTAGCTAAGCTAAGAATTACGTGAATAATCAAGTCAATCAGACTCTTACCCCCTACTGAGGATCGATGAGTCGCTAGACCACGTGAGAGGGTCCTCGTGGTTCTCCTCCTTGATCTGCGCAGTGGCTACTGGCAGGTGCCCCTCTCGCCAGGGGCACGTGAAAAAACTGCCTTCTCCACAGATAGGGGCCATTGGCAGTTGAAGGTGCTGTGCTTCGGCCTCTGTAATGCTCCTGTCACCTTTGAGAGGTTAATGTACAGAGTGCTGGCGGGGGTTCCAAGAGATGAGTATGTCGTGTACCTAGACGATATATTGGTGCACGGCACATCGTTTGAGGGGGCACTGGGGGCACTTAGGCGAGTGTTGGAGAGGATCTCGGGGACGGGGCTAAAATTACATCCGGGAAAGTGCCATTTCATGCAAAGGGAGGTGGCATTCTTGGGTCATCAGCTGGGTGGTGAGGGCATCAGCACGATGCCAGACAAAGTGGAGGCTGTGAGGGGGTGGCCAGTTCCAGGGAGAAAAAGAGGTTAAGAGCTTCCTGGGGCTGGCATCCTACTATCGTAGGTTTGTGAAGGGGGTTGCAGGGGTACCACCTTCTCAAGGAGGACACTGTTTTTCAGTGGACCGAAGAGCACCAGCGGGCGTTTGAGGCCCTCAAATGTGCCCTAGTGGAGGCCCCTGTCCTGGCCTCACCAGACTCGAACCGTCCGTTCATCCTGGACACTGACGCAAGCAATGAGGGTTTGGGGGCTGTGCTGGCTCAGCGTGGTCCTGATGTGGAGCACGTAGTAGCTTATTACAGAATAACTTTTGATAAGGCTGAAAAATTCTACTGCGTGACAAGGAGAGAGCTTTTGGCTGTCGTGGCAGCAGTATGCCATTTCAAGTACTACCTGGGGGGCCTGCCGTTTGTGGTCCGGACGGATCACTCTGCCCTGCAGTGGCTTCTCTCCTTCAAGGAGCCAGTGGGTCAGATCGCCCGCTGGCTGGAGGAGCTGCAACCCTACGACTTCCAGGTGGAGCACAGAGCCATCCTTCGCCACAGCAATGCAGATGCCTTGTCCCGCCGCCCGTGTGCTGAGGACGGCTGTGGGTACTGCGCCAAACGGGTAGAGCGAGAGAGAGAGAACTGTGCATGGAGGAGGGAGTCACCGCCAAGGTGAGTCAGCTGAGTGTGACAGAGTGCCGGGAGTTTGAGGCTGTGGATGTCGGGGAGTGAAGGCGTCACCAGGAGGAGGACGCAGAGCTGAGTCTTGTGCTGCGGTGGGTGGAAGAGAGAAGACGACCACGGTGGGGGGAAGTAGCCCCTCTATCACCAGTCACCAAAGGACTGTGGGCTAAATTCACAGTCCTTAGAGTTGCTCAGGGAGTGCTCCAGAGGGGGTGGAAAAAACCAGCTACTGGCGAAATTACATGGCAGGTAGTGGTGCCCAAAAGGCTGCAGGGGAGCGTGTAACAGCAGCTTCACGGGGGAGTAGGCGCAGGGCATTTTGGGGTCTCCAAAATGTTAAAGCGCGTGCGTAAAGGCTTCTATTGGGCCAGGCACAGGAGGGATGTGGAGGACTTTTGTAGGCAGTGCAACGAGTGTGCTGCTAAAAAAGGACCTCCAGATCAGTCACACGCCCTCCAACAACAATTCCCAGTAGGGGAGCCCATGGAGAGACAGGGGGTAGACATAGTGGGGCCGTTTCCAACCACAGACAGCGGTAACAGGTGGATTCTAACTGCTATGGACTACTTCACCAAGTGGCCAGAGACTTACGCTCTCCCAGACCAGGAGGCAGAGACAGTAGCTGATGCGTTGGTAGGGGGAATAATCAGTCGGTTTGGGGTGCCACAGTCTATTCACAGCGACCAGGGGAGAAACTTCGAGTCACAGGTGTTCTCAGAGTTGTGTAGATGGTTAGGCGCGGAGAAGACGCGCACTACTCTGCTTCACCCCCAGAGTGATGGGCTGGTGGAAAGATTTAACAGAACATTAGCACAGCAGCTGGCCATCGTTACCTCAAAACACCAGAGAGATTGGGACACCCACTTACCGTTTATTCTTATGGCATGTAGGTCGGCTGTTCAAGAATCGACTGCGTGCTCCCCAGCGCTACTAATGTTAGGTCGTGAGTTGCGCACCCCAGCCAAACTGACGTTTGGCCACCCTCCTGATTACAAGGACGGGGTTTTGCCTGGCCCGAACTATGTTAGTCGTCTGCAGAACCGGTTAGAAGCGGCTCACACCTTCGCAAGAGAGCAACTCGAGAACGCAGGGGTGTGCCAAAAGCGCCACTATGACTCGCGCTCTAGGGGGAGGCACTTTGGAGCGGGAGAAGGCATGTGGCTTCATAACCCCACATGCAAGAAGGGGCGGTGCCCAAAGCTGGACAGTGCCTGGGTGGGGCCGTGTCTGGTGATAGAGAGAGTGGGGGAGGTGACGTACCGGGTGGAGTTCCCCCCACGGAGCAGGAAGGTGGTGGTCCACCGGGATCGATTGGCGCCCTACAGAGGGAGGAAAACGGTAGGGAATGGGAGTGAGGACTCTGATGTGAGCCCACGGGAACAGTCTAACGAGGAGACTCTAGCGCAACCTGGGCCTGGAGGGGGTGGGGGCTGCCTCTTCGGAAGGCGCTGGATATGACATTGGGGCAGATGAGTGTTCTGGGGGTCCACCGATGAGAGTCACGGGGAGGCCCAAGAGACTGATGCGACCTCCGGGTCGTTTTAAGGATTTTGTTTTGTAACCCTAGGGGCTAGGGTTTAGAAAGGGGGGGGGGCTATGTAATGACCCGGTATTGTGTTCTGTGTTCGTGGGTGTGTTATTGTTCTCATGGGTGCTAGCAGGGGTTAAATATGCCAGGACAGACGGAAAGGTTCGGGGGTATGATGGGTAATCCCGCAGGGTTTTGAAATGGATAAATAGGGGTTACTGTCTCATCTCTCTCTCTTCTGTTTGGGACCCTGATCAAATCAAATCAAATCACATTTTATTGGTCACATGCGCCGAATACAACAGGTGCAGACATTACAGTGAAATGCTTACTTACAGCCCTTAACCAACAGTGCATTTATTTTAAACAAAAAAAGTAAGAATAAAACAACAACAAAAAAAGTGTTGAGAAAAAAAGAGCAGAAGTAAAATAAAGTGACAGTAGGGAGGCTATATATACAGTAAAATAAAGTGACAGTAGGGAGGCTATATATACAGGGGGGTACCGTTGCAGAGTCAATGTGCGGGGGCACCGGCTAGTTGAGGTAGTTGAGGTAATATGTACATGTGGGTAGAGTTAAAGTGACTATGCATAAATACTTAACAGAGTAGCAGCAGCGTAAAAAGGATGGGGTGGGGGGCAGTGCAAATAGTCCGGGTAGCCATGATTAGCTGTTCAGGAGTCTTATGGCTTGGGGGTAGAAGCTGTTGAGAAGTCTTTTGGACCTAGACTTGGCACTCCGGTACCGCTTGCCGTGCGGTAGCAGAGAGAACAGTCTATGACTAGGGTGGCTGGAGTCTTTGACAATTTTGAGGGCCTTCCTCTGACACCGCCTGGTATAGAGGTCCTGAATGGCAGGGAGCTTTGCCCCAGTGATGTACTGGGCCGTACGCACTACCCTCTGTAGTGCCTTGCGGTCAGAGGCCAAGCAGTTGCCATACCAGGCGGTGATGCAACCAGTCAGGATGCTCTCGATGGTGCAGCTGTAGAATTTTTTTGAGGATCTGAGGACCCATGCCAAATCTTTTTAGTCTCCTGAGGGGGAATAGGCTTTGTCGTGCCCTCTTCACGACTGTCTTGGTGTGTTTGGACCATGATAGTTCGTTGGTGATGTGGACACCAAGGAACTTGAAGCTCTCAACCTGTTCCACTACAGCCCCGTCGATGAGAATGGGGGGCGTGCTCAGTCCTCTTTTTTTTCCTGTAGTCCACAATCATCTCCTTTGTCTTGGTCACGTTGAGGGAGAGGTTGTTGTCCTGGCACCACACGGCCAGATCTCTGACCTCCTCCCTATAGGCTGTCTCATCGTTGTCAGTGATCAGGCCTACCACTGTTGTGTCGTCGGCAAACTTAATGATGGTGTTGGAGTCGTGCCTGGCCATGCAGTCATGGGTGAACAGAGAGTACAGGAGGGGGACTGAGCACGCACCCTGAGGGGCCCCCGTGTTGAGGATCAGTGTGGCAGATGTGTTGTTACCTACCCTTACCACCTGGGGGCGGCCCGTCAGGAAGTCCAGGATCCAGTTGCAGAGGGAGGTGTTTAGTCCCAGGATCCTTAGCTTAGTGATGAGCTTAGAGGGCACTATGGTGTTGAATGCTGAGCTGTAGTCAATGAATAGCATTCTCACGTAGGTGTTCCTCTTGTCCAGGTGGGAAAGGGCAGTGTGGAGTGCGATAGAGATTGCATCATCTGTGGATCTGTTGGGGCGGTATGCAAATTGGAGTGGGTCTAGGGTTTCTGGGATTATGCTGTTGATGTGAGCCATGACCAGTCTTTCAAAGCACTTCATGGCTACAGACGTCAGTGCTACGGGTCGGTAGTCATTTAGGCAGGTTATCTTAGAGTTCTTGGGCACGGGGACTATGGTGGTCTGCTTGAAACATGTTGGTATTACAGACTCAGTCAGGGACATGTTGAAAATGTCAGTGAAGACATCTGCTCCTATGAGGGTGACCCTTAACTTGACATGGTATATTTGTGTATGTTCGGAATTTAGCGGCGTTGGCTGTGGCCTGAACAATAGCCCAGTTTAGGAATAAACCTGTGTTCTGCCCTGCACACCTGGTGTCCGTCTCTTTTTCCTTTATGACCCAGCCGGGTCATTACAATATGCTACGCGGTTCGTAAGGCTAGCGTAGCTAACAAATTGTCAGCCAACTTAATCTAACTTATTTGAAAAGTCATTACTTTATTACATTGCTCAACATTTCTTAAGATTTGTCATAATTAGTTAAAGCAATGAATTTGTATCCGCTCTCGTCGGACTTCGGCTGCATATTTTCCGCCATTTTCTTCAAATCTGAAAATGTTGTGAAGCCACGCCCGTTTTCTGAAGAATTGCATTATGGGCCCTAAAAGCACGGAAATAGTGTCCACTGCTTGTATACTTTGTATTTTGGCGAATGTAGAACGACATCCGGGAACTTTTGGCATACTAACTATATCCATACTATGACCAATAAGCATACTACATACTCAATTTACGTCATAAATGGTACATTAGTATGAGTATTGAACACAGCTAAGTTTGGTTCTGCATATTATGCCCAAAGAAACGCATTGGGCTTATTCAGGAAAGATTTTCGCGAGAGTGAGACCTCTCGCTTCGCCTCTTCCTCGCCGCTGAAACTAGCGAGCGAAACAGTGCCCATCTGTCTTACTATATAAAGCACATGTAGCTGATGCTGTCTGGCCAGAAGAAGTATGACATGCCACACTCCTTTTGTCCAGACATCATCAGATAATTGGTCTACACATAAGGAGAAAGAGGGGCGCTGTTTCGCTCGCTCGGTTGCTTTATCTGAGCTTGATGCGTCTTTCTGTCGGCGCGCATCTCGGTCAAATAAATGATCAATATTTTCTTTGGACGGGCAAAGAAGTACAGTAGTGCGGGCCAGGCCCCCTAGGGCCCGCCCATAACGCCGGACCTGCAGGGAAGTCACGTTGACATTGACATCTCTTTTTAATGTGAGCCTAAACATACATGTGGATATAACCTGGTATTTGTCACTTTCATAATGTTATAACATGCTGTGCAAATCTCTACTTTTGTGAGGGCTTCGGTTGAAATCGCTCCACTGCAGTCACAGTCACTCCAACTCCAGTGCTCTTTCCTCACACTGATGCTAATGTTGTACTGTACCTGCGAATGTGATAAGGAGTGGCCAATCATCATGCTGCTTGTCCGGTAGGAATATGTGTTGGTGTGAAAGCGCTCGCGCTGGCACCGCAAGGGCATGTGTGCGCTCGCAACTGTAGAGGTTCCCGGTTTTCAAAGAGGTTTTGTGCATACATATTGCACCGGCTTTGTATCTTGTCGAATGGGGAGACAGTGAGGGGGCATAAGTACGGATCCTGCAAGAACGCAGACATGTATTCTTGTTTAGGTGGAGTGAACTCTAATTTACCGGGTGTTCTGTGAGAAATAATGAAAAGGTGCTGCTATATTTGTGAATGAGCACAAGGACATTGGGAGAACGTGTATGACAACCTGTGTAGCCTACCTATATAGACCCACTAACTTCAATCGCTCTATTCCGATTTATTCCGATTTGAGGGCACAGGTATATTAGGGGAGCAAGAAGACATCGTTTTCTGCTCGTTTGTGTGGAATTTTCCTTCCAGCTGAGAGTCGTGATGTCTGGCTCATTTCACACATTGTTCCTGGGTAAGTTCAGTGCATGAGCCACGCGCTGTTATATTCATTAAATAAGACTGTGGTGAAGTATAGCGCAATCCATGTCAGTCTACATGTGAAGTAGCATAGTAGCCTATGCTATACTGGGCTTTATAGCATTTTAGATGATATTGTAATCCAAATCATTTTCTACGATGCCATCGCAGTTTTAAGATGTGTTCAAGATCTCCCCATTGCAAGAACCTTGCCGCTCATCCCAACCACATCTTAAAACTTAACTATAGTGTTTTCTGAAGCTCATTCAAAATAATGATAAATAATGTAGCCAAGACTATCATTACGAAGTCGATTATACATTTGCATATTTGACCTGATGCCCTAAGGTTCATTGCTTTGAGTGTCCAACAGATATTCTGAACACACTTTAAAATGTATAGGCTATTGTGTTTTTAGGCTTTTTCAAAGCTCCTGTTGCCAAATGATATTCAAGGTGATGATGAAACACAACTTCGGAATGATATCACAACATATTTCCATTAGGCAGTCTATTGGGGGTGCCAATAGCCTATGCGTAATTATACTGAACAAAAATATAAATAAAACATGCTTTTCTGAGGTACAGTTCATATAAGGAAATCAGTCAATTGAAATAAATTCATTAGGCCCTAATCTATGAATTTCACATGACTGGGCAGGGGCGCAGCCATGGGTGGGCCTGGGAGGGCATAGGCCCACCCACTTGGGAGTGTGTTTTTCCCCACAAAAGGGCTTTATTACAGACAGAAATACTCCTCAGTTTCATCAGCTGTCCAGGGGGCTGGTCTCAGATGATCCCGCAGGTGAAGAAGCCGGATGTGGAGGTCGTGGGCTGGCGTGGTTACACCTGGTCTGCAGTTGTGAGGCCGATTGGATGTACTGCAAAATTCTCTAAAACAAAGTTGGATGTGGCTTATGGTAGAGAAATGATCATTCAATTCTCTGGCAAAAGCTTTGGTGGACATTCCTGCAGTCAGCATGCCAACTGCACGCTCCCTCAAAACTTAAGACATCTGTGGCATTGTGTTGTGTGACAAAACTGCACATTTTAGAGTGGCCTTTTATTGTAATCAGCACAAGGTGCACTTGTGTAATGATGATGCTGTTTAATCAGGTTCTTGATATGCCACACCTGTCAGGTGAATGGATTATCTTGGCAAAGGAGAAATGCTCACTAACAGGGATGTAAACAAATTTGTGCACACAATTTGAGAGAAATAAGCTTTTTGTGCTTATGGACAATTTCTGGGATCTTTTATTTCACTTCATGAAACATGGGACAAACACTTTAGATGTTGCGTTTATATTTTTGTTCAGTATTCCAGGTATTAGGCTACATAAACATATTAGGTCGCATACTTCCTCATTTTTATATTGCTATAACAAGTTATAACTTCTATATTAATTGTTTCAGTTGATGAGTGGGTGTCAGGAAGTAGTAAAGTTGCTAATTAGCTAAAATGCTAAAGTTGTCCATGATGTGATTGGAACACACAAACTTTGGGTTGCTAGCAATGATTTATACAGTGCATTTGGAAAGTATTCAGACCCCTTGACTTTTTCCACATTTTGTTACGTTACAGCCTTATTCTAAAATGGATTAAATTGTTTTTTTCCCTCATCAATGTAGACACGATACCCCATAATGACAAAGCAAAAAACTTTTTTTAGAGATTTTTGCACATCTATTAAAAATAAAAAATGTAAATATCACATTTGCATAAGTATTCAGACCCTTTACTCAGTACTTTGTTGAAGCACTTTTGGTTGCGATTACAGCCTTGAGTCTTCTTGGGTATGACGCTACAAGCTTGGCACACCTGTATTTGGGGAGTGTCTCCTATTCTTCTCTGCAGATCCTCTCAAACTCTATCAGGTTGGATGTGGAGCGTCGCTGCACAGCTATATTCAGGTGTCTCCAGAGATGTTCAATTGGGTTAAAGTCCGGGCTCTGGCTGGGCCTCTCAAGGACATTCAGAGACTTGTCCTGAAGGCACTCCTTCATTGTCTTGGCTGTGTGCTTAGGGTTGTTCTCCTGTTGGAAGGTGAACCTTCTCCCCCAGGTCCTGAGCGCTCTGGAGCAGGTTTTCATCAAGGATCTCTGTACTTTGCTCCGTTAATCTTTGCCTCAATCCTGACTAGTCTCCCTTCCCCTGAAAAACATCCCCACAGCATGATGCTGTCACCACCATGCTTCACCGTAGGGATGGTGCCAGGTTTCCTTCAGACGTGACGCTTGGCATTCAGGCCAAAGAGTTTAATCTTGGTTTCATCAGACCAGAGAATCTTGTTTCTCATGGTCTGAGAGTCCTTTAGGTGCCTTTTGGCAAACACCAAGTGGGCTGTCATGTGAATTTTACTGAGGAGTGGCTTCCATCTGGCCACTCTACCCTAAAGGCCTGATTGGTCGAGTGCTGCAGAGATGGTTGTCCTCCTGGAAGGTTCTCCCATCGACACAAAGGAAGTCTGGAGCTCTGTTAGAGTGACTATCGGTTCTTGGTCACCTCCCTGACCAAGGCCCTTCTCCCCCAATTGCTCAGTTTGGCCAGGCGGCCGGCTCTAGGAAGAGTCTTGGTGGTTCCAAACTTCTTCTATTTAAGAATGATGGAGGCCACTGTGTTCTTGAGGACCTTCAATGCTACAGAAATGTTTTGGTACCCTTCCCCAGATCTGTGCCTCGACACAATCCTGTCTCGGAGCTCTACGGACAATTCGTTCGACCTCATGGCTCGGTTTTTGATCTGACATGCACTTATATAGACAGGTGTGTGCCTTTCCAAATCATGTCCAATCATGTCCAATCAATTGAATTGACCACTGGTGGACTCCAATCAAGTTGTAGAAACAACTCAGGGATGATCAATGGAAACAGGATGCACCTGAGCTCAATTTCGAGTCTCATAACAAAGGGTCTGAATACTTTTTTATTTTGAATACATTTGCAAGAAAGGATAAAAACCTCTTTTCGCATTGTCATTATCGGGTATTGTGTATAAATTGATGAGGGACATTTTTTATTTAATCCATTTTAGAATAAGGCTGTAACGTTGCAACATTTGGACAAAGTCAAGGGGTCTGAATACTTTCAGAATGTACTGTATGTACACTAGATGAGGGATAGAAGGTGCTGTGTTGAAGCTACTGCGCCACCATCTTGGCACACCCCCAATGCATTTATTAACGTCTACATTCGTTTTTGCTACATTAATTCTAGTACGGACACCTTAATGTGTACTTTTAAATTGTATTATGTGAGCTTAATGGAAAAATGAAAACATTTATAACATTTTCCTTAAAGTATCTTTTTTTGCGATGACTTAATTACATGTCATTTTGTCCTTGAAACATTTAATTGAAATACTGTAGAATGCCATTAATTTCTATACAGGACTGCTCCTACTGGGGAGTGCCAATATGGCCGACCAGTGGCTTCAAAGCATCTCAATGGCCAATACATAGCTTCAGCAGTCCAGGGTTTATATACGTCATTGGTTGCTAGATGTTCAGGTAATATGCCCACACATCCTCCCCGAACAACCTCCCTCCTTTTGTTTTTGGCTTAAGTAGCCTTCTGTCTTATGAACCATACCAAACGTAACATATTATCATACTAATTTGAGTGTCACAGATTTACGTTTACTATGCTACTATAAGAACGTCTGCTAAATGACTAAAATGTAAATGTAAATGTATGTGTCTACTTGTCACGATCGTCGTATCGAGTAGACCAAGGCGCAGCGTGTTGAGCGAACATACTTTATTTAATTAAAGTGCACACACGAATAACAAAACAACAAACGATACCGTGACGTCCTAAGTCTAACACAACCAACTGGAACAAGATCCCACAAACACTCAGGGAAAACAGACAGTATAAATATGGCTCCCAATCAGAGACAACCAGCAACAGCTGACACTCGTTGCCTCTGATTGGGAGTCACTCTGGCCAACATAGAAATAATCAAACTAGAACTCCCAACATAGAACTTCAACACATAGAATGAACACACCCTGGCTCAACATATAGAGTCCCAGAGCCAGGGTGTGACACTACTCTCTGAGGCCAGGCTGGTGTGTAACGTGAGTAAATAATAGCTGGGCCAGCCAATATTGTAGATCTCAATAATTGAATTGTTGACAACTTGACAATTTTGGTTGTATAATTTTGGTTTTGAGTTTGTTCTTTGGTTGACCTATAGGCCTATCGAAGTATGGGCGTAGACTATTTTAACGATTTGTCCACAGTGTAAAGCCTAATTTAATCAGCATGGATTTTGTGATAACAGCTTTTTACTGAAAATCCCTGGGCAATCCATGTGTGTAGACTGCAGTTTTGGTAATGTCATCAAGGTACAGTAGGCCTATACCTTATTGACTTGGAAAGGTCATTGTTTTATATATAAGGCTGTCATTATCATCTGAAATGCTTTACATTCGTACGGGATTCAGCAATACGAAAGTAGCGTTAGGGCTCTATTCAATCTGTATCGCTGAAGTGTTACAGATTGCGCGGTAGAAATGTAAAGGTAATTTCCGATTGAGCCAACATATGCAGTAGGGATTAACATGGTAACCGGGATCCCAGGACTGTCCCGGGAACACTCTTCACGTTTCCCAATTTCTTTTTTAAATGACAAGACCGGGGATATCAGAAAAATTTTCCCCAATGTTGCACTAATGCATTTCCACAAAATACACAACATGCGCAGCAGCAGATTAGCAAAAAATGTAATAGCATATTATCCAAACAGGTTGTCGCGTGGAAGCCTTTAGCCGAGTGTATCTACTTCACACAAAGTTGCCATAAATTCAAAGCACACGCATAATTGACACTGCCAGACTGCACACGAGACCCAAATGCAGTTAATAAACCCTAAAGGAAACCCCTACAGTATAGCCTCTAAAATAATGTGTGCCTCTTTGAGCTGTCACTAGCTATGTTTCCATCCAGTTGGCGATTTACATGCGAATATTCAAAATTCTGATGTTTTTGTCACAAAAAATGTTGTGTTATATAGCGAATGTGCCCACTCTGGTATTGGCACCTGCGCTCTAGCCAACAGCTGGCAGATACAGTGCAGGTATATACTACATTATGAGATTATTATTGACAAAAGAGCAACATTATCTTAAATTGTCAAACGGAAGCCAAGCATCAATCAACATGTCACCAGAATAAGACCCTCGATATTTATTGAAAATGACATTCTTTATCGGACATTTTTTATCTGACATGTACTTAACGCACAAAAAAGTTTGGATGGGAACCTGGTTATTGTGACTCTTCAGACAGTCACAATATTGATAGGCCTATGCACAATTCACTACAGAGGCATCTCTGTCTGTTAACAATTCGGAGAGGCATGAGAAAAAATTTACAATCTTCTCCTGTCCTAGAGCCTAACCACTGGGCACAGTTCAGTTCAACGTCTAATTTGATTTACATTTGGTTGAGTTGTCAACTAACGTGAATTCAACAAGAAATGTCACCATGTCATTTGATTTAGCTTAAAGCTTTGATGAAAAAAATACTAAATTCCCTTACTTTGATGACTTTTTGCAAATCCAATCAGTTTTCCACTTTAATTCAACATCATCACATTACATTTTTTGTTTGAAATGACGTGGAAAGTTGATTGGACCAGTTTTTGCCCAGTGTTTTTTTTTCTTCCCTATCCAGTCCGAATCCTGCAGAAAACCCAAAATCCTGACTCCTGTCTCCCATAAGTTGCATTATTTCGCCTATGCATGCCAAAATACCGCTATAACATTTTCCCCGCTCCTCTGCACTGTCTTGTACTTGCTGCCCATTGATATTTAAACTATTTCCACTCTTCATCTCCCCATTATTCATCAGCTGATCTGCTATCTGTATAATCATCAACTAGATTGAGCTAAATTTAGGAGATATTCTGTCATTCGTTGAAGGAGGTTATCTAGCAAGCTTAGCAACGTTAGTCATTTTACTTTTGTTTGACTGCAGTTACGAAGTGCATTTGCAAAGTTTGTATGATTCGACAACGCTATACTCTATACTCGGGGTGTGCCCTTTACGTCCGGAGCATGCTCCATTTCGAGATAGCCTACTGCTGAAATACGCTGAATTAATTGAGGAACATGATAACGCTCTGAATTGATAACCGGCCTGTTTTGCCAGTTCACAACAATGTCATTGGCGATCAAAGATACACTACCAGTCAAAAGTTTGGACACACTTACTCATTCAAGGTTTTTTCTTTATTTTTACTATTTTTTACATTGTAGAATAATAGTAAAGACATCAAAACTATGAAATAACACATATGGAATCATGTAGTAACCAAAAAGGTGTTAAACAAATCAAAATATATTTTATTTTATTTATTTATAAAAGTCCATATCATGGCAAGAACAGTTCAAATAAACAAAGTTAAATGACAGTCCATCATTACTTTAAGAGATGAAGGTCAGTCAATCTGGAAAATGTCAAGAATTTTGAAAGTTTCTTCAAGTGCAATCGCAAAAACCATCAAGCGCTATGATGAAACTGGCTCTCATGAGGACCGCCACAGGAATGGAAGACCCAGAGTTACCTCTGCTGCAGAGGATATGTTCATTAGAGTTACCAGCCTCAGAAATTGCAGCCCAAATAAATGCTTCACAGAGTTCAAGTCACAGACACATCTCAACATTAACTGTTCAGAGGGGACTGTGTGAATCAGGCCTTTATGGTCGAATTGCTTCAAAGAAACCACTACTAAAGGACACCAATAAGAAGAAGAGACTTGCTTGGGCCAAGAAACACAAGCAATGGACATTAGACCGGTGGAAATGTGTCCTTTGGTTTGGAGTCCAAATTTGAGATTTTTGGTTCCAACCGCTGTTTCTTTGTGAGACGCGGTGTGGGTGAACGGATGATCTCTGCATGTGTAGTTCCCACCATAAAGCATGGAGGAGGAGGTGTTATGGTGTGGGGGTGCTTTGCTGGTGACACTGTCTGTGATTTATTTAGAATTCAAGTCACAATTAATCAGCATGGCTACCATAGCATTCTGCAGCGATATGCCATCCCATCTGGATTGGGCTTAGTGGGACTATCATTTGTTTTTCAACAGGACAATGACCCAACACACCTCCAGGCTGTGTAAGGACTATTTTAACAAGAAGGAGAGTGATGGAGTGCTGCATCAGATGACATGGCCTCCACAATCCCCCGACCTCAACCCCGTTGAGATGGTTTGGGATGTGTCAGACGGCAGTGTGAAGGAAAAGCAGCCAACAAGTGCTCAGCATATGTGGGAACTCCTTCAAGACTGTTGGAAAAGCATTCCAGGTGAAGCTGGTTGAGAGAATGCCAAGAGTGTGCAAAGCTGTCATCAAGGCAAAGGGTGAAGAATCTCAAATATAAAATATAGTTTGATTTGTTTAACACTTTTTTGGTTACTACATGATTCCATATGTGTTGTTTCATAGTTTTGATGTCTTCACTATTATTCTACAATGTAGAAAATAGTACAAATAAAGAAAAACCCTTGAATGAGTAGCTGTGTGAGTAACTTTTGACTGGTACTGTAGTTACTCTATCATTACTAAATATCAGTTTCATTTGCTCTGAAATCTTTACTTAAAATGCCGACATGGTGGTGCAGCTCCCCTCTTATTTGGGGAGAACCCTGGCATAGTGACCATATCGTGGTTTTAAACGCTTTAAATGGGACTTCCGATTTTTGCGGTATTTCATGGGACTCTCAGGATAAAACAATTTTTTCTTCCAGTACTGAAACTTTTGATTGATTTTTGGGAAAATATTAATTCCTAATATGCAGCGTTTACCGTGAATGTAGTCTCCGCTGTTGCGCGAACATTGCCTTTCAATTTAAATCACGCTGTAACGCCGAATTTCTGCAATACAGATTGAACAGCGTCCTTAGTCATCCTCAATGTCCTCTCGAACTATGTTGTTCGTGTGTTTATAGTCGGGTCAGCCATAATAAATTGGTGGGTGCTTATATTTGTCCTAATTCACACATGTACCAGTGTGTATTAATATGCATGTGTGAATTGGAAATGTGTTGTTTGCATATCCCAACTCCCCCAGAGAGTGGGGTTGCGTCCAGTGTTTGCCATTAGCAATGGTGACCCTGGAGCAATTAGGGTTAAGTGCGTTGCTCAAAGGGCACATTGGCAGATTTTTCAATTTGTCTGCTCGGGATTCAAACTAGCGGCCTTTCGGTTGATGGCCCAACACTCTAACCGCTAAGCTATCATGTCTTCCCACTGGGCACACACTGGTTGAATAAATGTTGTTTCCACGTCATTTCAATGAAATTACGTTGAATTGACATCTCTGCCCAGTGGGTTGAGACACGTGAGTGTGTGGTGATGTCCCAGTCTCGCTGAACCGTCGGGACGGATGGGGCACACCCCGGAAGGGGCATGCCATCGGGACGGACGGGGCACGCCACCGCAATTAGCCTGCTTGTCCATGGGGTGATGAGACTGAGCTTTCATTAGTTGCATTATGGCAGTGAGTTAGACAAGCCATGCAACCCGGCCCGAGCATTAGAAACAACACGCTTTGCCTCATGGTAGTCAGTTTGCCTCGGAGCATTTCAAACAAAACAAGTAGGTTAGGTAGTGAGAAAATAAAGATAATGTCATTAATGAGTATGGTCATAGAACTGTATACAGGCCTAAGTAAGTTTTCATTACAAGTAATTTCACTTTAGCCTCTGATAAAGCCCTGACAGTAGCCTATATGCTCTCTATGCTAGGCTATACAGTACATCTGATTGAGCTAACAACCTCTTTCAGTATATAGTTTAGCCTACAGATTCTAGAATGATTCTGACCTTGTCTTAATTCATTCTAAGGCTGGTCATAGTTTCACACCTGAGGGGATGGAGATATCCGAACAGTGCTACATTTTAATATTATCCGTTACATTCAATATCCTCCCACCCAGATGATCAGTGAAATACAGTGGAGTAAAGTTAAAGAAGCCTTTCACATTGAATCATCTCGTGACCTCCCTTTTGGAACAAGCTGGCGCCCTCCAAAAATGTTTTTGATGACTGACTGGGACGGTGAATAACCCTGGCACCATTCATGTGTCTAAGAGCTGATGGGGAAAATTAGTCTCCTTTCTCCTTGTAGTCAGTGTTGCTCCCCAGTCAGTTCTCCCCTTGGATTTGTCTTTCACCCAGTGGCTTGCTGCCGTTTCACACTCTATTTCTCTTTCCATTCAAAATGCTCCACATATGAAGTATCACACTTATAGGAATGGAGTCCCACAGGTCGCACATGACCATATCTCATAGAATTACCTTTCCTGCAACATAGCCTACATGCACGTATATAAAGCAATTAATGTGATCTATCAAGTTGAATGCAAACAGTGATTTAAAAACCATATCTCTCCCCTAGGCTTGGTTATATTTAGACTGCATCTCCAGGGGCAGGCAAAGTATCTGTCAAGTGTGGAGATGACACAAGCCTCTCAAGTCTCTAGAGCCAGCGGTTAGGAAGTGACATATTGCTGTGCTGCTCTGGCCTCAAATCACTGGCACTCACTGTCTCTTTCTCTCTCTTTATCTCTCGCTCTCTCTCTCTGTCCTCTCTCTCCCCACTCACTCTTTCTCTCCCCTTCTCTTTCTCTTCTCCCTCGTTCTCTCTCTCCCTCTTCCTCTTTTTCTGCCTGTCTCTCGGGTGGAAGCTGCAGTCAAGTGGCTCTAGATAGGAGCTCTGTTGTTGTCTTACAGTGAGACAGGGGATATCTGTCGACTTTGCCACAGAGGCGCTCCATCTCACGCACACGCCATCTTCTCTCCAAATCAATTAGCATTCACTTTGGGCTCCACGTTAGCGGCAGGCGAAATGTTTGCCCCTTCAGAAACATGTCATAAAATAATCTTAAAATCCACTTTATTTCCTTATCTCATTGATCTAGTCAGTTCTGGTCTTGAAAGGGCTTTTTTGTGTAGGTGAAAATAAGATACTTTTTCAGATTTTCATTTAGAGTTATTTCAAGTGTACTGTTGTTCCACACCCCATATGGTTTATTGTCAGATTAGGCAACCTAATCATAATTACATGTATGGTTGCCCTGGTATGAAATGTGTGGTATGGAATTCATGCTCTGCATACATTTTAGCAATTTGATAGATGTGTATTGGATGCTCTGTAATTGTATATTTTTTCTGTCATGGCGCTTTTAGTTATTTTAACATGACAATTGTTTGTTGACTCCTCTTGTCTCATCCTCATGTCCCTTTGTATTTAATGTCTACTGCTGTCAATTGTGTGACTGTCTTGTAATGTCAACTCAACTGTATAGTCTTACGTCTGTAATGTATTTTTGGTTGTGTGTATGGACCCCAGGTAGACTAGCTGTTCTTCACACTAGAAGGGGGACCCCCCTTCAAGCTAATGTGCAGTCATTCTGACTGCAACATTCTAACAGTGTAATTCATACATTTCATATATGCTGTCGCAAAAATAATAATTTGCTTGTGTTTATGAAGCTCTTAGGTTACATTAGAATACGAGGAAAAATATTTTAAATTTTCACAATAGCATTTTCATTACTTTATGTTACTGTAGGCCAGGGGTTCCCAAACTTTTTTCATCTAAGACCCCATTTTGATATCTGAAAATTCTCACGACCACAACCATGTGAAAATAATTATGTAATTAACAGCCAATGTTGACTTTTTTATTTGGGGCTATGGCAGTCAATTGCAGATTGAGATTGTCTTCTCAACTTACAATCACATACTTTTAATGTGGGGCTACAGTGGGGGAAAAAGTATTTAGTCAGCCACCAATTGTGCAAGTTCTCCCACTTAAAAAGATGAGAGAGGCCTGTAATTTTCATCATAGGTACACGTCAACTATGACAGACAAATTGAGATTTTTTTTTCCAGAAATTCACATTGTAGGATTTTTTATGAATTTATTTGCAAATTATGGTGGAAAATAAGTATTTGGTCACCTACAAACAAGCAAGATTTCTGGCTCTCACAGACCTGTAACTTCTTCTTTAAGAGGCTCCTCTGTCCTCCACTCGTTACCTGTATTAATGGCACCTGTTTGAACTTGTTATCAGTATAAAAGACACCTGTCCACAACCTCAAACAGTCACACTCCAAACTCCACTATGGCCAAGACCAAAGAGCTGTCAAAGGACACCAGAAACAAAATTGTAGACCTGCACCAGGCTGGGAAGACTGAATCTGCAATAGGTAAGCAGCTTGGTTTGAAGAAATCAACTGTGGGAGCAATTATTAGGAAATGGAAGACATACAAGACCACTGATAATCTCCCCTCGATCTGGGGGCTCCACGCAAGATCTCACCCCGTGGGGTCAAAATGATCACAAGAACGGTGAGCAAAAATCCCAGAACCACACGTGGGGGACCTAGTGAATGACCTGCAGAGAGCTGGGACCAAAGTAACAAAGCCTACCATCAGTAACACACTACGCCGCCAGGGACTCAAATCCTGCAGTGCCAGACGTGTCCCCCTGCTTAAGCCAGTACATGTCCAGGCCCGTCTGAAGTTTGCTAGAGTGCATTTGGATGATCCAGAAGAGGATTGGGAGAATATCATATGGTCAGATGAAACCAAAATAGAACTTTTGGTAAAAACTCAACTCGTCGTGTTTGGAGGACAAAGAATGCTGAGTTGCATCCAAAGAACACCATACCTACTGTGAAGCATGGGGGTGGAAACATCATGCTTTGGGGCCGTTTTTCTGCAAAGGGACCAGGACGACTGATCCGTGTAAAGGAAAGAATGAATGGGGCCATGTATCGTGAGATTTTGAGTGAAAACCTCCTTCCATCAGCAAGGGCATTGAAGATGAAACGTGGCTGGGTCTTTCAGCATGACAATGATCCCAAACACACCGCCTGGGCAACGAAGGAGTGGCTTCGTAAGAAGCATTTCAAGGTCCTGGAGTGGCCTAGCCAGTCTCCAGATCTCAACCCCATAGAAAATCTTTGGAGGGAGTTGAAAGTCTGTGTTGCCCAGCGACAGCCCCAAAACATCACTGCTCTAGAGGAGATCTGCATGGAGGAATGGGCCAAAATACCAGCAACAGTGTGTGAAAACCACCATAATTTGCAAATAAATTCATAAAAAATCCTACAATGTGATTTTCTGGAGAAAAAATATCTCATTTTGTCTGTCATAGTTGACGTGTACCTATGATGAAAATTACAGGCCTCTCTCATCTTTTTAAGTGGGAGAACTTGCACAATTGGTGGCTGACTAAATACTTTTTTTCCCCACTGTATATCAGTCAATTGCAAATGAGTCTGTCATCTAATGCTGCGTTCAAAACAAGTTTCGACTTCAGTTTGTTCAAGACAACTGGAAACTAGGGAAAAAAACGAGCTCCGACTGGGGAAAATAGCTTTGAACGGTCATCCAACTCGAATTCCAAGTCGGGAACTCTGGCCTCTTTCTAAAGCTCTGACTTTCCGACCTGAAGATCACTGACGTCATGATTTGTCCTCGTTTTTTTTTTAAACGTTCCCAGTTCTCTTGAACGCACCCTTATCTCACCACCACTAATGAGATGGGTGTGCTTGATGCATGTCGCGTCAGAGCTTCTCAAAGTCAGGGGGCGTGGTCGATAGTTTGCACCTCATCTGCTGTCACATCCAATCTGGATTGATTTTTGATTTTGGCACACTCTGGTTGAATTTAGTCTTTTAGATTTCAATAATTTTCATTTAGATTTTTGAAGTTAACCACATTACAAAGACAATATAAACTACCAGTCAAAAGTTTGGACACACCTACTCATTCAATTTTTTTTTTTTTTTACTATTTTTTCAATGTAGAATAATAGTGAAGACATCGAAACTATGAAATAACACATATGGAATCATGTAGTAACCAAAAAAGTGTTAAACAAATCAAAATATATTTTTTATTTGAGATTCTTCAGCCACCCTTTGCCTTGATGACATCTTTGCACACTCTTGGCATTCTCTCAACCAGATTCATTAGGTAGTCACCTGGAATGGATTTCAATTATAATGCATTTCGAAAGTATTCAGAACCCTTGACTTTTTCTATATTTCGTTACGTTAAAGCCTTATTCTATAATGGATTAAATAAATAAAAATCCTTATCAATCTACACACAATACCCCATAATGACAAAGTTAATAAAAGTTTTTTGGAAATGTTTGCAAATGTATTCAAAATTAAAAACAGAAATACCTTATAAATACCTTTGCTATGAGACTCGAAATTGAGCTCAGGTGCATCCTGTTTCCATTGATCATCCTTGAGATGTTTCTACAACTTGATTGGAGTCCACCTGTGGTAAATTCAATTGATTGGACATGATTTGGAAAGGCACACCCCTTTCTATATAAGGTCCCACAGTTGACAGTGCATGTCAGAGCAAAAACCAAGCCATAAGGTCGAAGGAATTGTCCGTAGAGCTCCAAGACAGGATTGTGTCGAGGCACAGATTTGGTGAAGGGTACCAAAAAATTTCTGCAGCATTGAAGGTCCCCAAGAACACAGTGGCCTCCATCATTCTTAAATTGAAGAAGTTTGGAACCACCAATACACTTCCTAGAGCTGATCGCCTGGCCTAACTGAGCAATCGGGGGAGAAGGGCCTTGGTCAGTGAGGTCACCAAGAACCCCACCTCTGTGGAGATGGGAGAACCTTCCAGAAGGACAACCATCTCTGCAGCACTCCACCAATCAGGCCTTTATGGTAGAGTGGCCAGACGGAAGCCACTCCTCAGTAAAAGGCATATGACAGCCCACTTGGAGTTTGCCAAAAGGCACCTAAATGACTCTCAGACTATGAGAAACAAGATTCTCTGGTCTGATGAAACCCAGATTGAACTCTTTGGCCTGAATGCAAAGCATCACGTCTGGAGGAAACCTTGCACCATCCCTACGGTGAAGCATGGTGGTGGCAGCATCATGCTGTGGGGATGTTTTTCAGCAGCAGGGACTGGGAGACTAGTCAGGATCAAGGGAAAGCTAAACGGAGCAAAGTACAGAGAGATCCTTGATGAAAACCTGTTCCAGAGCGCTCAGGACCTCAGACTGGGGCAAAGGTTCACCTTCCAACAGGACAACGACCCTAAGCCCACAGCCAAGACAACGCAGGAGTGGCTTTGGGACAAGTCTCTGAATGTCCTTCAGTGGCCCAGCCAGAGCCCTGACTTGAACCCGATCGAACATCAATGGAGAGACTTGAAAATAGCTGTGTAGCGACCCTCCCCATCCAACCTTACAGAGCTTGAGAGGATCTGCAGAGAAGAATGGGAGAAACTCCCCAAATACAGGTGTGAAAATCTTGTAGCTTTATACCCAAGAAGACTCGAGGCTGTAATCGCTGCTTCAACTAAGAACTGTGTAAAGTGTCTGAATACTTATGCAAATGTGATATTTAAGTTTTTTATTCTTTATACATTTACAAACATTTCTAAAGACCTGTTTTTGCTTTGTCATTATGGGTTATTGTGTGTAGATTGATGAGGGACATTTTTTAAATCAATTTTAGAATAAGGCTGTAACGTAACAAAATGTGGAAAACAATCAAGGGGTCTGAATACTTTCCGAATGCACTGTAAGTGTCGATGTGAAAGCAGTCAAAAATAGTCAATTATTTATAGGCTACATCGGATACCATAGCGAATTTGTCTGATTCCAGGCATTGCATTCTCGCTTCTTTGTCATCAAAATGGAGGTAACGCATGAAGCTCTCCATATACACGCTTTTTCCACCGAATGCTCCACGGACATACAGGATTGAAATGAATGCTTCCAGCTCCTCAACAGACTGATCCCAGGCAGTGTCTCCTTGCTCCCTGTGCTGGTGAGTGCATTGCTTTTTTGCTTGAGATGTAGGGCCTGCTCTCTTAGTGATTACATTTTGTGCTTATTATCGGCCCATAGCATTGTCACCAGCTTGTTCCTTCCTCCTGTATGAGCGTTACATTTGGTGGTGGCACGGACATCTGCTCAGTGGGCATCATTCTGGCTTTTTTGCGCTTAGGTCTCGGAGGTGTAGGTTCAGGCTGAGCCTCAGAATCAGAAGAATAATCATCAGAGATGTCATGATTAATTTCTTACCCACCATCTGAGTCGTTTTCATTCAGATCTTGTAGCAGTGATAACGCACACTCTTAGTAAAAAAAAGTGCTAGATAGAACTTAAAAGGGTTCATCGTCTGTCCCCATAGGGGAACCCTTTGAAGAACCCTTTTTGGTTCCATGTAGAACCATTTTGGTTCCAGCTAGAACTCTTTTGGGTTCCATGTAGAACCCTTTCCACAGAGGGTTCTACATGGAACCCAAAAGGGTTCTACCTGGAACCCAAACGTGTTCTACCTGGAACCAAAAAGGTTTCTCCTATAGGCACAGCCGAAGAACCCTTTTGGAACCCTTTTTTCTAAGAATGAATCATGTGCATCCATTTGTCTTGTTCTTCTTGCAATTTTAAATTACACATACTCTCACTGTGTACTCCAAGTAGGCTAGAGTAGACTGATAAAGCTTGGATTTGTAGGAGTGATCTAGGGTGCAAACCATTTTGAGATTATAATTGGAATATACCAATACAATAGAATGGCCCGCCCTGTTCTTCTGTCACAATTGGTGATTACATAATTATGCATTGTTCGCTTCCCCTCGCTCAACAACTCAACCATTCTCCCCCATCAAGGACAGTCAAATTCATGAGCAGTCAAAATGACTGCTTTAGCTGTTCTAGTGTTAAAGTTGTTCTTGCAGTACTGTTACCCACTAAGCAAACCTCACTTTGAGCTGTGAGTGATTAAATTAGAACCAGATCGGGAGTGCAGAGGAACAGGAACTGCCCTCTTTACTTAAGCGTTGAGAGATGTTTTTGAGTGGTTTGAGTTTACTGTAATTCAAACCATATGCACATCTTGCTTTTATAGTGAAAAAATAGGGCCAATATTCATTTCCAAAATATTTGTCTTGCATTATCAACCCCACCCTGCAGTTTTATAGACTAGTTAGATACTCTCTTGTGTGTGTGTGATTGTGTTTGTGCATGCATCCTCATCAATAGCATGATTTACTGTCATTTTTGCGGGTGATGGAATTTTGTGGTGATTCATTCCATTGCTGTTCATTAATGTTAATTTACTTTAGTCCAAAAACATCAGTGTCACTTCAGCGTACATTTGATGATGTATTATCTAGTGTAGTCAATTGCAGTGTATTGAGTTTAATCTTAGGCTTAGGTACTATTTTTACAAATTTACAAGAGATCATGGCATGATGAGAAGTACACTCATTGAAGCCACATCTATGGTGTCCATATTTGGACAGCCTCAGTCTCAGCAAGAGATTGTCCTAATATGGACACCACACAAACCTTACATGGTTATAGTCAGTTTCCCTTTCAGAACCAAAACCTTGAAGATGACACCACAGGGCCTCAACTTCGTTTTTTGGATGATGAAATGTGTTTTATGCACAACCATTAACTCCCCACGGCAAGTGATTGCTCCAATCGGCAATGCGTGTCAGAAAGAAAGTGCCTCAACCTTCTGTGGAAATGAAAGGTAAACACAGTAGGGATAATATTTATCCTGTTTGTGCTAGGATATTAATTAACCTATTATTAAGCTTAGGTTAGGGAACCACCGTGCTTATAGAGCCGATAACTCTGCTGAAGTAGTCTTCTCACAGTCTGCACTTTTTTCCCCATCTCGCTCTCTCCGAACAGATGATACCACCATCCCTGTTTCTTTACGAGTCGTTAGACTTAACTTTGGGGAGAAATTGAGACTTTTTCTGCTGTGCTGGACATGCAGATGTGTATCTTTGCTGGTTTTATGTTTCTGTGTTGTGGTGGTTGGATTCTGGCCAGTCATAGCACAAGCCCTCTGTTAGTGCCGTTGGTCCTTCAAGTCATAATTAACAGACCTCACAAAATTACCATTCAAGGATTTTCTCCAATGGACCAAGACTGAGGTAACGCAGACTCTCCCTCAGGGAAATTCCCTGAGTTCGTGTCCCATCATTTTAAGGCCTGACATGAGTTTCCTCCTTAGAAGGAAAAAAAGAGCCTTTGTGGTTGTGTTTATGTACTGCTGCTCCCTTTTATAGCAGTAACAAATTGAGCATGTTTTGGGATTTAGCGGAAACGTGTGCGGCTAACGCAGGTGCCACTGTTCCCAACCCCCCTATTTGCTGTCTCTCCTGTGTCTATTCCTGGCCTCTTTACCTTGGTGATTATGCGATCTGACAGGCTAACTGCAGTGTACATGGCTTCCGGAGAAGACAAAAGGCTAAGGTCCCTCTCAGATGCCTACCTTCTCTTTGTGTTCACTGAAACGTGGCATTTAGGAAAATACATGCCATTTACAGGAGTCAGAGTAACAAAAAGAAATCGATGTTGCTTTGAAAAAATGTAGATTTTAAGGTATGATATTTAAGATGTGACATATAAGACTGTGTCCTTATCAAGCTATAGAAAGGGCATCTCTGGTTCCTATTTTGTGCCCTGTTTTGGTGGTAGTGTATCTGCTTTTTCTGTACCAGTGAATTACATTAGTCAGATAGCATGGCATCCTCATTATTTTAGCAGTGCTATTTCCCAGTGGAATGATAGGAGATAACAAGGGCCTGCCACCGTCTTACGTTACGGCGGTAATGACTGCAGACGTTCGTCTCAAAAAACAAACATTTCCTGTCAGGCGGGGAAAATGCCATCCACTCTATTAATCTCTACACTTGGATGCACTCCTAACGTTGGATAATGAGGAAACACAGGACCTTCCATGCCCCCCACCCTCCACAATCCTCAAACCCACTGTGCACCAACTAGTTGCATCAATGTTGTTTCAACGTAATTTGTCAACGTATTGTGACGTGGAAAATACATTGGATTTGAAAATAGTATTTAACTGTTGTTTTGAGGGTGAAATTTCAACCACAGAATTATGTCATCATTATAACCCATTTTCAACATAGACAAACCTTGAAATTGAACCTTTGAAACAAAGTCAGATATATATATTTTTTGTTTTGACAATTCGTTTTTAATGTTTATTGCACAGCACCCCACAAACACAACACAAAAACAAAACCCCCACTATACAACACATTCCCCAAGGTGATCAACATATGGTTTCCAAATTTCATCAAACACTTTGTGTTTTTGTTTAGTAGCAATTAGATCTAGATGACAAAACTTTCACTGATATTGATCACCAATATTTACATTAACCAACAGACATAATCGTGGAGATAGATGGATATAAATTCCTAGACACAATGAAATGATAGCACATACTGTACATTATCCCAAAATGGTGTCAGTTTATCACAGGACCACAGCATATGCAATAGCTTTCCTTTGTGCTTTTTGCATCTCCAACAGAGATGTGACATTTCTGGGTGCATTATATGCATTCTGGCAGGAGTGTAGTAGTTCATGTCTTAGGTTGTAGGAGCAGGTATGAACATTTTCACATAACTGTGACTAATGGTACTCCTCAATTTCTTCCTTTAGATCTGTTTCCCATTTTGTCCTCATACTGTGGGTTCTGAACCATCAGGTAGATTTTCAATCAACCCTTTATATAACTTGGCAATCAACTTTTTTGGCTTAGCTGCTTCTTTCAGTATTCTTTCTATGCTAGATGCCTTCGGTTCATCCAAATTCTGTTGAAGCGATTGAATAAGATTTCTGAGTTGTAAGACCTTGGATCGGCCTTGGATAATCCAAATCTTTCTTGTAATTGTTTGAATTACAGTAGTGATCCATCATAGTACACGTTCAAAATTCATGATGCCACTTTGGAACCAGGACCTAAAGGTGTTGTCATTAAACACTGGAGGTAAGGTGGGGTTATTCCAAATAGGGGTGCCTGGCGATATTGGTTCTTTCCATCGCATTAATTTATGTACATTTTCCCAAATACTAATGGAATTGAGAATCATTGGACTGTCTCTTTTTTCTTCAATGCCTTGGACCCAAAGTAGTGAATATATTTTAGATCATAAGGTATTACATTTATGGCTTTGATACTCCTCCATGCACAAGGATAGTCTGCTGTCCATTGTTTTAGTGAACGCAGTTTTGCAGCCTAGTAATACATCTTCATATGAGGTAGTCCAAGACCACAAGCTTTATAGGGTAAGTGTAAAACAGTCAATTTGACTTGGTCTTTCCATTCCGTTGGATGTTTATATCTCCACAGTTCACATAGACCCATCTCTTTGATGTTGTGGTTTAATACCTTAGACATGTTAGGAAGCGGGTATAGTTTAGTTGATAACTTGTCTAGAGTTGCAACAATCATGTTCGTCTTTCCCCTCCTCCCCTTTCAATTTTGATGCTTCCCACATGTATCTGTCCAGTACTGTTGCACAGGTGAGAGAGCAACCTTATTGGTGCCTCCACAGTGGCCATTCCCTTAAATGCAGGTTATTGGTCAGTCTCTATGCAATACAAAGAAAATATATATAGTATAGTTTTGGCCAGACTTACAGTAAATGCGCTCTAGCCACAAATGTCCTATTTTACGTAAAGTTATGAAGGAGAGAAAAATATATATATATATATATATATATATATATATATATATATATATATATATATAATATAATAATACGGCTCATGATTCCATTGGTAGGTATATTTTTGCACAACTAGGACTAGATGAAAGGACTAGATGAAAGACATTTTAAAAATTCTTAAGCATGGGAGCTGCGTGTTCAGCTCCCATACCTATTCCCAACCACTGCAGAATGAGTGTCAGTACTATGTGTCGATGCTATATGCAGTCAACTAGTATAATTAGTGCTTGTGAAGTAAATATAGTGATTATTATTAAGGAGTCCTGTCTAGGGCTGGTTCTACCTTCTGAGACATATGAGACCCTTCTAAAGTATACAGTGCATTCGGAAAGTACTCAGACCACTTGACTTTTTCCTTTTTTTTTTACGTTACAGCCTTATTCTAAAATGGATTAAATTGTTGTCCCCCCTCATCAATCTACACACAATACCCCATAATGACAAAGCAAAAACCGGTTTAAACTTTGTTTTTCAAAAAGAAAAACAACTGACATATCACATTTACATAAGTATTCAGACTTTTAATCAGTACTTTGTTGAAGCACCTTTGGCAGCGATTACAGCCTCGAGTCTTCGTGGGTATGACGCTACAAGCTTGGCACACATGTACTTGGGGAGTTTCTCCCATTTTTCTCTGCAGATCCTCTTAAGCTCTGTCATGTTGGATGGGGAGCGTCACTGCACAGCTATTTTCAGGTCTCTCCAGACATGTTCGATCAGGTTCTAGTCCGGGCTCTGGCTGGGACACTCAAGGACATTCAGAGACTTGTCCCGAAGCCACTCCTGTGTTGTCTTGGCTGTGTGCTTAGGGTTCGTTGTCCTGTTGGAAGGTGAACCTTTGCCCCAGTCTGAGGTCCTGAGCACTCTGGAGCAGGTTTTCATCAAGGATCTCTCTGTACTTTGTTCCATTCATCTTTACCTCGATCCTGACCAATCTCCCAGTCCCTGCCACTGAAAAGATTTCCCCACAGCATGATGCTGCCACCACCATGCTTCACCGTAGGGATGGTGCCATGTTTCCTCCAGACATGACGCTAGGCATTCAGGCCAAAGATTCAGGTTTCATCCGACCAGAGAATCTTGTTTCTCATTGTCTGAGAGTCATTTAGGTGCCTTTTGGCAAACTCTAAGCGGGCTGTCATGTGCCTTTTACTGAGGAGTGGCTTCTGTCTCCACAGAGGAAGTCTGGAGCTCTGTCAGAGTGACCATCGGTTTCTTGGTCACCTCCCTGACCAAGGCCCTTCTCTCCCAATTGCTCAGTTTTGCCGGGCGGCCAGCTCTAGGAAGAGTCTTGGTGGTTCCAAACTTCTTCCATTTAAGAATGATGGAGGCCACTGTGGTCTTGGGGACCTTCAATGCTGCAGACATTTTTTGGTACCCTTCCCCAGATCTGTGCCTCGACACAATTCTGTCTTGGAGCTCTACGGACAATTCCTTCGACCTCATGGCTTGGTTTTTGCTCTGACATGCACTGTCAACCGTGGGACTTTATATAGACAGGTGTGTGCTGTTCCAAATCATGTCCAATCAATTGAATTTACCACAGCTGGACTCCAATCAAGTTGTAGAAACATCTCAAAGATGATCAATGAAAACAGGATGCACCTGAGCTTCATTTCGAATCTCATAGCAAAGGGTCTTAATACTTTTGTAAATAAGGTATAATTTTTTATGGTTTATAAATTTGCTAACATTTCTAAAAACCTGTTTTCGCTTTGTCATCATGGGGTATTGTGTGTAGATTGATGAGGATTTACTTTTTTTAAATCCATTTTAGAATAAGGCTGTAACGTAACAAAATGTGGGAAAAGGGAAGGGGTCCGAATACTGCACTGTACATTAATACATTAATAATTTGTCTTGGCCAGTGTGATAGGCCTACTTCTTGTTGTTATTTTGCTGAAAAAAGGAATAGGTTATCCCTCTCAGGGTCAATCACAAGTGACAGGGTTCGCACAAGGTGCTTGAGGTGCTTAAAGTACTTGAATTTGGCAGTCTGAAATTCAAGTACTGCAATACCTTGAAAATCTGACATTTTCTCAAGTTGGTACTTGAAATGTACTTGGATTAAAATGAGAGGAGAACAGATAATGATCAAATATGTTTATGAAAAATATTATAAAAATGTATTGGTCTTTCGAAATAATTTCCAGTCAGACTACCAAGTTTTATTTCCTCATGTGTTTTGCGCTGTGGTTGCCAGGCGAGCTCGTTCCACCCACTCAGCCAGGCAGGTACAGAACTGACTGATTAGGCACCGCCAAACGTCACATCGATAGCTAAAATGCCGGGTAAATGTAGATTAAATCCTGCCTTTGTGCGTATGGAACATTTCTGGGAACTTTTATTTCAGCTCATGAAACATGGGACCAACACTTTACATGTTGCATTTTATGTTTTTGTTCAGGATAGTTTACTCTCCTTTTTTTAACACTACATCACTGGACCCAACCATGCCCAGACCATGTAAGGTGCAGAAAATGCGTCAGACTTTGACATTGCGAGCACATGAAGAGCCACATGAAAGGGGAAAGATACAACTCTGCAACCTGTGCTGGCGCCAGTTCTACATTATGTGATTTTTTCTCAGAAACAACCTCCAGAGCTTTTTTTGCCCATCGCCTCATTCAGAGGGTGCCTGCGATATTCCACTTTATCAAGCGGCAGCCTTGCTCCTGCCGGGTTTTCCTCACACAGCCCACCCGCCCTTCTCCAGACCGGCGACACTAAAGCTGCCAGTTGGAAGCAAGACACTTTTTCGTAGCTATTACGTAGTAGATTCCCAAAGGCCCAATAAAGACACAGTCATTAAGCTGGAATTGTATAGTAATTGGAAATGTGTGTTCACCAGGAGGCATGTTCCAAAAATCTAATTACAAAATCATCAGTACTGATTTACCACTCATGTATGTAGTAAATAAGTAGTGAAACAATGTATTATTGAGTAGAACTTGTAAGGTAGTGATGAGGTTGTGGCGATATACTGTCATCTGGTGGCGACTAGAAACAATGGCATAATATGAACTATTACAAACTGATGGTCCTTGAAAATAAATATTAGTGCTTGAAAAAGTACTTGAAAGTCCTTGAATTTGACTTGCCACTGTCTGTACGAACCCTGAAGAGAAAAACAACATAAAATGCACTTGCCATCACTGTGTTAATTGAGATAAAAATAATTTGATTATTTAGGCATTAGGCATCGTTATAGTATATTAAAGAGAGAAATTCGTTCAACTCTCCATATAATTATTCAATGTAATAAATGAAAACAGATGTAGGCCTATAACCACTGGAGTAGCCTACAGTTCCGTTGTACTGCACACAACCAAATGTGGGGCACACTCGTCTTGACCCACCGGGGGACAGAGTAGGCAGATCACTAAAGCCTTGTTCACACTGCAGGCCTTAATGCTCAAATCCGTTTTGGAATATTGACTGTCCAAACAGCAAATTAGAAGTGACCAAATCGGATTTGTGTGTGTTCAGACAGCAGTCATGGCTATCTTAGTTCTCATAGTAACAACGGGTATGTGCGCAGTGGTGTAGTCTGATTGGTGGTGGTGCTCGTGCTTGCTGTCACTCAAAAGTTATGTAGCAAGCAAAGTTGACAACAATGTCTGCCATGGACGTTTCCCAGTTGCTTTGAATGTTCAAAATCATAGTATAAGAATACTTTTAAAGTCTCAAAGGATAAGATTATCCAACTTTCAAAACGAGTCCTTTTTGGCTAGCCACAGCAGCCAACTAGCTAGCTAGGTAGCGGTTTAGCTTTCTAGCACATTCACTAATTTGTTTTTAAACAACTAACAATAGTTGGCTACCACATGTTCTTGTCAAACTGTCAACAGAGTAGCTAGCAAGCAACAATATATGCCAAATAACAATATAAAAACCAGTTGAGGGCAAATACATCAGATTTTACCGTTCAGATGAAGTTGGTTTGAAATGTGACTTGAAATATCCGATTCCATGTGCTTTTCAGCTGTTCATACTACAGGAAAAATAACAGATTAGAATCGGATATGCAACATCTTTTGATTTGAGGCTCTTCGAACTGCCAATGTGAACAAGGCTTAAGAGCGGGGTGGTATAATGGTAACATCAGTGCCAAAGAGAGTGCCATTTATTAATTTGATTTTTCAGAGTTTATCAGCTACATGTTCAGTTGGCCTAGCTACATTTCTTGTACATTTCACCTTGGGATTCAGTTAATGACATAATTTCGATATAATTGTCCAACAAAGAGCTGGAAATAATAATTGAAAGGTGCATAATTGTGGGCTTCACGCACATAGCCTGCTTCTTTGTCTCTCTCTTTTATAAAATCGGCAATTGCTCATGTTTCTTCAACATTCATTCAACAAATTAATTAACATTATTCATTGTACTTTCTATGGACAATAACAAGAAAAGGATAATCAACACATCATGTTGCCCACATTGATAACACATATTTTTCAATTCATGTATAAATTTGAATGTGGTGAAATAAATGCAAACTTCGCAAGGTGGAATCGAGCTACAGTTGCAGTACAGGTGCAATTCTTAACCATCTGAAAGGGAGGCACCGTGACCCAACCCGTTGCTGGCAGCAGTTCGATAAGGGACTAGTGAGAAAATCACAGCACTGATTACAGAAATTATTGCAGTTGATATGCAGCCATTATCAATGGTAAAGGATACCGGCTTCACTGCCCTGATGACATATCTAGAACCAGACTACAAGATGCCATGTCGAAAATCTGTGACGGCCTGGATAGAGGCCTGGATAAATTCTACAATGGTTGCTCTGCAAGTACAAAGCGCGAGCTCTCAAACACCATACGTGACGTTAACAACAGATTGTTGGATGTCTATGAACACGCTGACATACATCAATGCAACGAGCCATCACATTGATGAGAAGTGGGACATGATGTCACATGTACTGACATCGTTGCCCAGTGAGTGGGGTGCAGCAGTAAGGTGAGCGCTGTCTGGTAAATTGCCAGGACTGCGGTAGATTGAACTGCATTGCCCCCTTGCGGTCAAATGCAGGATCATATCTGAATTGTGAATCATCATTTTATGATTTCTTCTTAGCGTTTAAATGTTAAAACAATAAAGAAAATGGTGGTTTAAACATTAAGAATAATTGTACATTTGTCACATCCCTACTTAGGCTGTATGACATTAGATCTCTCCCAGTCTTTTTACACATATGGGCCATTTAAATTCTTCCCACCCACAATAATTGTCCAGATCATAGCAATCATCATGTTGTCTTGTTCACTTGTCAGTTCGTTACTTAAACAAATAGATCGTGGCTATAGCCTACTAATTCATGGGTTGTCATTTAGGCTGCATAGCCAATAGTCATTAAAGTGTTATTCATTTAGACAGATCACCTGAGTGGTGCTGTGATTGTCTTTTCAATAGCAATGAATGAAATGTATGGGTGAAGGCATTAACTGAAGGCATTAACGACACATACTGTACCTTTTCTCTTTTATGTATCCTTTCCTTTAACCTCCCGAGTGGCGCAGTGGTCTAAGGCGCTGCATCGCAGTGCTAGCTGTGCCACTAGAGATCCTGGTTCGAATCCAGGCTCTGCTGTAGCCGGCCGCAACCGGGAGACCAATGGGGCGGCGCGCAATTGGCCCAGCGTCATCCAGGGTAGGGGAGGGAATGGCCGGCAGGGAGGTAGCTCAGTTGGTAGAGCATGGCGTTTGCAACGCCAGGGTTGTGGGTTCGATTCCCATGGGGGGCCAGTATGAAAAAAAAGTAATAATAATAATAAAAAAATAATAATGTATGCACTAACTGTAAGTCGCTCTGGATAAGAGCGTCTGCTAAATGATGTAAATGTAATGTGGTGGGGTGTAATAGTCCATCGGTCACCTCATTTCAGTAGCCTAAACAGTTCAACAGTCCGGTGCCCCATCTGTCATAAATCGTGGGTTGAGACGCTGTCCTGTAGTACATACATTTCATTCATTGTTATTTCCACCGTTCTCCTTGTCCAGGTTATTCTGGAATCGGGGAGCTGATTTCAGTGTGATTTCTCTTTCCTTTCATTTGACCCGTATGGAAGGAACCTTGGGCTAGATTCTATCAGATCTGTGCTAGCCGAAACCCGCATAGCGGTTGTTTTGGTGGTGTCTGAGGTGAAGCTGCGTTAGAGCTGTCAAATCCACAAGCGGCTCCCAGCATTATACCTAAAGCGGACATTTCCATTGGCTGCACGGAGTTACATTAAGAAAAATCCAATGCAGCCTTGTTTACAAGTTCGAACACTGGAATGTGATATGTAATCTACACCTCGATTAGGCTGATAGAAATTGTCATTATTTTGTTTTAATGATTTTAAATTTGAGTGTCATGATTTCTATATAGCCTACACTTTCTTGTTTTGAACTTCTAACACGAGTGGGGTGGGTGTGGCTTCATGACAATGACCACACGAGCAGCCGTTCTGATTTGACAGCTGTTACACCTCCGAAACCGGCAAATCACCAGCTATGCGGGTGTCGGCTTTTGCCGGTTAATGCTTGATCTGATATCGGCCTTTGTTGTGCTTTTAAATGGTTAAAAGCGCAGTGACAACACATGTTGATGACAACTAAACGAAAAATCCAACATTGTTTTTTCATTGGAATTTGGTTGTGCTTTTAGATGGTAGAAAACATAGTGAAAACACATTGGGAATTCAACAAACTTCTGGCTGTCTTTTTGAGTGGGTGAATAAAGATTGAAATCTTATTGATCAACGTGTCAACCAAATATTACCCACATTTCCATGTGGAAATTACGTGGTGTGCCCAGTGGGAACCCCCCACCCCTGTAAACAATCTCCCCCTACCCTGGTTTGGTTGAGCTTCTAGAAGAGCCAAAGAGATGGCTGCTGCCTTAGCAACACTCTCTACCCCATAGTGTTCTGTAGATAGAACAAAGGAGGTGTATTCTGTAGCATCATCATCATAGCTGTAACGTTACACAATGGGGAATGTCTGTGGCATGGCGTCAACCCCATAACGTTAAACAAGCCCCAACTCTGTAGGGCAGGGTTCCCCAACTGGCGGCCCGCAGGGTATTTTATTCGCCCCCCCCCATATATCTTTATTATTGATCATTTTCATTGTTGGACATAAGAGACTGTAAAAACACCAGGAAATCTGTTCCAAGTGATTTTTATTTTGGAAATCTGTTCCCAAGTATTACCACCCATAATAGAGAGACACGTGATTGTATACAAATGTAAGGAAGGTTTTAAATGATTATGTTTTAGTCAAATATGATATATTTGTGGGCTTCTTGCGATCAATTTGCAGTCTACAAATTATTTATAATTATGTGCCTGCCTTCAAACAATCCACCCAAGAAAAAGTTGGCCCGCTGCTGGATCTAGTTGATGATCCCTGCTGTACGGTTCCAAAGAAACCATCAATGTCCGCTCCATAGTTTTTCAAAGGAAGTGTCAACCCTGTAGCGTTTCAGAAAACCAGCAACCCCTTAACGCTTCAAAGATGACGTCAACAATGTACTACTTCACAGAGACAGGGCAACAGTGCCTCACTGGACATCTTCAACCTCATAGCATTCTGTGGAAACCATCATCAACCACCAAGAGCTTCCCAGAAACGGCGAAGACCCAAAGGAGAAGTGTCTGTGGCATCTTTGCTGGCTCTTCTGAGCTCCCTTGTCAACTCTCAGTCCCAGTTTCCTTTTTGACGTATGATGTACACCAGCCCAATCTTATTAAGTCAATTGTGCTTCACCAGGGCACGAAGGAGATGCTGCTTATAGGATCAACCTCCCTACAAATGATAATGGGCTGTTTTCCCATGTCTCTGCGTTGATCAGCTTAATGTCTCTTTGTTCACTTTTTAATAGCAACGCCTGAGCTGTAGGTGAAGCATTTACGGGACTGGGAGAGTATAGACATAGAATAGTGATGACTAGTCCAAAAGATTACTTGTATGGGGGTCTTTGTAATTCTTATGTACATTTCTGTGTTTTTCTGACATCGAGTCACCGCTTCTAGAAAGGTTCTTATTGTCTTATCTTGTATTCCATTCACCGTATATCACTTTTCCACCCTGTATTTCAGGTTTCATACAGTATTTTTCAATGAGAAGACATCATCCGGTCCAAGTCGTATGAAGGAGATAAAAGCTTACCACAGTCCTGTGACCTTGACCACATGGACTTTATTGGAGGAAAAGACGCGTTAGTCAAGGAACGGAGAGATGTGCAGAATGTGGCAGATATGTTTTAAGAATGGATTACTGCTCCCCCATAACTCAAATGAAGGAATCGCAGCATGCACGGTCAGACGAGGCCTGGTCGTCAGAGCCACTGAGCACATGTCAACTTCGTAATACCCCGACAGAGACGGATTGACATAGCAGTGGGTTGAAAATGATCGGGTGTCTGTCCCCATATTTCACAGCACAGAGGACTGAGCGAAGTGGGCAATGAGAGGAGCTGCTGAATCACAGGCACTAGATGGGATTCCAATTCCATCATCCCAGTTAATAGCACATGGTGCTTTTACACTTTTTTTGTGAGAATGAAGCCACCGAATATTAGATATCCCTCTTGGTGGCACACATACTGTGCTGTGCTGTCGATTCGTTTCACTCTTTAAAGAGTAACTTTCATGAAAAAACTTTTTTTTCATCACCAATCACGTTTTAGGCTTAGTTATAGTGAAACACGTATATTCTGGTCTTCATTTAGACAGTTCGTTGCAAAAGTGATATATTTGGTTATTTTAGTAGTAAATCTAGCTCTTTTTGCCCATAGCGGTTCAACTCTACTATTTAAATCGTGATGTAGAGCAACTTTGAGAAGGTGCCTCTAGGTCATCTCAAGGGAGGGGTTTGATATGAAATACACTCTAGGCTTGTATATACCGTATACCGGGGTATTTGGAAATAGCCACGGGATGGTTTTTCAATACTGTCAATACCGTTGAAGTTATTCAATAAATGTTTATATTTCTAGCAATGTTTTAAGTAAATACCTGCGGTCAACTTGTGCAATGCTTTAGGAGATAAAGCAGATCGCGTTCTTATTTCACCTGTCACATTATTTGACATTATGAAGCTTACTTAGTTCCCCAGCACAGTTGAGCCAGTCATGTGTTTGTTTGTAAATAGCACAACGGGGAGAAAGCGGGAGCAGTTGAATCGCGCTGTGTATTGACAGGGGTCGCGTTTTATATTGAAAGTTAAGTGCTTTTTTGCTTCAATAGAGTGATCAGGGGCGTGCAACTATAGTTTTCCTTCACAGAAAATACATTACTGCAACACATTCAGCATAAAATAGCTTCATTTTCATCAGATGACAACAGAAGTGCAATGCTATTTGGCTGGCAGTCACACAAGTAAATGAGCTTACAATGAAAAAGCAAAAACGATGCATGGCCATCATATTTCTAATGTTTAGGCCTATCATAGAAAGAATGTAGCCAGCTACATTTCCTAATGTTTTGCTTAAAATTAATCTTGCATTTTACCAGAGAAAAATATGCTGGCTACACCGAGAAAGGTACCAGAGAAAAGTAGCTCCACATCAGTCAGAGTGCAGTCTGATGATAGAATGCCCATTTGTGAATTCTCATCGGAGTGTTGAAGTGCAACTGAAGTACTAAATTAGTCTGATGCCGAGCAGAAATGACAATAAGAAGCATTTTAGATATTTGTTTACAAAACACAGCAATATATTTCTTATGCGTTTTATTCATTTTCCTGCATGAAAAACGCAGAATTAACACAACCCTAGTTTAACTTGCTATCTAAGTAAGTGGCTGAATTAAAGGTGACGGGGCATCATATTGTATTAGCTTTCTGCCATGTTTGAGAAGGCAAAGCCCTTTTGGATTAGGTATTTGTACAGCTGCCACTGCTATCTTGATTTCCTTGCGTTTTTTCTCCTCCACACAGACACAGCATGTAGGCATGCTGCTGGAGAGCCAGTACTGCATGCGTCAAAACTTTGTTCATTTGCACAATGTCTCTTGTAAATGTCCAAACTCACCAAAAATGACATTCGGTAGCTCCTCCCTATGAGCTGGATTGCCTGTCTTTGCCATTTGTTTATTTTCGTTTGCTCTCATTCGCATATTTAGCTAGCAGCCTCTATGGAAATGTGCTATTATTTGTGCAAATTTTGTTAGCATTCTGTTAATAGACGCCCAATGGGCTTTTTTTTTGCTTTCTTTGGCTCCCCCTTTTGTACTAAACTGATAATACTGTATGTGAGAGAAGGACCGTATGACGGGATCTGGATTCCACCCAACCATAATATACTCCCTTCTAGATGTGCTGGGAGGTACCACCTCAAGGCTTATTATAAAAGCAGGTGACAGCGCACCTTATATGGCAATGGTCTTGGTAAGTGGAGTGTGCCAATATATTTTGCATGATGCTTCCTTGACTAGACTACTGACATTACACCAAATTCAAAAGGCAGTAAGGCACATTTCTGCATATTACCAATTTCAATGTTTTTGCTTAGCGTTTCATACATCTGTGCTTTTAAAAAGAAAAAAGCAATACATGTAGGCTATGAGGATTATACGTTTATATTCATAGCTACATCCATCATAACAAGAAATAGATGACAATGGTGGTCATGTGAACTTAGTGTAGTTTTTAAAAAACTGCTATGTCTGTTTAGTGGTGCAGTCTGTGAAGACAGTTGGCTCATAGTTCAATGGTTGTGAGTTCTCATCCCACATGGGGCAACTGTAATTTTTTTCTCAAATCCTTTATTTACAACATGCATCCTGTAACCAAATCACGCTTATTAACACCCGCCCGCTTAACCTGGAAGCCAGCTGCACCAATGTGTCGGAGGAAACACCATTCAATTGATGACTGAGCCTGCAGGCACCCAGCCCACCACAAGGAGTCGCTAGAGTGCAATGAGCCAAGTAAAGCCCCACCCAGCCAAACCCTCCAATGCTGGGCCAATTGTGCTCCGCCCTATGGGACTCCCGGTCGTGACACAGCCTGGGATCGAACCCGAGTCTGTAGTGATGCCTCAAGCGCTGCGATGCAGTGCCTTAGACCGCTGCGCCACCAGGGAGGCCCTGCACTTTTCTTACCAACACAATACCACAATAAATGGGAGATTCGAACTTACACTGCAGGTGGCAATACAGTACATATCAGGAACTCGGCACCTTAACACTGTAAGCTAATTATCCAAAGCTCTGCTTGCATTGCACATCATTTTATTATCAGAGCGTGCCAGTGGACTTCTGGTAAGTATGCTTTGTGAGAAAGGATTGGGATCCGGTACAACTACGTTTACCCACTACTGTTTATAAGCAATTCCCCTCACCTGAATGCAATTGTTTTGTTTTGAAGGGGGTGGGCAAAGGCTGAAATTGGGGTTGAGAGTTACTCTGTAAGCCTATTTTTTACCACTTGTGGCCACATCTGGGTTTCCTGGGAAGTGATGAGGTCATGGTGTAGCTGTGAGATGTGGCCAAATAGTATTCTCAGGGGTGTTACCTTTATATGCTTATTAATGGGAGATATGGGGCCCTTAGTGGGGTCTGTGGGTGCCCATACTGGGGATTTCATTGAGTAACCTATAGCTCAGGTTAGACATGGTTGTGGTGCTGACAGTATGAAGTATGGAGTTGATGCTATACCTACCGATGTCCTGGTGACTCTCAGTGTAGTGTTATGGGGTTGATGCTAGCTCACTAGATGTTACAGCACAACCTGAGACGACAGTTCACTACAGTATCTGAATATATTAGTTATGAATGAAAGCAGTGATGAAAGTATTTATTATAAATTGTATTGAAACCGCTAGGAGGCAAAGTGTTGTGGGAGGCATTTCTGCATCCATATTCATTTAAATTGCAGTCATTTAACTTATGCTCGCATTCACATCCATGTTCATATCCAGTTGTGGGTGTATCATCCATCCCCACACTTACACCAGTGGTGGTTGGTGGGCAGAGATATCGGAGGACGTGCTCATTGTAATGGCTGGATTGGAATGAATGGAACGGTATCGAACACATCAAACAAATGGTTTCCATGTGTTTGATACCGTTCCATTTATTCCATTCAAGCCCTTACAATGAGCCTGTCCACCAGCCTCCTTTGCCCCACACTGACACTGTGGTTCAATTGCCATGATTTCGCAACATAGGTTTACAGTAGTACATTCCCTCTGACATAAACTGTATTTCTTGAAACCATAGCACAAGGGGAAGACACACAGGAGTGGCGTGCATCCCAAATGACATTGTATTCCCTATAGTGCTCTACTTTTGACCAGGCCCGATAGGGCTTTAGTAGTGGTCAACTTTATAACAAACTGAAACTGTTTTTGACATTGCTATGTCTGTCCAACTAATGCTGTAATCCTGTGATAAGAAACTGTGTGTCATTTTTGTGTGAGAAAATCCAATAAAATAAGTGCACTATATAGCGAATAGGGTACCATTTGGGACACAGTTGTGAAGATAATTCCTTATGGTTCCCCACTCACTCTAGTCAGGACCGAGATAGGCCAATGAAATGACTCCCAGGCCTGATGTATGTCCACTACTCAGCTGCATCTTGCTCACTGGGACAGTCCATATTTCAAGAGCGGTATCTCAAAGCAGTGTTCTCCTTCTCCTTCTCTGCCACGTCACACATATGTACGCACACAAACACTCACACACACTCTCAATAAATATTGTATTACATTATTAAAGCCCCCCCGGCCAAAACCTCCCCTAACCCGGACAACGCTGGGCCAATTGTGCGCCGCCCTATGGGACTCCCGGTCACAGCCGGTTGTGACACAGCCTGGGATCGAACCCGAGTCTGTAGTGACGCCTCAATTGTATTACATTACTGCAGTGGTGATTGTGTGTATGGGGGCTTCAGTTCAGAGGGATTGACCTCCACAACGGACATATCATTATTGTCTCGGCTCAAGTTAGGTTTGATTCCTTCTCCATCACCAGGACTGTATTGCCTGGCTGTGTGTGTGTGTGTGTGTGTGTGTGTGTGTGTGTGTGTGTTTGTGCGTTTGTGTGTGTGTGTGTGTGTGTGTGTGTGTGTGTGTGTGTGTGTGTGTGTGTGTGTGTGTGTGTGTGTGTGTGTGTGTGTGTGTGTGTGCCGCTCATCCATCATGGACGCTGGCCGTCCCGTACCCTCAGAGGAACATGAAGCTGTTACTGTGACATTGGGCTCATTCTGCCTAAGACAAATAGAGAGCGAGAGCACTCTCACTGCAGCATGCAGCACCAGCCAAACTCTCTCTCTCTCCCTCTCCCTATCGCTTTCTCTCTGCATTCACTCTCTCTGTCTGTTCCTCCACACCTACTCGTATCTCACTCACTCACTCACTCACTCACTCACTCACTCACTCACTCACTTATTCTCTCCTCTCTTTCTGTCTGTCTGTCCCTTTCCACCTCTCTTTGTCCCTGCCTCTCTACTCCTATCTATCTCATTCAGTCACTCTCTGTGGCACTGCAACAGTCCACTCACTCTTTCTCTGTATCTCTCTGTCTCTATACAGTATGTCTTTCTCACTCTCTCCTCACTTCTCTATATTCATCTGTCCCTCTCTCTCACTCCTGCTCTCCAATCTTGACACCACGTTTTGCAGGACTCACTCGCTGTGACTGCTAATCACTCTCAGACTGTTATTTTGTCCCTTATCGACTGGTGTGTTGTGTTCCCTCTGTCCTTGACAAGCATCTCCATGTCTGTGGTTTCGTCTGATCAAAGGTAGTGCACTACATAGGGAATAGGGTACCATTTGGGACTTTGACTGTGTGTAGACTAATAGACTCAACCCTATGGTTACACTTCCTGTCTGTCCCATGGGAAGGGGACATAGGTGTCTGCTCTCCCTGCTAATGTGAGCAATGATTCAGGACAACCACCCCCATCAATCTGTTGACATCCTCAGAGGATGAGGAAAGTGTGCAAACGGAGAGGTGGGTGTGTGTGTTTGTTTGTTTGTATCTGCCAGTATGCTTTTTGTTTATTGCTGTATGTGTGTGTGTGTCCTTGTGTTTGTATCTACATTATGTTTCTGTTTATTTGTGTGTGTGTGTGTATGTGTGTGTGTGTGCGTACGTATGTTCGTGCCTGTGTCTGTGTATGAGTGTATTTATGTGTGTGTGTGCGTGCGTACATGGTTCTGTGTTTTAAGAGAGAGATCTCAGCTCTGCCTCTCCCTTCAACCTCCTGCTGTAGCTGATGGATGTGAAGGCTGGTAGGGCTGGCAGGCTGGGCTCTGAACGCCCAATGCAGACTCTACTGATAGAAGGGAGAAAGAGAGGAGAGGAGGAGAGTGGAGAGGAGGCGTGGAAAGAGAGGAGAGGAGAAGGAGAGATTGAGGCTAAAAGGATGAAGAGATAGAGAGAAAGGTTGTCTGCCCTGGTCAGCACACATCCAGCCTCTCTCTGAGCTACAGAGCACAGGTCTCCACCTTTCTCTTTTATCTCTCCTCCTCCCTTCATCCATCTGGCACGCTCTGCTCTGGGCTCCACCTGTTCTGGGACTGCTGCACTGTCGTCACACAGGGAGGACCTTTCCACACATACACAGTCTCTCTCTCTCACACACACTCTCACACCTCACACACACACACACACACAGTCTCTTTCACACACACACACACACACACATTCGCACGCACACACACATAAAGTCTCTCTCTCTCACACACCCATACACACACATCCCCCCTCGCCCCCTCTGCAGAACAGCCTGCCCCTCTGCAGGTTGCCCACCACTTACTGCTCTGCGACCCACCCACATGCTGTACACCCCTGCATTCCCCACAATCGTACTCGCGAGCCGCCCACCTATCCCCCAAACCATCGCCACAGAATCCTTCCACAACCACCCCCACCTCACCTTAACAAATGGGGCAGAAAAGTGTCTTAAAGTCAATTCACCATAAAGATCACATCACGACGGCATAATCCCGTTATCTGTCTCTGACATTTTTATGCAAGGCATTGGGGTAAAGAGGGCTAGTCGTGTGTGTGTGTCAGGAGTGCAAAAGATATGGGGGGGTTGGGCTGCATCCACCAAGGTACCATCTCACGATTACCCCCTTCTCATCACCCACCTCGACATCCATGGCTATCTATGCCCCACTCCGCTGACCTACCCGCAAAATGCTGACCGCATATAAACAGGGCTGTAATGGTTGTCACAGTAGCACCTCCTCACAGTCACATCCATCAGCCCACCCGTTCCTATGTCAGCAGCTTTTTAAATAAATCTCCCTCCACCTGCTCATTAAGAGATGTGCTGGCGCAAGTCAATTGATTGTTGAAGTACCGGTATCTGTGGAAAATCAATGCAAAATCAGTGGAGCTGCTGCGATTGAGTTACGGGCTTGATGCATGCCAGAGAGCACACATAGGCTATGTGCCAAATAGCACCCTATTCCCTATGTAGTGCACTACTTTTGACCAGAGCCCTATGGCCTAGCCTGTGGGTCCTGGTCAAAAGTAGTGCACTATATAGGGAATAGGGTGCCATTTGGGAGGCTGCCGTAAGACATGACCAGAGAAAACCAGGTTCACCTAACTACGACACTGCAGGGGTCTGCTTTGAGATGTAGTGTCAAGTTGTTACTATTCTGGATGGAAACAACTTCAGAGAGCAAGCTAGCAAACGTGCTGTAGCTAGCTGCTATGTGTTTCACCAGGGACTGTAAACAGTAAGGCGCATGCCCAAAAGCGGAAGTCATGTCACACTCTATTCCCCCTGAAAACCAGATGTCTGAGGGTGGGGCTGAGGTGGCCCTAGTGGGAATCAAACCCACAAGCACCATGCTCTACCAACTGAGCCACACAGGACCACCTTTTAGATAGGAATATTTGTAGTAAAAGACAATCCGCTCATACTGTATGTTCAGCTAAAAATTATTGCAGGTAATGCTTCTTTGTGTTCCAGATAACCAAGCCAATCCCAGGGAGCACCAACTGACACTTGACGTCCATGGATGTTGAATATTGGTTGAAATTTGGTCTGTCTGGCCTGGCCTAGTCTACAGCCCGGCCTGGCCTTTATTTGACCCACAAATAGACGTCAGAGACATATTTTCGACGTCTATAAAATACATTGTTTAAACTTTCACTCTGCACCAAATTCAGATGTCTTTTCTATGTCTTTTCAATGAGATGTCGATGTACAGTATGTTAATAAGCCCATACCAATGCTACAGTTCATGAATGGCTGTTATGTCAAGATATGCCATGCTCTGCCATGCTGTTGACTTAATCACCAGTAAAGCCAGTGTGGGAACAACAGCATTGTCAGGCGAGTGACAGATGTTCTAGAGCCGCCCACCAGCTCAGAGTGTTGGGAATGCCCCCCGGGTCTATACTGTGTTTGTATAGAGCATTCATTTCATACAGTTAATGTTTGTTTTTGATCTGAGCTATATATACCCTCCTATTTATGTTCCCTCTTATTATCTCTCTCTCTCTCTCTCTCTACTCATACATGTTGCATTCCCCACCTGTGTGGTAGCCTCAGCTGAGGTAGATGGAGAAAATAGAGCAAGTGTCTGTTTACTGTTATTCATTCAAGTGGTAGCCCAGCACTGTAATACAGAGTTTGTTTTCCCTTTACATGTCGTCTTTGGCTGTTAGATATCGTAAAATCCCTTATGCATAAAAAAAAAAAAAGTATTGGAACCAAGCATTTTGTTTACCGGTATTAGGCTTGAAGATTGTATCTACTTTCTTGAATTTAGGGTAATTTTCTATAATTGTGACCATTGGGATAATGTATATTCATACAGGGTATGGCAAAGTTAATGAAGCAGAGCCACTGTTTCCATGTCTGCAGCAGTGAAATGAGTTTTTCAGTGTCCCTAGTGGGTAAGTCAAAATGTTCCTTCTTGGCGGTTTTCGCTGGTTTTCGCTTTACTAGCTGTTAATTTGACTGTGGAGCAGCTTAATAACCATTTACACTCGTGTTGAAATGTTTCTTACAGAAGAAATATGACAAACATATACATAACCATGGTTGCAATTGAAAGGGAACAGTTAGGCGATTATGGGAAAATGATTAGACCAAAGGTGAGGACACAACAGTTCACCTGACACAAGACTGAATCCAAACATTACACTGTATTTTACATTTACTGTACTTTTCGCTGCATTTGTTGATAACAAAATCTGAAAATACTCTGGATACATTCGGTAACATGATAAGAATATTCCTGGAAACTGTGGGGTAGGTGCAACATAAGACAATAAATTGACATGGGTTTGAGTGAGAGGACTAACTGGTGTCTCCAAGTGGCCACACACCTATCCAAAGTGTGTACAGTTTTGAGCTCTCCTAGCTATGCCATTCAAGAACTAGAGAAAGCACACTTGTAGTTGTTTTGTTTGGAACACAACCCTGTATCCCTGCCATCACACAATTACTGATGTTGGTTACGCAATCCAAAAATGGGCAATTATAAATCGCAATCTGGGTTAGGTGGGCATAATTTGAAAGCTTGTGTTATTGCCAACATGCTAAGTTATACAATCAGATCTTACAGTGTTAGGCTTTCACAAGGCAATTCAAATAAATATTGACAGTGCATATGACATGAGTTTTATGATATGGACTCACAGGTGTTTGGCTTGGTTGTGTGATATCAAAGCGGTGTTTATGATAATCTTCAACGTCTCATCTTTCAAAATACGCACTAATAACACAGTGAAATATTAATCGCTACATTTTAAGTCTAATTGTGAGCAATGCTTCCTGCTTCTCCCTTTCTTTTTTCTCTCCTCTTGTCAAGAATAAGATCAAGTATGACTGTCTTGCTGACGCTCTATATTTTTTTAATCCCTATTCAATTAATATTCTCTCTGATCTTAATATAATGATACATCTGCATTAATCATTGTCCCCATTAACGTTGGACTGTGAAAGTAGGTACTTCATTAGCGAACTGGGATCCAACCTCTGAATGGATTTTTCATAACAATATACAGTGCATTCGGAAAGCATTCAGACCCCTTGACTTTCCACGTTTTGTTACGTTACAGCCTTATTCTAAAATTTATTAAATCATTTCTTTCCCTCATCAATCTACACACCATACCCCATAATGACAAAGCAAAAACTTGTTTTTAGAAAATTTTGGAAATGTATTAAAAATAAAAAATGTAAATATCACATTTACATAAGTATTCAGACCCTTTACTCAGTACTTTGTTGAAGCACCTTGGCAGTGATTACAGCCTCGAGTCTTCATGGGTATGACGCTACAAGCTTGGCACACCTGTATTTGGGGAGTTTCTCCCATTCTTCTCTGCAGATCCTCTCAAGCTCTGTCAGGTTGGATGGGGAGCGTCGCTGCACAGCTATTTTCAGGACACTCCAGAGATGTTCGATCGGGTTCAAGTCCGGGCTCTGGCTGGGTCACTCAAGGACATTCAGAGACTTGTCCCGAAACTACTCCTGCATTGTGTTGGCTGTGTGCTTAGGGTTGTTGTTCTGTTGGAAGGTGAACCTTCACCCCAGTCTGAGGTCCTGAGCACTCTGGAGCAGGTTTTCATCAAGGATCTCTCTGTACTCCCTTCATTTTCCCCTTGATCCTGACTAGTCTCCCAGTCCCTGCTGTTGAAAAACATCCTCATAGCATGATGCTGCCACCACCATGCTTCACCATAGGGATGGTGCCAGGTTTCCTCCAGATGTGACGCTTGGCATTCAAGCCAAAGATTTCAATCTTGGTTTCATCAGACCAGACAATCTTGTTTCTCATGGTCTGAGAGTCTTTAGGTGCCTTTTGGCAAACTCCAGGTGGGCTGTCATGTGCCTTTTACTGAGGAGTGGCTTCCGTCTGGCCACTCTACCATAAAGGCCTGATTGGTCGAGAGCTGTAGAGATGGTTGTTCTTCTGGAAGGTTCTCCCATCTCCACAGAGAAACTCTGGAGCTCTGTCAGAGTGACCATCAGGTTCTTGGTCACCTCCCTTCTCCCCCAATTTCTCAGTTTGGCAGGGTGTCCAGCTCTAGGAAGAGTCTTGGTGGTTCCAAACTTCTTCCATTTAAGAATGATGGAGGCCACTGTGTTCTTGGGGACCTTCAATGCTGCAGGTATCCTTCCCCAGATCTGTGCCTTGACACAATCCTGTCTCGGCTTGGTTTTTGCTCTGACACTCACTGTCAACTGTGGGAGCTTGTATAGACAGGTGTGTACCTTTCCAAATCATGTCCAATCAATTGAATTTACCACAGGTGGACTCCAATCAAGTTGTAGAAACATCTCAAGGATGATCAATGGAAACAGGATGCACCTGATCTCAATTTCGAGTCTCATAGCAAAAAGTCTGAACACTTATGTAAATAAGGTATTTCTGTTGCAGAAATGTAAAAAGAAAACTGTTTTTGCTTTGTCATTATGGGGTATTGTGTGTAGATTGATGAGGAAAAACATTAATTTAATATGTTTTAGAATAAGGCTGTAATGTAACAAAATGTGTAAAATGTCAAGGGGTCTGAATACTCCGAATGCATTGTACAGTAAGAATTTAAGAATGTACCACTACTAGGCCAATTAGGGTTGTTTTTACATCTCCCTCTATCTTAATTTCTTCATCTGCATACAGAGGCTGCTTCCCTATTTAGTGCACTTCTTTGAACCAGGGCCTATAGGGCTTCAGTCCCATGCAAAGCCCTCCTCTGTCAAACTGGTCGAACACTCTGTACAAATGGTGATGATGACACAGTCGTGAACTAGTTAATTATGATGGTGCCCCAATTAAGTCAAATCTACACTGTTGCTGTATCAGTACTGTTGAAGGGACATGCAGGAATGACATTGAAGAAATTGATTGAAAATTCTATTGATGTTCAATGTCAAATATTTGCAGAGAGAGAGCTGGCGCAAGATCGGTGATCAGAACCACCACAGTCCTTGCTTGGACATATAGAAGCAGAGGCGTCATGCACCTATTTTTGTAAGGGGGCACGGATGGCCAAATCTTGGATTAATTATGTGCAAAAGAAACAATATATTCTGTATTTTCCCCCTCAGTTTCAATGGGCATGATGCCTCTGGAAAGGATCAAAGGGAATCCAGGCATTCAGTTATCCATAGTGTTACTGTTAGACACTCATCCAGGATTTCCTGCTGGCTTATGGCCCTGGCACTGGAGATGGAGCCATTCTATGGTTCTGTCCCAAATGGCACCTTATTCCCTATGTGGGGCACTATTTTTGACCAGGGCCCATAGAGGGGAATAGGTTGCCATTTGGGACACAGCCTCTATCTCATGGCTCTGGACTTCCCTCTACTCACTGAGGGCTGAAGGGAAGCCTGCTCGCTTGTGGTGTCCAACATCCCAGGACTGGGCTTATGGGATCCCTCACCCCCCTGAATGGTTTGGATTCCACCCCTAATACCCCAGATGGCTGTAGGCTACATATCGTGTTTAGCCCAAGCCTAGAAAATTGCTAGCTAGCTAGCTAGATGGCTAACATCCACGACACAAGCTGGGGGAAAATAAACATTAGAGACAACATCAAAGGGTATGTGGTACAGCCTCTCAATAGAACACATGCGACCCACCACCTTGATTCGGTCCTATGCAGCAACATTTGAAATTGTGTTTTTTACATTGGATAAAAGTAGAGACTCAGAGCTAGAAAATTGTATATCATACACAGCAGTTGAGGAACAATGGGAAAGTAATTCTGCTTTGAAAGTTGATAAACTTGTAACCCCACTTTTGAAAAAATTGCCCGTGAATGTTTTGGTACACCTGTTAAGCCCCACCAATCTCTTTAAGGATTCACGTGTGAGGCCATGTGCTAAACAGAGTGAATAAGGTAGTGTAGTAAATAACCAAAGATTAAGACAAAAGGTGGTGAAAGTAGTAGCAAAAAGTAGTAGTAAAAATACACTTTATCTAGTCCTAGGCCTATATCATAATCTGACTTTGGTGCAGGTCATGTTCTTCACATTACCATCTCTGGTAAACACACACTATATCAAATAAAATAAATGTTTATTTGTCACATGCACAGGATACAGAAGGTGTAAACTGTACAGTGAAACGGTTACTTGCATAGTGGAGTCTTTTGTTTAGACCCATAATCCTACCATGCACCATGCATGAATCTGCAGGTAGCTAACGGTAACCAACTAGGTTCAATGTTAGCTAGCTAGCTAACATTAGGCTATAACTAGCAATGCAAATGGGTTTCTGAGATACAAATAATATTACTACACAGCTCTTACACGTAATGTTAGCTAGCGAGCCAGCCAGCTAATGTTAGCTAGCTAGCTAACAGTACGCTTTAACTTCCAATGAAAACAACTTTCGGACAAAATTTGAAATGTATAATATCTGAAAATGTAGCTAGACTCTTACCCATATACATGGATAAATGCTTCTCCCTCTCTGCAATGGATGCCATGGTTGTCCTTAGTTTGAAGATGTAATCCAATCCGGAGACAGGTGTTTTATACAACAGCTTTCTGTGTTCTCTTTTCGACTCCCACCGCATTTGCAATCATACACTGCTTCCACCGGGCATTCCACTGATTTCAAAACTCAGTCAACTTCTTCCGTGACATCAACACTGTTAATCGCTGTTTCTTCCCCATCACTGTCATCAGAAGACTCTACAATGTCTGGTTCAATTAAAATGTTTTTACCTAAATCAGGGGTTTCCATATCGTCTGATTCATTTTCAGAGTCAGAGCTCAACACTTTTGCAGTTCTTCATAATATCTTTTTTTAAAAGCCGCGGTAGAAAGGATTATTATCGCATACTGAGCAGCTCATGTTAAAGACAGAAGCATGCTACATGGCAGACCAATCCGAACTTATCTCTCGGCATGTCCAGCCCATCCATTATCTCAGCCAATCATGGCTAGAGGGAAGGTTCCTGTCTTTTTCTGTGGCTAAACCAACTAGGCTCGTAATTGTATTTATTTATTTGTATTTACAGATTGCATACAAGTTTGTTATTTGGCATTTCTGGCCAAAACGCATTTTGATAAAAAAATTAATGTTTATGTTCAAATGCCTCTCCTGTGAAGTAGTGACTTGCAACATACGCCTAGCTTCCTGGAACGAGTCACAAATGTGTCCATGTGGAGTCTTTTTTCTTGGCTTAATCTCTGCTTGAAGATTATCCTTCACCTCCACAATGGGTTTTGACTCTGACAAATGTAGTGTTGCTCTCCAGGAGACAAGGCATTTCAACATATATTATTTGGGGTCCAGGCTAGCACTTATTGCCTGCCTGTCTGCCTGCTTTAGACTGCGTGTGGAGGAGATGTGTGGGAGTTTATTAAACAATCCGACAGGCCTTTGTTAATGAGTGAGCAGCCTACCGGGGTCACGGGTTGGCCAGTGCTAGCTTCCAGTCTCCCAAGCACAAACACCAGCTGCGGTCGGCATGGCCAGCCAGCCAAGCCGTCGAGTGTTAGCCGCCTGCCCCGCTCTCTCACTCGCACATGCACTCAGTGCATGAGGGGGAGATAAGAAGAGGCGGGAAGAAAGAAGCATGGCAGTTACAGAAAGCGAGGTGGGGGTGAGTGGGCATTGATTACATTAGCTTGCTCCGCCACTCTCTCTCTCACTCAGTTAGTCAGTCATTGGCTCGTCCTGTCTGGTCTTTCTCTCTCCATTTGTCTTTTTTTCTTTCAAGCTGCCTGTTTTGTCTTTCTGTGAGGATCGTACTCAGGCAAAAGTGGACAGAAGACAATCCTCTTCCCCTGTCAACTACTGTTACAAGCTCTCGATTGTCATTATAGTTTCTTCTAATCTGTGCTATTCTTTTAGATTTGGGTCAAACTAATGAGAAACTATTGTTTGAATAGCACGTTTTTTGTGGTACTTTATACCCCTTTCTCTCCCCAATTTCGTGATATCCAATTGGTAGGGACAGTCTTGTCCCATCATTGCAACTCCCGTACGGACTCGGGAGAGGCGAAGGTCCAGAGCCATGCGTCCTCCGAAACACGACCCTGCCAAGCCGCTGCAGTGCCTTAGACTGCTGCGCCACTTGGGAGGCCCTGAATAGCACTTTTAAGAGTCACATAATGTCCACAGGGAAACTGCAAACACCTAAACATTCAAACACCTAAACATTGAATTGAAACCCATATAGGCCAACTATCTTTAGGATACACACAATGGCGCAAGCCAGGGTGGCCTGCTCGCCCCATATGATTAATGAAAGGACAAACACTGGAACTGGACCATGCAGAGCTGTCATCAAGGCAAAGGATGGCTACTTTGAAGAATCTAAAATCTACAATATATTTTGATTTCTTTAACACTTTTTTGGTTACTACATGATTCCAAATGTGTTATTTCATAGTTGTGATGTCTTCACTATTATTCTACAATGTAGAAAATAGTAAAAATGAAGAAAAACACTTGAATGAGTAGGTGTCTCCAAACTTTTGACTTTTAGAAAGTATTCACACCCCTTGACTTTTGAACATTTTGTTGTGTTACAGCCTGAATTTAAAATGGATTAAATTGAGATGTTTTTTTCACTGGCCTACACGCAATACCCCATAATGTCAAAGTGGAATTATGTTTTTCCAAACCTTTTCCAAATTAATTAAAACTGAAATGTCTTGAGTCAAACAGTATTTAACCCCTTTGTTATGGCAAGCCTAAATAAGTTCAGGAGCAAAAATGTGCTTAACAAGTCACATAATAATTTGCATTGACTCACTCTGTGAATTTCAAATACAGATTCAACCACAAAGACCAGGGGAGTTTTCCAATGCTTCGCAAAGAAGGGCACCGATTGTTAGATGAAAAAAATAAAAAAAGCAGACATTGAATATCCCTTTGATCATGGTGAAGTTATTAATCACACTTTTTTTTATCAATACACCCAGTCACTACAAAGATACAGGTGTCCTTCCTAACAGTTGCCGGAGATGAAGGAAACCGCTTAGGGATTTCACCATAAGGCCAATGGTGACTTTAAAACAGTTACAGAGTTTAATGGCTTTGATAGGAGAAAACTGAGGATGGATCAACAACATTGTATATATATTATTTATTTATTTTTTGAGGGGGGGTGGGGGATTACCGAGTTCCAGACCTCGGTGTCCTCATACAGTGAGGGAAAAAAGTATTTCATCCCCTGCTGATTTTGTACGTTTGCCCACTGACAAAGAAATGATCAGTCTATAATTGTAAGGGTACGTTTATTTGAACAGTGAGAGACAGAATAACAACAAAAAAATCCAGAAAAACGCATGTCAAAAATGTTATAAATTGATCAGTTTGTCCTTTCATTAATCATATGGGGCGAGCAGGCCACCCTGGCTTGCGCCATTGTGTGTATCCTAAAGATAGTTGGCCTATATGGGTTTTGACCCCTCTGCAAAACATGACTTAGTACTTGGTGGCAAAACCCTTGTTGGCAATCACAGAGGTCAGACATTTATTGTAGTTGGCCACCAGGTTTGCACACATCTCAGGAGGGATTTTGTCCCACTCCTCTTTGCAGATTTTCTATGGGATTAAGTTCTGGAGACTAGCAAGGCCACTCCAGGACCTTAATGTGCCTCTTCTTGAGCCACTCCTTTGTTGCCTTGGCTGTGTGTTTTGGGTCATTGTCATGCTGGAATACCCATCCACAACCCATTTTCAATGCCCTGGCTGAGGGAAGGAGGTTCTCACCCAAGATTTGACGGTACATGGCCCCGTCCATCATCCCTTTGATGCAGTGAAGTTGTCCTGTCCCCTTAGCAGAAAAACACCCCCTCCATGTTTGACGGTGGGGATGGTGTTCTTGGGGTCATAGGCAGCATTCCTCCTCCTCCAAACACAGCGAGTTGAGTTGATGCCAAAGAGCTCCATTTTGGTCTCATCTGACCACAACACTTTCACCCAGTTCTCCTCTGAATCATTCAGATGTTCATTGGCAAACTTCAGATGGGCATGTACTGTATATGTGCTTTCTTGAGCAGGGGGACCTTGCGGGTGCTGCAGGATTTCAGTCCTTCACGGCGTAGTGTGTTACCAATTGTTTTCTTGGTGACTATGGTCCCAGCTGCCTTGAGATCATTGACAAGATCCTCCCGTGTAGTTCTGGGCTGATTCCTCACCGTTCTCATGATCATTGCAACTCCACGAGGTGAGATGTTGCATGGAGCCCCAGGCCGAGGGAGATTGACAGTTCTTTTGTGTTTCTTCCATTTCCGTATAATCGCACCAACTGTTGTCACCTTCTCACCAAGCTGCTTGGCGATGGTCTTGTAGCCCATTCCAGCCTTGTGTAGGTCTACAATCTTGTCCCTGACATCCTTGGAGAGCTTTTTGGTCTTGGCCATGGTGGAGAGCTTGGAATCTGATTAATTGATTGCTTCTGTGGACAGGTGTTGTTGTTATTCTGTCTCTCACTGTTCAAATAAACCTAACATTAAAATTATAGACTGATAATTTATTTGTCAGTGGGCAAACGTACAAAATCAGCAGGGGATCAAATACTTTTTTCCCTCACTGTATGTAGCTGTGGCCCTGCTGTTTAGCCCTATACAACCTGGAAAATTCCTGCATTTCAAATTCCATATCACTGAGCATTATCCGTCTAATGGAAATCTCCATCTCCAGTGTGTGGGTGTGTGCGCACGTTTGTGTGTGTCTCTTGACCTCTTGATCCGGGCAGCGGGAATGACGCTGGTGTTCCTCGGCTGGGCCTAACCGGGACCGCTGAGCGGAATAGAGGTGAACCCTTAAAAAAATCATGTCAAATTTGCAATAGCTGTTTTCACATGTCAAGCTTAAATTTCACACATGAAAACATATTTTCACATGTATTACATTTAGAGTTCTCATGTTAACACAACATTTTCATGTGAGGAGAATAACATGTTTTCACTTCACTTGTGAATTGCTGTTTCACATGTGAAATGTGCGTTTTCACATGGTAAAAACGTTCATGTAAAAATCAGATATGCAGACGTGAAAATCTCAATCAGATATGAAAATCGAATTTGCAGGTTCACATGTAAGAAAACTCCAGATGTGAAAATCTCATTTGCTGTTTAATATGTGAAAAACATCCACGTGATTGTTTTTCACATGTGAGCTTGCAATTCCACATGTGAAAGTGAAAATAAAATGTGCAGTTTCACATGTAAGGAAACTCCACATAAGAAAATCTCACTTGCAAGTTCACATCTGGGGTTGAAATAATGCTATTCTCCTCACATGTGAAAAGATGGCGTTAACAAGTTGCAGTAGCAATGTTTCCACAGGTGGAATTAGGGTGATCATGTTTAAAAAGCCCAAATGTGGGACACTGGACAGAATAATTGTTTTGGGGGCAGGTTAATGAATCACGTTCAAATGGCGGAATAGTTCTGCTGTATGAAGGTCACTGCCTGTTAAAGGGGCAACCCTCTTAGTTGCTACATCAATTTTTGACTTCTAAATTAATTATATCTACCCATTGATTCTTGAAGAATATAACATACAGTGAATTTGGTATAAGTATTCAGACCCCTTGACTTTTTCCACATTTTGTTACGCTGCAGCCTTATTCTAAAATTGATTAAATAAAACATGTTCCTCATCAATCTACACGCAATACCCCATAATGCCAAATTGAAAACAGGTTTTTGCAATAAAAAAAACACACAAAAAAATAGTATTCAGACCCTTTGCTATGAGACTCGAAATTGAACTCAGGTGCATCCTGTTTACATTGATCATCCTTGAGATGTTTCTACAACATGATTGGAGTCCGCCTATGGTAAATTCAATTGGTTGGATATTATTTGGAAGGCACACACCTGTCTATATAAGGTCCCACAGTTGACAGTGCATGTCAGAGCAAAAACCAAGCCATGAGGTCGAAGGAATTGTCCGTAGAGCTCCGAGACAAGATCGTGTCGAGGCACAGATCTGGGGAAGGGTACCAAAACATTTCTGCAGCATTGAAGGTCCCCAAGAACACAGTGGCCTCAATCATTCTTAAATGGAAGAAGTTTGGAACCACCAAGATTCTTCCTAGAGCCGGGGAGAAGGGCCTTGGTCAGGGAGGTGACCAAGAACCCGATGGTCACTCTGAGTTCCTCTGTAGGACAACCATCTCTGTAGCACTCCACCAATCAGGCTTTTATGGTGGAGTGGCCAGAAAGAAGCCACTCCTCAGTAAAAGGCACATGACAGCCCGCTTGGAGTTTGCCGAAAGGCACCTAAAGGACTCTCAGACCATGAGAAACAAGATTCTCTGGTCTGATGAAACCAAGATTGAACTCTTTGGCCTGAAGCATAGTGGTGGCAGCATCATGCTGTGGGGATGTTTTTCAGTGGCAGGGACTGAGAGACTAGTCAGGATTGAGGGAAAGATGAACGAAGCAAAGTACTGAGAGATCCTTGATGAAAACCTGCTCCAGAGCGCTCAGGACCTGGGTAGTAGGTTCACCTTATAACAGGAAAATGACCCTAAGCACACAGCCAAGACAACACAGGGGTGGCTTCAGGACAAGTCTCTGAATGTCCTTGAGTGGCCCAGCCAGATCCCGGACATGAACCCGATCGAACATCTCTGTGCAACGACGCTCCCCATCCAACCTGACAGAGCTTGAGAGGATCTGCAGAGAAGAATGGGAGAAACTCCCCAAATACAGGTGTGCCAAGCTTGTAGCGTCATACCCAAGAAGACTCGAGGCTGTAATCGCTGCCAAAAGTGCTTCAACAAAGTACTGAGTAAAGGGTCTGAATACTTATGTAAAATGACTAAAAACCAGTTTTTGCTTTGTCATTATGGGGTATTGTGTGTAGATTGATGAGAAAAGAAAACAATTTAATCAATTTTAGAATAAGGTATGTAACGTAACAAAATGTGGAAAAAGTCAAGGGGTCTGAATACTTTCCGAATGCACTGTATAAATGCCTCATGAGCTTAGTTCAATTGTCGTACCCCATCAGAACTAAAATATGTTTTACTCCAATGTTTGTAAACAAAGTACATGTAAACAACCACTTAAAACATGGTTAAAACTATACTTTTGATATCATGGATGGTTAGTCCTTGCATCCATAGTGAAGTTTATAGATTTGAGAGTGGTTGCATTTCTCCAGCCCCATCCCTCAGCTTTTTACTGAAACTGTGGTGGGGAGAGCACTTCAGTTAAGGATTGCTGCTTTAAACACCTTTTAATAGAGTAATATTGTCATGAAATGGTGCAATCCTCTAGTGAATTAGTTACTTTTGTGCCATTAATTAAATCAAGCAAGATTTCTGCAGTCGAGAAAAAATATTTTTGTATTGCAAACAAAAATAATGATATTATAAGCAAAATATAAACCCAAAAGGACTGATAGCAAAATAAAATATTGCAAGGAAATCATTTAGAAATGCGAGAACAAATTAATTGTAAGTGGATGCGGGAAAAAAATGTTTTTCAGTGATCATTGTTTTATAATAACGCAATTAAATAAAACGCCTCTCTTTTTCCTGCAATTTTCCCTATTTTTGGCTATGTTACCCTGGCCTTTGCGTTCGCTGCCTTTTTTGCAGTTGGAAGTTTTGGCACGTTCATTCCAGCACCATAGAACCCTGCATCCTACTGTTGGTTTGCTAAGGGAAAACACGTGCTGAAAATTATGTCTGACTCATGTGAAGATCCCCACCCCCCCCTAAAAAAAAATATGTGATTTGTTCACATGTGTTTTTCACATTATTTTTAAGGGAAGCGCTCAATTAAATGTCCATATCCATCAAAAGCTGTCTCCCGGGAGGACCTGTCAATGTGGCCTGGGTGGATCTGATCTATTTTGTGTTGGGGTGTGTGTATGTTTGTGTGTTAATGTTAGTGCCTGTCTATGTGTATTTGTGTGTGTATATGAGTTTGTGCATGCATGTGTGTGTTTATCTTGGTGTCTCTCTATGCTGGTGTGTGTGTGACCATTGTATAATGCTCCTAACTCAACACGGGGTGGCAGTGTGTCTCTCTACAGCCCTGCTGATTGGAGTGAAACGCCTTGGACATATTTGATGGATGCGCACCATTAACATGACAGCCCGTGAGCATCAATCTCAGCGGCTTGATTAAAATACAAGGTGATGCGCAGTATTTACACACCCAGGGCAAGGACAATGGCCCTTAGAAAATGCTATTTCCCAAATGGCACCCTATCCCCTATATAGTGCACTACTTTTGACAAGGGCCCATAGGGCAGTATTTACACACCCAGGGCAAGGACAGTGGCCCTTAGAAAAGGCTTTTTCCCAAATGGCACCCTATCCCCTATGTAGTGCACTACTTTTGACAAGGGCCCATAGGGCAGTATTTACACACTTAGGGCACGGACAGCGGCCCTAAAAAAAATGTAGAATGCGTTACAAAATGGCACCCTATTCCCCATTCCCGTATGGGCTCTGTTCAAAGGTTGTGCACAATATAGGGAATAGGGTGCCATTTGGAATGCATCCATAGTGAAGCCTCTGACAGAGGGAAAATTACTTCCCCACCAACATGGTGTGTAAAGTTGGAGCCTGTGTGTGGGATAGGCCTTGGGAGGATTAGATTCTTGCTGTGAGGGAGAAACCTGTCATTTGGATGTATTCGCTCATTCATTGTCATTGCAATAATGATGCAGGGAGATATTTGTAGGTTTGGTATAGGGATGTGGTAGTGTGAAGTGAAAGTCATCCTTTGCTTTGGTTTGGTTGTGTGACACCAAACACTGTGATTGTCATCTGACTGCTATGCTAGCTAATACGACAGAGATTGGGACATTATCTGACTAGAATATCTAGAATATCTGAGAGAGGGGGAGATTAGAGATAGACATAGATACAGTATATGTGGAGAGATAGGTAGATTAGATATTTCCTTCTGCCTTGGCAATAATTACATAATATAATGTATAAGCATTTATAAAGGCATAACATGAAAGTTATTATAATTATTGAATTAAATGTAATCACATTGATCGAGGACAAGGGGCAGTTCACAGTCATTTTACAGTAAAGCTGAGGAGGAGGAGACTAAACTGCTTGGAGTAACCCTGGATTGTAAACTGTCATGGTCAAAACATATTGATACAACAGTAGCTAGGATGGGGAGAAGTCTGTCTATAATAAAGTGCTGCTCTGCATTCTTAACAGCACTATCAACAAAGCAGGTCCTACATGCCCTAGTTTTGTCGCACCTGGACTACTGTTCGGTCGTGTAGTCAGGTGCCACAAAGAGGGACTTGGGGAAATTGCAATTGGCTCAGAACAGGGCAACACGGCTGGCCCTTGGATGTACACAGAGAGCTAACATTAATGATATGCATGTCAATCTCTCCTGGCTCAAAGTAGAGGAGAGATTGACTTCATCACTACTATTTGTGAGAGGTATTGACATGTTGAATGCACCGATGTATACCCCACAAGACATGCCACCAGAGGTCTCTTCACAGTCCCCAAGTTCAGAACAGACTATGGGAGGCGCACAGTACTACATAGACCCATGACTACATGGAACTCTATTCCACATCAAGTAACTCATGCCAGCAGTAAAATTTGATTTAAAAAACAGATAAAAATACATCGTATGGAACAGCGGGGACTGTGAAGCAACACATACATAGACACAAGCATACAAACACACGATAACATACGCACTATACACACATGGATTTTGTGTTATAGATAAGTGGTAGTAGAGTAGAGGCCTGAGGGCACACACTTAATATGTTGTGAAATCTGTTATGAATGTATTGTAATGTTTTTTAAATGTATAACTGTCTTAATTTTGCTGGACCCCAGGAAGAGTAGCTGCTGCATTGGCAGCAACTAATGGGTATCCTGTATTTTGAATGAGACCAAGCCCACAGTATCCGTTCCCTTCATACTGCGTTGCCTGCGGTGTACTGTAGGGCTGGGCATCAATTGTGGTGTGCATGCAACAGCACTTACCTGGCAGAGAGTCAAACCTCTCTGTTACACACACCGTTGCCCTGTCACCAGCTGCACTGACTCCACCGCATGGGCTTTCCTCTCGATTAAGTGCACGCCATATATCTCTCAACACACTAGGGCTGTCCTCAACTAAAAAAAATCCTGTTAGACCGAGAGTCATCTGTTTTTTCGTCCAAACTACTGGTCAGAATTGTAAAACCTGTATTTGTCCATATATAGACAAATCCTATGTGTTTTAATCAAATCAACTATATGCACTGAGCTTGTCTGATGCTTTAAGCGCAATGTTTGATGAAATAATTAAGACACACAAATTATTAGACAGAGTCAGACCGCAATTGATTTGATTGTGCCAGGCCGGGCTCAGACTTGCTACACTATGTTAAAGAAAATGACAGCAAGTGACTGTGTAACTAGCACCTGTTGTCTCTCTCTCCTCCCTGCTGTAGCGACCAACACAGAACATCAGTGTTTATTGCTACTTCTCGACTAAAGAAATCTCGGTCGACCAACAGCATATCGACCAAACAATCGACCAGTCTACTAAATGGGGTCAGCCCTACAACACACGTGCAGTGCACACACACACACACACACACACACACACACACACACACACACACACACACACACACACACACACACACACACACACACACACACACACAAATGGGCACATGGATACACAGGTGCACACACACTCTCACACAAAGACTGCTCCCATACCACTGTTATGTTCTTACTTTCATTCACGTCTTTCCTCTACTCAGCTTTCTCTCCGGGAATTGGGCTCTGGACTGCATTGCAGCACAGACTATGACTGGTGGTTTTCTTTCAACTGAAGGGCTGCCAGGAAATGTAAAGAGAGAGAAAAAACAGAAGCATAGGCAGTTTGTGAGTAGGTGGGTTATTGAGTGTCTTTGCCTTCTTTTCCGCCCCTGCTAATATATGTCAGTTTTATTTTATTTTATCTGCGGTATTGAATTATTGAGGAGTGGATAACTTGACCTTTGCTTTGAGGTATGACTCAAACAGTAGGGATGTGGTCTGGCCAAATGTACAATGTCGGGGTGGGTCTAATAAAGGAAAGCCAGCGGGGCAAGCAGAAGTGCTGAGGCCTGGAAACAGGCAGATCCATTGTCCTATAACTCACCATACAGAGAGAAGGGAGAGGAGGGAAGGAGAGGAGGGGGTGGGTGGAGGTGAGAGGAGAATGGATAAAGGGAGAGAAGAGGCAGGCAGAGGAGAAGGAAGGAAGACGAGAAGAGAGTGGGAAGGGGGGTGAGGAAGGGATGGGTGGAGGTGAGAGGGGATTCAGACAGAGGAAGGGTGGAGAGGAAGGGATGGGTGGAGGTGAGAGGGGATTCAGACAGAGGAAGGGTGGAGAGGAGGGGGTGGGTGGAGGTGAGAGGGGATTCAGACAGAGGAAGGGTGGAGAGGAGGGGATGGGTGGAGGTGAGAGGAGATTCAGACAGAGGAAGGGTGGAGAGGAGGGGAAAGAAGAGAAAATAAGAGGAGAGGCAGGGCTGGACACTGGTGTAGAACTGAACTGTGAGCAGGATTTGCTTGGTTTTGTTCCACTACAAACATGAATTAACTGTTCTACAGTCAGTGATGATAAGAAAAAAGGGCCAACTAGCCTTTTCCATACATCAGGTCAGTACTCAAGTACCTCATAATCAGCAACATATTAATTCCTGGATGATTGAATAAGGGGATTATATCTCCATATGAATAATCTGAATCTCAATTGAGTTTAGGCTTAGAAACACCACAATTCACAACCGTCATTGACAAAGCTCCACACTGCTACTGTACTATAGGGAGTATCCGGCCAATATCATTGCATTTCTGGACCAGGTTTGTGACTTGCTAGTATTGTGGCTGGTCCAAGGGTTCATCCCCATACCCAGCAGGACCACCATACGGTCAAAACACAATCACAATATGGTCCCTATACGGTCCCAAACCCAAATGCATCCGTCCGTACTCATTTCAAACACAATGGTCTGATTCCGGTTCAATTGCGGTCTCAAACCACAACCACTCTTTGCTATCATCTCATCTCATTGGCCAAGATGAGGTAAATAGTTGTTTTCCGGTCAGGCTGGAGTATTCTCTATTGGCCTAGATTTGTCCTCTTTGTTCGGAGAAAGCACTCCTCTGTTTTCCTTTGAATTCCCATCCATTTGATCTCATTTCGGAGCTGGAAATAATCAGTGTATCGGCCGTTCAAAACTAGCAAAGCTTATTCTGTCAGTGAGGCCAACGTGGGCCATTGTTTGAAAAGGAACTTGTTGTGTTGAAAAATCTGCAATCCGTTTGTACAATTGTGAGTACAGTAGGTGAGTTTTGTAGGTGGTTGAAAGGAGAAGGGGAAGGGAGGGGGCTAGGAGGCAGGCAGCACCAACCAAAGTCATTTGGTCTTTTTTTCTTCTGTTCTCAGGAGCTGTAATATCCCCTAATACCTCATTATTCTAAATCATACTTATTCATCTTCTTTGTGGAGATGTATTATTGCCACCCCTGTGAGAGGCGCGGTGCTGTGTGCTTCGAGCGGCATCATTACAAACGGCTCTGAGAGGAAGTCGGCCATTGGGAGTCGGCCCACGTTTTTCACTGCGTGTCAAACTCAGCTCGAGAACATGCCACTGACTGCCAATGTCAAACGGCACACTGGGCACTGGCCAACGTCCCTGGGTTGGTTAGTGTTAGTCATACTGACTGAGACAGAGGCACGACAGAAGGCTGTGGGGTACGCCCTGTTCTCTTTTCTTCTCCGCAGGTACAGGAAGAGGTTATGATTCGGTTTGACTTCAAGCTAGGTTATGAAGATACAGGAAGAGGTTAGCAGATTTAGGCTTGGGTTGACTTCAAGCTGGGCTGGGATTAGGACTGGGCGGTTTATAGTTTTTTACTATATACTGGTATTCATCCACTGACCGGTGTGGGTTTTAAATAGTATTTACTTTATGTAACAGTATTTTAATGTTTGGTTTGTTAAATGTCATAATAGAGTAATGAAACTTGATGGCAATCGTCCATTGTTAGCGCCAGTAAGAGACTGCTAACAGCTAAGAACTCATTAGCTCAGTTATGAACACGTTGGGACAGCTTCGGAAGGGGGAGAAAAGGCTTTAAAGTCGGGACATTGCCATTGAATCCATTGTAAATACATTGTCACAGAGGAGAATAATTATTCTGATAAAGGAAAAGTTACTTTTTGACAAATAGAGGCATACAAAGACAAAAGGAACGTGACACTGTGTGTAAATGATAACAAATAAAGACAATTATTACCGTGCTGAAAATGAAAGAAAATGCTGGAATTCACAACAAATTACTGCAATACCAAAGTTTGAGGCTACAAAAGAGGAATTTGATTCCCATGAAAAGCTCTACAAATAGGACAACTTCACTGTCAGTTTTGTCCTCCTATTATGTTTGGTTTAAGTTCGTTTGAACAGTCTAAAACAATCCGAATAGAGAAAATCCCATTAAAACAACTTAGAATTAATTTGTTGCCATCCTAGGGTCATGCACTACTCATAAAGCATATTTACAACTTTTATAATTCAGAAACATAAAATACTGTCAAATGCCCGTCATACTGTCCAAAATTAGAAAAATATTGTGATATGACATTTTGGCCATGTCGCCCTGCCCTAGCTGGGAGAAGCTAAAAGTAATGTCAATCACCTTTAATGGCGCTATCAAGCTAGGCTACTCAGATACAAGTATATACAGTACAGTGTATTCGGAAAGTATTCAGACCGCATCCCATTTTCCACATTTTGTTACGTTATAGCCTTGTTCTAAAATTGATTAAATAAAATGTTTTCCTTATCAATCTACACACACTACTCGATACCTTATTTACATAAGTATTCAGACCCTTCGCTATGAGACTCGAAATTGAGCTCAGGTGCATCCTGTTTCCATTGATCATCCTTGAGATGTTTCTACAACTTGATTGGAGTCACCCTGCAGTAAATTCAATTGATTGGACATGATTTGGAAAGGCACACACCTGTCTACAAAAGGTCCCACAGTTGACAGTGCATGTCAGAGCAAAAACCAAGCCATGACTGTGCGCGTGTGGACCATTTTTAAGTTCTTAGTGATTTGGACACCAAGAAACTTGAAGCTTTCGACCTGCTCCACTGCAGCCCTGTCAATATGGATGGGTGCGTGCACGCCCCACCATTTCCTGTAGTCCACGATCAGCTCCTTGGTCTTATTGAAGTTGAGGGAGAGGTTGTTGTTCCGGCCCCACACTGCCAGGTCACTGACCTCCTCCCTGTAGGCTGTCTCATCATCGGTGGTGATCAGGCCTACCACCGTAGTGTCGTCAGCAAACTTGGTGATGGTGTTGGAGTTGTGCGTGGCCACGCAGTCGTGGGTGAACAGGGAGTACAGGAGGGGACTAAGCACACACCCCTGTGGGACCCCCGTGTTGAGGTTCAGCGTGGTGGAGGTGATGTTGCCTACCCTCACCACATGGGGTCGGCCCGTCAGGAAGTCCAGGATCCAGTTGGAGAGGGAGGTGTTCAGTCCCAGGGTCCTAAGCTTGGTGACGAGCTTGGCGGGAACAATGGTGTTGAACGCTGAGCTGTAGTCAATGAACAGTATTCTCACATAGGTATTCCTCTTATCTAGGTGGGTGAGGGAAGTGTGGAGTGAAATTGAGATTGCGTCGTCTATGGATCTGTTGGGACGAAATGCAAATTTGGTCTAGGGTGTCTGGGATGATGGAGTTGATGTGTGCCATAACCAGCCAGTCAAAGCACTTCATGATTACAGATGTGAGTGCTACAGGGCTGTAGTCATTGTGGCATGAAGCCTTCGAGTTCTTGGGAACAGAAATGATGGTGGTCATCTGAAAAAATGTGGGGATTACAGACTGGGACAAGGAGAGGCTGAAAATTACATTTAATCTACCTGCCAGCTGTTCTGCGTATGCTCTGAGAACGCGTCCTGGAATACCATCGGGGCCCCGCGGCCTTGCGGGTATTGTCCTGATTAAAGACTTTACTCACGTTGGCCAATCTTCTGGGTTGGTGGCGGCCCTCACACCCGGCACGATGTTGTTATTGTCAAAGCGTTCATAAAATGTTCATCTGTTACAGAGGCATTGAGAGGCATTGAGAGGCAGATCACGTCTGAGTCTTCCTTTTGTAATCCGTAATGGACTGTAGCCCCTGCCACATGCGGCGGGCATCGGAGCGTGTGTAATATGATTCCACCTTATTCCTATATTGTCCTTTTGCTCGTTTGATGGCTCTGCGGAGGTCATAGTGGGACTTCTTGTACTTGTTCCTGTTTTCGGCCGTAGCCTCAGGGTTGTCTGAGATAGCCCTGTGTGCGGTAGCCCTGTCCTTTAGTTTAGCGCCAACCTCTGTGTTAATCCAGGGCTTTTGATTGGGGAAGTAGCGAACGTTAACTGTTGGGACAGGAAGAGTTTAGCAGATTTACGCTTCAATTTGACTTTGACTTGCCAGAAGATTCCGACCATACCGTTACGCTTGTTTACACTGAGCTGCACTTGGGTCATAACGCAATTATGGTTATGTTAAGAAAGACACTGCGGAGCCGGCGCGAGATATGGGTCGGAAAACGTACCTCAATGCAGGGATGGGATATGCCACTCTACTCCAAATTGTACCTTTATCCACACAGCTCCATCTAGAAGATTGACATACTGCTAGTTTCCTGGAAATCTGCCCTTTTCGTCTTCATGCTAGCTAGCAGTAGTACACCAATTAGGATAAAGGTCAAATTTGGAGTACAGTGGCATATCCCATTCTTAAATCACTATCAAGCTGGGGCCATGATTGGGCTATGATTGGATACAGGTTGTCTTAATCACCCCCTAAATAACTCTCAAGCTTGGAGGGGTCATGCACCCATTTCTTACGTTCAAGCTTGATTGAGATTGAAGGAAAAGTAATGTAATTCACCCATGTACCATACAATCAAGCTTGCTTACGATTTAGTACATGTGATCTCCACCAAGCTGCACTCTTTGGTGGATAGTCGACGTATGACGTGGCCTCCGTTACCTTCATGTTGACCACTGACAAGGACAAATGCAGTTATATGACAGTTGGTAACAGCACCATATGACTAGACCATGACTAACTTCACTACTGTACCAATGGGGCTGATGATGATGATGCTGCTGATTACGGTGTTCATATTAGGACAGCCTCAGTAGCTGATGATGAAGATATCAGTCCATCTGCAGTGCAGGGGAATGACATGTCACTGTTGCCCTCATTATAGCTATTGAATACTAAACAGGCCTTACAGCTGGCTGCCGTCGCACCATGCCAAATCACATCATTAGCGGTAGAACAGATCAATCAGACACAATCAGAAGGGAATGACAGAAAGAAACGTTAAAGTCCTTAAGCAGTATTTCGAAGGTTAACCTCATTGAGTATGGTTTTGAAATGTTTGAGATGTTCTGCTACCAACAAATATGGGTTCTGCTGTGAGAGTGTTGGGTGTTTTCAGACCTGTGTCACACAGTTGTGTGTGTTTTGCGTCAGTGTCCCCTTCAGTGTGTGTGAGGGTGTGTGTGCGTAGGAGTGTGTCTTGTGTGAACGCTAAACGTTGTAGAGATCAATCATGATCAAAGCCTATCTCTCGGCTGTCAGTTCAGCACTCCCCTCCCTCTTTCTCATTTATCCTTCCCTCTCCCCCCTACTTCTCTCTACCTACTGTTGTGTTGATTTTTATGAAGGAGTTTTAGAGACATAACAACCTTATGGCCTTGAGACATAAGGAGTCTCAAGGAATCCAGGAAGTCTGCTTCTGTGGTGAGGGCAGAATTGAAAGAATAAAGTGTGTTCATGTAGCGGAGGTGAGTCAGCCTCAAGATTTTGTGATAAGGTAGCCCTGCCAGAGACTTAAAATCAGGTCACCCTTGGCCCAAGAGTGAATTCCTCTTGGTCTAATGGTTAACATGGACTCTGGGGTGCAGATCCCACCAGTTAGTCATTCTAAAAAAGATATATGACTAGTTGAAATACTGACTGTTGTTTGTGCTCCAAATGTTAATGTAATTTCAGAGGTATTATGCTAAAATGTTTGAAGAATAATCATTCTGGCCTTGATTTTTAAATGTATATTTATGCATTTATGTGTTTCAGTAATTTCTTAGATAGTAAATGTTTTAAATCAAGGTGCACTGAGATCTCTGAGGAGCATTGAGAAAAAAAACGTAATTTAGTTATGTTCTTGTGTTGATAACTTATTATGCCTTCAAATAAGATTTGTGCAAGCTGAGGGGAAAGCCAGACTGAACAGGTGGGTTTTGAAAGTGGTGAATGGTGATGGAGTTACGGGTGGCTCAGGGGGAATCGTATTGAATGGTGATGGAGTTACGGGTGGCTCAGGGGGAATCGTGGTGAATGGTGATGGAGTTACGGGTGGCTCAGGGGGAATCGTGGTGAATGGTGATGGAGTTACGGGTGGCTCAGGGGGAATCGTGGTTAATCGCTATTTTTGAATTTGCTTTGACAACTTCACACATGAAAAATGTCACATGGGAAAACAGACACATTTGAAGATTCACATGTAGATTTTTCACATGACTCAGACATGCGGTTTCCCAACATTTCACATGCTTTTGTAACTGGTGGGATTTGTACCCCAGTCTACCACGGGAGAAGCCAATGTCTTGACCATTCCACCAAGAGGGCCAACACTAATTTTGAAGTTGCAGGCGGGGCTACCTCATCACGTGACCATGAGTAACCATGACTGACTCATGTCCACATGTACACTTTCACATGTGCGTTTTAATGTCAACTAAGGCTGTCAAACGATTCAAAAATGTAATCGAGCTTATTGAAGGATTTGCTGTGATTAATCACGGTTAATCGCAAATTCATAATTTTCTCAAATTTAGCTGTAATTTAAGATTTGTTTTATACAAAAAGCATTACAAGAATATTGCCGTTTTGATTTTGTCCAAAGTAACGGTTAGCAAAATCAGGTAAATTGATAAACACACTTTCTTTAACCTAAAATCAACTTGTTTTGACATCGCATAGATGTTTTTAAGTGTATAGATTATGTATTTTGAAGAACGCAATAAAATAAAAATTGGGCACTAAAATTACAAAAAGTTTACTTGTGTTAACTGATTAACTCTGAAAGTGCTAATTTTAACATGTTAAAAATAATAAATAAGGAGACATGGAGCGCTAGCTTCTCTGTTCTTTTCACAACGCTTCTGCCAATGGTCACTGACCAACGAATGAAGATGAGAGACGTGCGCCTGCTTCAGTAACACTCCGAATGGATGGCTCAGAAATAAGAAATCATTATTTTTAAACACACATTAATTATTATACTCAGGTAGGCTAAGTTACCTTTTTACAGAATGGCATTACAGAAATTGCAATTCTACATGTGAAAACATTGCTACAGCAACATGTTAACACCACCTTTTCACATGTGAGGAGAATAACACTATTTCACCACCACATGTGAACTTGCAATTTGAAAGTTAGATTTCCTCATGTAAATGTTTCTTACAGTGAGGGAAAAAAGTATTTGATCCCCTGCTGATTTTGTACGTTTGCCCACTGACAAAGAAATGATCCGTTTATTTGAACAGTGAGAGACAGAATAACAACAACAAAAATCCAGAAAAACGTATGTCAAAAATGTTATAAATTGATTTGCATTTTAATGAGGGAAATAAGTATTTGACCCCCTCTCAATCAGAAAGATTTCTGGCTCCCAGGTGTCTTTTATACAGGCAACGAGCTGAGATTAGGAGCACACTCTCAAAGGGAGTGCTCCTAATCTCAGCTTGTTACCTGTATAAAAGACACCTGTCCACAGAAGCAATCAATCAATCAGATTCCAAGCTCTCCACCATGGCCAAGACCAAAGAGCTCTCCAAGGATGTCAGGGACAAGATTGTAGACCTACACAAGGCTGGAATGGGCTAAAAGACCATCGCCAAGCAGCTTGGTGAGAAGGTGACAACAGTTGGTGCGATTATTTGCAAATGTAAGAAACACAAAATAACTGTCAATCTCCCTCGGCCTGGGGCTCCATGCAAGATCTCACCTCGTGGAGTTGCAATGATAACGGTGAGGAATCAGCCCAGAACTACACAATTGCAATTCCACATGTGAATGTAAGATTTTCCCAATAAAGGTTTTCATATGTGAAACTGCATATCCGATTTTCACATGTGAAAGTTTTTAACATATGAAACTGCAAATTTGTGCAACTACAATTCACATGAAAACATAGCTATTTGAAACTGCAAATGTGACTTGTTTTTTTTGTAAGGGTAGTATCTTGTAGGTGATGCGGAATAAAGGCAATAAAAAAATCTGCCTGCGTCTGAATGTAGTTGGGGACCTCCGCTGTACAATATGGGATCACATAGTAAAACTATCCTCTTGAAGGGCAATTATTTCCATCCATCCATATCAATTACTGACTGCTAGAGAAAATGAAATGAAAACACTGTGTTTATCAAGCACATGTCAGTTGCTCGGAAGTGGTACATCAGATAGTAGCTATAGTTAACATAGATTCAGTCAGTCTTGGACTGCTATTTTTAATCCATCAAGTCCCTAAGGAAGACCATAGCTCGCCTGTACCTGGTACAAAAATGGTTAAGAAACACTGATTTAACAGATGGCCCTCATCATACCTCCATTAGTCTACAGAAGGTGAAGGGAGAATTGGAACTGAATGGAGATGGAAGAAAGTGCAAGAAAGGGAAAAGAGAGGTCAAAAAAAAGGAGAGAAAGGAGAGGGTGATTGTAGAAGACCAGACAGGAGAGGAGGGGAGAACCTGAGCAGAGGAGAGGTAAAAAAAAACCTGAGAGAAGGGAAGAGCAGCACACAGGAGAGGAGGATTAGGAGTTGAAGGGTATAAGAGGTGTGTATAGCTTGAGGAAGGGTCTCCATAGGGCCAGGGTTGACTATGGTGCCACTTTGAGACATCTCCCTCCGACTCTGGTCTTGCTTTAATCTATAAACTGACCTCACACACTTCATTGGAATGTGGTATGTCACACACTAGCGCACACAGGCATACACAGGCGATGAATCACCATCTCCCCAATGATCCTGGTGAAAATATGGACTTTATTATTTTTTTTAAGCTTCCAAATATTAAGCCCAATGAGCAAGCAAGATACTCCTCTGTCATTTAAACAGTTAACTTGAACCAATTTAGTTTTGTCATAGCAATGAAACGTCTCTTAAATGCCATAACTGTATACAGTCTCTACATATGTGACTAAATTGTTGCCATACAAAAATGTAGCACGATAAGCAAGCAAGATAATGCTCTTCCAGAAAGACCAGTGTTGTTTCATTCTTTTTCATTTTTCCTTACGCCTCTCCTTTAATTTTTGCTTTCCCTTACTAATGGGCTGGCTTTTCTCTCACACTTTTTCTTGAGCGGTTGTCAGAATACTTTGAAGACATCAACTTTTAATGAATTTTCGGTGACTGTGTTGTCTCAAGCCTCTTCTGCCGTAGTGGTTTCTTTCAGAATTGACACCCATTTACCATGTCTAATTAAAATAACATGACAGCACTGAGTCAGCTCAAGACCATATAACAATGTGAGGAGGACATTGTGTCTTCATCACAGTATAGCTCTTGAAATATTATATAAGAGTATAACAGTAATGACATTATGATGTTTGATCAGTAATAACAGAGAGTGGGAGGACACGGCCAATGACTTGAGGGTGTAGGTTATCTTACGTGTAATGACCTTTTAACTTTTGAACAATTGAACCACACATGCAAGTGTCTCTGTTGTTGTTGAGTACTTTCTGCCACAGACACAGTTGATATGAGTGGTAACCTACACTATCAGCAGAAATGAATATAAATAAATAGAACAATAAGACTGTATTGTCGGTTTGGTAGAATCTTTTTTTTTTTGCTTCTTCCCAACCCACCATAACGACTTTTTCTGTCATATACACTGAGTATACCAACCATTAGGAACACCTTCCTAATATTGAGTTGCACTCCTCCTTTTGCCCTCAGAACAGCCTCAATTCGTTGGGGCATTGACTCTACAAGGTGTCGAAAGCATTCCACAGGGATGCTGGCCCATGTTGACTCCAAAGCTTCCCACAGTTGTGTCAAGTTGGCTGGATGTCCTTTGGGGGGTGGACCATTCTTGATACACACGGGAAACTGTTGAGCGTGAAAAACCCAGCAGCGTTGCCGTTCTTGACACAAACCGGAGCGCTTGGCACCTACTACCATGCCCCGTTCAAAGGCACTTAAATCTTTTGTCTTGCCGATTCACCCTCTGAATGGCACACAAATCTTTCTTTAACCTGTCTCCTCCCCTTCATCTACACTGATTGAAGTGGATTTAACAATTTACATCAATAAGGGATTATAGCTTTCACCTGGTCAGTCTATGTCATGGAAAGAGCATACATGTGTGTCTGAATTTGGTAAAAGCCATTTCTTCTTTGGCAATGCAATAAGCGGAGTTAAATTTAATCTCTAGCTCAGTTAGCTCTGCCTGTTGACTAGCTTGGGCTGCCACCTGTTGCCTGTCAAATATGGCTGGCTGGTAGTAGACGTTGTGATATTGCTCTTGTCCCGGCACTTGTCCCGGCTTTTAACTTAAGTTATGTTTTAGCAACGACTCGTGTTTTAGGTTGCTGGACCCAGTAGCAAAAGAGGTCTTCCCTGCTGCTATTACTCCACACTTTTGACAGTACTCACAGAATATTGTGCTACTAGTTTTGTCCCTCCCTAGCCACTTGAATTTTGCGAAGCAACCCATCTCAAAACTGGGTAGGTGGATCTCTGACATTGTCCTCATCATTATCTTCTTCTGGTTGTGGTTGATCATTTCTTAATTAGTATTTTTTGGTTAAAAAAAGCTTAAATTCTGCTGCGTTTCATTGTTGTTGTAAATGCTAGCTTTCTAGCTAATGCCATTACTCAGCTGACAGAAAGGGGCCTGGAGTGTTCCTGTTGTGTGATTGGTTTAATTAGCTACATTTAAACATTTTTAGCATTATGATTGGTTATGATTTGTAAACAATGTATCAGCCTGTCTTGTTTGAGCAGTGAAGAGAAGAGTGTTGCGGCGATATATTGTTACGCATTTCGTTTTTTACTGGATAATCTTTTAGTCTCATAGTGCTCCCAAAAAACAGAACTAATGCTGCTCGTTATCTCACACATCCCATTCAGTCCCGGCAGATTTTGAGGTCTATATGCAGAATCTGCCCATTGGAGATTAGTTCCTCTTTAATATGGATGCTTCCATGATTACGGATAATCATTAATTAATTGTGAATAATGATGAGTGAGAAAGTTAAAGAGGCATAAATATTATAACCCCCTAAAAATGGGTTCAGACTAGATGGAGTACAACTACTACCGGAAGTGACTTTTCGTAGCAGGTTACAAAAAACTAACTTCCGGTCGTAGCTGTACTCCCTCTAGTCAGAACCCTAAATATGGTAAACTCCCCAGTTATTGGTAATTGTGAGAGGTTAGCATGTTTTGGGTGTATGAATACTAAACCTTTGACTACTTTAATACACTATAAGTGAATTAGTCCAAATACTTATGACACCTTCAAATCAGGGGGCCTAGATGCATAAAGTGCTTTTATTTCTAAACGGTGAAACAGATATATACACTCAAATATAAGGTGACATTCTGTAATGCAAATACATTTATAACATTTTTTACATGCGTTTTTCTGGATTTTTTTGTTGTTATTCTGTCTCTCACTGTTCAAATAAACCTACCATTAAAATTATAGACTGATCATGTCTTTGTCAGTGGGCAAACATACAAAATCAGCAGAGGATCAAATACTTTTTTCCCTCAATGTATGTGAATGTGTGTGGACTAAAATCACCCCTCTCCTCCTCCTCTCCTGTCCTCAGGTCTAGATGATCAACATGGTCTCAGGGCAATTTTTATTAGTCTGTGACATTCCATTTAGTATGATATGTTACGTTACGTTAGGTTACATTATGAATGGAATAGCGGTCGTACAATATCATACGAATTAGAAGGCGAATAGTATCATACGTCTTACCCGGTCGTAAAATAGCATATATCTTTATCTGAGATCGGGTTGCTTGTTGCTCTGTAACAACAAAGGAGAACAACAAAGGAGAATTACGGGGAGAATTTACATTGGCGGTTAGGAGAACTAAAATGACAAAGGTTAGGTGAATTTATGTAGCAGGTTAACTGAATTGGGTATTTTTAGAATAAGGGTTAGCTAAAATGCTAAAGTTGTGCCTGATGCGACTCGAACATGCAACCTTTGGATGGCTAGACTGTCGCAGATTACACCCGCGCACCCATCCTCCCGGCTAACCTCCCTACTTTCATTTCTGTCTGAAGTAACCAGTGTTCAAAAGTACTTAAGTAAAAATACTTTAAAGTACTACTTAAGTAGTTTTTTGGGATATCTGTACTTTACTTTACTATTTATATTTTTGAAAACTTTTACTTTTACTTCACTACATTCCTAAAGAAAATTATATACTTTTTACTCCATACATTTTGCCTGACACCCAAAAGTACTCGTTACATTTCGATTGCTTAGCAGGACAGGATAAGTGTCAAATTCACTCACTTATCAAGAGAACACGTGGTCATACCTACTGCCTCTGATCTGGTGGACTCACTAAACAGAAATGCATCCTTTGTAAATTATGTCTGAGTGCTGGAGTGTGCCCCTGGCTATCAGTACATTTTTCAAACAAGAAAATGTTGCCGTCTGCTTTGCTTAATATAAGGAATTTGAAATGATTATTACTTTTACTTTTGATACTGTCGTGGAAAGTCAAACTTAAATGAATAATTATTTATTATCAGCAAGCTGGAGAGGTTCCAACAAACTTAATGCACCGTAGTTCACGTCAGCCGGAAGCTCTCCCGGGGCAGTCCCGTTAGTTCTCTTGTATACGGTTATCCAAAAAAGTAATATAATCATGATTTACATTATTAATTATTCATCATTATCGTTTGGTTCCTGCACGTGACTGACTGACACCTTACAAGGCTTCTTCTCTCAAAGCTGGGACCTTGAAACTGAAATACCCAGAACAATGTTCTCTGCGTACTGCCAATTGGTCTGAGGAGGTGGTCACCGTCACCTGCACGAACCAAGATAGAGGGAGAGGAGATGTTGTGTACAGTTCAACGCTATCTGTTCAGACAACAAACATTTTCCTCACAATACTCAAGTATATTTTAGCAATTACATTTACTTTTGATACTTAAGTATATTTAGAACCAAATACTTTTAGACTTTTACTCAAGTAGTATTTTACTGGGTGACTTTTACTTTTACTTGAGTAACTTTCTATTAAGGTATCAATTATTTTACTCAAGTATGACAATTGGGTACTTTTTCCACCACTGCAAGTAACTACACCATTATTAGTATCATACATCTTGGAGGTGCAAAAAAATATATAAAGTATATTTTGAGGCCAAACTGAGATGATGGATCTCCGAGCGGTGGAATAGTCATTTTATTCCTACTGAAGAGAAAGTCTAATTTCCTTTTCCCCTGAGTGGCCTGAACGCAGCCGAGTTTCAGGGCTCATTTGTCTCAGGTGCCTCATGCTGCATCCCAAATGGCACACTATTCCGTACATAGTGCACTACGTTTGACCAGAGCCCTAAGGGTCTACGTCAAACGTAGTGTACTATATAGGGAATAGGGTGCCATTTAGGACGCCGCCCCTGTAGTATTGGGCTGGGTAGGGGAAATGTAGATGTGTCTGCTTATGTGGAACACGCACACACATACCCCACTGTATTGTCCCACCAAACCCTTTCTGAAACATTCATGCAACGTCCAAGGAACACATTTGCACATTCATGCAATGTCTAGGGCTGGCACGATTACCGTATAACGTGTAACTGATGGTTATGGATGAAGACTGTCATGAAAATAAATAAAATAAAGTTTTTTTTGGGGGGGTGAAACGTACAGCTGACTGACGACAGGATGGCTGGGCATTCGTGCGGTTGAGTTAGTTTCTGCTGTAACATGGACTTTACAACGTGATGAGACTTTGTTGCTCCCAGAAGAGTGGAGGCTGTTTTAGGAGCAAAGGGGGGACCAACTCCATATTAATGGCCATGATTTTGGAATGAGATGTTCGACGAGCAGGTGTCCACATACTTTTGATAATGTAGTGTATCTGGGGAATGGTATAAAACAATTTCTAGAGTGTTGAAAGTTTCCATTGTAGCCATTGACTCTTGAAGAATATAACTTAGAAATGCCCTATGAGCTTAGTTCATCAGTCTTACTCTCCCCATCCCCCAGCAATTTACCCAAAAAGTTTTGGGTGTCCGTTTTGTTGTTGTTTGAATCCCAGATTGCCTTTATGGTGTTTCTCTGCTCATTTGTAGCCAGAATGTTTATTCCACCCTTTCAGTAACACAGCACTGTGCGTCTTACTACATTGACTGATGTGTCTGATGTAGCTAATCTCTAGAGCATTATATATAAAAAATGAAAATTTTAAACACCATCAACAAGATACTTGGAAGTAGGATTATTATGGCAAGCAGAATCCTCCAAACACCCTCTGAGAACAGAGGCTTAGTCCAACTGTCTCTGTCTCTCTAACACACAGACGTACACACACACACCCACACCCACACCCACACCCACACCCACACCCACACCCACCCTATGAGAGCCCAGTGTTTGGCATGGCGACTCCCCACATTTTTAAAATCTGGGCTTTGGGAGGTGATAGAGATGTAACATAGAAGCCCAGGGTGGGGACAGATGGGGGTTTAGCCTATAAGCACACCATTCATCTGGTTCCAATCTCCATCTCCCACCTCCATGGGGGGCGGAGAGTCTGTGTGTGCATGTGTTTGTATTTGTGTGTGTGTGTGTGATTGTGTGCAAGCGTGTGTGTGTGTGTGTGTACATGGATACATGCCTATGTGTGAGCTCAGCCTCTCAGGTTCTGGAGAGTCACTGTGGTCTGGATTCAATCAAACCAAACCCCAACTGAAGGAAACTATCCCTTTACTATAAAAACACACCCCTTCATTTAAACCAAAATACGTTTAGTTTCATATCTCTCAGTAAACATTAGCCTGCAGATAATATGTCTCTACACAGCAAATTCTCCAGTGTTAAATCAACACTGACAGTGTGTTGTTATGCAATAACACCTTATATAGTATTTTTCATCATTACACCAAGAGGTATGTATCTCTTGACAAGGTCACTCAGTGTTGGGTTAAGGACATTACAATAATACAAGTCTTTATTGTCACATGCTCTTATAGTTTACATACACCTTAGCCAAATACATTTAAACTCAGTTTTTCACAATTCCAGACATTTAATCCTAGTAAAGATTCCCCGTCTTAGGTCAGTTAGGATCACCACTTTATTTTAAGAATGTGAAATGTCAGAATAATAGTAGAGAGAATGATTTATTTCAGCTTTTATTTATTTAATCACATTCCCAGTGGGTCAGAAGTTTACATACACTCAATTAGTATTTGGTAGCATTGCCTTTAAATTGTTTAACATGGGTCAAACGTTTCGGGTAGCCTTCCACAAGCTTCCCACAATAAGTTGGGTCAATTTTGGCACATTCCTCCTGACAGAGCTAGTGTAACTGAGTCAGGTTTGTAGGCCTCCTTGCTCGCACACGCTTTTTCAGTTCTGCCCACACATTTTCTATAGGATTGAGGTCAGGGCTTTGTGATGGCCACTCCAATACCTTAACTTTGTTGTCCTTAAGCAATTTTGCCACAACTTTGGAAGTATGCTTGTGGTCATTGTCCATTTGGAAGACCCATTTGCGACCATGCTTTAACTTCCTGACTGATGTCTTAAAATGTTGCTTCAATATATCCACATAATTTTCCTTCCTCATGATGCCATCTATTTTGTGAAGTGCACCAGTCCCTCCTGCAGCAAAGCACCCCCACAGCATGATGCTGCCACCCCCGTGCTTCACGGTTGGGATGGTGTTCTTCGGCTTGCAAGCAACCCCCTTTTTCCTCCAAACATAACGATGGTCATTAAGGCCAAACAGTTCTATTTTTGTTTCATCAGACCAGAGGACATTTCTCAAAAAAGTACGATCTTTGACCCCATGTGCAGTTGCAAACCGTAGTCTGTCTTTTTTATGGCGGTTTTGGAGCAGTGGCTTCTTCCTTGCTGAGCGGCCTTTCAGGTTATGTCGATATAGGACTCGTTTTACTGTGGATATAGATACTTTTGTACCTGTTTCCTCCAGCATCTTCACAAGATCCTTTGCTGTTGTTCTGGGATTGAGTTGCACTTCTCGCACCAAAGTACGTTCATCTCTAGGAGACAGAACGCATCTCCTTCCTGAGCGGTATGACGGCTGCGTGGTCCCATGGTGTTTATACTTGCGTACTATTGTTTGTTCAGATGAACGTGGTACCTTCAGGCATTTGGAAATTGCTCCCAATGATGAACCAGACAAGCACACTCTCACACTCAACACTGGTTATTAACACCAACACTGGGGTTCTTTTACAATCAACTCTAGAAATGTTACACTGAAAGATCAACACTAGGTAACACTGGCCAATTTGCTTTGTATAGACGTTATGACTAATGAGTGCAGATCTCGAAGTCTAGGCATGGTGACCAAGGTACTGATTCCTATTAAATTCAATGCCTATAGAGACACACACAACTGTGTCCAGCTCCTGCAAATGGCTGCAGGGATGTTACTACACTATGGGTGGCTACTGTTAAACTGCTTTGTGTAGGATTGGGGTAAATTCAATTTCAATTCAGTCAATTCAGGAGGTCAAACCGAAATAGTTCAAATAAGAACTACAGTTTACTTCCTGAATTGACTGAATTGAAATGGCCCTGTGGCACCATGCATCTCCACTGACACCATCCAACCTTGACATCCTCCAGTTCTGCCCACCATCTGGAAGCCTCAGTCAGTGTGGTACTGGAGAAGAGCATTGGACAGTGTTACCAGCCCAACCCAACTAGCCCTGTAGCCACGGGCTCCTCTTCCTGTTCCTCTGTCTCTCTTTAAGGACCAGACTCATCCCATTGGGTGCTATCTCCATCTGCTTACCCATAGATTAGAGGAGAAGGCTATACTTAAGCAATAAGGCCTGAGGGGGTGTGGTATATGGCCAATATACAATGGCTAAGGGCTGTTCTTACATACGACTCAATGCGGAGTGCCTGAATACAGCCCTTAGCCGTGGTAAATTGGCCATATACCACAAACCCCCGAGATGCCTTATTGCTATTATGAACTGGTTACCAATGTAATTAGAGCAGTAAAAATACATGTTTTGTCATACCTGTGGTATACGGTCTGATATACCACAGGTGTCTGCCAATCAGAATTCAGGGCTCGAACCACCCAGTTTATAATAGGATTTTGATGGTGATGAGGTACCATCCCTTCTATCCCTTCTCATTTACACATAATTCTATTGATATTTAGTGGAAACCTGTTCCAATCACTTGGTTTCACTGAAAACAAACCCTTTCTTGAAGGAACCAACTACCGTTAAACCAGTAACACTAAATGCTCAGTTATTACCCCATGAACCGGTTTACAGAAGGCATGGAAAGGTATGGAACATGGATAGATATGGCACTTCCTGTTTTATATACATCATATTACCTATACTCCTTTTCAGGTCCCAGAGACCCATTGTTGTGAAAGAAGTAGCATGTCATTGATGTGTGTTCATGTAGCAGTTTGGCTAGCTAGTGTTTCAATCCACAGCGAGCGCTAATGAACGAGGAAGGTATTCTGCCTGTTCGCAATTAACTCCAGGAATGCGTGACATTTAGCTTTCTGGCTCTTCATGCCGCATGATGCCCTCACTCTCACACCCTGTGGGCCACAGTAGGGTAGGTCGTTATCCAGATTTTCATACCGTTCCTGTACCATACCGGGGTGTACTGTATTACCGGCAGTGCCCACAACGGGCACTATTTATTTCAAAAATAAAAATAAAAATAATTTGACTCACAAACAAATTTAGGCAGCAGGGATCTTGATCCAGGAGGGGATTGAATGTCTCAGCTGTAACCAAGAAGCTTGATCTTGCAAGCTAGCCACTTATCTAGCAAGTTAGCAAACCAAATGCATTTGGATAGTTAACTTATAGTTATAAGCAGTAGGTACAACATGTACCTACTGGTGGTAGTTTATGGTTGGCCATGGTACAGTCCCTGGTATAGTTTACAGTTGGCCGGGGGTACAGTTCAGAGCAGCTGCCTGCACCTCCAATTAGTACTCTTTTACTGTGGGGAGTGTTTAAACTGTGTCCCAAATGGCACCCTATTCCCTGTATAGTGCCCTACTTTTGACCAGGGCCTGTTGGGCTCTGGTAAAAAGTAGTGCACTATTTAGGGAATAGGGTGCCATTTTGGGAAGAAGTCTTAGTCAGGTTTTTATGGCTTCCCTGGAAGTGGTCAAAATAATGTATATGGCGCTCAGTCAAACCTCCAGGCTATTAAATTACAGCTAATGAAAGCCAAATTAACTTGGAGGGTTCATGATGATAATCTTAAATGTTGTTATCAGCCAAACCAACTGGGATAGAGAATTGGTCTGTGGAAGACAAAGATGCCTTTTTGGAATTCCTCTTACACATAAACTGAGATTCACACACATACGTACACACAAGCATGCATGCAACCCCCGCCCCCCAAACACACAATGCTTATGCACATTATTCACACACACGCGCAAACACACACACACATATGCTTGCACATTGCCAGTCAGCTATATTTTACACCTAATGGGCATGAAAGTTGCAAAGTGCAGCGAAAAGGACTTGGGAGCACATAAAGTGTATTAAGTATTGATCTAAAAAGGTCAATGATCCGTTTCAGCAGCAGCAGTGCATCCTTAAGGTGGCCGCTACTGTTAGTGATAGGGTCATATATAAAAAGACAGTAAAAGTGCCAGTTGATGTCAAGCTCACTGTGACGCTAAAGGACTGATGGGTGGTATAGGCTGGAATTCTCTTTTATTGGAAGAATTGGGGATCGCATGATTTAAGAGTTGCGATAACTCATAGTTACAATGGATGAGTCGAGTGCTGTGTCATACATCTGGAAACCTCGAAGTGCTTATTTATAAAAGTGAGCTCCCCCTTGCTTTATCACTGAATAGTTTTCAAGGAGGAGGATGCTTAGTCAGTTGATAAGCGACAATGTTTGCCCTAATCTTACTTTTACAGTGCATACTCAACTGATGTACAATGCATTTGACATAGAGCTTGTGAAACATTTGACATTTTTGTGATCGAAGCACAGAAAGACATGTACAGTGGGGTACGAACTGATTGAAACCCTTGATAAAGATGAGCAAAAATGACTGTATAAAACAAATAATTCAAATACTGAGCTACTGTATATTGTATGCAAAAATAAAATGAAATAATGATATTTTATACTAATACAATTGCTCTGAGAAAGAGATTTTGTTTAACAAGTAATAGTATTTTTTTCTCAAAAAGGTAGGGGTCAAAATTATTGACACCCCTGTTTTCAATACCTTACCTTCTGAGGATAACGGCACTGAGCCTTTTTCTAAAATGTTTTATGAGTTGGACAACACATTGGGAGGGATCATAGACCATTTCTCCTTACAGAATCCTTCCAGATCCTTAATATCCTTCGTCTGCATTTATGGACTGCCCTATTCAATTCAAACCACAGGTTTTCAATGGGTTTCAAGTCCGGAGACTGAGATGGCCATTGCAAAATGTTGATTTTGTCGGCAATTAACAATTTCTTTGTGGATTTTAATGTGTGCTTGGGGTTATTGTCTTGCTGGAAGATCCACTTGTGGCCAAGTTTCAGCCTCCTGGCAAAGGCAACCAGGTTTTTGGCTAAAAAGTCCTGGTACTGGGCAAAGTTCATGATGCCGTTGACCTTAACAAGGGCCACAGGACCAATGGAAGCAAAATAGCCCCATAACATCAAAGATCCACCACAATATTTTACAGTAGGTATGGGATCCTTTTCTGCTCATGCATTCTCATTTCGAAGCCAAAACCACAACTGGTGTGTGTGGCCAAAGAGCTCTATTTTCATGTCATCCAACAAATGTAAATGCCTGGAGTTTGCTAAGCGGCATTGGCACTTAGATTGGAACTGGTGCTTTGGTCAGATGCTATGAAAATAGAGCTCTTTCGCCAACCTAAGCCATTTTTTGTAAGAGTGTAATACAGTGGCCTGAAACTCACGGTTTACAGGCCACATCAGGCCTGCAAGTCACATTGTGCTGGCTTGCAAAGTGATGCATAATTGGGGATATCTGACATTTTGAATTCTTTATCACCCGCAACCTGCATTCAGAATGACTGCCAGGGTTGGAAAGACTAATATATGAGACTACCTAAACCATCTAAACTTGAATAACCATTTCAGTAACAGGTGTAATAATGTCTGTTATTTATATTTGCGTAGCGTAAGATAAATTAATCAATCGATGTACATGCACAAACATTGAAACAAACAAAAAATCAACCTGCAATAGAGCATACTGGGAAATATGATAATGATGGGTGTGGTTTTGGTTCACAGTGATGTGTATGAGTTTCAGGCCGCTGTCGGGGAAAACCAGGCCCCCAGTGTCTGGTCTGCAGCATGAAGTCACGAGCTCTGCTGGTCTGCTACTGCGTAACAACCTAACATTACCAAAAGCTCTGCTCTGCCCTAGAAAGCCTATGTAGATTATGATCGCCAGAACGGCCAAACAAAAACATTTTAGACAGCCGTTTTGGGCTCTAAAATTTGTATATTATGATCAAGTTCGAACCCCACTGTGAATTATTTTCAAGTTCGCTACAAATCGAGATATTTAATTATATAGTTATCCATTCTGACTGCTACATTTGTCGTCACACAGGACCACGTGCTGTCACAGGCCAATCAAGGGCCGGCAGGCTACGAGGAGGCTCCCGGTTGCATAGCCATAGAAAGTAGGGCTACTGTGGGTGCTGCAGCACCCCCTGATCAATGAAAATAAACAAATAATAATAAAACCATTTTTTTTAAACACAACATTTGTGAACTACGCCTTTATTGCTCCTGTATGAGCGGAGAAAATGACTTGTCAGAACCACCCCACCGGGCTTCCGTTGACAGTGGAGAAAAATACCCGTCAACATTAATTTGAATCCCGAGCCCTACCCGTGCCCGCCGTTCAGGCCCCACTCTACCCAGGCCCAATTGCTTTTGCCAAATTTAAGGCCCAGCCCGAAACCCGAAATAACTTCCTCTGTTAGTAAATTCATTAGCTGCTCCTCTCTGTCTGTCACTCGCTCCCTGCATGCAGCTCGCTCTGCATGCACTCTGCTCATGGTGGTTCTGAGTCTCTGAGTAACCATAGCAATGGCACCGCTTGGGCTGCTCTACTCACTGAAGGGATCTCACTTATACGAGAGAGCACTTAGCTACTTTTCGTCACTCTAAACTGCGACAAAACTCAAGGAACATTATTATTTTGGGTGAAATAATCTGTCCTGTCTTATATTTCACGAGGTTGAAGCACTTCTGACACCATGTTATGATCTTAGTCAGATATGACTGTACTGTGCAGCAAAGCAGGAGCAAATGGTGCTGCTTGGTAGAGGTAGTGATCAATTTAGTGATATCCGAGCCCTGCCCGCACCCTAATTATTGATGAAAAAACAGGTCCTACCCGGCCTTAACCCGATGTATAATGTTGGGGCCCGTCGGGCTCGGGTCGGGTAGCAGAGCTCTATGGCTGATCCCTCCTGGTGACCCTGTTGGAGTCATGTCCAACCAGGTAATCAGCAGGGATCAGCCAATCGTGAAGAAGAAAATGTAATGCTTCAAAATGGAGATAGCCTCAATGGTGCTGCCCATGCTGTCACAGAGAGATGTCCACACAAGTCTCTATGATGAATATTTCCTTTTCATATCAAACTAAAGACAACAGCAGAGCTGTTCATATCATATCATCAAGATCAAGTTGATTCTATGAAAGAAGAGAGAGACAATTTATGGCAATGTATCATTATTTAGACTGAGAATAATGATGGAAAGAAAGGATACTTTCTCATTGGGGAGGACATTAGGGGCTACTGTGTATTTTTCTGGAGGCAATGTTCACTTGCTGTGTTTGTGCGTATGTGTTTGTGTGTACGTGGGTACGTTTGCTTGCATGTGTGCTTCCCCCTCTTTCTCTCTCTCCTTCAATTATCTGGCCAGTTGTTGTGGGAGGCTCATGGTGTATCTATGTACTGTAGTGGCTGTCCCTTTGAGGAGCTCTGTGCAGCTGCAAGGTTTTATCTGCAGTCGCAGGCAGCTTGACATTTGGTGACGGCTTTTAACACTGGGCCCTACACAACAGAGGCCAGCACGTGGTGTTTCAACCCAAAAAAGGCATGGCTGCATCCATTCGCAAAGCTGTGAAACCTGGTCCAAGTCCACCAACCCCCCTGCCTCTGATTAGGGAAGATATTGACAGTGGAATCTTTCTTTTGAAGCGAATGAACCAATTTATCTGAGTTTCAGCATTCCGTGAAGGGCCTGCATCAACAAAAGGCCAGAGACAATACTCAGACAAGTAGCTAACTGTATTTTTTATTTATTTTATTTAACCTTTATTTAACTAGGAAAGTCAGTTAAGAACAAATTCTTATTTACTATGACGGCCTACCAAAAGGCAAAAGGCCTCCTGCGGGGATGGGTTCTGGGGTTAAAAATAAAAAATATAGGACAAAACACACATCACGACAAGAGAGACACCACAACACTACATAAAGAAAGACCTAAGACAACAACATAGCATGGCAGCAACACATGACAACACAACATGGTAGCAACACCACATGACAACAACATGGTAGCAACACATGGCAGCAACAGAACATGGTAGCAGCACAAAACATGGTACAAACATTATTGGGCAAAGACAACAGCACAAAGGCAAGACGGTAGAGACAACAATACATCACGCGAAGCAGCCACAACTGTCAGTAAGAGTCTTTGAATAAAGAGATGGAGATAAAACTGTCCAATTTGAGTGTTTTTTGCAGCTCGTTCCAGTCGCTAGCTGCAGCGAACTGAAAAGAGGAGCGACCCAGGGATGTGTGTGCTTTGGGGACCTTTAACAGAATGTGACTGGCAGAACGGGTATTGTATGTGGAGGATGAGGGCTGCAGTAGGTATCTCAGATAGGGGGGAGTGAGGCCTAAGAGGGTTTTATAAATAAGCATCAACCAGTGGGTCTTGCAACGGGTATACAGAGATGACCAGTTTACAGAGGAGTATAGAGTGCAGGGATGTGTACTATAAGGAGCATTGTTGGCAAATCTGATGGCCGAATGGTAAAGAACATCTAGCCGCTCGAGAGCACCCTTACCTGCCGATCTATAAATTACGTCTCCGTAATCTAACATGGGTAGGATGGTCATCTGAATCAGGGTTAGTTTGGTAGCTGGGGTGAAAGAGGAGCGATTACGATAGAGGAAACTTGTTGGACACTAAGAAAGCTTTGTTGTAGAGCGTTTAACACAAAATCCGGGGAAGGGTCAGCTGTATAAGACTACATATAAATGGATGAGAGAGCTTCCTACTGACTGAGCTATGTTGTTGATGTAAAATGTAACTCTCATAAGGAGAGTTACAATTTAGCCACCGTCCAAGACTGGTTTAAATCACCCCCATATTCAGGTAGAATCCCCACAGATGCAAGAGAGAGATAAGATACAGTCCCAAATGGGTCTTGGTCAAAAGTAGTGCATATATATAGGGAATAGGGTGCCATTTGGGACATGGGCTCAGTAATCAGGTGTTGGCGTAACGTCCCGCCGGTGATGTTTAGGAGGGCTCTAATTACCATAATCTAATTGGATAAGCAGATTTTTTTACTTTTGTGGGAGACCAGCGGGAGGCTTAGCTTCACTCCATCATATCAAGGATCACATCTCAGATATCTTTGAAGATGGATTTCAAGGTTGCCGCTTGTCAGGCCTAATTATGCGGCTTTATTTCGACACATTTTCTCTTTAGCTTTTCCTTGAGTCACTGTGTGTGTGTTGAGGGATGTGTTGTGTGTGTGTGTGTGTGTGTGTGTGTGTGTGTATGTGTGTGTTTGTGGTGTGTGTTTGTGCGTGCTGGGAGTGAGCTATCCTATGAGCAGCCTGAGTCTTTAATACCTACATGTTTCAAGCAGACCACCATAGTCCCTGTGCCCAAGGAAGCGAAGGTAACCTGCCTAAACGACTACCGCCCCGTAGCGCTCACGTCGGTAGCCATGAAGTGCTTTGAAAGGCTGGTCATGGCTCACATCAACACCATCATCCCGGAAACCCTAGACCCAACAGATCCACAGATGACGCAATCTCAATCGCACTCCACACTGCCCTTTCCCACCTGGACAAAAGGAACACCTATGTGAGAATGCTGTTCATTGACTACAGCTCAGCGTTCGACACCATAGTGCCCACAAAGCTCATCACTAAGCTAAGGACCCTGGGACTAAACACCTCCCTCTGCAACTGGATCCTGGACTTCCTGACGGGCCGCCCCCAAGTGGTAAGGGTAGGCAACAACACATCTGCCACGCTGATCCTCAACAATGGGGCCCCTCAGGGGTGCGTGCTTAGTCCCCTCCTGTACTCCCTATTCACCCACGACTGCGTGGCCAAACACGACTCCAACACCATCATTAAGTTTGCTAATGACACAACAGTGGTAGGCCTGATCACCGACAACGATGAGACAGCCTACAGGTAGGATGTCAGAGACCTGGCAGTGTGGTGCCAGGACAACAACCTCTCCCTCAATGTGAGTAAGATAAAGGATCTGATCGTGGACTACAGGAAAAGGCGGGCCGAACAGGCCCCCATTAACATCGACGGGGCTGTAGTGGAGCGGGTCGAGAGTTTCAAGTTCCTTGGTGTCCACATCTCCAACAAACTATCATGGTCCAAACACACCAAGACAGTCGTGAAGAGGGCACGACAACATATTTTCCCTCTCAGGAGACTGAAAAGATTTGGCATGGGTCCCCAGATCCACAAAAAAGTTCTACAGCTGCAACATCGAGAGCATCCTGACCGGTTGCATCACCGCCTGCTATGGCAACTGCTCGGCATCAGACCATAAGGCGCTATAGAGGGTAGTGCGTACGGCCAAGTACATCACTGGGGCCAAGCTTCCTGCCATCCAGGACCTACATACTAGGTATCAGAGGAAGGCCCACAAAATTGTCAAAGACTCCAGTCAAACAAGTCATAGACTGTTCTCTCTGCTACCGCACGGCAAGCGGTACCGGAGCGCCAAGTCTAGGACCAAAAGGCTCCTTAACAGCTTCAACCCCCAAGCCATAAGACTGCTGAACAATTAATCAAATGGCCACCCGGACAATTTACATTGACACCCCCCCTCCCTTTGTTTTTACACTGCTGCTACTCACTGTTTATTATCTATGCATAGTCACTTTACCCCTACCTACATGTACAAATTACCTCGACTAACCTGTACCCCCGCACATTGACTCAGTACCGGTACCCCCTGTATATAGCCTCATTATTGTTATTTTATTGTGTTACTTTTTACTTTACTTTAGTTGATTTTGTAAATATTTTCTTAACTCTTTCTTGAACTGCATTGTTGGTTAAGGGCTTGTAAGTAAGCATTTCACGGTAAGGTTGTTCACCTGTTGTATTCAGCGCATGTGACAAATACAATTTGATTTGATGTTAACACCTGGACATTAAAGAGATTCTCCAGTACTTTTGTATACTTTTTAGCCAGTAGTTCTGAAAGTAGCGCTCGAGAGCCAAAAGTAGTGCTCAAGAGCCCCGACAATTGTGCCGATATGTGCACCATGTCATTGCTCTCTCTCTCTCTTGCTCTGCTGTGTGTGCATCTTGCTAGCTGTCACTCAAATGGCCTTGGGGCTAAAGCTCATTGGCTAGAACTCGATTTGCTAGGGGGCTAAAACATGCCAAGAATGTTTTAGTTGCTCAATTTTACATCTAACTAGGGTGTTTGGTGCAGTATTTGTCAAGTAAATACATTGTGCTCCATACATACATACAGTATACTACAGTAGAAACGACAACACAATATACAGAAAATAAGGCACTTACTTTGATTGGAATGCACATGTCCAAAGTTATTATTTGAAAGGAAAACAACAATGAAGGCAATTCGAGAACCAGCCAGAAAATGTGCCAGGAGGGAAAGGTTCGTGCTAGACTGCGCAAATGTCTGCATACTTGATCTGGGGAAACACTGGGGAGGTGCTTGGGCTTTCATCGAAGAGAGAAGTTTGTCCTTTCATCAAAGGGAGACGTTTGTCTGGTTCAGTAATGTGATGCGTGATTTGAAGGAGTCAGGCGCAGGAGGGTAAATCACAGTATACAGAGTTTATTCTGTAATCCAGCGTAACCAGTCCAGTGCGCAAAACAGGCGCACTGGAACAAACATGCACACGGGGAAAATACCCCGGCAATACAAAATACTGAGCTCAACCGAGATACTAATCCTCACAATGAACAATCACCCACAAGGACAAGGGGGCAGAGGGAACACTTAAACACGTACTAATGAGGGGAATATGAACCAGGTGTGTGTAATTGACAAGACAAGACAAATGGAATGATGAGATATGGAGTGGCAGTGGCTAGAAGGTCGGTGACGGTGAACGCTGAAGCCTGCCCGAACAAGGAGGGGAAGCAGCTTTACATGACAAGTAAAGCCTCAAACATAAATTGACCGCAACAGTGAAATGGGCTACTTCTATGTGCATTAATGAGGAGGAGGAACACACCTCAATTCAAACTGTTGTTAGGAAATAAAACTTTGTTCGAAAATAGTTTCTAATTGACAAGTTGAAATATAGCCTATAGATAATTAGCAGGCAGCGTGTGTCTTGGTTTGAGGGCAGGTTAACTGTCCTGTTGCGTAACAATCACATTTAGGAACAGTGAGCACATTCTGACATCACGTGCATAAAAAGACTCACGCTGGGGGGCGACCGTTAGAGATATTTGGAACTCACACATGAAAAGGTTAAAGGCAGTCACTCTTTAATACACCACAACCAGACTACATATTGTCCTGAGAGACCTCAATGTACTATTTTCTCTATTTGTGCATATTTTTTACACTAAATGTTATCAGATCTTTAACCAAAACCTAATATTAAATAAAGGGAACCGGAGTGAACAAATAACACAGATGTGATACTTATTTCATTTATTTCATAACAAAAGTTATATAACACCCAATGCCCCTGAGTGAAAACGTATTTGCCACCTTCCACTCAATAACTGTTTGTGCCACCTTTAGCTGCAATGACTGCAATGACTGCACTTCCTGTGGTTGTTGATCAGTCTCTAACTTCGCTGCGGAGGAATTTTGTCCCACTCTTCCATGCAGAACTGCTTTAACTCAGCGATGTGTGGGCTTTTGAGCATTAACTGCTCATTTCAGGTCCTGCCACAACATCTTAATCGGGTTTAGGTCTGGAAGTTTGACTAGGCCATTCCAAAACTTTAAATGTGTTGCTTTCCAGCCATTCTGATGTACTCTAGACTTGCTTGTGTGTTTTGAATCATTGTCTTTCTGCATGACCCAGCTGCGCTTCAGCTCACGGACAGATGGCCTGACATTCTCCTGTAGAATTCTCTGATACAGAACATAATTTGATAATGGCAAATTGTCCAGGTCCTGAAGCAGCAAAGCATCCCCAAACCATCAAAATACCACCACCATGCTTGACCGTTGGTATGAGGTTCTTACTGTGGAATGCAGTGTTTGGTTTTCACCAGACATGACGGGACCCTGGCATTATCAGCAGTAGAAGCAAAGGATTGTGGGATAGCTTCTCCACCTTCAATGCAATATCAATCAATCAATCAAATGTATTTAGAAAGCCCTTTTTACATCAGCTGATGTCACAAAGCGCTATACAGAAACCCAGTCTAAAACCCCAAACAGCAAGCAATGCAGATGTAGAAGCATGGTGGCTAGGAAAAACTCCCTAGAAAGGCAGAAACCTAGGAAGAAACCTAGAGAGGAACCAGGCTCTGAGGGGTGGCCAGTCCCCTTCTGGCTGTGCCGGGTGGAGATTATAACAGTACATGGCTATTAAGGCCAGATTTTTCTCCAAGATGTTCAAACGTTCATAGATGACCAGCAGGGTGAAATAATAATTGCAGTGGTTGTAGAGGTTGCAACGGGTCAGTACATCAGGAGTAAATGTCACTTGGCTTTTCATAGCCGGGCATTTAGAGGTTGAAATAGCAGGTGCGGTAGAGAGAGAGAGTTGAAAACAGCAGGTCTGGGACAAGGTAGCACGTCCGGTGAACAGGTCAGGGTTCCATAGCCACAGGAAGAAGAGTGGAAACTGGAGCAAAAGCACAACCAGGTGGACAGCAAGGAGTCATCAGGCCAGGTAGTCCTGAGGCATGGTCCTAGGGCTCAGGTCCTCTGGGAGGGGAGGGAGAGAGAGAGAATTAGAGGGAGCATACTTAAATTCACACAGGACAAGACATGAGAATAACACCAGATATAACAGCCTAGCCCCCCGGCACATAGACTATGAAGCATAGATACTGGAGGCTGAGACGGGGGGGGGTCGGGAGACATTTACATTTTAGTCATTTAGCAGACGCTCTTATCCAGAGCGACTTACAGTTACTGAGTGCATACATTATTTTTTTTATTTTCATACTGGCCCCCCGTGGGAATCGAACCCACAACCCTGGCGTTGCAAACGCCATGCTCTACCAACTGAGCAACATCCCTGCCGGCCATTCACTCCCCTACCCTGGACGACACTGGGCACCGCCCCATGGGTCTCCCGGTCGCGGCCGGCTACGACAGAGCCTGGATTCGAACCAGGATCTCTAGTGGCACAGCTAGACCTTAGACCACTGCGCCACTCGGGAGATAGCCCTGTCTAAGCCGGTGGGGGGGTTCTACTAAGCTAAATTGAATTGTTTTAAGAAGGTCATAGCAAGGATCATTTAGCTATTTGATTTAGAATTTTAAGAGCCCTTTAAGTATCCCCAAAACATTTTTTGAAATTATTTGATGACAAATTATTTTGGGCCTTGGGGGGGGTTCTACTAAGCTAAATTGAATTGTTTTAAGAAGGTCATAGCAAGGATCATTTAGCTATTTGATTTAGAATTTTAAGACCCCTTGAAGTATCCCCAAAACATTTTTTGAAATTATTTGATGACAAATTATTTTGGGCCTTACTGCTATTAGCCCATACAAACTTATGTATTTAACCCCTTATTTTTGGCACTAAACAGTCTCCATATAAACTTCCATTAACATCTTTCATTGGTAAAGGGGAATCTTCAGATGAGTCTTGTTAAGCCTGTGGGAGTCCTAGAGCAAAACACTTGTAGGAGTCTCACCTTTCCACAAAGGGGTCGTATTAGTGTGTAGCACAAACTGTTCAGACGCTACAGACGTTGGCAGATTGGCTGTAACGACTTCAGACCGGCTGTACCATCTTGTTGGTGGGAGTCTCATCTTTCCATAGAGGGGTCATAATAGTTTGTAGGCCAAACCGTTCGGATGCTATAGATGATTTTGTGAAAAGACAGATTTTCGGGATGTCTCATGGTCTGACAAACAAACACCGCTCTTGCTCTGTTACCTTTCACCGCAGATGCGGAAGTGCGACATAGAGGATGAGGTGGATTGAGTCGCATCCAATGCAAAAAAAACTATATCTCTAGCTTACATTTTATATTATGCTAATTAGATTTCCACAGGGGCGCGGACATCGACCTTAGGGGGTTAATAGGCAGGAAATATTCATAACCTCACCCCAGCAGGCCAGATGCAGTAGAGGGCTAGCGCCGCAAATGGGATGGAGACAGCTGAGTAATTGCAGGAACACTTACAATAATTTACCCCCTCGCAGATGAATGACGAAACAGAAGGAGCAACCACGGCCATGATTTCCACACCAAAAAGTTCAAGTCTGAGGGTAGCGGATGTTGTGTTTTATATGTCACTTTACATTTACATTTTAGTCATTTAGCAGACGCTCTTATCCAGAGCGACTTACAGTTAGTGAATACATATTTTTTTTATACTGGCTCCCCGTGGGAATCGAACCCACAACCCTGGCATTGCAAACGCCATGCTCTATCAACTGAGCTACATCCCGGCCGGCCATTCCCTCCCCTACCCTGGACGACGCTGGGCCAATTGTGCGCCGCCCATGAGTCTCCCGGTCGCGGCCGGCTGCGACAGAGCCTGGATTCGAACCAGGATCTCTAGTGACACAGTTAGCACTGCGATGCAGTGCCTTAGACCACTGCGCCACTCAGGAGTACACTTTAGTCTGTCAGTTCATTTAAAATCTCCTTGCCTTGATGTGAATTTTTACAAAACTCCAGCAGATGACTGTGTGATGAAGTGAGGTGTTTGTGGAAGTTGAGCACAAAACGAGAATCATCCAGATGCTACATCCCCCCATCCCTCCTTCCCTCGCATCAACCTCTCCTCTCCTTTAGGCATATTCACTTAGAGCTGGTGGCACAATCAAACATTTAGATTGTCTGCCAAAAAAAGAAACGACAGGAAAAAGGTCACATGCTTGACATGCCGTAATTGTATGTGACACGCTAAAGTGCTTTGCCACATTATGCGCTCATCTTTCAATGTTTAAAGCTGTTCATTTCTTATTCGTCACGCTCCCAACTTCCCCCATGGTCCCTAAAAACTGTTAAAAACGGGCCTGAAGTTATACAGTAGGCGCTGCACACCTAGTGGCAGAGGTGAGTCTTGTACCCATCACCCTGCAGATGGAAACTCTAAATAACTATTTATCGCTCTGTCGCAGGGTACTTGGCATCAACCCTCAATCTCAAATGGCAGGCTGACCTGTCAAGCGGGGGGAAGATATAAGGCATCGCACCGGCAGGTAGCAGTGGGGCTGGGCCTCGGCTCTCAATTCGCCAAGGCTGTCCCCTTGGGCTGGCCCTAAACCACGACGAGAGGCAGTAGTCACTCATACTGTATGTATCATCAAGCCCTTAAAGTATAATGAGTGCTGTATTTTACAAGAGCCTACAAGCTGTGTGAACGGCCTTACACATGGGGTGCGTGTGTGATCAATATAGCCGCTCTCAGGCTGTGTTTCATTATGCAGATACGGCACATGCCACGGCAACAAACTGTTCCTCTTGTCAGTCGCCTCCTAAGCTATTCATTGCCCTTCACTGAGACCAGTACTGTACATATACACTTGGGACGGTGTCAATCACGTTGAATTTAAGGATGGGAGATATATCAACATGTGGCTCACACAGTCAGTTAGTCATCAGTCAGTTAGTTGACATTCAACCCCTCATGTTTTGGGCCCACTGATGCATTCTGAGATACTTCACCCCAAATGATGGGGCGAACATAAATAATAATTAAATCTGAACTCACAGGCGGAAGTTAGGCCCCTTCTCTTTTAGTTTTCTCTTTGAAGTCGCTGTGTTTTTTTCCTCAGATCTGAGCATTTCTCTGTGGCAGAGCCTGGGAGCACGGGCGATGTGCTGACTCGGGTGTGCGGGCAGGCTAGTCAGACAGGCAGCGTGACTTTGGACAGTTTGAAGGGTACGGGGCTCGATGTGTCCCACTGGGTCCTATGTGCTCCTATAATAAGACTGGAGAGGAGGCTGTGGGGAGGAGGGAATTTACTGGAGCACGACTCCCCCTAGGGCATCTTCAGAGGAACCAACTCCTTTATCTCTGTCTCTCTCTCTGTCTCTCTCGCTCTCTCTCTGATGCTCTGCTTTGAGCTCTCACTCAGTGAAGTGGCTTGTTAATAACCGCAGACATACACAAACACACACACAATCTCACATACACATGTGTGCACACACACATACACTGCACACACACACACACACACTCCTATTTTTTTGTACTGTTCCCATCCAGACTGGGAAACAATATATACAAACAGCCCAGGCCAGAACATCATAGACCATACGGTTGATCACAGTCCAAAGGAGGACTGACTGAAATAGGGGGGTGAACAATTTAATGTTTAGGCTTTTATCCATAGCCCCATGGTCATTTTACCCTTTCCACTGTCAGCATCTGGATACTGTGCTGCTGCTGGTAAGTTTCTGGTAAGCTATAATCTTCTCTCGGATCCTCTCTCGTCTATCTTTCCACTTTGCATCTCTTCTATGACGTTGTAACCTGCTTAAAGGGTAGGAAGCATGAGTTTTTACTCACCAAAGTAACAACACAGTGTGGTCAAACACTTACTAACTTAGTTGTCACGATCTGGTTACCTATAAGTACAAACATAGTAATGTTTTGCAGTACTTACATATTTATTAACTTATTTGCGGATATCTTCTAAACTACACACAATGCACTATTTCTCAACGTCATATGGAGAATCTACTCTGTGCTACCGAGTTCGTATGCTAGCTCGGTAGCTAACGCAAAGGTAGCCAGTAGCCATGCTAGCAAGTAATTACATTCCTGAAGTGTTAGCGGTGGTGAGCTACAATTCACCAATCACGAGGAAGTATTATGTAAACAAGGAACAGATGGAGCACGTGCGGCCATGCAGCATCCTAATGCTCTTCACGGATGTGTTATCTAGTGGGAACCTATTAGCATGGCAGGCTCTAGTGCCTTCTTGCCGTGGGCTCAAAACGAAAGAGAAAAACATACCTGCTTGCTCGAATTGTGCAATACCTCGTCTGTTCTCCTTTTTGTTTTGTCAACTTTTCGGCATGTTCTCTGTTAAGTAGTTTAGTAACTTTTTCCACCTTGGCTTTGTGCTAGTGCACTAGCTGACTGACATCTGGAATCTATCTATTTTAGATTTTTCTCTCTATATAGCTATTGGATTTCCCTCACTGACTCTCCCTTGGCTCGGTGAAGTGCCCATCTCCCCCTCGCTTTGGTAGCTAACTCAGCCTGAACTCTTTTAAACGTTTTACCATCGGATGGGCCCCAGCCATCAATCTGTAAGTCTCTGCTCTCTTTTTGCTTTTGATCTGCATTTATGTTTTTAGTTGTGTTGTGTTAGTTGTGTTCTAGCTCGTCTCTAGTTGTTGGGCTCTGGTTTGCGACCATAGCCGTAGTGGTTGGCTAGGCTGGCTAGGCTAATAGCTAGTTGGCTAATAGCTAACATTAGCTGTCTGGCTAGCTTGCTGGCTAAGATTGCGGCATATAGTTAACAATCTTTGATAACTGGTTAGATGGTGTTATGTATTTCCAAAACTTTGGTTTACTTTAATGTACCTGTAAGCAAGCCTAGGTGTTGATAGCAACAACGGCATTCTTCGGAATTCTGATAATCTTTAAGTAATAACTAGAAAAATTTAAAAGTGAGGTGTAACTTTGCATTGGGACTTTTGATGTGTATAGTAATGCAAATCCATATGTTACACGTGGTTAGGTTTATGCTACCTATCCTTTAACCTGCTCTGTCATGTTGCTTTCTCCCACTGATAGAGTGACCATGTATCTGAATGACACTCATGCCAGAAAACGTTCCGAGAATGTTTAAAGAACATTATAAGGGAGTGTAATGTGATTGTATATTTCATTGTAATCATTTTAAAAAATCTGTTCATGCCACTTATTTCAGAATAACAGTTATTCAGTTATTTCAGAAATTCCCCTTCTGCTTGACTTCCATGTGTTTCACTCTCTCTGAGATATCAGCCAGAGATGTGTTTTCTATCAATAGCCGTCAACCATTGTATTCACTCATGAAAGTGAAGCTACAATGAAAGAGATGTGCTTAACACAGAACAGCTCCAACAAACAATATGAGCTCACATGTCTATGTTTACGTAAAACCGGCATCAGTTTGCATTGCTTCTGCCACAATCCACAAACATTAGTATTATGTATGAACCACAGCCAACACCGGCCTCTTCTCCACAAAGCAATTAAGCATATGGAGAGAGAGAGCGAGAGAGCGGCTTGCTGGGTCCCTGCTGAGCTCTCAGGTCCTCCCCTGCCAACTCCTAACACGGCATCGGCAAGTGCAAATGTTATGGATGTCACGTTGCTTGCGTAGTGAGTACCACTTCCCCCCGATTTGGCTCATACCTTGCTCGAACTCAGGACCTCTGCTTTGCTAACAAACGTGACCTCCCTCCTTGACAACGTTGTGAAGAAAGCTAGCTGTGGAGTAAGCTTACGGTACGTTCTTAACTCCATTATACAAAGATCAATAGCTATGCTAAAACAGGAACGAGTGTGGAGATGGGACCCAACACTTTTAGTGGCGGCCATCTTGTTATTATATTCAGGAAGTGGCTGTTGCCATGTTGGCTAGATAAATTATTTCTACTGGATATTGGACATTGACTTTCCAGCATTTTCTAAAAGCAGGAGGCCAGTTGAGTCTTTGTTGAGTACAGAGGCCTAGCCTGCCTAGACTTAGCATCTCTTTCAGTGGCTTGTGAGCAAAGCCATTACTTTCACAAAGGGGTCATGTTCTCACCTGCCTGTCACCCCCCGAGCTTCTCAGTGGCACTCAATTTAATCTAATTAGGCCCATATTGAGTAATCATTAGACATGAGCCTGTCGTCCTCTCTCCAGCTACTTCTAATTACATACTGTATCTTAATTGCCGCCATCATGTCATGTATGGGGGGAAGACGGTTGGGCTATTCGGTTAGCGCTCTCTAATTAGCTTTTATGCTAGTGTCATTGAGGGCCTCCGACTTGGTCAGCCATGTGGATATATGAGGATATGTGAGAGTGAGCGATATGCAGAGGTGATATGGCTTTAGAGTTCCTGGGATCGCAGCACACAACTTCATTGGCTGTCGTGCCAATCAAGGTGCATGTGTAGCACATGGGTATCACGTTCAGGAGAAGACGCAGATGCGGGCAATGTCGAAGTAACAAAAGTGTATTACAAAAACAGGAGGCAGGCAAACGACAGGTCAGTAATCCAGATCAGAGTCCAAAAGGTACAGAACAGCAGGCAGTCTCAGGGTCAGGGCAGGCAGAGGTCAATAATCCAGGGTGGTGTGACAAGGTACAGAATGGCAGGCAGGCTCAGGATCAGGGCAGGCAGAATGGTCAAAACCGGGAAAACTAGAAAACAGGAACTTGAGAAAGCCAGGAGCAAGGGGAAAAACGCTGGTAGGCTTGACGAAACATAAACTGGCAACAGATGAACAGAGAACACAGGTATAAATACACTGGGGAGATGGGCGGCACCTGGAGCGGGGTGGAGACAATCACAAAGACAGGTGAAACAGATCAGGGTGTGACAATGGGGTTGTGTGAAACTTACTCCATAGCCTGAAGTTTCCCCACTTGCAGCAGAGAATAGCTAAGCAAGCAGTGTGACATCCTTTACACATGGTGGGTATAAATCATTTATAGCATTAGCGGTGGTCAGTGGATGGTGTGGGTAATTTTTAAATGGGGTGTGTGTGTGTGTGTGTGTGTTTGTGTGAGACTACACCAGTGTAACCAATGTGTAGTGAACCAGTCAGAAAGAGAGACGAGAGAAGCTAAGCAGTTGACTTGATTCAAAAGTGTTGGGAGTACTTGAAGAGTTTCATTTCATAACGCTATATATCCATTTTCAGAAAGCTGCTAAATTAGCTTTTATTGTTTAAAGAAATTGGTGTGTTTTTTCATTGTCTAATCATGGCATGGGGTTGTTCAATAAAAATACATATATTTGTTTAAAATCTATCACTTGATGGTTTCATTTCAGCGAGACAAATAATCATGTTTTTTTGCAAAATACAATAGTATATCTGCCTCACTCTCAGAGAATAAGTAGTTCTGCTAGGTTTTACAGTCAAATGTAACAAAGAACTACATTTTTAATAAAGAAATGTACAAATACATGTGTGACATCAATACAGTAATATGAGATCTATATGTAAAACATTTACATTTCACCTTTTAGTCATTTAGCAGATGCTCTTATCCAGAGCGACTTACAATAAATGCATTTATGTTAAGATAGCTAGGCGAGACAACCACATATCACAGTCAAATATACAGGATACGAACATTCCATTCCAGATAAACAATGGATATATAGCGTTTTGCAAAAAAAACTAATTTTCATACACATCTCAAATATATGAATAAAAAAATCTGAGAACAGTAATATTTTACACACACATGAAGTTACCCATAAGCAATCTTTTCTGATGAAAACACACAAATGTGAAACATTTGTGGATATAGCATTTTGGAAATAAACTCTTCATTTATAAGTACGCATACTGAAACAGTGGCTGGATTTATGGACATGAATCAGCAAACATGAATTCACAAAATGTGTATCAATAAAGCAAACGTTTGAGCTGTGCTAGACATTTAGGCCTGCATGTTTATAGCATCTTATTCAATACGACTGCAATTATATTTACACAAGTATGAAATTATGGATTTTGTCAACAACAACAACAACAAAATCTCGACCAGGCACTGTAAATGGTTGTTGATGGTTGTAAAAAAACATTAAGAACACCGGCTCTTTCCATGACATAGACTGATCAGGTGAAAGCTATGATCCCTTATTGATGTAACTTGTTAAATCCCCTGAATCAGTGTAGATGAAGAAAAAAGATTAAAGAAGGACTTTTAAGCCTTGAGACAATTGAGACATGGATTGTATATGGGTGCCATTCAGAGGGTGAATAAGCAAGACAAAATATTTAAGTGCCTTTGAACGGGGCATGGTAGTAGGTGCCAGGCGCACCGGTTTGTGTCAAGAACTGCAACGCTGCTGGGTTTTTCACGCTCAACAGTTTATTGTGTGTATCAAAAATGGTCCCCCACCCAGAGGACATCCAGCCAACTTGACACAACTGTGGGAAGCATTTGAGTCAACATGGAACACTTTTGACAGTCCATGCCCAGACTAATTTAGGCTGTTCTGAGGGCAAATGGGGGATGGGGGTGCACTTAATAGTAGGAAGGTGTTCTTAATGTTTTGTACACTCAGTGTATAACACCCATGTGAAGTCAATATGAAATGTATAAGATTAATCCCCATACTGAGCCTTGCTGTTTCGAAACTTGTGCAAATGCTCTCTCACCATTATACTTGAGTTCCTTTTACAACATCAGTCTGTGACTCTGACATTACACTGAATATTGTTCTAAATTCAAAATGCTTTATTGGCATGGCAAAAAATCACAAGTTCTCACATAGAACCTAATGAAAATATAATTATTCTCTCAAGACTAAAGCATCTCAAATGCTGTATCTTGCCTAATGTGCCACAAAGACATATTGGCTGTTGACAGACACTTTTTAGCGGTCTCTTTGAGTTGAAGTGATTTGCCTTATCTGCAATCAATTGTGATAGATCTGCGTCCCAAATGACACCCTATTCCCTACATAGTGCACTACTTGTGACTAGTGCATAACATAGGTAATAGAATGCCATTTTGGACGTAGACAGAAACTCAACAAAAACCAGCCGCTCAGGGACATTTCTGTTGTTCTTTCCTCTATGTTTTATTTCTGCATCCATTGTGAGGAGACTGATCTCAGTGTAAATCCCCCCTGATGCCATTCTAATGCCATCCTATCCATGCATTGTACAGTTAATCCAGACCAAGGTCCCCGATGTGTTGCACTGGCCATTTGTCTCTCATTGGAATGAGTGCCTTGTAAACAGGCTGCAAAAGGTTTACAATTTATTTCAATGGAGAAATGTACGCCTTAGCTGGATGGAGACATGCTGTAGGGTTGAGGTAGATTTCATAAAGGAGAGGGCAGTGAAAAGAACATTGATCACCTTTTATAGAATATGCTTTTCTTGCAGAGGTGGTTCACCCATCTATGCTTGTGTGAGGAGTAACCATGTTTGAGAGTATCCTTCCTTGAGGAGTAACCTGTCTGAGACCTGAATACATGTGTGAGCAGCACCGCAGCTAATATCTGGGCTTAAGCTCAGTGGGCTAATGTTATTATTGAGTTATGCGGGTTCGATTCCATTGTATCAAAGCACAACAAAGCTAACCTCTCCACATGCTGTGTGTATGAGGCCAGTGAAGTCTATTCTACTTTGGGCTCATTATTACCCCCAATACCCTGGTGTGTGTGTGTGTGTGTGTGTGCGTGTGCGTCTGTGTCTGTGTGTCTGTGCACCTGCGTATTTGTACATGTACACTATATATATACAAAAGTATGTCGACACCCCATCAAGTTAGTAGATTCAGATTTTTCAGCCACACCCGTTGCTATCAGGTGTATAAAATCGAGCACACAGCCATGCAATCACCAGAGACAAACATTGGCAGTAGAATGGTCTTACTGAAGAGCTCAGTGACTTTCAACATGGCACCGTCATAGGATGCCACCTTTCCAACAAGTCAGTTAGTCAAATTTCTGCCCTGCTAGAGCTGCCCCGGTCAACTGTAAGTGCTGTTATTGTGATGTGGTAACGTCTAGGAGCAACAACGGCTCAGCTGCGAAGTGGTAGGCCACAGAAGCTCACAGAACGGGACCACCGAGTGCAGAAGCGCATAGCGCATAAACATCATCTGTCCTCGGTTACAACACTCACTACAGAGTTCCAAACTGCCTCTGGAAGCAACGTCAGCACAATAACTGTTTGTCGGGAGCTTCATGAAATGGGTTTCCATGGCCAAGCAGCTGCACATAAACCTAAGATCACCATGCGCAATGCCAAGCGTCGGTTGGAGTGGTGTAAAGCTTGCCGCCGTTGGACTCCGGATTAGTGGAAACGCGTTCTCTGGAGTGATTGATCACGCTTCACCATCTTGCAGTCTGAAGGACGAATCTGGTTTTGGCAGATGCCAGGAGAATGCTATCTGCCCCAATGCATAGTGCCAACTGTAAAGTTTGGTGGAGGAGGAATAATGGTCTGGGCTGTTTTTCATGGTTCGGGCTAGGCCCCTTAGTTCCAGTGAAGGAAAATCTTAACGCTACAGCATATTATGACATTCTAGACGATTCTGTGCTTCCAACTTTGTGGCAACAGTTTGGGGAAGGCCCTTTCCTGTTTCAGCATGACAATGTCCCCATGCACAAAGCGAGGTCCGTACAGAAATGGTTTGTCGAGATCGGTGTGGAAGAATTTGACTGACCTGCACAGAGCCCTGACCTCAACCCCATCGAACACCTCTGGGATGAATTGGAACGCAGACTGCGAGCCAGGTCAAATCACCCAACGTCAGTGCCCGACCTCACTAATGCTCTTGTGGCGGAATGGAAGCAAGTCCCCACAGCAATGTTCCAACATCTAGTGGAAAGCCTTCCCAGAAGAGTGGAGGCTGTTATAGCAGCAAAGGGGGTACCAACTCCATTTTAATGCCCATGATTTTGGAATGAGATGTTTGATGAGCAGGTGTCCATGTAGTGTATGTACGTGTCTGTAATGCGTCTCTAAGCTCCTTTTCCTCTCTGCCCACACAGTTCTGCTGGGTGTGTTGACGGCGTGTGCCCAGACAGAGATGAAGAGGGTTGTCGGGGACAATGCCACATTGCCCTGTCACCACCAGTTCTGGGCAGGCGACGCCCCCACGCTGGACATTGAGTGGCTCCTCCTCAAGCCCAGCTCCAAGCAGAGAGTGGTGAGTGGCTGACTTGACTGACTACTTGGGGTGCATCTCAATAGACTAAAGTGTCTTCCTCCCCTTGTGTCCTTTCCTCCATAACTAGACAGGCGAAAGCACATTCCTGGTATAGGTGTCTATAATGCTGTCACCTAGCCTGTGTTTTCAGATCAGTAGGAGAGGACACAAGTACAGAAAGCAACTTCAGAGTATTGAGATGTATCATCGAACCAGAGGAAATTATAGCATATATTTGTGTTCCTTTGTACAGGATAGAGAGAGAGAGTAGTATATGGGAGGAGAGAGCACAAAGGCACTAGAGCAGTGGGCATTACTACCGCATGACATAAGATCACATAACATATGACTTCATGACATAAGATACAGTATGTCACTATCTCCAGTTCATTGAGGCCAATATTAGTCTATATGGACCCCCTCTTCCCAATGACTAGGAGGACCCTCAAAGGACTGAATCAAACTCTCATCCACTTCTCTCAACTTCGAAGATCTGCCTCTTTCAGCAAGCAGGCTGTCTTGTTTTTTCATTCTGGTTTCACTCAATCCATTTACAGTTATTCTTTTTATGACCGGGAATTGGCAGGTGGGCATAGTTTTCTTTCCATTTGGCCTCTGGTCAATCTAGCCTCTAAGATACTGGCAGGCTTGTTAGACCAATACGGCCGCCTACATTCTCATTCCACTCTCTCCCTGCAGGTTAATAAAAGTGCTGCTACAGTTTCCCTTTGGTGAATGATCGTTTACTAGGCCTGCGCTTTATCCGCAGAAATAAAATCTCATTTGCCCACTTTACAGGCTCTGCTTGGATATCCATGGTGATATGTAATACCTGCAATGGGGGTTATAAACTTTAAGTGCTGTGGGGGGAAAACATATGCATTTGTTGATTTTTTAATTTCCTTACATGGTCAAATTATGAAATGACGTCTTGATCCTTGCATTTGTTGATCTATAAATGTACATTTATACCTACATAGTCAAGTAATGAAGTAATGTCTTGTTTTGTCTTTGGGTCTTAGATAATGCAGTAGTAGACACAGTTTGTTCATGGGTCTTTCTATAAACTAGGGTACCAACAGGGGTGAAAGTAAATAGTGAGGGTACACCGTACCGGTAAAACCTGAGACATCACAATTAATACAACATGCCCAAAAAAACTATAGGCTATTACACCATTATTTAACATTACAGCATGTCAGCCACATGAAACATTTGCAAATTGACTGGAAACCGAGTGGTATACGTTCCAAATTGCGTTGTGGTTTAGTAGAACATTTACATTTTGTCATGGTGGAGATGAACGGCAGAGACGCTCGCAGACAAGGCAGAGATGAGTGGCCGAGACCGAGGCGCGCGTGACCAAAATATGCCATTTAGCAGTGGATGCATCAATTCAGGTTACAAGTGTAGGCCTAATGACAATCGCAGAATGTCATTACAATACACGTAGGTATTTTGTAACAGATGACTCTTTCCATTCATCAAACTGCGGGTGCTGAAATTATTTTGCGAGTGGACGAATGTGCACTGGTAGCCTACAGGAGCACCTTTGTTGTGTGACTGTTTTACTATCAGATGAAAACATCATGACTGGTTGTGTTTATGCCACATTACAAAGCAAAGGCTACATGTCCATAAGGCTAGGGGAAGCTTTCCCTAAAGTAAATTGAATTAAATCGCCAAAAATTATATAGCCTAATTAGCTTACTCCTGTCTATACATAAATAAATAAAATCATTCAAAATAGGCTACTAAACCAGAAAGCATGATTTGGCCACAGAGGATCATTAGCTTCTTAAAAATAAAAAAAAGTGGATTGTTTTACATTTCATAGCCTACAGTCGTTAGGGCCCGCAATTTGGGCAGCGTGCTGCCAATACCAAATAGATGATTGTTGAGTTGCGACTGTCAGTGAAAAGCAGAGAGACCCAGCCAGGCATATCGCAATATTAAAAAATGAAATCGCGGAAAAACTGTTTGGAATGCAAATGGCTATTGCTGTAAAGAGATGACATTGAAAAGACTCCAATCTGTCTTTTAGTTATCAAAATTCTTAACTTAATTAACTTATTGGCACCAGCAGAGCACATCGGCATATCCCAGGTGAGTGTGCATAATCACTGTCTTTGTCATTGGGTCAGTGCCACTTTTGTTTGTTTTTGGACAATCATTTCCTCGTCCAGGTGATATGGACATCATATTGTATATGTGTCTCCCCTTATCGCAGGCCAATTATATGGATCAGACAACATTGTTTTTATTGATCTGTTTGTCAGTGTCAGCAGAGTAGGCTACCCTGTAATTTTTGTAGTATAAAAAAAAATGCATGCACGCACTTGGGTGTTCCGTACCAGTAAGAAATGAAATCTACTTTCACCCCTGGGTACCGGTGAGGATATCCTACACTGGATACACTGGACAACTTGTTACAGCTGTTGATAAGACATTGATAATAATCTGCAAATTTGTTTAATGTCTTTACATTAAGAAATAAGGGGGGATCATAGCTATATTCAATACAATTATTTTAAAACCTATGTTTAACCCTTTATCATGGTTATTGTCTTGACGGATTTGTCCAAAATCGTGTGACATAAAACATTACTTTGTCCTTGCAATTATGTGTAATCAGTTATATTAATGCTTAATAGAATCCTGTTAGAATCCTGGATCTAGCAGTTGGACAGTTTTTTGTATAGAGATCTCAGAAATGCAGTGTAACTACATAATATTCCGTGCCTCCTTATGTTACAGGGTGAAAACAGTTTTCATGGGCACACAAATCCAAAATAATGTGTGCATTGCAGAATCGAATGCTTCTAACCGAAAGAGTCACCATACCTTTATACTTAAAACATAAATCGATACTGTCATTAACGTGGTTCTTCAATAAATATGCATAATAACTGTCATGTTGTATAATGATAGAAGACAGGTGCAGGAATACGTAATAGGGGTTTTATTTTACTCCACCCAACACAAGGTACGTCATGAAAAAACGACCGGGACGAAGCCCAAAACAAACACGTATATATATATATAACAAAGGGATGTAACACAAACAAAAGAGCGAGGTGTGAACCTCTAAATAATACACGGGATGAGACCCGTAATAACAAGTGCACAATTCCACGGTATGTAACCCGTAATACAAAGTACTCACGAGACCAACAGACATGGGACAATTATCGTCAAGGACAATGGGAAACAGAGGGCACATACAGTATATACACATACTAATCAGGGGGAATGGGAACCAGGTGTGCGTAATGAGACAAGCCAGTCTGGGGTTGGTGGTAATGATCTAGTTCAGTGACACCTAGAAGGCCGGTGACATAGACCTCCGGAGCTGGTGACCGGAATGAGAAGCAGTACCGGGTGGATCTGTGACAATAACCCTAGGAAATTGATGTTGATAATCTGTTGTTGTCTGCTTAATTGACCTCAGTGTCTCATTAGATTTAACAGAGAAAGCATCAAGGAAATTAGTTCCTGTTTTCATATGTTTTTGTGCCTCAGATTGTACACCAAGTCTACTGTGTGCAATTGTGTTGGATGGACTATTTAAGTGATAATGCCCGAGAAGCCGGTGTTTGGAGGATATATTGGCACAGGTGTTGTACATACAGTGGGGAAAAAAAGTATTTAGTCAGCCACCAATTGTGCAAGTTCTCCCACTTAAAAAGATGAGAAAGTCCTGTACTTTTCATCATAGGTACACGTCAACTATGACAGACAAAATGAGATTTTTTTTCTCCAGAAAATCAAATTGTAGGATTTTTTATGAATTTATTTGCAAATTATGGTGGAAAATAAGTATTTGGTCAATGACAAAAGTTTCTCAATATTTTGTTATATACCCTTTGTTGGCAATGACAAAGGTCAAACGTTTTCAGTAAGTCTTCACAAGGTTTTCACACACTGTTGCTGGTATTTTGGCCCATTCCTCCATGCAGATCTCCTCTAGAGCAGTGATGTTTTGGGGCTGTCGCTGGGCAACACGGACTTTCAACTCCCTCCAAAGATTTTCTATGGGGTTGAGATCTGGAGACTGGCTAGGCCACTCCAGGACCTTGAAATGCTTCTTACGAAGCCCCTCCTTCGTTGCCCGGGCGGTGTGTTTGGGATCATTGTCATGCTGAAAGACCCAGCCACGTTTCATCTTCAATGCCCATGCTGATGGAAGGAGGTTTTCACTCAAAATCTCACGATACATGGCCCCATTCATTCTTTCCTTTACACAGATCAGTCGTCCTGGTCCCTTTGCAGAAAAACAGCCCCAAAGAATGATGTTTCCACCCCCATGCTTCACAGTAGGTATGGTGTTCTTTGGATGCAACTCAGCATTCTTTGTCCTCCAAACACGACGAGTTGAGTTTTTACCAAAAAGTTCTATTTTGGTTTCATCTGACCATATGACATTCTCCCAATCCTCTTCTGGATCATCCAAATGCACTCTAGCAAACTTCAGACGGGCCTGGACATGTACTGGCTTAAGCAGGGGGACACGTCTGGCACTGCAGGATTTAAGTCCCTGGCGGCGTAGTGTGTTACTGATGGTAGGCTTTGTTACTTTGGTCCCAGCTCTCTGCAGGTCATTCACTAGGTCCCCCCGTGTGGTTCTGGGATTTTTGCTCACCGTTCTTGTGATCATTTTGACCCCACGGGGTGAGATCTTGCGTGGAGCCCCAGATCGAGGGAGATGATCAGTGGTCTTGTATGTCTTCCATTTCCTAATAATTGCTCCCACAGTTGATTTCTTCAAACCAAGCTGCTTACCTATTGCAGATTCAGTCTTCCCAGCCTGGTGCAGGTCTACAATTTTGTTTCTGGTGTCCTTTGACAGCTCTTTGGTCTTGGCCATAATGGAGTTTGGAGTGTGACTGTTTGAGGTTGTGGACAGGTGTCTTTTATACTGATAACAAGTTCAAACAGGTGCCATTAATACAGGTATCGAGTGGAGGACAGAGGAGCCTCTTAAAGAAGAAGTTACAGGTCTGTGAGAGCCAGAAATCTTGCTTGTTTGTAGGTGACCAAATACTTATTTTCCACCATAATTTGCAAATAAATTCATTAAAAATCCTACAATGTGATTTTCTGGATTTTTTTTTCTCAATTTGTCTGTCATAGTTGACGTGTACCTATGATGAAAATTACAGACCTCTCTCATCTTTTTAAGTGGGAGAACTTGCACAATTGGTGGCTGACTAAATACTTTTTTTCCCCACTGTATCATCCAAACACCGGCTTCGAGGGCATTATCACTTTTATACAACAGGTTACCAACATTTTCATAAAAAATTCTATTTTGATGAATTTATTCATACTATTTCATCCTTCCACAAGATATAGTCCCGACACAAATCTAGGGTTGCTACCCAAGCCAGCTGGTCGGTCGTTCTATTGGTTTGGTTGCCAGAGACCTGACCCAGTCGTTCAGTCTAAATGTTCCATTGCCATACTGGCTGGCAACGTTCTTATTCCTTGCTTGCTAGCTAGCAAACTATGGCTAACTTACAGTCATGTCAAACAGTGCAGCCAGAATAAAAACAAAGTAGCTGCATTTTTGCATTTGTTTAAGCTGTTTTCTAGTGACACTTATTTAGATACATCCATAACAATGAGCTAATGAGGCGCAATTTCGCCTGGCATAGAACATGTGCTCTCTCGTCAGGACACTGTTGTTCAGAGTAGCTAGCCAACAACACAGCTAACACAATCACTTCATACTGAAGCTGGAAAGACTGCAAACTAGCTGCACTTAGTTTATTTTTACATTTTCTCTATTGACATGTCTTTGTATATATCCATACCATTAATGCCAGCTGATTCATGATTTCGACTGGCTGAGAAACGTTGTCCAGACACCCGACACGTTCATTACTATGGGACAGCTGGAGATTGAATTTGAATATTGAAACAATGTTGCAAATGTCGGAGAGACAGACAACAAGGTTTATACAAATCTCCGCTGTTGAAAACGAAATGTTAGTCTAAAAGAAATGTGAGATAATGTCTAGATGCTTTTTATGGAGGAGATCAAGTTCATAAATACAGTGAGGAAAAAAAGTATTTGATCCCCTGCTGATTTTGTACGTTTGCCCACTGACAAAGAAATGATCAGTCTATAATTTTAATGGTAGGTTTATTTGAACATTGAGAGCCGGAATAGCAACAAAAAAATCCAGAAAAACGCATTTCAAAAATGTTAGAAATTGATTTGCATTTTAATGAGGGAAATAAGTATTTGACCCCCTCTCAATCAGAAAGATTTCTGGCTCCCAGGTGTCTTTTATACAGGTAACGAGCTGAGATTAGGAGCACACTCTTAAAGGGAGTGCTCCTAATCTCAGCTTGTTACCTGTATAAAATACACCTGTCCACAGAAGCAATCAATCAATCAGATTCCAAACTCTCCACCATGGCCAAGACCGAAGAGCTCTCCAAGGATGTCAGGGACAAGATTGTAGACCTACACAAGGCTGGAATGGGCTACAAGACCACCAATAAGGTTAGGGTTCTTGCAGGTTCAAGGATTATGCGACGTTCAGAATGAGACTGATAAGAGGTAATTATTAAATAAGTGACCGTTATCGATAAATAACATATATATATATATATATATATCTTTTAAGAGTTTAATTCGGGAGATGGTAACTCGTTTGTCACGGGCTTGGTGCGGGGAGCAGGAACAGGCCGGGCCGGGCTGGCGACGCGCACCATAGGCTTGGTGCGGGGAGCAGGAACAGGCCGGGCCGGGCTGGCGACGCGTACCATTGGCTTGGTGCGGGGAGCCGGAACAGGCCGGGCCGGGCTGGCAACGCACACCATAGGCTTGGTGCAGGGAGCAGGAACGGGCCGGGCGGGCTGGCGACGACGCACCATTGGCTTGGTGCGGGGAGCAGGGACGGGCCGGACCGAAGCTGACGAGCGCACCACTGGCTTGGTGCGGGGAGCAGGAACAGGCCGGACCGGGCTGACGACGCCGCACCATTGGCTTGGTGCGAGGGGCAGGAACAGGCCGGGCCGGGCTGGCGACGCGCACCACAGGCTTGGTGCGAGGGGCAGGAACAGGCCGGGCCGGGCTGGCGACGCGCACCACAGGCTTGGTGCGAGGGGCAGGAACAGGCCGGGCCGGGCTGGCGACGCGCATCACAGGCTTGGTGCGAGGGACAGGAACAGGCCGGACCGTACTGGGAACACACACCACTGGCCTTGTGTGGGGATCAGGAACGGGCCGGACCGGACTGGTAACACACCTCAGTACCTCTCGCCGTGCCTCTACACTCTCCTTCCCTCTACTGACCAATGGCCCCCGTAACCTGGTGGCCTTCTCTCCTCGTCCACAAACTCGCCCTTTATCTGCCTCCAGCAGCCCCGTCGTCCATGCCGTGTGCCCCCAAAATTTTTTTATTGGGGGTGCCTCTCGCCTGTCCGACGACGGCCCGGTTGGCGCCGCTTCTCCTCTCCTGCCTGGGTCTCCCCCTTCATCGCCCTCCGGTAACGGACGGCCTCCTCCTCCGTGATCTGCCCCCAACCGAGGAGGACATCCACTAACGTTACCTCCGGCGTTTGCTCCTGGACACGCTGCTTGGTCCTGTATTGGTGGGATCTTCTGTCACGATCGTTGTAATGATTGGACCAAGGCGCAGCGTGATATGCGTACATCTTTTTAATAGTGTACTGGCAACACGATACAAAATACAAAACAACCAAACGAAACGTGAAGTCCTCGGTTAACAACACAAACCAACACGGAAGAAGATCCCACAAAACACAAGTGCACAACAGGCTGCCTAAGTATGGTTCCCAATCAGAGACAACAAGCAACAGCTGATTCTCGTTGCCTTTGATTGAGAACCACCCCGGCCAACCTAGAAAACACATGAACTAGAAACTGAACATAGAACACAAAACATAGACCCTACACACCCTGGCTCAACATATAAGAGTCCCCAGAGCCAGGGCGTGACATCGTTAAACAACTTATTCCGTGGTGCCCCAAATTCCTAATGAGTTAATTGTTACATTATTAATTTAATCGAGTGACAATTAAACATAGTTAGGTGATTCGATAAATAACAGTCATACATTAAAGTAAGTCACGTCACGACACTTTTAATTCTAAGAGGGAGACGGCAGGGTATTCCCTTTGAATCAGGAACCAAAACTCCTCCGTAGTGACCCGTGAATGCGTTGTCTGTAGCATTCGGTCACATGACAGCTCGTTCAGCTGTTCGATTTCACTTACCGGCATGTCAACTGAGCCAGGCTGAGTCGAAAGGATTGGGAAGTAGGTCCCAAAGTGTCCTTCCAAGCATTGGAGGTGAGCAGTCATCACTCATGTGGGACACTTACTGATGCTGTTTTCTGTTAGAAACATGCACAGCCGAGGGAAGGGGCATGGTTCGCTTTTGAAAGACTCTTTCTCCAATAAGAATTCTTTCCTCTGAATCCACTGATTCAGTCACTCATCTGTAGAAGGTTTTTGTATTTCGTCTGCATGCTTGCATTTAGTTCGTTCAGTTTCCCAAATATGTCTGTTACATAGGCAAGAAGACACATTTTATTTTCATTACACAGAAAGTCAACCAAGTCTGTTTTTTTTTACATCCATTGTGAATGACAACAGTTCATCTCTTAATGCGAAAAATCTTTCCAACACTCCTCCTCGATAACCATGAAGCCTCAGTGTGTAGCCTGGCCAGCGTGAAATAGAACATTGTCATACTCTGATCCTGTATCTCCACATAGTTTTGTGAACAGGCGTGCGTACAGTGGATGTGGTTTGATGTAGTTTACTATTGAAGTTACCTGCTGCAGTATATCTCTGAGTTCTGTGCTCAGCTCTTTTGCTGCCAGTTGCTCTCAGTGTATCATACAATGCTTCCATATGGCAGAGGGAGACACATATATAACTAGAGTGCAGAGGCCTAGATGGCCTAGATGGAGCCCCATCTGTGCAAAAGCCCACCATTCGATCCCATGGAATCAGTTTTTCGTCAATATAGCCACGCAGCAAACTGAACATCCCCTGTGCCGTTTCATGCTCAGGAATCGTGAGATAGAACAAGATGTCCTCGTAAGTAGCATCCCCCGACATGTATAGCAGACAAAAGTCAATGCATGGTCATCTCAACCAAAAGTTTTTGAGTCGTTCAGTCAGAGTTTCCTCTTGATTGTTAGCAGTAGCATAAATTCTTCGTTTAACAGTGTTATCTGAGAAAGGTATTGATGTGAGTTTTTGTGCCTCTGCCTCCCCACACATTGTTTTCACCATATCAATTGTGGCCGGTAATATCAAAGTCTTTGCAATAGTGTGTGGTATCATAGCATAGTGGGTCTAGCCATTCACTGTGGGAATCATTCAAGGGCAACGGTCAGGTGCGGCTTTTTCCCATGATCTAAGAGTGCTCTCTGGTTGAATTTTATCTTTTAGATTTGAATAATGTTCATTTAGATTTTTAAGGTTAACCACATTACAATGATTTTGAGATACAAAGACGATATTATAATATATACTGAACAAATATATGCAACAATTTCAAAGATTTTACAGAGTTACAGTTCATGTAAGGAAGTCAGTCAATTGAAATAAATTCAGACCCAAATTTATGGATTTCACATGCCTGGGAATACAGATATGTATCTGTTGATCACATATACAGTGCATATACAGTGTAGTATGCGTTCCAGCAGGTATAGCTCACTGGTCATCCCCAAAGCCAACACCTCCTTTGGCCGCCATTCCTTCCAGTTCTCTGCTGCAAATGAATGGAACGAACTGCAAACATCTCTGAAGCTGGAGACACTTATCTCCCTCACTAACTTTAAGCATCAGTTGTCAGAGCAGTTTACCGATCACTGCACCTGTACACAACCCATCTGTAATTAGCCCACCCAACTACCTCATCCCCATAATGTTATTTACATTGTTATTTATTTTGCTCATTTGCACCCCAGTATCTCTATTTGCACATCATCTTCTGCACATCTAATACCCCAGTGTTAATACTAAATTGTAATTATTTTGCACTATGGCCTATTTATTGCCTTACCTCCATAACTTACTACATTTGTACACACTGTATATAGATTTTCTATTGTGTTATTGACTGTACGTTTTATTTATTCCATATGTAACTCTGTGTTGTTGTTGTTTTTATCGCACTGCTTTGCTTTATCTTGGCCAGGTCGCAGTTGTAAATGAGAACTTGTTCTCAACTGGCTTACCTGGTTAAATAACAGCCTTATTCTAAAATGAATTCTAAAATGAATTAAATAAAACATTTCCTCATCAATCTACACACAATACCCCATAATAACGAAGCAAAAACAGGTTTTTAAAATTGTTGTACATTTATTAAATATAAAAAACAGGAATAACTTATTTACGTAAGTATTCAGAAACTTTGCTATGAGACTCGAAATTGAGCTGCATCCTGTTTCCATTGATCATCCTTGACATGTTTCTACAACTTGATTGGAATCCACCTGTGGTTTGGAACCACCAAGACTCTTCCTAGAGCTGGCCGCCTGGCCAAACTGAAAAATTGGGGGAGAAGGGCTTTGGTCAGGGAGGTGACCAAGAACCCGATGGTCACTCTGACAGAGCTCCAGAGTTCCTCTGTAGAGATGGGAGAACCTTCCAGAAGGACAAACATCTCTGCAGCACTTCACCAATCAGGCCATTATGGTAGAGTGGCCAGACAGAAGCCACTCCTCCGTAAAAGGCACATGACAGCCCACTTGGAGTTTTCCAAAAGGCACCTAAAGGACTCTCAGACCATGAGAAACAAGATTCTCTGGTCTGATGAAACCAAGATTGAACTCTTTGGCCTGAATGCCAAACGTCATGTCTGTAAGGAAACCTTGCACCATCCCTACGGTGAAGCATGGTGGTGGCAGCATCATGCTGTGGGGATGTTTTTCAGCGGCAGGGACTGGGAGACTAGTCAGGCTCAACGGAAAGATGAATGGAACAATGTACAGAGAGATCCTTGATGAAAACCGGCTCCAGAGCACTCAGGACCTCAGACTAGGGCGACGGTTCACCTTCCAACAGGACAACGACCCTAAGCACACAGCCAAGACAATGCAGGAGTGGCTTCGGGACCAGTCTCTGAATGTCTTTTAGTAGCCCAGCCAGTGCCCGGATGTGAACCTGATCGAACATCTCTGGAGAGACCTAAAAATAGCTGTGCAGCAAAGCTCCCCATCCAACCTGACAGAGCTTGAGAGGATCTGCAGAGAAGAATGGGAGAAAGTCCCCAAATACAGGTGTGCCAAGCTTGTAGCGTCATACCCAAGAAGACTTGAGGCTGTAATTGCTGCCAAAGGTGCTTCAACAAAGTACTGAGTAAAGGGTCTGAATACTTATGTAAATGTTATATTTCAGTTTTCTAAAAACCTGTTTTTGCTTTGTCGTTGTGGGAAATTGTGTGTAGATTGATGAGGGGAAAAAAACAATTTCATCAATTTTAGAATAAGGCTGTAACATAAAAAAAGGTGGAAAAAGTATTTTCCGAATTCACCATACCTTTAAGAAAAGGTAGGGGCGTGGATCAGAAAACCAGTCGGTATCTGGTATGACCACCATTTGCAGTGCGACATCTTCTTTGCATAGAGTTGATCAGGCTGTTGATTGTGACTTGTGGAATGTTGTCCCACTCCTCTTCAATGGCTCTGCAAAGTTGCTGCATATTGGTGGGAACTGGAACACGCTGTCGTACATGTCGCTCCAGAGCAGCCCAAACAGGCTTAATTGGTGACATGTCTGGTGAGTATGCAGGCCATAGAATAACTAGGAAATCTTCAGCTTCCAGGAATTGTGTACAGAGCCTTGCGACATGGGGCTGTGCATTATCATGCTGAAACATTACGTAATGTCAGCGGAATGAATGGCATGACGATAGGCCTCAGGATCTTGTCACGGTATCTTTGTGCATTCAAATTGCCATCAATAAAATGCAATTGTATTCGTTGTCCGTAGTTTAGGCCTACCAATATCATAACCCCACCGCCACCATGGGGCACTCTGTTCACAACATTGATATCAGCAAACCGCTTGCCCACACGCCGCCATACACGTGGTCTGCGGTTGTGAGGCCGGTTGGACGCACTGCCAAATTCTCTAAAATGACCCTGGAGGTGGCTTGTGGTAGAGAAATGAACATTACATTCTCTGGCAACAGCTCTGGTGGACATTCCTGGATTATCTTGGCAAAGGAGAAATGCTCATTAACAGGGATGTAAACAAATTTGTGCCCAAAAACTGAGAGAAATTATGTTTGGAATATTTCTGGGATCTTTTATTTCTGCTCATGAAACATGGGACCAACACTTTACATGTTGCGTTTATATTTTTGTTCAGTGTGTATATCTATTTTTGTATATATATTTTTTTTTTGGGGGGGGGTTTAGGAAATTCACATTTTCATATCAGGTTGCGACCCCTAGTTTGGAAACCGCTGGGCTACAGAAAAACCGGCATGCATGCATCCAATCTTTTAGTCAGTCAATGTCCACATTATTATCACATATTTTAGAATGTAATAATAATTTGAATATCAATGTATTGGCAAGGCCTAACATTTTTATTATTTTTAAAGTGGTAATGGCCTACTTTTTTGACACTTTTTGCATGCTTTTTGGGGGGAGGGGATTCTATATTAGGCCCTATATGTAGAGTTATATAAATTATACACTTGTATAACATTTGCCATTGTCGTTTTGAACCCTGGTTAAAGGATGTATTGTCCTAGGCCTATGTTGTTGTATAGATGGAGTTATGGGAAATTTACATATATACACTTTTATTCCTATAAGTACACATGTGGAACTGCATGAAAATCCTTTTTATTTTTGTTTCAAACCATTTAGAAATGTTGATCCCAATGTCACACATTGGCCCCATTATTTATAGAAATAACCTCATATAGCGCAGGATGTGGTATGATAACCACATAATCATAATAATATGTTAACTGTATTTTCAACAGGGGTTAAAGTTCTCCGTCACTGCAATGGATTTCTGTCATATCGATTCTGGAGAGGTCGTTTTTGAGATGTAGGTCCGCAATAATAACATATTTTTCTCTCTCAGTTACGCTGTGTGCACTGAACTGATATGCATGTTACTGACACTCCGATGTTCAGATTAAGGGAATTAAATAGTCTATAATGCGCACCACCGCAGCAACTCAAACAGTGTAGCCTACTGTAGCTGCTAGCAAAGTATTTCAAAGCCTATACTTTATTACTCAGGATGCAACTCTCCAGTGCTACTATTTTTGCCATGCAATGTTGTTATTAAAACAAAATCAGACAACCCCATAGTAGAATAGTTTACCTATTTACCTAGTTGTCATGTTGTGTGTTCCTGTGCGAGATAAATATTCCCCTCAAGGATCATTCAAGTTGCGAGAGCCATAGGGAGGGAAACGTATTCTGACAAGCAGTCAATGCACAACAATCTCAGGAAAACACTTCTTAAAGTAGTTTTGCTAAATGTATTTTGAAAGCAGTTTTGGCCTTTGTTAAAAAATAGGAGGATCTCAGTTTTCCATTGTTACCACGTTTATTGATCTTCTCCTTCAGTTGCACGAGTGGCATAGTTTTACAAATGCAGTTACAACTGGAGTTTCAAGCATGTTAGCCACAGCTGCGCAACAGAGCTCTTAAAGGGACAATGGCGTCTTTATTAAAAGGGAAATGACATAGGCCTACTTTGTAATAAAAAACAAAAAAATATATAATTTTTCAAGTGAATAATAAATAAGATTTATTTTAATATTTATAATACAATTATTATTATTAATAATAACAATCAGGATGTTGTGTCCAATGGGGTAAATGCAGATGGACAAACCATATGCTTCAGCCTATGTACTGTACATTTTATAGCCACTATGCTGCATCAGTTGGGCTACAGGTGATAATGCTTATTGCTAATAGCAGATCTGATAATATATAGACCATGTAACATAATTTTTACCAATATGTTATTGGGCTCATTTCTGTAGGTGGAAATTATATTGTAGATGGTGTCAGCATCATTTGATTTTCCTTCATTTTGGAGTAGAACGTCATCGTCATCGTCGTCGTCGTCGTCGTCGTCGTCGTCATCATTGTCGTCGTCCCTGCTCATCTGCGTGAACGTGCCTTAGGCATGCTGCAAGGAGGAATGAGGACTGCAGATGTGGCCAGGGCAATAAATTGCAATGTCCGTATTGTGAGACGCCTAAGACAGTGCTACAGGGAGACAGGACGGACAGCTGATCGTCCTCGCAGTGGCAGACCACGTGAAACAACACCTGCACAGGATCGGTACATCCGAACATCACACCTGCGGGACAGGTACAGGATGGCAACAACAACTGTCCGAGTTACACCAGGAACGCACAATCCCTCCATCAGTGCTCAGACTGTCCGCAATAGGCTGAGAGAGGCTGGACTGAGGGCTTGTAGGCCTGTTGTAAGTCAGGTCCTCACCAGACATCACCGGCAACAACATCGCCTATGGGCACAAACCCACCGTCGCTGGACCAGGCAGGACTGGCAAAAAGTACTCTTCACTGACGAGTCGCGGTTTTGTCTCACCGGGGGTGATGGTCAGATTCACGTTTATCGTCGAAGGAATGAGCGTTACACGAAGGCCTGTACTCTGGAGCGGGATCGATTTGGAGGTGGAGGGTCCGTCATGGTCTGGGGCGGTGTGTCACAGCATCATCAGACTGAGCTTGTTGTCATTGCAGGCAATCTCAACGCTGTGCGTTACAGGGAAGACATCCTCCTCCCTCATGTGGTACCCTTCCTGCAGGCTCATCCTGACATGACCCTCCAGCATGACAATGCCACCAGCCATACTGCCCGTTCTGTGCGTGATTTCCTGCAAGACAGGAATGTCAGTTTTCTGCCATGGCCAGCGAAGAGCCCGGATCTCAATCCCATTGAGCACATCTGGGACCTGTTGGATTGGAGGGTGAGGGCTAGGGCCATTCCCCCCAGAAATGTCCGGGAACTTGCAGGTGCCTTGGTGGAAGAGTGGGGTAACATCTCACAGCAAGAACAGGCAAATCTGGTGCAGTCCATGAGGAGGAGATGCACTGCAGTACTTAATGCAGCTGGTGGCCACACCAGATACTGACTGTTACTTTTGACCCCCCCCTTTGTTCAGGGACACATTATTCAATTTCTGTTAGTCACATGTCTGTGGAACTTGTTCAGTTTATGTCTCAGTTGTTGAATCTTGATATGTTCATACAAATATTTACACATGTTAAGTTTGCTGAAAATAAACGAGGTTGACAGTGAGAGGACGTTACTTTTTTTGCTGAGTTTAGAAGCTGCAGCACTCCTGATACATTGAAATACATTTGCCAAAATTACTGCTGTCTGTTCAGAAATAAAAGAAATAATTCTGAATAGCCTACTACACCTTGAGAAAGCATATAATTTAGCCACGAGGATCAGCTTCTTCAAAAAAAAATAAAGCCTAGCTGTGGAGTGTAGCCCAATAACAATGCATATCCTACAGTCTAGTCTGTCAGTGAACAAACAGCATGCAGACAAACAGGCCTTTAGCAATACTTCAAATACAATCGCTGAAAACACAGGTTGGAAAGCAAACGGCTCCTGCTGAAAAGAGAAGACTTTAATCTGTCTGCTGTAGGCTACCATAATATTTAATCAACTTTCAAATAGGCCTATTGTTTTACAAAGTAAAGCAAGAGAGAGAGAGGCTTTTGGCACGAGCACATCAGCCATCACCAGCGAGTGAGCTCATCATTGGGTGAGTCAGTGAAGCAGGAAAGCATTTTTAGGACTATAGTTTCCTCCTCATATTATAGCCTACAATATGTGTTTGCAAACACCTAGGCCTAGGCTATTGATGGATTCAAGACAAGGTTGTTTTTATTGATCTCAGCTTCTCAGATTCTCAGTTTGTCAATGTCAAAGTAGCCTGCTATTTCAGTCATTTTGATCATTTGTGTGGTATTATGGTGCCTTCATGACAACTGGAAACTCTGAAATAAACAAGATCGAAACATGACGTCAGTGATCTTCAGGTCGGAAAGTTGGAGCTCTAGGAAGAGGTCTGGAATTCTGAGTTGGATGACCGTTCAAAACCATTTTTTTGTTGTCTTGAACGCACTGAAGTCGGATGTTTCCATGTTTTGAACATGGCATTAAAAAAGATTATGCCAAAGTCTCCAGTCATGTAAAATGATGTAGAATTGCATTAAATTATTTATAAAAGTCAATTTTTTTTCTCATGCATTCCGGTACCTCAGAGCTTACTAGGTCACCACCCTCTCATGCTCACATTTTGCTCTGGCACCTCCCGATTTACAAATTAAGCACTGCTCGGACCCCTAAGCAAGAGGACTGGAATTGCAGTTTAATACATGAACAAAATTATCCTCTTTCCCTAAAAGCATGATGGTCATGCCTTTCTTACACAAGGGGAGGTTAACTTGGGGGGGGGCTCAGTTGGTAGAACAAAGAGCTTGCAACACCAGGGTTGCGGGTTTGATTCCTACGGGGGACCAGTATGAAAAATGTATGCACTCACTACTGTAAGTCGCTCTGGATAAGAGCATCTGCTAAATGACTAAAATTTTTTAAAATGTGTTTGCATATGTGCATGTCACCTACACATACCCACAACCTTTCCCCAGATAACCATATGTACAGAACTGTTGCACCACAGTTCCCACTCTCCCAGACAAGTCCTGCTATACACAGCCAGTACCTCTTATCTCTCTGTACCTCCTCCCTCTTTCCCACCTTCTCTCCCTCCCTCCCTCCCTCCCCGCCAGGTGATCACCTACTTTGCGGGCCGGGTATACGACCCCAACGAGGAGGAGGCGGGCCGACTGTCCTTAGCCGGGGACTACATCAAGGGGGACGCCTCCCTACTGATCAGTGACCTCACCCTGGGCGACTCGGGTGAGTACAGCTGCAAGGTGAAGAACGGGGGAAAGTACCAATGGAGCACGGTCAACCTCATAGTACTGGGTAAGTCCTGGACCCGCAGTGTATTTATATGATTTTTCACACACTTTAAACATAAACCCCATCAAACAGGAACCATCAAAACCAGTCACCACCACACAAGGTAATATAAAGAGCTCCACCCCTTGATTAGTCAAACACAAACAGAAAAAACCCTCAGAGAATTGGGTTCGGTTAGGCTAACCTCGAATTCACTGCAAAACAGTATCATTTTTATGCCACTTGAAAAGGGATGCACTCGCACATCTAGTACAGGTGGCCATGGGCATCTCTAGCCAGAGATTCAAGAGATGTTCACACCACCAATATTTCACTGTTGAAATGTGTAACATTGTTTTAAATGCTTACTGTATGTGGTGGATAGCAATTACAGAAGTGATGCTGTCCCTTGTCCCTTCATATTGTCCTACTGGTCACACACTGGTTGAATCAATGTTGTTTCCATGTCATTAAATTGACGTCTGTGCCCAGTGAGGTAGTTGACTGGCAATGACCACACAAACACTGTTGGTGAGATGTTTGAATCACTACCTAACTAACCTGTTGGTGTCACTAAAGTATAAGATGGCAGTTACTTGTGACTTACTTGTAAAAGCGAAAACGAGCTCCAAAGGGTCGACCCCTGCCACATGTTGCTACCAATCCAAATCCTTAACTGTGCATGATAATAAGAGATAAAATCATAATTAGCACCAGTAGTGGAAAACGTACCCAATTGTCATACTTGAGTAAAAGTATAGATACCTTAATAAAAACTTACGCAAGTAAAAGTGAAAGTCCCCAGTAAAATACTACTAAGTATTTGGTTCTAAATATACTTAAGTATCAAAAGTACAAATAAAAATCATTTCAAATTCCTTATATTAAGCAAAGCAGATTGCATCATTTTCTTGTTTGAAAAATGTACTGATAGCCAGGGCCAGACTCAAACACAATTTACAAAATATGTATTTGTGTTTAGTGAGTCCACCAGATCAGAGGCAGTACGGATGACCATGTGTTCTCTTGATAAGTGCGTGAATTTGTTGGGTGGCATTGGAAGGTGGTTCTGACACAGGAACAAGATGTAAGGCCCCCCGCCTTCTCCTCCACACACCCCTCCTCCTCAGCCCTCCTAATTTCATCCTGGGTAGAATTTGCCCTACTCAGCAAAATGAGGAGAAAACAGGGGAAGAGAGGTCCGTGATAGAGAGCAGGAAGTGGGTGGTGGGGGCTCTCTATATTATGTGTACGTGTGTTTGATCATGTTTGTTTGTTCATAGGGATATCTGTTTTCAGCTGGCAAGAATACATTTCTTTGATAACAATGTGGTTTTCTGCAGGAACGACAGTAGTTACAAAGTACCAAAAATACAGCTAAACGGCTGGTCCATGCTGGTTGTTCTATCTAGTAGACCTCAGACTTGTTAGTGATGCACCGGCCAACTTGGTTATTATTGCATATTTCATATTGGTAGATGACTTTATGCTGTAAGGACACAGTAATGAAAGACAGATAGTAAATGCTTATAGAATGCATTTAATAATATATTTAATAATATCAAGGTAAAACACCTGGTAACATTCATATTCTGTAATCAAATCAAATTGTATTTGTCACATGCTTCATGGACAACAGATGTAGATTTACAGTGAAATGCTTACTTACAGGTTTTTTTCCAACAATGCAGAGTCCAAGATGAGATTAAAAAAAAATAATAATAATAATATTGGCACATTAAAATAACTAGTAAAAATAACATGGCTATATACAGTTAGTAACAGTACTGAGTCGATGTGCAGGGGTACGAGGTAATTGAGGTAGCTTTGTAGCAGCAGCATATGTGGTGTGAAAGTGTGTGTGTGGCATGAGTGTGTGTGTGTGTGTGTGTGTGTGTGTGTGTGTGTGTGTGTGTGTGTGTGTGTGTGTGTGTGTGTGTGTGTGTGTGTGTGTGATTGTGTGTTTGTGTGTATTAGTGCTGAGTGATTAGTGCTTTTTGTTTATGTAGATTATGTAGATGGTAGTGACTGCCCATGACTGCTTATCACTTATTAACCATCAGTTGTCTCACATTACTTTACTTTAATAAAATATTTCAGTTCCAAAAGGGTTCTTTGGTTGTCCCCATAGGAGAACCCTTTTGGTTCCAGGGAGAACACTCTGTGGAAAGATTTCTACATGAAACACGAAAAGGTTCTAACTGGAACCAAAAATGGTTCTTCAAAGGGTTCTCCTATGGGGACAGCGGAAGAACCCTTTTAGGTTCTAGATAGCACCTTTTTTCTAAGAATGTAGAACTATATAACCCTTCATTCTAACAGCACTCACACCTTCTAATCTACCATCTAGTGTCTTGCAGTCCTTTTTATACAGAACCTCAACCATTACATAAGATCATTGTTAGCTTCTCTTAGGTGGTAAAGTTGGATTTAAGGTCAAGGCCTCGAATAAAGAACATTGTGGATGAGATTATTTTAGACTGAGTGACTTGATATCTGAACCTGTAATTCATTGGAAGTAGTTTGGTGTTGTGCATGTGTATATGACTGTGTTTTAGGAGGTAAGACCTCTTATCTCTTTCTGTCATAGGAAAGTTACTTGTCAGCAGGGGTTGGAACTGGTACAGGGAACAGAACCAAAAACCGGAAAATAACAAACATTTTCCAGGAACAGAATCAGAACCAGGAACGAAAGTGATCTATACTGTTCCAGATTTTTTTTTCATCCCACAAAAAAAAACAGGTCAAATAAGCAAAGAGAAACGACAGTCCATCATTACTTTAAGACATGAAGGTCAGAACTTTTAAAGTTTCTTCAAGTGCAGTCGCAAAAACCATCAAGTACTATGATGAAACTGGCTCTCATGAGGACCGCCACAGGAAAGGATGGCCCAGAGTTACTTCTGCTGCAGAGGATAAGTTAATTAGAATAACTGCTCCTCAGATTTCAGCCCAAATAAATGCTTCACAGAGTTCAAGTAACAGACACATCTCAACATCAACTGTTCAGAGGAGACTGCAAGAATCAGGCCTTCATGTTCGAATTGCTGCAAAGAAACCACTACTAAAGGACACCAATAATAAGAAGAGACTTGCTTGGGCCAAGAAACACGATCAATGGACATTAGACCGGTGGAAATCTGTCTTTTGGGCTGATGAGTCCAAATTTGAGATTTTTGGTTCCAACCGCTGTGTCTTTGTGAGAAGCAGAGTAGGTGAACGGATGATCTCTGCATGTGTGGTTCCCACCGTGAAGCATGGAGGAGGAGGTGGAATTGTGTGGGGGTGCTTTGCTGGTGACATTGTCTGTGATTTATTTAGAATTTAAGGCACACTTAATCAGCATAGCTACCACAGCATTCTGCAGTGATACGCCATCCCATCTGGTTTGGGCTAACCAGGAATAACCAGTCACCATTATGGGAACTAAAAACAATGGTTTTGTGATAGGAGATGACGGAACACTCACGGAGCGGTGACGGGAGTCATACCGCCTAGATAGGGAGCCGCCAGGAGATCTGTGGTCCGTGTTGGTGTAGGGGGTGCTGCCCACCTCCATGGGTGAGGACTCGGAAGCAGGGAGGCTTCCATAGCTCAGATAGGATGAGCGTTGAGGCTCCGGGAGGTGTTGGGAACGCCCTCTCTCTCTTAACATGTCGTCAAGATGGATGGACGTGGTGATGAGGGTATCAAGGTCCATCTCGTCGTCCCGACATGCGAGTTCTGTCTTAATGTCCTCCCGTAAGCCTCTCCTGAAGGCCGTGCGCAGAGCACGCTCATTCCAGCCGGAAGACGGCGCCACCGTGCGAAAGCTCAGAGCGTACTCAGATGCGGGTCCCTCTCTCTGTTGTAGATGGAAGAGACGGTCACCCCGTCCTTTCCCTCCGTGGGATGATCAAACACCGCCCTGAACCGAGCGAGGAAGGTGGGGTAGGGAAGCGCCACTGCCTCCTCTCCTTCCCAGACTGCGTGGCCCAATCCAGCACCTTTCCTTTAAGTAGCGAAATGACCAGCGCTAACCTGGCTTGGTCAGATGGATATGCCCCAGGCTGACGCACCAGATAAAGTGAAACCTGTAGCAGGAAGCCGTTACATTTAGTAGTTTTACGGTCATACCGCTCCGGTAGGGCGAGGGTTCCCGCAGAAGTGGGCGATAGCACGGGAACAGGTGGATTGGATGCACTCAGATTATGCAGAGTTTGGAGCACTTCCTGCATGGTGGCGTTCAACTGGGCAAGCTGCTGCTGGTGCTGGTCGAGTCACTGGGAAACTCCTGCTGCATCCATTTTTGTGGTGTGTGATTCTGTGATGAGTACTGATATACGAAGAGGCAAGACGCAGACGCAGGAATTAACAAGGTCAAGGTTTACTTAATAATGAGAAAGAGAATACCAAAGAGAGAGTAAACGACACAACGCTTAACAATCACACACAACACAATACAGAACAGTCCAGGGCTAAATAGGGGTGGTGATGAGATGATGAAGTGCAGGTGCACTGGAGGTAATTAGGGTGCGTTGGGTTTCCATTCCGGTGTTGCCGAGTGGTGCGCTCAGACCGGTGGCTCAGTAGACCGGCGAATCAGAGCGCCGGAGGGGAGCAACGGGAGGAGACGTGACAGCTGTCAACAAGGCAAAGGGTGGCTATTTGATTTGATAAAATATATTTGATTTGTTTAAAACTTTTTTGGTTACTTCATGATTCCATATGTGTTATTTCATAGTTTTGATGTCTTCACTATTATTCTACAATATAGAAAATATAGTAAATAGTAAAAATAAAGAAAATCCCTTGAATGAGTAGGTGTTCTAAAACTTTTGACCGGTAGTGTACATCAAGCAAGTATTTTTATATTCCACAAGTATTATCAGATTAACAGTACTGTACAGATAATTGTTACAAATGCTGGGAAACACTCAAATACATGTAGGTTTTTTTTTTTATCACAAAAGCAGTGCACTGGGCCTTTACTAGTCCTGTATTAGTGGACCGACACAGACATCTATAGTCCGGACAAAAAAAAAATCTGCATCCCCCCCCTCAAATATCAACTGTAATGATGGGAGTGTAAAACTATTGACTATAAACATGTGCTGTCTTCTGTTTGATTTATACAGCTTGTGTCATAAGGGAGATCCAAGGCAGGTTGGATAAATTTGCATACAGGAAGGGACCAGGAAATCTGGTCACAATAAGGACGCAGTGAGCAGATAAGAGACACATTTTATTACCATATGTAGACTCAACAAATCTCAATCAGACAGTGATCGAATCATCTTGATCAGATGACGACAACCACATGTTAATGCAAGGTGTAGCCACAGCTTTTGTAAAGATGGGAGAGGAGGACACAGTGAGGAGATCTTGTTATATAATTTGATCTATCTTATTGTAGTTCCATATGTTGCTGAATGATACAATACCAACATGTGTATAGCTTGTAATGAGTTTGGTAAAATACCATCTCTTTAATATGAAACATTTCTAAAGATCATTATTGTGACGCCATACTGAGGTCCTTGAGTTGTAATGTGTCAAAGTCACATCTTCTCACCTCGGAAAGTATTCAGACCCCTTGACCTTTTCCACATTTTGTTATGTTACAGCCTTATTCTAAAATGTATGATTTTTTTTCTTCTCATCAATACCCAATAATGACAAATGTATTACAAAAAAATATATATAATAATATCACATTTACATAAGTATTCAGACCCTTTACTCAGTACTTTGTTGAAGTACCTATGGCAGCGATTACAGCCTCGAGTCTTTTGGGGTATTACGCTACAAGCTTGGCACAACACCTGTATTTGGTGTTGCAGATCCTCTCAAACTCTGTCAGGTTGGATGGGGAGCGTCCCTGTACAGGTCTGTCAGAGTGACCATCGGGTTCTTGGTCACCTCCCTGTCCAAAGCCCTTCTCCCCCGATTGCTCAGTTTGGCCAGGCAGCCAGCTCTAGGAAGAGTCTTGGTGGTTCCAAACTTCTTCCATTTAATAATGATGGAGGCCACTGTGTTCTTGGGGACCTTCAATGCCTTCAATGTTTTGGTACCCTTCCGCAGATCTGTGCCTCAACACAATCCTGTCTTGGAGCTCTACGGACAATTCCTTCGACCTCAGGGCTTGATGTTTGCTCTGACATGCACTGTCAACTGTGGGACATTATATAGAAAGGTGTGTGCCTTTCCAAATCATGTCCAATCAGCTGAATTTAGTACAGGTGCACTCCAATCAAGTTGTAGAAACATCTCAAGGATGATCAATGGAAACAGGATGCACCTGAGCCCAATTTCGAGTCTCATAGCAAAGGGTCTGAATACTTATTTAAATAAGGTATTTTTATTTATTTATTTTTTATTTTTTGCTAACATTTCTAAAAACCTGTTTTCGCTTTGTCATTATGGAGTATTGTGTGTAGATTGATGTGAACATTATATTAATCCATTTTAGAATAAGGCTGTAACGTAACAAAAGGTGGGTAAAGGGAAGGGGTCTGAATACTTTCTGAATGCACAAATGCATATCTGTTTACTCTAGTGGAAGTTAAAAAGTGATACATGGTTGTATTACATAACCTGCATCCTCCTCCTTCACTTCCTCCAGCTGGTTCTTAGTAAATTGTAGTTCAGTCTTGGTGACAAAGCTCCACTTTCAGATCAACCACCTTCTCTTACTGTTCTTCAGTCTGGCATCCATGGCTAGAATGACAGACAGTCATTTAAAAACGTACAAAAATAAATGCAAATCCAATATTTAGATGCTGAATACAAGACAAACTAATTTTACGAAAAAAGTAAACCTGACAAAGATCCCAATTGAACGTTGTTTGTGTGTATTTCAATAAACACTGTGGGAGCTTATCAGACATAAGGACATTATTTTTCATAGAATGTCATTCAATCAGTCTATTCACTTAATGTATAATTCTTGGCTAAAATACATTACCTTTACTGTCTCTCTTCAGCTCCTCCACCTCTTTCTTGTCAGTCTGTTCTCACTGCTTGTTTCAGCTAAATCCAGATGTCAGGTTGGGTGGTGGTCTGTGGGTCAGTCAAGGGTGAAGTTTGGGTCTTGTCATAAACGTTAATCCCCCCTCAACCATGACATAAGATCACTGTTGGCTCCTCTTAGGTAGTACAGTTGGAATTACATCAAGGTCTCCAGACAACAACATTTGTGGATAAGATAATGTTTTACTGAGTTATTTAAAAGGTATGGCGTGGGAAATACTGACCTGTTATTTATCAAATTCAAAGTGTGTGTGTGTGTTTCTCTCTCTCTCTCTCTCTCTCTCTCTCTCTCTCTCTCTCTCTCTCTCTCTCTCTGTCCCCAGTGAAGCCCTCTAAGCCACGATGTTGGATGGAGGGCAGGCTGTTGGAGGGTAGTGACGTTAAGATGAGCTGTAAGTCTACAGATGGCTCTGACCCCATCAACTACAAATGGGAGAGGGTGCTGGACAAGGGCAAGTATGTAGGGAAGCTGCCCCCACTGGCCCTCATAGGTAAGCCCTCAGAATGCCAGACCAATTTCAAATCAGATCTACCACCTCCAGTGTCCTTATTTGTGTCCAGTCATGTTAGTGACAAGTGTTGGGAGAGTCACTACTCCCATGCAGACTTGACCAAGTTCTTATTCAATAACAATCCCTTATCTACATGTACAGCGCCTTCAGAAAGTATTCAGACCCCTTTACTTTTTCCACATTTTGTTAGGTTACAGCCTTATTCTAAAATTGATTAAATTGTTTTTTTCCCTCATCAATCTACACACAATACCCCATAATGACAAAGCAAAAAACTGAAATGTCTACATAAGTATTCAACCCTTTACTCAGTACTTTATTGAAGCACCTTTGGCAGCGATTACAGCCTCGGGTCTTCTTGGGTATGACGCTACAAACTTGGCACACCTGTATTTGCGGAGTTTCTCCCATTCTTCTCTGCAGATCCTCTCAAGCTCTGTCAGGTTGGATGGGGAGCTTTGCTGCACAGCTATTTTCAGGTCACTCCAGAGATGTTCGATCAGGTTCAAGTCCGGGCTCTGGCTGGGTCACTCAAGGACATTCAGAGACTTGTCCCAAAGCCACTCCTGCGTTGTCTTGGCTGTGTGCTTAGGGTCGTTGTCCTGTTGGAATGAGAACCTTCACCCCCAGTCTGAGGTCCTGAGCGCTCTGGAGCAGGTTTTCATCAAGGATCTCTCTGTTCTTTGCACCGTTCATGTTTGCCTCGATCCTGACCCATTCCTTGCCGCTGAAAAACATCCCCACAGCATGAGGCCAAAGAGTTCAATCTTGGTTTCATCAGACCAGAGAATCTTGTTTCTCGTGGTCTGAGAGTCTTTAGGTGCCTTTTGGCAAACTCCAAGCGGGCTGTCATGTGCCTTTTACTAAGGAGTGGCTTCCGTCTGGCCCCTCTACCATAAAGGCCTGATTGGTGGAGTGCTCCAGAGATGGTTGTCCTTCTGGAAGGTTCTCCCATCTCCACAGAAGAACTAGAGCTCTGTCGGAGTGAATATCGGGTTCTTGGTCACCTCCCTGACCAAGGCCCTTCTCCCCCGATTGCTCAGTTTGGCCGGGCGGCCAGCTCTAGGAAGAGTCTTGGTGGTTCCAAACTTGGTGGTTCCAAACTTCCATTTAAGAATGATGGAGGCCACTGTTTTTGCTTTGTCATTATGGGGTATTGTGTGTAGATTGCTGAGGATTTATATTCATTTAATCCATTTTAGAATAAGGCTGTAACGTAACAAAATGTGGAAAAAGTCATGGGGTCTGAATTCTTTCCGAAGGCACTGTACCTATTCTGGGAAATTGGCCACAGTCACATCTGTTACAGCAAATGTCTGAGTTGTCCAATCCCAAATCAAACACCAGCCCCTATGCCTTGTTTTTTTGTGTACTGTAGATCTTCTAGGATTGGATAGTTTAGGCAATATGGCAAAAACTCAGAATCAGAGGGTAAGTTACAGCTATAATGCAATGCTGCAGATACTTATTGAATCCTATTAGATCTACAAAAGTGCAAGGGGGCTAGCGGTTGGTTTGGAATTGGGCCAATGATCATTGGTCCAAAAAGCAGTAGTCTATATCAGGAACAGGGAACAGTACTATTCATCACACATCCACAGAAACATTATGAAAGTGACCTTGTGTCACGCCCTGGCTCTGGGGACTCTCGTATGTTGAGCCAGGGTGTTAGTTTCTATGTTTTGTGTTGTAGGTTGTGGGTCTAGTTTTTGCATTTCTATGTTGGCCAGGGTGGCTCCCATTCAGAGACGGCTGTAGCTCGTTGTCTCTGATTGGGAGCCATACTTAGGTAGCCGTTAGGCATTCGTTTGGTGTGGTTTCTTGTTCCGTATTGGTTTTGTGTAGTGTAACCAAGGACGTCACGTTATCGTTTGTTGTTTTGTTCGTGTGGTGACTCTAATAAATAAGTATGTTCACATTCCACGCTGCGCATTGGTCCTCTCTTCCCGACGATCGTGACAGAAGAAACCACCATATCTGGACCAAGCAGCGTGTCCAGGAGCCAACGCCAGAGGTGAATCTAAAGGATATCAACCTCGACTGGGTCAAGCCGCGCGAGGAGGAGAGAGGCTGGACTTTGGAGCAGTGGAGTGAGAGTTGGGCGAGAACCATGGAGGCCTGGTCCACGGGGGAGAGACAAGCCCAGACATTTTTTAGGGGGGGGCTCACGCTGTTGACGACGGGGCAGCAGGAGTACGGGATAGAGTGGTTCAGCGGGTTAGCAGAGGAGGCCGCCAGGTTACGGGGGCCACTGGTCACCAAGGGGAAGGAGAGTGTAGAGGCACGGCTAAAGGTACTGGGGTGTGTTACCAGTCCGGTCCGGCCCGTTCCTGATCCCCGCGTAGGGCCAGTGGTGTGTGTCCCCAGTACGGTCCGGCCTGTTCCTGCTCCCCGCACCAAGCCAATGGTGCGCGTCGCCAGCCCAGCCCGGCCTGTTCCTGCTCCCCGCACCAAGCCAATGGTGCGCGTCGCCAGCCCGGCCCGGCCTGTTCCTGCTCCCCGCACCAAGCCAATGGTGCGCGTCGCCAGCCCGGCCCGGCCTGCTCCTGCTCCCCGCACCAAGCCAATGGTGCGCGTCGCCAGCCCGGCCCGGCCTGTTCCTGCTCCCCGCACCAAGCCAATGGTGCGCGTTGTCAGCCCGGTCCGGCCCGTCCCTGCTCCCCGCACCAAGCCTGTGGTGCGCGTCGTCAGTCCGGCACAGCCCGTGCCTGTTCCACCGGTGCCTGGTCCGGCACCGGTCAGCTGCTCCACTCCGGAGCTAGAGCAATCCCCTCCACTAGTGTTCAGTCCAGCTCCGGCCAGCAGGGTCAGACCGGACCAGGGGCGCTTTGGGGGGTTAGAGAGGGAGTGGGGGTCATGCCCGGATCCGGATCCGCCGCCGATGCGGAGTGCCCACCCGGTCCCTCTCCTGTTGTGTTTGGTTGGCGCGGTCGGAGTCCGCGCCTTTGGGGGGGGTACTGTCACGCCCTGGCTCTGGGGACTCTCGTATGTTGAGCCAGGGTGTTAGTTTCTATGTTTTGTGTTGTAGGTTGTGGGTCTAGTTTTTGCATTTCTATGTTGGCCAGGGTGGCTCCCAATCAGAGACAGCTGTAGCTTGTTGTCTCTGATTGGGAGCCATACTTAGGTAGCCGTTAGGCATTCGTTTGGTGTGGTTTCTTGTTCTGTATTGGTTTTGTGTAGTGTAACCAAGGACGTCACGTTATCGTTTGTTGTTTTGTTCGTGTGGTGACTCTAATAAATAAGTATGTTCACATTCCACACTGCGCATTGGTTCTCTCTTCCCGACGATCGTGACACCTTGCAGGAACATGCAGTAGAGACACCAATTTGGATGGTCACTCTGAATTAGTTTACCTTTATACATTTACATTCTTAACTATCACAATTTTTCTTAAACCATCTCATTTTATGAATGAATGGTTGTTCAAACACTCTCCAAATAACCATACCCTGCAATGGTGTTTCTGGATGTGATAGTTGAGAAAAGCTTTGAATTGCATCACAATCACTGTACCTTGTCCTGTTGTTTTTTCTTGTGAAAGATTTGAAGAACTCAGAGAAAGTGACACTGAGGAACCTGACCAAGGAGAGTGCTGGGGTGTATAAATGTACTGCCAGCAACGATGTGGGAGAGGAGAGCTGCACCGTAGAGGTCAAGATGCACTGTGAGTATCCCAGGCTATAACCAACACACACACACACACACACACACACACACACACACACACTGCCTGATATTATAACCCCATAAATGTTACCAAAAATGGTCTGTAGGACTTCAAAACAGTAATAGCTATCACTTTCTCCCAACCTGTGAATCATCTTTATCTTTGTGTGCATTTCAGATGTGCGGGGCATGGGTGTGGTGGCAGGCGCCATGGTGGGTGTGTCCTTCGGCGTCCTCCTCATCATCCTCATTATCTGGCTGGTGTTCCGCAAGAAGGAGAAGAAGAAATACGAGGAGGAGGAGACTCCTAATGAGATCAGGTAAACACACACACCCAATCACACACAAGCACATTTAGGTTAGTGTGGTTAATTTGCAGATAATCAATTACACAGAACAAAATCAACCAGAAATAACAAAAAGTAAATACATCAACAGATGGGGTGGGGAAAAACCCTCCCCTAGTTGGTACAAAAAAGGACTTCACTCTGTCCACCAACACAAGTCTACACCACCACCACTTAAACCAGACTGCGTAGCATCCTCTCTCCAGCCTATGTATACCATCCCCTTTCCTCCATATCCCGCCGGTACTGTAGCTCCAGTACAGCCGCACCATCCCTCACTTCTCAGAGCAGATTCAAGCATCCTAAATTATGTCTGATAATGCTGCTGGCAGTGCTTGTTACAACAGCAGCTATTTTGGGGCGATAGCAGAACATCTGCGCTGTTGCCTATTTGCGAGTGTCAGGCTGAATTATGCAGGCACAGGGGGATGGCTGAGCATCAATAATGGAGTGGCACGGCAAGGGAAGGGAAGAGTCACAGAGCAGACAGTCACTACGGTCCTGTTTACATATGGAGCATTATCGGCGACACACCCACTCGTACACACACACTCACACACACACACACAGTCTAAGATCAGACGACTGTTTAGAAAAGGTGAGTGGTTGAAAATGACGTAGTGATCATTAATCGCATGTCGTTGATGTGCTGTAGGAACTTAACCTAACTAGGGTTCATTGTAAGAAGGGGATACCAGTTATTCAGCCATTCAGAGTACCATGTATTTGGCCAGTTACCTCAAATAATGATATTATATAGTTGTGTATTATTATGCGTTATGCATTGCATTTAAACCATTATAAGTGTGCTTATAATGCACTCATTGTGCATTATGTGGAAGGTTTTCATTTAATTAATATTACCACTTATTTAATTTAGTGAGATTCTTCGATATTCTGAGCCACACCTGTCTTTGTCTCTGTCTCAGGGAGGATGCTGAGGCTCCCAAGGCCAAACTGGTGAAGCCCAACTCTCTCTCCTCATCCCACTCTGGCAGCTCCCGCTCGGGCACCTCCTCCACCCAATCCATGGTCCACACCAGCGCCCCCCGGGGGCCCCGCGCCCGCCTGCCTGCCGTGGCCGCCCTCAAGGAGAACGGCCAGCCCCACAGCTTCCTCCAACAGCCTCCCGCCTACACACAAGTGGTCCCCAAAACCCCAGAGCCCCGCACGGCCCCGGCCAAGCCCAGCCCTCCCCCCAAACTGAGCCCCGGGAACCTGGCCCGCATGGGGGCAACGCCGGTCATGATCCCTGCCCAGACCAAGGCCTTCCAGACTGTGTAAGAGGGAAGGAGGGACAAAGGAGTGGACTTAGAAACAAGAAGCACCAGTACACAGCTGATAGCATCCCCCAGCCTGCCCCCAGAGACCCTGTGAAAACCAGCTATACCATAATGTAAAACTCCCCCTTACTCATAGTCGCCAACTAAAAGTATTATTGGGCGCATTCATATGAAGGGAAGATTTTCTTAAGAAGAGCTTTCGCCCGCCTCTCCTGTACAAACAATACAGAGCAAAATCTCACGTTCACATTCCCTTCCCATGACGACAGAACTTTAGTCGGATTTTGCTGACGCGGGCAGTGTTGTGTATCATACTCTGAGGTGGCAGGAACAGGGGAAGGACCCTAAGTAGATTTTAGGTATTTTTAAACTAAATTGACAGAGCTGTGAAAGTGGGAGAGTTATGGACGGAGGGAGTGAGAGCAAACAGAGGACTAGAAAATAACAAACAAAGGAGAAACACAGGCTGCATAGCTCCCCAGAGAACAAGCCAGGGTGTCTGGGTGTCTAACGCCACCTGCTACCGACCAGATCAAACCAGACGGCAGAAAAAACAAAAAGTCCAAAACAGACAGGAAAAGTAAACAGCTCTCCAAACACCTGCTTTCCCGGGCTTGCCTGGGCACCACACCTGCCAAACTCACACTCCGCCACACCGAGCAATCAACATCTCTGAGGCTGCTTCGGTGGCATTGCACACCTCCATGTATCCCTGGATTTCCGCCAAGGCCAGCAGGCATGGTGATTGGCTCAGAGAGGAAGGAGGGGGGCACCGATCGATCGCCAAACCAATGAGAGTGGATGAAAGTCTGCTGCTGATGCAAGAGGGATGCTTTCCTGTAATTGTACAAAGATGATATAGCTGACTCCACATAGACACATCACCTGTCATTCTATATACCTGCAAAAGGGTCACTCCCAGCAACATGGACATATCGGTATTGATTTCCCTTGCTTCCATGTTTTCTGTGTATCCAGCACTATGCACTTAACAAGTCTGGACATATGTAACGTTATTTTCCCATGTTCATGGACAGTGTCATTTAAGCCAATAGGAATATATAATTTGGTGGTCAACATAGGGGATTATTAATGGCTGTGATATGTATTGCTGTGGGAGAATAGTTCATGTTTGCTTTTTTCTATTTCATTTATCTCAGATTCCTCTGAATGTTTAAGGATTGTTATTAAAGGGATGGACATAAGCCCTATCGATAAAGTGCCACTGTTGATGTTTGATGAAAATGGTTTTTGTTTGTGTTGTGTAAATAGCATGTCCATTAATTCGAATGAATGAACAAACGAATGAATGTGTTGATATATCTCAATGAGGAGCAGAGATTTGCAGTAATAAGTTGAATCACCTACAGTTGAACTGTGTCTGTAGCTGAAAACATGCTAAATATGTTCTGTATTATGAGAAAATGAACAAAGCGCCATTACACATCATAATATATGTGTTGGTTCGGCACCCTCTTGTAATTATAGAAGAACGGCAATGATGATCCTGAAGAGTGCCTTCTGTTAACATATATATTTTAATTGAATACATCACAGAAAAGTGATGTCACAACACAACTTTACCATTTCGAATGGTTAACCCTATGGTACGGTACACCTGAAATTGATTCCATTTCAAGCAGATGAGGAATGAAAAGGACAATAGCTTTGAGTGATTTTGTTTAACCAAATCATTCTATCAAAGTCTCTTCATGGTGGCCAAACACAGAATTTAAACGCAAACTCAATAAAATGTCCTGGCTGAAAGTGTTGGATTATGCCCTATCCTTTTCACTGACTTAAATGTCAATTTCTGCCTGAGCTCTCCTCAGATCCAAAGGTGTCACTTTTGCATAGCGATATTCTTGTCTGCGTGTACGCAGCAGCACATTGGTCCTTCAGCATTATGACTGCTTCCTCCCGAAGAGACACCCCTGTTATTTTTGCTCCCTCGCAATACAGTGCATGTGATGGATGAGATGTCAGGAGGTATTTGGAGTGACTGATGCTGTGGCGCCCTCCAGGATAACCCAGCACACTCATCTTAGATCACCCAGGAGGGAGCGGGCTCTACTCATCCCACAGTGCAGAGGGAATAAGAGTGCACTCACACTCTGGCCTCTGAAATGGTTGGAACCAGGACAGGGGTACTCGGGAGTCTATACTCCTTGAAAAACATTACAAGTTAACCTGGCTTTTGGTTCATGCCTGATTGAAATCCACCAGATTCACCTTTAGTAATCATTTTCTTTTGTAATGTCACTCCAGTTGTGAAGGTGAAATTATCTCCTGAATCAAGGGCAGTTCCAAGAGCGAAAATAAAGCTTTGTCTTGTTGAGTCTCTTGAGTCTCTTGAGTACTTCTAGCTTGCCCACTGCTGGTTGAAAAGCTCCTTTAAACCAGGAGACGGATGAGTGGCAAGATGAGAGGACGACACCTGAGGGAGAGCTCCTGATTACCCACCACAACCCTCTTAGAAAGCCAATACAGAGGGGCCTAGTGGCTGACTGAATGCAGCTCTTATGGCAGTTTGATGCGGTGTGATATGCACCAGGAATTATTTTCCAGTTATCCGAGTGGCTCTGTGAATTTCCCTGGTTTGCAAGCTACCTTTCGCTGCCCATCTCATTCAGCCGTGGCAGAGCGCTCTGCATCCTGAATCATTAGGATTTCCACCCTTTTCGTTGGAAAGTCTTCCTTGGCAGACAGGAGGAATGGGAAGACCGTCTTCACCAAACCATGCTGGGGATTGGAATAACATGAACCACAGCCATTACATTGCCCTTTCACCATGTGCCGACTCCAAAAGGACATTACCGTAGGTTAGCTAGTATGAAACTTGCATCTTGATGTCATTCATTAGTGTCTGTCTACTCTGAAGACCTCCACTATTGGTTGAGTGATGGGACCTCTGTGTTAGATACCATGCATACAGTGTAACGTTAAAGGGAGAAAGAATCCTTCCAAAGCTGAAAAACGATGGATATGCATGTCACTGATACTTAACTAGAGAAAGAACAAAACAGTATTTTTGCCTCAATAAATATATCAATTATAATCTTAAAACAAATACTATGACTGTAAATAAGCAAGGTTTTATACATGTTTGGTTTGTTTTAAGTTTCTTTGTTTGGGTTAAGTATTCAATCTGATGTACTTTGCTCTTTCTTAAACTGTCCCCTCTGTTTGTGTTTTGCTTGCGTTTAGTCCTTTTAACACACAAACACTGTTAGAAGGACAATATGTTTTCTCTCACTCTATTTTCTTTGATTGACAATGCCATGCAGTTACTTTGAGTTGTGGTAAACCAAAAAGGCCATGTATTTACCGTCCTCTTGAGTGAAAATTGTATATTTGTACAATATCTGAATAAGTACTGTTTTGGTTTGTAATAAAGCATTTGATGAAGAGCCACTTGGTTTGATTGTTCTCTACTTCAGACATGCAGACACACATATTGGTTTCCTGGACACATATTAAGCCATTTCAATGGAGATTTTCTACTGTGCATGCTTTTTAGTCTAGTACTTAATTGGTGTCTGGGAAACTGGCGTAAATATAGAAATACACATACTAGTGCCTGGAGTTGATCTAGTCTAGTGGTTAAGGCCCCAGCCTCTGACAAATGTATGGTATCCCTGCCTGTGTGGGATCGAATCCTGGCCTTTTTGCCTCTGTATCTCCCTTCTATTCAAGCCTGTCGCTGTCAAAAAACCAATAAAATCCTAAAAATATATATTTTAAAAAAGAATATATAGACGACTTCCCCTTGACATCTCAGATCATTTTCAACTTTGACCCCTGGGTTTTCTCAGACACAGACCATACCCACAGATCCAATCAGAATACAAACCATTCCATCTCAACATTTGGTGGGGCAGTGAAGGGCATATTAGACGGCTGACCATAAGGTTGCTGTGTGAAACACCAGATGGGGTCTGCGTGCTGTTGTGCCCTTGAGTGCGGCTCTTCAACAGAGTGGGCTCGCAAACAATGTCCATCTGTACAATGTCCCTCCAGATTAGGGTGTCTATAAGCAAAGTCATAAATAACCATTATAATCATGGAAACTGCTGGACAGTGAGAATGCTGACCTTCTAATTGATCGAGTGAGGACACTAAATTTGCTGTGACTCTGCGGCAACACACAACAACAACTATCAACCAACCACTGTCCTCCTCAAGATTCCCCATCTGTTTGTTTCATTGGCTATGACACTGTACTGCAAAAATAATGGAAACACCAACATAAAGTGTCTTAATAGGGCGTTGGGCCACCACGAGCCGCCAGAACAGCTTCAATGCGCCTTGGCATAGATTCTACAAGTGTTTGGAACTCTATTACAGGGATGCGACCCCATTCTTCCATGGGAAATTCCAACATTTGGTGTTTTGTTGATAGGGGTGGAAAATGCTTTCTCAGGTGCCACTCCAGAATCTCCCATAAGTGTTCAATTGGGTTGAAATTTGGTGACTGAGACAGACACAGACACACACACACACCCTTTAAATCCCCTACACTCCTTTGAGACATCTCTTCCAGTCACTGAGGTCTCTTGTTCTAGCCATGGTAGCCAAATAATAATGGGCAACTCTGCATTTTTATACATGACCCTAGGCATGTGGTCCTCTGTAGCTCAATTGGTAGAGCATGGCGCTTGTAACGCCAGGGTAGTGGGTTCGATCCCCGGTACCACCCATACGTAAAAATGTATGCACACATGACTGTAAGTCGCTTTGGATAAAAGCGTCTGCTAAATGGCATTATTATTATGAAGGGATGTTAATTGCTTAATTAAGTCAGGAACCACACCTGTGTGGAAGTACCTGCTTTCAATATACTTTGTATCCCTCATTTACTCACGTGTTTTGTTTATTTTGTCAGTTACCTGTACATATACTAGTAATACATAAAAAACATTCTCTGGCCAACTAGGGCGCTCATTTAACAATAAGAAGGCAATGATGCACTCTACTGGTAAAATATAACCATTACATTACACTGTGAGTGATATTGTTCTAAAACCTCTCCTCAGGGACCCTTATCCATTCCATGTATTTTATCTATTCCAGAGCTCGCACACCTGGGGTGTTCATTACGTCTTACAATGGGAACCATTTACCGTTTGAGAACCAAACAGAAGCAAACAGAGCAAACGGAACGAAACGGGACCAACCTGAATTTGTCCAATAGAAACTCTCATTTTCGTTGCAAAATGTTTTTGCAACAGACTAAACGTTTTGCAACAGAATCACATAATGAATATATCCCAGATTCAACTTGTCAACTAATCATCAATCCCTTGATTAAGTGAGTCAGGTGAGATAGTTCCCTGAGTAGAGGTATGAGAGCCATTTATAGAGATAATAATTGTTTTGAATGCTTTTACAATGAACATCATCAAATGTGTTTTGTAGAAAAATCCAACATCAAGACAAATTCCTCATAACATTCTCTCAAGATACTCTCTAGGTACAAGGAGATTATTGAAGAGTATTACAAGTAGTTGCCTATTGAAAAGTAAATAAAAGTAACCTACTATCCTGTACAAGGGACGACCTAGGCTGCACGTGTGTGTTGTTATGATTCTGGACGGTCAGATAACTAGCAACAATGGCAAGCTGCCATGTGGGGAATCGTAGGTGACTCTTTTCAGCTCATTGTATCTTGTTATTGATACCATGGCCTTTAGGCCTTTGGGTCCTGTTCGGATGTCTTTTTCTGGTCCGGTCCGGCCTTGATTTTGCCCAAACATAGACGTCTATGTTTCACAAGTTTGGACAGCACAGTACAGTACAGTAGAGCACAGCAGAGTACAGTACTTTACAGTACAGTAAAGAAAATTAGAGTGTAGTACAGTACAATACAGTAGAGTACAATAGAGTACAGTGCAGTCAAGTAATAGTATAGTTCAGTACAGTAGAGTACAGTACAGCACAGTATAGTACAGTAAATTGTACTATATTGTACCTTCCTTTACTCTAATGTACTCTACTGAACTAAACTGTACTGTACTCTACTGAATTAAACTATACTGTACTGTACTCTATCTACTGTTCTGTACCATAGTGTACTCTACTGTACTCTACTGTGCTCTACTGTACTGAACTGTGCCGTACTGTACTGTCCAAACTTGTGAAACAAAGCATGGAATAAAGCATAAATGTCTATGGTAGCCTGGCGGGTAGGAGCATTGGGCCAGTAACCGAGGTTAAAATCTGTCGTTCTGCCCATGATCAAGACAGTTAACCAACCCACTGTTCCCCGGGCGCCGATGACGTGGATGTCGATTAAGGCAGCCCCCCGCACATCTCTGATTCAGAGGGGTTGGGTTAAATGCGTAAGACACATTTCAGTTGAATGCATTCAGTTGTACAGTGCATTCAACTAAGGTAGATAAACAACAACATAAAGTATCAAAGTCATATTAAGAAAATACATTTCTGTAACTGTTACTGGGAATGTTATTGTAGTTGAACTGGTCTGTTGGTTTCTTTTATAGGTTGGCCTACTTTGAACATCATTGCGGCCAGTTTTAAAGCTTTTGAAAAAGCTAGTAAGTGCACGTAACAGATGGGAGCAATAACAAATATTATATATTCAGTTGGCTCCTCTTTCCTATAATAAAGTAATACAAAATAGTTGTGTTACAATGCTTACTTTATTGAGAATGTATAGGCCTTTTCACACTGCATTGTTCTTAGCCCTGGGCTAGCTTAGCCTGTGTCACGCAACAATATTATTATCATGGATAGTAATATCTTATCAAATGTCAATTGAAAAGCTATGAAAACAGATGGAAATCGTGAGAACACATAAGCCAACCTGCATAGCAACCGTTTTTTTTTGTTAGCCATAGCAACCAAAGTATTTGCACAGATGTCCGGTTTTATCCTCAGATGGAAGAATGAAATAGTATACATTTACTTATCAAAATAGCTGCAGAACGCATCACAAGCCTATGCAAATTCAGTGAAAGTGCAGCTTTCGTGATTGGAGAGTGAAAATTCTATGAGTTGTTCTTGACCCCGTTTCACACTGACTATTTTGGTACTGTGTTTCTGGGGCTAGCCCCGAAAAGTTGGTGCCAACCCTGCCGGAGCAGGGCCAACTAGCCCTGGGCTAAGATTGGTGCTAGCCCACTTTAGAACGTGCAAGTGTGAACACTCGCTTAGCCCCGGGCTAAAATCTCCCTTAGCCCAGGGCTAAGCAGCGGGCTAAGGAGCAGTGTGAACGCGTCTTATGTGCATTTGAAATTTGGCCATAATATCAATTACCAAAAAAAGACAACGTTTCTCTAAATGACGTCTTTTCAACTTTCAATCAGAACCGAAAATGAACCTGATTTCAATGTCCGGAAAATACGCATTTTCAACTTTCATTCAGACCCAAAAATGAACCTGATTTCAACTTCATGAAAATACATATTTTCAACGTCCGTAAAATACATATTTTTTATGTCCGTAAAATACGTATTTTAAACATCCGTAAAATACGTATTTACACCTTTCATTCAGAACCTAAAATGAACTTAACATCAACGTCTGGAAAATACGTATTTTAGTCTACTTTTGAGGTGTTTTGACTCATTGTGCAATTGTTTTTGTTTTCAAAAAACATTTTGAGAGGAAATACAGTTTACATGTTGTCAATAATCCTTTAATTCTAAGCCAACTCCGTGGGGCCATCTTGTGAACAAAGATCGGATGTGATTGGTCAAAAGACTAATAAACAAATGATCAGACGAGATGGGTGGGTTGTTTAGCAAAAAAACCGATACATGCGCAACCTTGGGGCAAAACAGACAGGGCCATACTTGTGGACGTTACAAAAAGTTTCAGTTTCTCTATCTCAAAATGCGCATCAGCAAATTAAAATCGTCAACGTAGTTGCATGTGATCAAACACTATATTTAATTTAATTTTTAATTTAATATGCCATTTAGCAGACGCTTTTATCCAAAGCGACTTACAGTCATGCGTGCATAATTTTTTTTGTGTATGGGTGGTCCCGGGGATCGAACCCACTACCTTGGCGTTACAAGCGCCGTGCTCTACCAGCTGAGCTACAGAGGACCACTATATGTTAGCTGTTCTCATCAGAACCTGACAGACTTAGCCCTGTGCTAACCTGCACAGCTGGCCGTGATTATATCCGGTTCAAATTCCGTATCAGCCAATTAAAATCGGCGACGTAGAGAAATTGATGAATAGGGAGGCCGTGACCGGCCTCAAACTCCAGTACAGTAGGTGGCGGTGTATGCACCTCTCGGTTGTGATCTGCCAAAATACACATTTAAAGAAGAAGAAAAAATGCTGCAACACAATGGACATGATGTTTCAAATCCGGAGGAGGGAGTAGAAAATTGTATAGATCCTGAATTGTTAGCAGATGTGGCTCACACAAGGCTGTTCAATTTCAAAGGCTCTATTAAGCTCTTGCTCCCTCACTCTGCCTCTCAATAAATGCTCTTAAGTTTCAAATGTGTGATTGTGTGTGGTCTGTGCTTTTATGAATTTATGACCATAAATTATAAAAAATGTGTGTTTGAAATACACTGAACAGAAATATCAACGCAACATGTAAAGTGTTGGTCCCATGTTCCATGAACTGAAATAAAAGATCCCAGAAATGTTCAATAAGCACAAAAAGCTTATTTCTCTCAAATGTTGTGCACAAATTTGTTTAAATCCCTGTTAGTGAGCATTTCTCCTTTGCCAAGATAATCCATTCACCTTACAGGTGTGGCATATCAAGAAGCTGATTAAACAGCATGATCATTGGGGCGCTAGTGCGCATGCGTATGGAGTAGAAGCGTTCCTTCAGATCTCCTCTCCGCATATTTTGAAATCTAACGTTTTTACTGTTTTATTTCCAAGTTTCCCCCCCCAAAAAAATATACAAGTCGTTTAGTATATTCCCCAGGCACTAACTAGCAGCGAAAAAGTGAAATATGGCGACGAAAATGTACAGAACAGCTAACGGTAGCTAACTCCGTTCCGTACATATGTGGGCAACCGCGGCATTCAAACGAGGCTGTAATGAAAACTAATGGGACTGTAGCGACTATGTTGGCATCAAAATCCGGGGTGTGAACTAAGTTTCAATTCAGAGTTGATTGACATGGTAATGGCCCAATAGTATTGGAGAAAAGTTGAAAAAACTGACCCCGCTGACGCTGTAAGTTAATGTTTGACATGTCACGACATAACGTACGGCCCGCATTATTCAACTCATTCTGTGCTGTACAGCCTCTTTACACCAGGTGTAGTGCTTCTCTCGCAGATTAAAAACAGGAAATGATCAATGGTGAGTGTAATGTTAATTACTTGTGAGTTCATCAATAGTTAATTCAATCAATTGTAAATGTTTCCATCATGACTCTCAAAAACCGTGACATATAAACTCTTTATAGTGTTTTATTTAAATTTTAGAGGTGATAAGTTGGACAAGTCGGGTGAAAAAACCCAGTTCCCCACACACCCTTTCACTATGACCAGGTGGCTTTCGCTTCCCCACCCACCATTTTTTTAAAGACCCGGCGGAGCTCCATTGCTTTCTTCAATCACAGGCAGCATGAAGGTCTCGTCATTGACTTTGCTGGAAAGGGGAGAAACTGTGCTTTACAATGGTATTCATATTACAGTTGACCTGGAAGTATTACGTTTTTTGGGCGCTAAAATACAGTGCCTTGCAAAAGTATTCATCCCCCTTGCCATTTTTCCTATTTTGTTGCATTATAACCTGTAATTTAAATTGATTTTTATTCGGATTTCATGTAATGGACATACACAAAATAGTCAAAATTGGTGAAGTGAAAGAATATTATTCTAAAAAATAAATAACGGAAAAGTGGTGCGTGCATATGTATTCACCCCCTTTGCAATGAAGCCCCTAAATAAGATCTGGTGCAACCAATTACCTTCAGAAGTCACATAATTAGTTAAATAAAGTCCACCTGTGTGCAATCTAAGTGTCACATGATCTGTCACATGATCTCAGTATACATACACCTGTTCTGAAAGGCCCCAGAGTCTGCAACACCACTAAGCAAGGGGCAAAACTAAGCAAGCGGCACCATGAAGACCAAGGAGCTCTCCAAACAGGTCAGGAACAAAGTTGTGGAGAAGTACAGATCAGGGTTGGGTTATAAAAAAATGTCAGAAACTTTGAACATCCCACTGAGCACCATTAAATCCATTATACAATTTTTTTAAGAATATGGACCCACAACAAACTTGCCAAGAGAGGGCCGCCCACCAAAACTCACTGTTCAGGCAAGGAGGGCATTAATCAGAGAGGCAACAAAGAGACCAAATATTACCTTGAAGGAGCTGCAAAGCTCCAGAGCGGAGATTGGAGTATCTGTCCATAGGACCACTTTAAGCCGTACACTCCACAGAGCTGGGCTTTATGGAAGAGTGGCCAGAAAAAAGCCATTGCTTAAAGAAAAGGCACTCTGGTCAGATGAGACTAAAATTGAGCTTTTTGGCCATCAAGGAAAATGCTATGTCTGGCGCAAACCCAACACCTCTCATCATTCTGAGAACATCATCCCCACAGTGAAGCATGGTGGTGGCAGCATCATGCTGTGGAGATGTTTTTCATCGTCAGGGACTGGGAAACTGGTCAGAATTGAAGGATGGCGCTAAATACAGGGAAATTCTTGAGGGAAACCTGTTTCAGTCTTCCAGAGATTTGAGACTGGGATGGAGGTTCACCTTCCAGCAGGACAATGACCCTAAGCATACTGCTAAAGCAACACTCGAGTGGTTTAAGGGGAAACATTTAAATGTCTTGGAATGGCCTAGTCAAAGCCCAGACCTCAATCCAATTGAGAATCTGTGGTATGACTTAAAGATTGCTGTACACCAGCGGAACCCATCCAACTTGAAGGAGCTGGAGCACTTTTGCCTTGAAGAATGGGCAAAAATCCCAGTGGCTAGATGTGCCAAGCTTATAGAGACATACCCCAAGAGACTTGCAGTTGTAATTGCTGCAAAAGGTGGCTCTACAAAGTATTGACTTTGGGGGGTTGAATAGTTATGCACGCTCAAGTTTTCAGTTTTTTGTCTTATTTCTTGTTTGTTTCACAATAACAAATATTTTGCATCTTCAAAGTGGTAGGCATGTTGTGTAAATCAAATGATACAAACCCCCCCAAAATCAATTTTAATTCCAGGTTGTAAGGCAACAAAATAGGAAAAATGCCAAGGGGGGTGAATACTTTCGCAAGCCACTGTAAGGTCAAATGTAAGGAACAGCGCGATGTACAAAAGTGCGTTAGCTACCATTAACACAAAGTTGACCAAGGCCCAGGCCCAACAAGCAGCAGCTAGCGCCATTTTGAGTACTAATAACAACAACTCTCCAGATACCCAGCAGCAAGATTCTGCCACGGCAATGTGTCAACAAATGTTATAAAAACGATCAACGATCAGCCTCACAGCACACGCCAAATTGAAGGGCCGCCTGGACACAGCTGATGAGGCCCTGTCTGATCATGACAACGGGATCGGAGGCCTGGAAACCACCTGCGCGCAGCTTAAAAAGAAGGACTAGGCGCTCCAAGCTAAGGTTCTCGATTTAGAAGGCAGGAGTCGCAGGCTGAACATCAAACTTGTGAGGATTTTGGAGGACGAAGAACAAGCTACTGGGCGATGACAACTTCCCAAAGCCCCTCATCATTGACCACGCACACCGTTCTCTACAGGCGAAGCCTCACCAGGTGCCAAGCTGCGCACCATAATCGCAAGCCTACATCACTTTCAGGAAAAGGAGCTCATTAGCGACATGGACGACAGCGAGCTATGGAATACAAAGACCAAAAGGTTCTCATCTTCCCCGACTACACCATGGAGGTGATGGAGCAACGACGCGCATTCCGAGATGTGATGCACACCATGAGAGAGGCGGAGGTGAAATACAGCCTGCGTTTTCCAGCCAAGCTACATGTTCATCACAACGGCATGACAAGAGTCTTCACCAAGCCCGAAGAGGCTGCAAGCTACGTATCAAAACTACAGCAAACCCCCTGAAAGGGGGAAATCACTCGCCACAAACTTCTGGGATAATGACTGAGCAAACAGTGGATTTTATGTTTATTCATAAACGGTAACTTATTCATTTGTTTTCCAACAACCGCGGAGAGGGCTGTTAGTTAAGTCTAACCGTTGTTAGCTTGCTAGCATAATATTGGGTCTGTTCTAGCCATCATGCCCAGCGGTCCTCATTTACGTGAGATGGGGAGAAGAGTGCTTCATTTGGGGAAGCAGTGGGGAGAGCGGGTTACCATAGCATCTAAATAAGTGACCACAGTCCAATTATGTTGTCCCTCAATCTTTCTTTACCAAAACAGAATTATGGTTGGCATTTTAACCCCTCCTTGCTCACAGACCAAGCATTCATTGACTGCATGACAGCCAAGTTGAATGAGTTTCTCAAGACTATTGACACAGGAGTGGTTGTCACGAACAGAAGAGGACCCAAGAGCGCAAGTTCAAATTCAGAGTTCTTTATTCAAGGTTACAGGCGGGAAGAGGAGTCCCAGGGGTGTCAGGGGTCTTTCAGGGTCCTCCTGTGGGTACCTGTGCTCCGGGGGTCACCAAATGTCCGGGGGTGTCCAGTCCAAGTGCTTAGTGTGTGTGTTCCCCAGTGATGGAGCGGCGTATCGGGCCGAGGGTGGTGAAACGTCTGGGCACGCTCATCTGGTGGTCGGAGACCTGGGGGAACACACACACACAACAGCAATATGAATGGCAGGCAGAAGTACAGATCAGGGCTGGGCAAATATCGTGGTGAGAGACAGAAGGCAGAAACGAGTTACCGGAGGGGCTGAAGATCGGAGAGTAGTCGAGGTCCAGAAGGCAGGTTGGGATAGACGGGGCAGTAGAACAAGGAGGCAGTCAAGAAAGGATCGGTATCACAAACAGGAGTCAGAGCGCAGACAGGCAGGTTACTGGTCCGGGTTTGAAGACGATCTGACAGGGCTTGGCTGAAAACCAGGGCTTGATATACTGGGAGAGGTAGTGGGGAAATGCAGTTCAGCTGGCAGAGTAATTAGAACAGAGTGAGGCAAGGTGAGGATGGTGAGTGGGAAATGCAGTGCAGCTGGCCAGGTAACAAGAGCAGAGCAGGGCAGGTGGAGCTAGTTAGGCTGAGTAGAGAGAGGGAGGTGAGCAGAGTGGAAGATAATTGAATGCAATTAATGTTGCTACCAGGGAGAGAGAGTGCTCATGACAGGACCCCCCCTCCAAGGGACGGCCCCAGAAGTCCCAAGAACAACATCATGCCGGGAGGGTGGAGGGGAGCAGGCGGCGGGTCAGAACTCCTCCGAGCGGTCCGAGTGAATCTCCTCATCCTCAGAAGGAGCTGGAGGGTCACGGTCGGGAGACAGGACAGGCACTGAGACAGGAGCAGGGCGGGCCGGACGGCTAGGAACCCCTCTTGGACGGCCCCTACGGATTGCAGGCTGATCAGGATGTAGTCGGTGGAAGTCAGTGATAAGGGTCCGGTCCACTATCCTCCTGGCCGGGATCCAGGTCCTCTCCTCTGGACCATATCCCTCCCAATCAACGAGGTACTGGAGACCCCTACCCCTTCGCCTAGAGCGGAGCAGCCGCCGGACGGTGAAGACAGGACCGCCATCTACGAGGCGCGGAGGAGGTGGCGCCGGAGCTGCAGGGACCAGGGGACTTTCATGGACCGGCTTGACCTTGGAGACGTGGAAGGTGGGGTGGACCCGCATGGAAGCGGGCAACTGAAGTCGGACCGCCGTTGGACTGATGACTTTCTGCACAGGAAAAGGACCAATGAAGCGAGGGGCCAGCTTTCGTGATACAACCCTGCAGCGGCAGATCCCGGGCAGACAGCCAGACCTTCTGACCAACCCGGTAAGTAGGTGCTGGGGTCCTCCGTCGGTTGGCACCGAACGGCGTAGCTGGTTCCAGACTTCAGGAGCACAGTGCGAGCCTGGGCCCAGAGTGCGGCGGCAGCGGCGGGCATACGCAGAGCAGACGGACAGGTGGCATCCGCCTCCTGGCTGGCAAACAGTGGAGGTTGATACCCGTAGACACACTGAAAGGGGGAGAGCCCGGTGGAGGAACTGGTGAGTGAATTATGGGCATATTCCACCCAGAGCAGGTGTTGAGCCCAGGCCCGGGGATTTTGGGAAGCCACACACCTCAGTGCCTTCTCCAGCTCCTGGTTCATGCGTTCAGTCTGGCCGTTTGACTGCGGGTGGAATCCAGACGATAGGCTGGCGGTGGCCCCAAGGAGATGACAGAACTCCTTCCAAAAGGTTGCTGAGAATTGCGGGCCCCGGTCTGACACTATATCCTGGGGTAGGCCATGGATACGAAACACATGTTCCAGGACCACCTGGGAGGTCTCTTTAGCAGAGGGTAGTTTGGGAAGGGGGCACGAAGTGGGTCATCTTACTAAAGCGGTCAACAATGGTAAGGATGACTGTGTGTCCGTCAGAGGGCGGAAGGCCCGTAACAAAGTCCAGTGAAACGTGGGACCAGGGCCTCTTGGGTATGAGTAGGGGTTGCAGCAACCCAGCAGGAGGCTGGTTGGGAGTCTTGTTTCGGTTACAAGTGGGACAAGCTCGGATGAATTCTCGGACATCCCGTCTCATCCCCCGCCACCAGAACCGCTGGCGGACCAGATGAAGGGGTGCGCAGTGATGCCGGGATGACAGGCCAGACGGGATTCGTGCCCCCACTGAATCACAGGTGACCTGAGATTTGCTGGAACAAACAGACGGTTGGGGGCGCTGGTGCTTGGACCTGGCTGGTCCCGAAGAGCCTCCATGACCTGCTTCTCGATCTCCCAGGTGAGGGCCGCTACGACCAAGTGGCTGGGAAGAATGGGAGCTGTCATGGCGGTGGTCTCGTCCTTCTGAAACATCCGGGAAAGAGCATCAGGTTTGATGTTGCGAGATCCCGGGCGGTAGGAGAGCGTGAAATTGAAGCGCGTAAAGAACAGAGACCACCGCTGTTGACGGGAGTTCAGCCTCCTGGCTGTTTGGATATACTCCAGGTTCTTGTGGTCTGTCCACACTACGAATGGTTCCTTTGACCCCTCTAACCAGTGCCGCCATTCTTCAAGGGCGAGCTTGACAGCCAACAGCTCGCGGTTCCCAATGTCGAAAGTTGCATTCGGCAGGGGTTAGCCGACGGGAGTAGAAGGCACAGGGGTGCATCTTGCCATCCTCAGCTGCTCTTTGAGAAAGCACTGCACCCACTCCCACGTCCGAAGCATCTACCTCCACCACAAACTGCCTTGCTGCATCTGGCATCTGGAGGATGGGAGCAGAAGTGAAACATGTCTTGAGGATATTGAAGGCCTTATCAGCAGCTGATGTCCATTGGTACGGTTGTTTAGTGCTGGTTAGCGCCGTGAGGGGTGCAGCCACTGTGCTATAGTTTCTGATGAATCTCCTATAAAAGTTGGCAAAGCCCAGGAACTGTTGCAACTTCTTCCGAGACTCAGGAACTGGCCAGGAAGTGACAGCCGACACCTTCGTGAGATCCATCTGAATGCTGCCCTCGGTCACCACATACCCCAGGAATGAAACGGTCTTGGCATGGAACTCGCACTTCTCTGCCTTCACGAAAAGAGAGTTCTCCAGCAGGCGGCGCAGGACCAACCGGACGTGGTGCGTGTGTTCTGACAGAGTCTTTGAGAATATTAAAATATCGTCAAGGTACACAAATACGAACGTATTTAGCATGTCCCTGAGGATATCATTCACTAGGGCTTGAAAAACTGCTGGGGCATTGGTGAGGCCGAAGGGCATGACGAGATATTCATAGTGGCCGGTTGGTGTGTTGAACGCTGTCTTCCATTCGTCTCCCTCCCTCATCCGCACCAGATGGTAGGCATTGCGAAGGTCCAGCTTAGTGAATACAGTGGCTCCCTGCAGCAGTTCGAAGGCAGACGAAAGTAAGGGCAGTGGGTAGCGATTCTTAACCGTGATGTCGTTCAGACCCCGGTAATCTATGCATGGACGAAGAGAACCGTCCTTCTTGCCGACAAAGAAGAATCCCGCTCCTGCGGGGGAAGACGACGGTCTAATTATCCCGGAGGCAAGAGAGTCATTAATGTAGTCCTCCATGGCCTTTCTTTCCGGGGCTGACAGTGAATACAGACGACCCTTGGGAGGTGCTGTGCCAGGCAGGAGATCAATCGCGCAGTCATAGGGTCTGTGTGGGGGTAGAGATGTCGCCTTGGATTTGTTGAACACCTCTTTCAGGCTGTGGTAACAGGCCGGAACATTGGATATGTCGGAGGTAGCGCTAGATCCTTCCCCGGTGAACGGGCAGGGTGGCCCCCCTTAAACAGGTCTGGTGACAACTCCTTCCCCACTCACGGACTGTTCCTGTCTCCCAGTCGATGTGGGGGTTGTGCTGACGGAGCCACGGGTATCCAAGAATGAGTGGTTGGCCAGGTGAGTGTAGGAGGTGAAACTGGATGGACTCCTGGTGGTTTCCTGACAGCAGGATTGTCACAGGGGCGGAGATATGAGTGACAGTGCCAAGATGATGCCCATCCAGGGCTCGTGCAGGAATGGGTTGTGTCAATTGATGATGGTTCACGCCCAGTTGCTGTGCAAGCTCAGGGTCCATGATGTTTGCTTCGGCTCCGGAATCCACAAGGGCGGCCAATGTATGAGTCTTGTCAGAAAGCTGAAGGCGGAGATGAAGCAGGGTCTTTCGGATGGAGGGAGACTGAAGGCTTGTTGAGCTCACCCGGATCTCCCCTACACCTGGTGAGCTGCGGCTTTTGCCGGACAAGTAGCGACACGGTGATTCTCGCCACCACAGTAGAGGCAAAGGTTGGAGCTTAGACGGCGCCGACGCTCCTCGGGAGTCAGAGAGGCACGGCCAATCTCCATGGGCTCAGGCTGATTGAGTTGGCTATGGGACTTGACAGGCAGGGGCTGGACAGAAGCGGTATCGACCCGAGTACGGATGGCAGGTTGACTGAGACGGCCCTTCTCCCTCCTCCGGGTCTGTATACGGCGGTCAATGCGAACGGCAAGGTCAATGGCGGCATCAAGCGTTGAGGGCGGGTCATGGGAAACAAGCTCGTCCCTTGATATAGTCCGCCAGGCTATGGAGGAAGGCTTGCACCAGTGCCTCTGGGTTAAACGAGCTTTGACTGGCCAGGGTACGGAAAGTCAATGGAGAAGTCTGCCACTGTCCGATTGCCCTGACGGATGGTGAGCAGAGCTTGTGACGCTCGGCTGTTGGCGAGCCTAGGTCAAAGACCTTTAACATCTCCTCCTCAAAGGCACTGAAGGAGGCACAGGCTGGGGTTTGCCGGTCGAATTCGCCGTTCCCCACAACCGAGCTCGACCGGTGAGATGTGTGATGACATACCCCACCTTGGCTCCCTCTGTTGAGAAAGTCCTGGGCTGTAGTGCAAACTGGATTCGGCAGCTGCTCAAGAATGGTCTTACTTGCTTCTGGTTGCCATCAAAAGCGTTCCGGGTTCCCAATCCTTGGTTCAGGAGCGTGGGGATCTGGTGGCAGCACTGCCGGGCCTGCAGCATTGGGACCTCCAGCGGAGGGATGAAGGAGTATCGGTGGTACAGGAACAAAAGGACCAGGGGGGTGCAGGTGGAGTAGCCGGGCTTGAGAGTAGTTGCAGGGCTTGGGCTAGCTGTTGTTGCTGCAGTTGGAACTGTTGTTGCTGCTGGTTGAATAGCTGGAGAAGGGAAGCGATGTCGCCAGCCATCCGATTTATGTCTCCCTCAGAGCGTTCCAGTCGCTGTAGGGCAGTCCTCTCTGGCTCTTCCTCCATCGTGGTCAGGGAGTGCGCTGGGTCCATGATGGTCAGATCGTTCTGTCACGAACAGAAGAGGACCCAAGAGCGCAAGTTCAAATTCAGAGTTCTTTATTCAAGGTTACAGGCGGGAAGAGGAGTCCCAGGGGTGTCAGGGGTCTTTCAGGGTCCTCCTGTGGGTACCTGTGCTCGGGGGTCACCAAATGTCCGGGGGTGTCCAGTCCAAGTGCTTAGTGTGTGTGTTCCCCAGTGATGGAGCGGCGTATCGGGCCGAGGGTGGTGAAACGTCTGGGCACGCTCATCTGGTGGTCGGAGACCTGGGGGAACACACACACACAACAGCAATATGAATGGCAGGCAGAAGTACAGATCAGGGCTGGGCAAATATCGTGGTGAGAGACAGAAGGCAGAAACGAGTTACCGGAGGGGCTGAAGATCGGAGAGTAGTCGAGGTCCAGAAGGCAGGTTGGGATAGACGGGCAGTAGAACAAGGAGGCAGTCAAGAAAGGATCGGTATCACAAACAGGAGTCAGAGAGCAGACAGGCAGGTTACTGGTCCGGGTTTGAAGACGATCTGACAGGGCTTGGCTGAAAACCAGGGCTTGATATACTGGGAGAGGTAGTGGGGAAATGCAGTTCAGCTGGCAGAGTAATTAGAACAGAGTGAGGCAAGGTGAGGATGGTGAGTGGGAAATGCAGTGCAGCTGGCCAGGTAACAAGAGCAGAGCAGGGCAGGTGGAGCTAGTTAGGCTGAGTAGAGAGAGGGAGGTGAGCAGAGTGGAAGATAATTGAATGCAATTAATGTTGCTACCAGGGAGAGAGAGTGCTCATGACAGTGGTATCTGATTCTACACTATGGGAAACTTTTAAAGTGGTTATGAGAGGTCATATTTCATATGAGTCTGCCATAAAAAAAAGGGAATTGCATGCGACTGGAAGAGATAGAAAAAAAAATCCCAGCTTTGGAGGAGACATACAGAACTTCACTCTCTCAGGTTGACTACAACAATGTTTTGAAATTGAAACATGAATACAATTATATTCTTGGTTCTCAGGTCAGTAACCTCCTATTAAAGCTGAGACAAAAACAATTTGAACTAGGGGACAAACCGGAAAGTTTGCTGGCTAGACAACTAAAGGGTGCACAGGCTAATAGAGCAATCCATAAAATCCGGTCTAAGGCGGGCATCTTGCTGACAGATCCTAAAGAGATAAACAACTACTTCAAAGAATTTTACTCAGTTATAATCTTCCAAATCCGATGCTTCTAGTTCTGATGCAGCAGCCCTCTTCGATTCCATCAGCCTGCCAAAATGAGGGGCTTTGTATGAAGCCAATATTTGCCTTTTGTTAAAAAAAGGCAGAGAGGTAATAGATCCTGCAAATTATAGACCAATAGCATTGCTTAATTTCGATAAAGTAATTCTCACCAAAGTGCTTGCTAATAGGTTGAACAAACATGTAACAACCATTATTGATCCGGATCAGACAGGGTTTATTCCCGGCAGGTTCTCTTTTTCTAATGTGCACAGGCTGCTTAACATTCTATATGCAAGTCATGGGAAAGGCTCCAAGGTGGCTATTATATCGCTAGATGCTCAAAAACGTTTGACCAAATAGAATGGTCATGCATGTTCGAAGCACTCACTAGATTTGGATTTGGCGACTCATTTATCGACTGGGTCAAAATGCTCTATGCCTGCCCAACATCCTCTACTCTGACCAACAGCGACAAATCCAGTCCCTTTGAACTACATAGATCTATCCAGCAGGGTTGCCCAATCAGTCCTCTGCTCTTTGCTGTCGCTCTTGAACCCCTGGCGATACAAATAAGGGATCATCCTAATATCCAAGGTCTTAAAGTAGGAAACATAGAAAGCCGCATTTCGTTATATGCAGAAGATGGGTTTTTATACCTCTCGGACCCAGTAGCCTCTGTCCCTAACCTACTAGACTTCATCAATTCATTTGGCAAACTATCTGGCTATTCAATAAATTGGGGGAAAAAGTGATCTCATGTGTATCTCAGATAATATTACAGCAAGTGAGCTAGAGAGGATACCATTTAAAGTGGTGCATGACCCCTTCACCTACCTGGAACTAAAAATACCTAGAAATCCAAAGCTTATCTTTAAGCTTAACTACAGTGAGCTAGTCGCAAAGCTTAAACAAAACATAGAGAGCTGTAGAATATTGCCTCTTTCTATGATGGGGTGCATTAATGCCATAAAAATGGTTTCTCTTCCCAGGTTCCTTTATCTTTGCCAGAATCTTCAAATGTTTCTTACCTCATCATTATTTAAGACTTTGGACTCGACAATCTTGTCATTTGGCTGGGGTTACAAAAACCATCGTATTTGTAAAGCCCACTTGCAAAAGTCCAAGGAAAGTGGCAGCTTAGGCCTACCCATATTTAAGCATTTTTACTGGGCTGCAAATGCCAGGGCATTAACATACTGGCAACTGGGTTTCCCTGATAAGTTGGACAATGTTGCCCCCCTGTGGCTAAATATGGAGGTCAAGTCTGTAACAAATTCCTCTCTTCCAGCCTTGCTTTTCTTGAAAGCAGAGTGCCCAAACAAACTGACAGGCAACAACTTTGTTTTGAGAAATTCTTTAAGAATTTTCAACCAGATTAAGCATGTTTATTAAGCATGTTCATTCTTTTGTTCCATCTCGGTCTGATAAGGTGTTTGTTGAATGAAGGGAGATGGGACTGGCCACAATTGAATACTTTTACATAGATAAGCAATTAGCATTGTTCCTACAATTAAAGAATACATTCAATCTCTCCCATTCACATTTTTTCCGTTATTTACAGGTCAGACACTATCAAAGGGAAAATTCAAAATGTTGACACCTTCCCTGTACAACATTCATTTTATGATTTGTACAACGCCCTCCCAACTCAAAACACCTCATCTCACAGTTTGAGGCCTCTACTAGTCATCTCAAGGAGACCTGGGGTAAAGAGTTAAATATTGAGATCTCAGATGATATATGGGGAGAAGCCCTGTCTAGAATTCACTCCTGTTCCATCAATGCCAGATATCAATTGATACTATACAAAGTCATGCATAGACTTCATTACTCCAAAACCAAATTACATAGAATTTACCCCCACATCTCCCCACTGTGTGACAAGTATAAAGCCTCAGAGGGTTCATTAACTCATATTTTTTGGCTCTGCCCCCTACTTCATAATTTTTGGAGGAACATATTTGATTGGTACTTTAGATAAAGAGCAAAACAAATATACTTTGAATACACCTTAAGTACATTTAACATATATTTCTCATAAACATGGCGACCCGTCATTCAGGGCAGGTAGGGCAGAGCCCCACCTGTTTTGAACCCCACATTTTTAGCAACAAAAAACAAAATATGCCTGTTTTGCATGTTATTTTTGTGTCACATATCAGTTTGGAAACAATGTGAAAAAAAATATATATATACAGTGGGGAGAACAAGTATTTGATACACTGCCGATATTGCAGGTTTTCCTACTTACAAAGCATGTAGAGGTCTGTAATTTTTATCATAGGTACACTTCAACTGTGAGAGACAGAATCTAAAACAAAAATCCAGAAAATCACATTGTATGATTTTTAAGTAATTAATTTGCATTTTATTGCATGACATAAGTATTTGATCACCTACCAACCAGTAAGAATTCCGGCTCTCACAGACCTGTTAGTTTTTCTTTAAGAAGCCCTCCTGTTCTCCACTCATTACCTGTATTAACTGCACCTGTTTGAAATCATTACCTGTATAAAAGACACCTGTCCACACACTCAATCAAACAGACTCCAACCTCTCCACAATGGCCAAGGCCAGAGAGCTGTGTAAGGACATCAGGGATCAAATTGTAGACCTGCACAAGGCTGGGATGGGCTACAGGACAATAGGCAAGCAGCTTGGTGAGAAGGCATCAACTGTTGGCGCAATTATTAGAAAATGGAAGAAGTTCAAGATGACGGTCAATCACCCTCGGTCTGGGGCTCCATGCAAGATCTCACCTCGTGGGGCATCAATGATCATGAGGAAGGTGAGGGATCAGCCCAGAACTACATGGCAGGACCTGGTCAATGACCTGAAGAGAGCTGGGACCACAGTCTCAAAGAAAACCATTAGTAACACACTACGCCATCATGGATTAAAATCCTGCAGTGCACGCAAGGTCCCCCTGCTCAAGCCAGCGCATGTCCAGGCCCGTCTGAAGTTTGCCAATGACCATCTGGATGATCGAGAGGAGGAATGGGAGAAGGTCATGTGGTCTGTTGAGACAAAAATAGAGCTTTTTGGTCTAAACTCCACTCGCCGTGTTTGGAGGAAGAAGAAGGATGAGTACAACCCCAAGAACACCATCCCAACCGTGAAGCATGGAGGTGGAAACATCATTCTTTAGGGATGCTTTTCTGCAAAGGGGACAGGACGACTGCACCGTATTGAGGGGAGGATGGATGAGGCCATGTATTGTGAGATCTTGGCCAACAACCTCCTTCCCTCAGTAAGAGCATTGAACATGGGTCGTGGCTGGGTCTTCCAGCATGACAATGACCTAGCCAGTCTCCAGACCTGAACCCAATAGAAAATCTTTGGAGGGAGCTGAAAGTCCGTATTGCCCAGCGACAGCCCCGAAACCTGAAGGATCTGGAGAAGGTCTGTATGGAGGAGTGGGCCAAAATCCCTGCTGCAGTGTGTGCAAACCTGGTCAAGACCTACAGGAAACGTATGATCTCTGTAATCGCAAACAAAGGATTCTGTACCAAATATTAAGTTCTGCTTTTCTGATGTATCAAATACTTATGTCATGCAATAAAATGCAAATTAATTACTTAACAATCATACAATGTGATTTTCTGGATTTTTGTTTTAGATTCCGTCTCTCACAGTTTATGTGTACCTATGATAAAAATTACAGACCTCTACCTGCTTTGTAAGTAGGAAAACCTGCAAAATCGGCAGTGTATCAAATACTTGTTCTCCCCACTGTATATATATATATATATATATATATATATATATATATATATATATATATATATATATATATACAGTGGGGAAAAAAGTATTTAGTCAGCCACCAATTGTGCAAGTTCTCCCACTTAAAAAGATGAGAGAGGCCTGTAATTTTCATCATAGGTACACGTCAACTATGACAGACAAAAGGAGCATTTTTTTTCCAGAAAATCACATTGTAGGATTTTTTATGAATTTATTTGCAAATTATGGTGGAAAATAAGTATTTGGTCAATAACAACAGTTTCTCAATACTTTGTTATATACCCTTTGTTGGCAATGACACAGGTCAAACGTTTTTTGTAAGTCTTCACAAGGTTTTCACACACTGTTACTGGTATTTTGGCCCATTCCTCCATGCAGATCTCCTCTAGAGCAGTGATGTTTTGGGGCTGTCGCTGGGCAACACGGACTTTCAACTCCCTCCAAAGATTTTCTATGGGGTTGAGATCTGGAGACTGGCTAGGCCACTCCAGGACTTCTTACGAAGCCACTCCTTCATTGCCCGGGCGGTGTGTTTGGGATCATTGTCATGCTGAAAGACCCAGCCACGTTTCATCTTCAATGCCCTTGCTGATGGAAGGAGGTTTTCACTCAAAATCTCACGATACATGGCCCCATTCATTCTTTCCTTTACACGGATCAGTCGTCCTGGTCCCTTTACAGAAAAACAGCCCCAAAGCTTGATGTTTCCACCCCCATGCTTCACAGTAGGTATGGATGCAACTCAGCATTATTTGTCCTCCAAACACGACGAGTTGAGTTTTTACCAAAAAGTTCTATTTTGGTTTCATCTGACCATATGACTTTCTCCCAATCCTCTTCTGGATCATCCAAATGCACTCTAGCAAACTTCAGATGGGCCTGGACATGTACTGGCTTAAGCAGGGGGACACGTCTCGCACTGCAGGATTTGAGTCCCTGGCGGCGTAGTGTGTTACTGATGGTAGGCTTTGTTACTTTGGTCCCAGCTCTCTGCAGGTCATTCACTAGGTCCCCCTGTGTGGTTCTGGGATTTTTGCTCACCGTTCTTGTGATCATTTTGACCCCACGGGTGAGATCTTGCGTGGAGCCCCAGATCGAGGGAGATTATCAGTGGTCTTGTATGTCTTCCATTTCCTAATAATTGCTCCCACAGTTGATTTCTTCAAACCAAGCTGCTTACCTATTGCAGATTCAGTCTTCCCAGCCTGGTGCAGGTCTACAATTTTGTTTCTGGTGTCCTTTGACAGCTCTTTGGTCTTGGCCATAATGGAGTTTGGAGTGTGACTGTTTGAGGTTGTGGACAGGTGTCTTTAATACAGATAACAAGTTCAAACAGGTGCCATTAATACAGGTAACGAGTGGAGGACAGAGGAGCCTCTTAAAGAAGAAGTTACAGGTCTGTGAGAGCCAGAAATCTTGCTTGTTTGTAGGTGACCAAATACTTATTTTCCACCATAATTTGCAAATAAATTCATATAAAATCCTACAATGTGATTTTCTGGATTTTTTTTCCTCAATTTGTCTGTCATAGTTGACGTGTACCTATGATGAAAATTACAGGCCTCTCTCATCTTTTTAAGTGGGAGAACTTGCACAATTGGTGGCTGACTAAATACTTTTTTTCCCCACTGTATATATATAATTGAGTTAATAAAGCCACATACAAACATGGTCTCTTTTTTGTTCTCTTGAGTAAGGCAGCTCCAAAATGCAGGTCTTCATGTCAACATCTTACTTTCAAAATCTTAGCTAGCAGTCATCATCATGAATCAAGTCGACAATCTACTGGCAAATCCTTTTAATCCTTGTCATACGAAGAGAAATAATGAAGAGAAATTATAGATAAAACGTATCGGTGCTCATCGGCCATTGGACATAAACAATATTAGCCCTTTATTATTTTCATAATTCTTCAAGCTCTGTCAAGATGTTGGGGATCATGGCTAGACAGCAATTTTCAATAGGTTTTCAAGCAGATTTAAGTCAAAACTGTAACTTGGCCACTCAGGAACATTCACTGTCTTCTTGGTAAGCAACTCCAGTGTAGATTTGGCCTTGTGTTGTAGGTTATTGTCCTGTTGAAAGGTGAATTCCTCTCCCAGTGTCTGTTGTTAAGCAGACTGAAGCAGGTTTTCCTCTAGGATTTTGCCTGTGCTTAGCTCCATCCCGTTTATTTTAATCCTGAAAATCTCCCCAGTATTTTAAGACGTCAAGCATACCCATACCATGATGCAGCCACCACCATGCTTGAAAATAAGGCGTCAGTTACTCAGTGGTGTGTTGTGTTAGATTTGCCCCAAACGTAATAAGGCTTTGCTTTGCTTTGCTTTGCTTTGCAGTATTACTTTAGTGCCTAGATGCATACAATATGTATGTTTTGGAATATTTTTATTCTGTATATTTGTATTATTCTTTTCATTCTGTCATTTAAATCATTATTGTGGAGTCACTACAATGTTTTTGATCCATCCTCAGTTTTCTCCCATCACAGCCATTGAACTCTGTAACTGTTTTACAATCACCAATGGCCTCGTGGTAACATAATTTAGCAGTTTCATTCCTGTCCTGCAGCGCAGTTCTGAAGGACAACTGTATATTTTATGTGTCTGGGTGGTTTAATACATAATCCACAGCATAATCATTAACTTGACCATCTAACATATTATGTGATTTGTTAAGCCAAAAGTTACTGCTGAACTAATTTAGGCTTGCCTAAACAAAGGGGCCCGAATACTTATGCAACGACTATATTTTTATTAATCTTTTTTTTTTACATTACAGAGTATTTTCAGTTCATTGTTGACAACAAATGACAAATACATTTTTATCCCACTTTGTAAGACAATAAATGTTGAAGAAATAAAAGGGGTATGAATACTTTTGCAAGGAACTGTATACTTATAGTGTACTTGATCACTATCAAGCAGAGCATCATAAAAAAAAATCTATGCTTCAACTTAAAAACAACTCCAAGTGTATTTTGAATGAATATACTAAATTACAATTAAAGTGTTTGAAATTGAAGTACAGTTTTAATGAGTGTATTGAAGGTTGACCATAGTATATTTATAGCATACTAAAAGACTGAAAAACAATGAATTTAAAGTACAGTATACTTAAAATATACTAGAAAAGTACATCTCGTATTTGAAGTATATTATTAGAATTGTTGGTATATTTAAGTATATTTTAGTATACTTGTAATATTTTAAAATATAATTTTATTTCGCTTGAGGATGCATATCTGTCTTCCCAGTCATGTGAAATCCATAGATTAGGGCCTAATGAATTTATCTAAAATGACAGATTTTCTTATATGAACTGTAACTCAGTAACATCTTTGAAATTGTTGCATGTTCCATTTATATTTTTGTTTAGCCTACAATAGCTAAATTATTTAATCAATAAAAAAGTTTGGCTAGGTGGCAAATAGGCCGAATCAAGTGCTGATTAACCAATGTCTGTTTGATGAGCTGAGCTGGGGATCCCTCCTTGCAGCAGTGTGGGCAAAGTGGGATAGACCATTCAAACGCAAGGTGCTACTGAGGGTAGTGTGTAAGGCCCAGTACATCACAGGGGCCGAACTTCCTGCCATCCAGGACCTCTGAGGAAGGCCCTAAAAATTGTCAAAGATTCCAGCCACCCAAATCATAGAGCTTTCTCTCTGCTACCGCATGGCAAGTGGTACCGGAGCAAGTCTGGGACCAAAAGGCTCCTTAACAGCTTCTACCCCCAAACCATAAGACTGCTGAACAGTTAATCAAATGGCTACCCGGATTATTTGCATTGTCCAGCCTTATTTTATTGTTATATATATATATTTTTTGCAGTGACTCTCTTGCAAAGGCTCGATGTACACTCACTGGACTCTAACCACACATTCAAACATACTACACTGACACTCCAACACACACACACATGCATATTGACGCCACACACACACACATACAGCGCATTAGGAAAGTATTCAGACCCCTTTACTTTTTCCACATTTTGTTACATTACAGCCTTATTCTAAAATGGATACAGTTTGAAAGAAATAAGCTATTTGTGCATATGGAACATTTCTGGGATCATTTATTTCAGCTCATGAAACATGGGCCCAACACTTTACATGTTTGTGATTTTATATTTTTGTTCAGTATAATTACAAATACTTTGTAGACTGCAAATTGACCGCAAGAAGGCCAAACAGATACAGTATCAGTCAAAAGTTTGGACACACCTACTCATTCAAGTTCTTTTTTTTTTTGAACTATTTTCTACATTGTAGAATAATAGTGAAGACATCAAAACTATGAAATAACACATATGGAATCATGTAGTAACCAAATAAGTGTTAAACAAATCAACATATATTTTATTTTTGAAATTCTTCAAAGTAGCCACCCTTTGCCTTGATGACAGCTTTGCACACTCTTGGCATTCTCTCAACCGGCTTCACCTGGAATGCTTTTCCAACAGTCTTGAAGGAGTTCCCACATATGCTGAGCACTTGTTGGTTGCTTTTCCTTCACACTGCGGTCCAACTCATCCCAAAACATCTCAATTGGGTTGAGGTCGGGTGATTGTGGAAGCCAGGTCATCTGATGCAGCACTCCATCACTCTCCTTCTTGGTCAAATAGCCCTTACACAGCCTGGAGGTGTGTTGGGTCATTGTCCTGTTGAAAAACAAATGATAGTCCCACTAAGCGCAAACCAGATGGGATGGCGTGTCACTGCAGAATGCTGTGGTAGCCATGCTGGTGTAGTGTGCCATGAATTCTAAATAAATCACTGACAGTGTCACCAGCAAAGCACCCCAACACCATCACACCTCCTCCTTCATGCTTCACGGTGGGAACCACACATGCAGAGATCATCCGTTCACCTACTCTGCGTCTCACAAAGACACAGCGGTTGGAACCAAACATCTCACATTTGGACCAAAGGACAGATTTCCACCGTTCTAATGTCCATTGCTCGTGTTTCTTGGCCCAAGCAAGTCCCTTCTTCTTATTGGTCTCCTTTAGTAGTGGTTTCTTTGCAGCAATTCGACCATGAAGGCCTGATTCACACAGTCTCCTCAGAAAAATTGATGTTGATGTGTCTGTTACTTGAACTCTTTGAAGCATTTATTTGGGCTGCATTTTCTGAGGCTGGTAACTCTAATGAAAGTATCCTCTGCAGCAGAGGTAACTCTGGATCTTCCTTTCCTGTTGCGATCCTCATGAAAGCCAGTTTCATCATATCGCTTAATGGTTTTTGTGACTGCACTTGAAGAAACTTTCTACGTTTTTGAAATTTTCCGGATTGACTGACCTTAAAGTAATGATGGACTGTCATTTCTCTTTGCTCATTTGAGCTGTTCTTGCCATAATATGGACTTGGTATTTTACCAAATAAGGACATCTTCTGTATACCACCCCTACCTTGTCACAACACAACTGATTGGCTCAAACGCATTAAGAAGGAAAGAAATTCAACATATTAACTTTTAACAAGTGCATTCCAGGTGACTACCTCATGAAGCTGGTTGAGAGAATGCAAAGCTGTCATCAAGGCAAATGGTGGCTAATTTGAAGAATCTCAAATATAAAATATATTTTGATTTGTTAAACACGTTTTTGGTTACTACATGATTCCATATGAGATTTTTCATAGTTTTGATGTCTTCACTATTATTCTACAATGTAGTGAATAGTAAAAATAAAGAAAAACCCTGGAATGAGGAGGTGTGTCCAAACTTTTGACTGGTGCTGTATGTTTGACTAAAACATAATCATTTTAAACCTTGCTTACATTTGTATACGATCACGTCTCTCTATTATGTGTGAGAATACCTGCGAACAGATTCCTTAAATTATAATCACGGAGCTGAATTCCTGGTGTTTTTACAGTCTTTTATATCCAACACAATATTATTATTATATATATATTTTTTCTCAGAAAGCTTGGGGGGCCAAATTAAAACTGGCCTATGCACTTCACTTTTTTTTTTAAACGGTACCAAAATGTGATTGGTTCATTCTACTGTCACTCCAAAATTCTGCTCTAATACAGTTGAATGGCAGAGGCCTTCTGTCCTGATTCTGAAGGTCTAGCCAATGGCTGGCTGAGCTAGCCTGATTTTTCTCCCCAGTCACCACCAAAGACAAATTCTGATTGGATATTTTTCTCTTCAGTATTAACCCTTCTCTTTCCAAAACAAACTGAAGAGATGAAATCAGAAGATCATTAAAATGATATATTTTTTTAATTAATTAAATAAAAAATTCATGCTACAGCTAGCATTGGAAGCTAGGCTATCTGTTACCTAACCCTCTACTAGCATAAGCCTTGCCCTAGTTGACACAAAAATATGAAGGTAATCGGTTCAAGGACAAACATCTGGTGAAATATTTTTTTTATATATCCACGAATATTGACCACGAAGATCGCCATACTCCCATTGACTATAATGGGGGGGATCCTATTTTCTCGAAACAATTACCTGCAATACCGCGGTCGGCCTTGAAATCCTCAATGCGAGGGGGCAGTCATTCTCCCCTGATATTAGTAGTGTCTATATCACATGCTACCGCAGTGATTTATATAGGTTTTGTGGTACTGTTATTAGCAGACTGCCGTCGCATAGTTTCTGAAACTTTCCAGCAATATCCAGCCTGCTCTCTCCTCTAGCGCATGCGCAGTAGCCATGCCATTAGATAAGATCTGTAGCCAGGCCATAGAGAGAGCCATGCCTTAATCCCCTTAGGAATTCCATTTCTCTCTGTCACATGGTTATTTCTTATGACATGTAAATATCCTTGTGTTGCATGCTATATTACAACAGTCATTTGTAGGTATAATATCATGCCTTGTGTTTATACATCTCCTTACCGTGCATGTAGAGTTTGTATATTATTACTATGGAGTATATTATTGTGTATTGCTCTGCATGGATCCTAATGATTGTTTACTCTACCTTTTTTAGAACCACAATCATATAAACATCTTCAAATGGAAGCAGCTGTGTCCACGTGTGTGTGTGTTTGTGTGTGTGTGTGTGTGTGTGTGGTGACAAACTGTAATGGGCCTAACTGGACAACACTGTAGTGAGCAGAACCTAAGCAATCAGCATTAAGTACTAGCGGGTGAGGGCATTCACAGCCGACCGCTTAGACGAGCTCCAGCTAGCCATTTTTTCATAGTCATTCGTATTGGCGGATTCTGACCTGCTGTAGTTGAGATGTTGAGGTGCCATGAAGAAGAGTCTGTGCGTCTTGCCAAGATACGCCTGTCACCACCCACCTCAGCCCACACTGCCACACAAAGTCATCATGAACCTGAGGAAGATGAGCTGCAAGGCCCTACACAACTCTCTCATCTAAGAGACTACCAGCCAGGACTTCCACTACATCCCGAAGTGGTCCTGCTATTAAATTTTTGTATGTAATATAACCTATTCTGGGAGCCTAGTGTGTGTGTGTATGAACTATGTGGGATATTTTTGGACCATTGGCTTCCCTGAAAACAGGTACTGGCAGGAGGAGCAATATGAGTCTGTCAGAGGTCGTCACGCTGGATGGGGATGCTGATAGAGGCTTTGGTGGTCCACACAATGAAGAAGCAGGTGTCCCTTCTAGTGATGTGGAGCTGACCTTGGACCTGGTGCCAGTAAGGATGGTCTTCACGGAGGCGGTAAGACCCTCCCTCCCTCTTCAATGGTAAGGTCCCTTGCACCATAGGAACACTTGACCTCCACCACTGCTGTGGTGCACACCAGACCATCCGGTGAGGCATCCAGGATCCTAGACCCCATGACCCTGACTCCTGAACATCCATACCTGTAGCCATTTTGAATGCCTTGACTCCCTCCACTTTGTTATCTGTGTCCCACTTTACAGACAACACCCCATCCAACGACTGTGATCTGAGGACCCTTTTTAGCAGTGACAGAGTAACGCGCTAGGCCCTAACCACTGCTCCATAATTGCTGGCCATCAACCTCCCTCTTCTCATGGTGTGCCAGTTGGGGTTGGTGCACTGTCCAACTGTTGCCTGCCATATAGCCTCCAGCTGCTCCACCGACAGCGCCATGCCAGCCAGGAGGCCTGCATGCCCCAGGTGCCCTTGTTTTTTAACAATGTCCACTACAGACAGGGATGACAGGGAGGGTACCGGTTGTTCTGGCTCAGGTTCAAGGAGACATGCCATTCCACTGAACCTGCACGGGAGACGGTTCTTTAGCCACTGAAGATCCTCCTCTGTGGGCTCTTGGGACAGAGGGTTGTAGTCTTCGGCCGGGTCCTCCACTGACTGCACCTGGTTGGGCACGGCTGGCTTCCTCCACTCGCATTCCACATCCGTACAGCCGATATTGTGAACCGCCAAAATAGGCTGCATGGCTGCACGTATGAGCTCCATGGAGGTATTCGCATGTGGTAGAGAATCCCCTGGTCACCTATAGAGACCTGCCAATTTGAAGGATGTTAAGTGCCACATGCCTTTCAATGCATGACTTTGAACACCTTGAAATGCATTTGTTGTAAGAAATGTGCTATATAAATAAAGCTTGATTTGATTGATGACATTACAGCCATAGAATATTTAAATTGTAATTTTCACGAGGACAAGTGCAGTTCTTCCATCAGCTCTTTATTGATAACTTGGAATTTTATCACTTGACATATCAATCATATAGTGGAAAGGATCCTATAAATCAAGACTGTGTGAATGCATGTACCACTCCGAATAAATAAATACTGTGCCTTTGAAGATTTGTCTCTTGTCATAAAACTACAATACAGGCTGTTGACAGCTGTACAGAACATAGTGTATTGCTAAGATGCTCAAACTTCACTTAATAGCTACACTCACCGACACTGGATAAACTTGATCCCTCATGCTGGCTCTGACTAAAACAGTAAGTTGCCCCTCACTATAGCTGCACTTCTCCACATGGCCAGACTTATAGTGGTCTTCTCCCCTTTTAATGCTCTTATGCTCATCCTTGAAAAATGCCATAAGGTCTGAAATAGACACCAACGTCGACATACTGTACAAACAATTATCTAGACTAAGTAATACAAAAATACACGTCGATCCAGAGCATCCCAAACATGCTCAATGGTTGACATGTCTGGTGAGTTTGCAGGCCATGGAAGAACTGGGACATTTTAAGCTTCCAGGAATTGTGTACAGAACCTTGCGACATGGGGCCGTGCATTATCATGCTGAAACATGAGGTGATGGCAGGGGATGAATGGCACGAAAATGGGCCTCAGGATCTCGTCACGGTATCTCTGTGCATTCAAATTGCCATCGATAAAATGCAATTGTGTTCATTGTCTGTAGCTTATGCCTGCCCATAGGATAACCCCACTGCCACCACGGGGCACTCTGTTCACAATGTTTACATCAGCAAACCACTCGCCCACACGACGCCATACACTTGGTCTGCGGTTGTGAGGCCGGTTGGACGTACTGCCAAATTCTCTAAAATGAAGTTGGAGGCGGCTTTCGGTAAAGAAATTAACATTACATTATCTGGAAACAGCTCTGGTGGACGTTCCTACAGTCAGCATGCCAATTGCATGCTCCCTCAAAACTTGAGAGATCTGTGGCATTGTGTTGTTTGACACAACTGCACATTTTAGAGTGGTCTTGTATTGTTCGCAGCACAAGGTGCACCTGTGTAATGATCATGCTGTTTAATCAGCTTCTTGATATGCCACACCTGTCAGGTGGATGGATTGTCTTGGCAAAGGAGAAATGGTCACTAACAGGGATGTAAACAATTTTGTCCACCAAATTTGAGAGAAATCTTTTTTTTTGCATATGGAAAATTTCTGGGATCTTTTCTTTCAGCTCACTTTACATGTTGCGTTTATATTTTTGTTCAGTGTAGGTAGTGGCTAGCTAAGACAGAGAAAGGAGATGGAAGAAGTTCAACACTTTATTCAATTAATTTCAATACAGCACATGGATTCATCATGGATTGGGCACAGGTCTCTGATCGAGCAGGTGAACGATAGCTGACGGTCTCGGCTAGAGATGACATGCAGGAGCTTCCTGCAGGAATTTGTAGTCTTGCTGAGGTCTTCTCTGTTGCTAATTAGCATTTTGTATATATTTTTTGAGTAAATTGAGGCAATATATTGATAAAGCTCACCTTGTAATTCTCTCTCGGACAAGCTCACCTTGTCCGAGAGAGAATTACACCAAACACATACTTAGTTTGAAGTGTTTGTAAAATTCACTATGTGAAACATTTATGGTGAAAAAACGATTGGAACCCTTTCCGTGTTTGACCGCTAGATTTTATGGGTATTATGACACATCCGCTGTGCCGGACTATTGCTCTAGGATGTGATAAGAGTGAAGCCAAATCCAAACTGGCTTACCTTTACACTTTTTTTTGGGTGCGCCAGGACCATTCACAGTTCAGCTCAATGCTGATTGGCTATTATTTTATACTTTTTTTTATCAAGGGAGGCCAAAAGCTTACTGGCTTCAATTGCATTTAATGCTACTGGCAGCAACAATGTCTTACTCTTTTTGACCAGACAGCATCAGATATATGGCCTACATATACAGTGACAGAGGGGCGCTGTTTCGCTCGCTCGGATGCTTTCTCTGGTGAGATACATTGAGCCTCTTGCGAATTGAAGGAACATTATGAAACACAGAGATACGAAAGATACATTACTTTGTATATTGTTTTCTTGGTAGGCCTACATTTTTTCTGGCTGCCCTTGGCAGCCATGAATACACGCCACTGAAATTAGGGGAATTTCCCCCACATTAACACATTTCATTCTATTTTGGGGCAAAACATAGGCTACATTGGCAAAAAGAAATACGTCTAAAAGCCTGCATTTTGAACCTTTTGAGTGCAAAAACATTTATGTTTAAGCCTATCATTTGTATGTTTTATAGCCAGACTCAGGGCTCAAACTTTCTCTGCTGAGGGCGTTGGGGCAGGTGCCTGTGAAGCACCCCATCTGTGTCGCCTCAACCCACTCCACCCCCAGCGAAGTGCAGCTCCTCTCCTCTCACACTACTCTGTCTCGTGCCCCTCGCTGTCGGACAATAGGTCAATCTATCGATACAGGCAGGAGGACGGGCAAAAACAGAACATTTCACCCGGTGCAACCTCTAACAGCGATTGTAGCCGCCCCATTTTACATTGACATTACATTTTAGTCATTTAGCAGACGCTCTTATCCAGAGCGACTTAGATTTTAACAACCATACGAAGTGCAGCATCGCATTTATTGTGTAGCAATAAACTAACCAAATGGCTTTTGAAAATCACGGGCATTTGATCCCGGAGCTGAAGCTTGAAGAAGCTGAGGACGAATGTTTGCCGAGGAGCGTTAGTCTGGGGCACTTGCAGCAACTACAACAACGAAGCAAGCCGCCGTCACCGACTCGGTCGAATTCGAGAGGACACAGGTAGGACACAGAAGAGAAGAATGTCTTCCTTCACTTTGCACAAACGTAAAACGATATGGTGCTACACGAAAAAAAGTGCTCATTCATAGCCTAAAAAATTGCGTGAGGTTTTCTGGGTTGGAGTGAAACATAGAGTTCGTAGATATTTTGATATGTATAAAACTAGTGGTATCAATGGATGAGACCTACTGTAAAATAGATAGTTTTGTAAACAGAAGAAGCATGCATTCAGAAGACTGAATGCAGCCTTGTGCTGTGCACATAACACTGCATTTAAAACAGTAAGCTCCCCTTTCATTCATACCATGGTACTACTATGGGACTTTCACTTATGCTGTACCATGGTAGAGTCTGAATAATAGAAATATACCACGGTTTTAGCTTTTAATTATGATGGTACTACCATGGTACTCTGCCGTTGCACCTACATATTACCATGGTATAAATCTGAATCATGGAAATGTACCATGGTTTTAGCTTTGAAGTATGATGGTACTGCCATGCACCTAAATAATACCATGGTTTTAACCTGCATTATACACTCTACCATGGTAATGCACAATTATGATAAATGGTACCAATAATTATCATAAGGTAACATCTTTATTAATTGTGCGTTACCATAGCACAATGGCAGTATAATGCATTAAATAAATAAACCCCCCAAGGTCAAAAGAGGTTGGTTGGTATTACATTGATGAATGTATATACCAGTATGGGCAAATGTATGATTAAGTCAGAGGCAGGCTACTATTGTTGGTCCTAGTTTGTCTGTAGCATCAAAGAAAAAGGGAAATAGTTGCTGTGAAAAAGGGGTAATACTTTATGATAATGAATACCTTTTTACAAATTGTTTTTTAGTATGTTGGCTATTTAAGTGGTAATACCAGAAAAGCCGGTGTTTGGAGGATATATTGGCAAATGTCGGAGAGACAGACAACAAGGTTTATACAAATCTCTGCTGTTGAAAACAACAACATAACTAATGTAAAGCATACTGTGTCCATAATAAGTATATAGGTTATAGGTTGAGAGCTTTTGTGAAAGAGCACAGTTAGAAAGATATGGCATATAGAAGCAAACCGGATGGACATCATGAAAATGATCGGAGAGGTTGAGGGTAGAGGAAGTTCAGGAGTAAAAACAAACAAAATATAATTATTGTAAAGTTGACTGTGTCCATAAAATGTATAAAGTATAGATACGCTGGAAGTAGAGGCCTAAGCGTTGTTGTTCACTAGTTTACTCCAATTAGGGAAGGGGTGGTGGGGTTGGAAAGTAGTAAAGGGAAATATATATTTTTTAAAGGATATCTATATATATGTATGTATATGTATTTATATGTATGTATGTGTAATGTATGTGTATGTATGTATATGTATATATATATATATATATATATATATATATATATATATATATATATACAGTTGAAGTCGGAAGTTTACAGACACTTAGGTTGGAGTGATTAAACTTGTTTTTCAACCACTGCACAAATTTCTTGTTAACAAACTATAGTTTTGGCAAGTCGGTTAGAACATCTACTTTGTGCATGATACAAGTAATCTTTCCAACAAGATTTAGAGCTTTAGAAGCTTCTGATAGGCTAATTGACATCATTTGAGTCAATTGGAGGTGTACCTGTGGATGTATTTCAAGGCCTACCTTCAAACTCAGTGCCTCTTTGCTTGACATCATGGGAAAATCAAAATAAATAATTGTAGACCTCCACAAGTCTGGTTCATCCTTGGGAGCAATTTCCAAATGCCTGAAGGTACTACGTTCATCTGTACAAACAATAGTATCCTATAGAAAATGTGTGGGCAGAACTGAAAAAGTGTGTGCGAGCAAGGAGGCCTACAAACCTGACTCAGTTACACCAGCTCTGTCAGGAGGAATGGGCCAAAATTCACCCAACTTATTGTGGGAAGCTTGTGGAAGGCTACCCAAAACGATTGACACAAGTTAAACAATTTAAAGGCAATGCTACCAAATACTAATTGAGTGTATGCAAACTTCTGACCCACTGGGAATGTGATGAAAGAAATAAAAGCTGAAATAAATCATTCTCTCTACTATTACTCTGACATTTCACATTCTTAAAATAAAGTGGTGATCCTAACTGACCTAAAATAGGGAATTTTTACTGGGATTAAATGTCAGGAATTGTGAAAAACTGAGTTTAAATGTATTTGGCTAAGGTGTATGTAATCTTCCGACTTCAACTGTATATATATATATATATATATATATTTGCGAGAGAAAAAAACATATGGGGGATTGGAAGTGATGAAGACAATTACATTGATGGAAGTTACAATCTATCTGCAATATTAAAGCTGATCTACCCCCTTAAAAAATAACAAAAATAAAGAAAGAATCTAAAAAAAACTAAAACAAAAACAAAAAAAAATGTTAGTCTAAAAGAAATGTGAGATAATGTCTAGATGCTTTTTATAGTGGAGATCAAGTTTATAAATTGCCTGGCTGGGCTGATGAGACAGTGTATTGCGCAGTCAGATGGAACAGAGTAAATAGGCATTTTAACGTCATAGATTTAGCCGGTGGTAACTTGTGGAATAGACACCGGCTGGAATGCAATTTTAACCAATCAGCATTCAGGATTAGACCCACCCATTGTATAATTCTAGATACAGAACAAAAAGACTGAACGACTGGGTCGCGTCTCTAACGAACCGATAGAACGAACAACAAGCCGGCTTGGGTAGCAACCCTAGATTTGTGTCGGGACTATATCTGGTGGAAGGATGAAATAGTATGAATAAATGAATCAAAATAACTTTTTTTATGAAAACATGTCAACCATTATTTGAATATGTTGGAAACCCGTTGTATAAAAGTGATAATGCCCTCGAAGCTGGTGTTTGGAGGATATATTGGCACGGTTTGCCGGCCCTCGACTTCGTCTGGGGCCTAACAACACCCGTGCCAATATATCCTCCAAAAACTGGCTTCTCTGGCATTATCACTTAATTGTAGAAGAATAGCCAAGTCAGTTGAATGAGAGAGCCAACTGAAAACTGTATTGAAGAGAGAAGCACCAGATAAACTAACTATTTTAAATCTTTAAGTACAATGAAAAAACTACCATGGTACTATCATGTTTTTTTGGGCACTACCATGGCAGGAAAATACCATGGTATTGCAACAGTACCATGGTATTTTCCTGCAATGGTATTGACCCAAAAAACATTATAGTACCATGGTATTTTTTTCATTGTACTACCATGGTCCATTTTTGTAAGGGTCTTGTGCATTTCAAACTTCAATTCCAAGCACTTCAACACCCCTTCTTGTCAGTCCAACTCTGTGAAGTTGCCGATAGCTCTATTTCAGCGTTGGCCTGTAAATAAACTGTAACCAGATAATGCAGTAATTAAAGCTACAATATGTAACTTTTTGGGCAACCTGACCAAATGTACATAGAAATGTGAGTTATAGATCTGTCATTCTCATTGAAAGCAAGTCGAAGACGCAGTAGATATGTTCTATGTGCGCTATTTCTATGCTTCCTGTTCTTAAGTTTCGTTTTTGCGTCTTTTACTTTCAGTTTTGTACACCAGCTTCAAACAGCTGAAAATACTATATTTTTGGTTATGGAAAATATATTTTACAGTGGTTTAGATGGTACAATGATTCTCTACACAATGAGTGCTTATTTTCTCACATAAACTGAAATTAGTTTAACTATTAAAATTTTAGCAACCAGGAAATGGCGGAGCAATTTCTGCATAGTGCACCTTTAAGGACAGTAATTGCATGTCAACTTTACACCTCTCTCTTATTCTGAAAAAATGGTTGTGTTGTCATTGCAGTCACATACAGTAAAAATAACCAAACCAATCAGAAGACAGAAGCACTTAATGTCAATCAAACATATAAAATAATACGCAATATAAGAGACCAAAGCAGCAGATCAATCAGTATTAGACACATATTCAACACATTTTAGTGGCCAGTAAACATTTGCTAAATGTACAAAGTGACCACCAGGTTTGTTTAGCTTATAACCCCCATTCGTTCCCCTGACCATGGCTTTAAGGTGGGGAGTGTTACGAGCATGAAGGGTAAGGTGCGTGGTTCAGCCCAGCACTGATGCCATGTCTCTATCCTCTGCTGTTTGTCCTTGGTCTGACAGCAGTAGGCCTAGTGCATGAATTCGTCTCACGGTCAGGTCGTTTTTTATTAGTCTGAGCCTCTCCGTTATTTAATGTTCCCCAGCTGAGTGCCCTCTGAATTTTGTCTTTATAAAGCATTGAACTAAAATGCTGGTCATGTTTTGGTGCTATTCATTGTGTACTCATCTAGGTGAAGTGCTGGGAGGAAGCAGCACAGTGTATCTTTTTTAGGAAGCCTTATGAACCATGCTGTTCCCTTAAAGTATTTCCTTACCTTGAAAGCAGTCTAAGGACACATCCGTAAATATGTAAAATCTCTGAACTATCCCTTTAACGTACTGTATCTACCTTTATTGAGCTAAAGTAAGAGAGAGAGTTGATGCAGTTGATCTGAGGTGATGGATGATGGATCAATCAGGCATTGATCTACCAGATATAGGACCAATCAAAACTGATCAGTGTACACTCTGTTTTTAACAGCTATCACTGTTAATCAAGCCATTAAAACACTGCAATACACCTGCCATATCCCTATCAAAGTCAAATCACTGCCAATATGTCCTCATGTTAATTCAATGCCTCCTACATTTTAATGGTCTAATATTATATATATACTTCTCATAGTGGCTGGGGGTGGTGGTGGTGAGGTTTTTCTGTCTCTTGGCACTTTAACCTTGGAGGGAGGCCATCCATGAGACTGAGAGAGTACTGCTGCGGTCTGATTTGTGTGCTGCTGACACATGACCACGCTCCTGACACTACTGGGCACTGTGTGTGTTTGTGTTTGAGAGTGATTACATTGCTGTTGGACTGCGCAGAATCACTGATCTACAAATCACCTTGCATCCCAAATAACAAGATGTTCAAGATTAGCAATTCTGCACCTCACCTTACTCCAACTGATCCCCTCAGTCATGCTGACAGGCTAAATCCAAGGCCAGCTCTCTCTCAAGCCACTTGTGATTCTGCCTCAGAGGTTTGCCTGGCTCATAGTGCAGCATTGGTGGGCCAACCAGGGAGGGAGCAGGATAAAGTTGCCCCTAAACACTGATCTGAGGCAAGTTGTGTGTTTACCCACCTAATGGTTAATAATAATAATATGCCATTTAGCAGACGCTTTTATCCAAAGCGACTTACAGTGATGCGTGCATACATTTTTGTGTATGGGTGGTCCCGGGGATCAAACCCACTACCCTGGCGTTACAAGCGGCGTGCTCTACCAGCTGAGCTACAGAGGACCACAGTTTAAGGTTGTGGTTTGGGGAGAGTAAGCTGATCTTAGATCTGTGACTTATAAGGCAACTTTTAAATGGAGCACAGGCCAGTCTTGCATCTTAAAGACAGCCAGGCTCTAAAGCAGGGTTTCCCAAACTCGGTCCTGACCCCCCACAGCTGATTCAAATGATAAAGGCTTGATGATGAGTTGGTTATTTGAATCAGCTGTGTAGTGCTAGGGCAAAAACCAAAACATGCACCCATGGAGGGCCCCAGGACCGAGTTTTCGAAACCCTGCTCTAAAGCACCAGTGGAGCGATGTCATCGCAATCTTCATTGGACCGTTTACAGTAACTCATTAAGTCTTTCTTATTGGAATTTTCTTTACAGATACTCAATACTTGGTTGTATAACAGAAGGACTGCAGGATACTTTTTTCGCCAGGCTACAATTAAACACTGACACTTCAGCACAATCTTGATCAGACCTGTTCCTGTGGCAGACACATTTTAAAAAATTAAACTCTGATTGTTTAGACTTTGCTTGAAGGAAAGCCTGCAGACAATCACCTCCATGACAATAAACATCACATGAATGCAAGTCTTACAGATATGCATAAATTGCACTATTTTGTTGTGCTTATGAAATGTCTAGCATAACAAATGCTCGATACATAATAGTGATTCATACCTCTCCAATTGTTCTAGGCGGACATTGTAGTGATTTGTTTTTGAAAAGTGCTCTCTCTGGGTTTTAAAAAAGTAATAGTAAAAAGCATTTAGCAAAATAGCCTGTAAATACAGGGGTGTAGGCCTAGTTTGGTGGGATATCTGACAGTGAATGGTAGACTCAACACAGAATACAGACGTGCTGAGCTGAAATGAATCCCAGATCACTATTTCCATTTGGTAGATCCCAAACCGCATCCCTCATGTCCCTAGCCTACACACTGGTTGTGTTCGAAATGCCGGAGACACTACAGGCTGTCTGCATCTCAGTTACATCATCGACTCCTTAGCCATTATCTGTGACCTCTAGGAAAAGACAGATAGTGCAGTAGCCTAGCTAGCTGCCAAAATTAGATGCGGATCTAGCATCCTTGGGAAAAGCAGCAGTGTAGGAGCCACTGTTTGAATAAGGGCTCAGGTTGTTGTATCCAGCCCAGGCCTCTTATAGGAATGTAATGTCGATATTATGTAACATTAGAAAATGAAATCCATAATGCAACACTCCGTATCCTGTTTCGCTCCTTCTGCAAAAACAGGACATGCATTATTTAATATAGCTCCTTCCTTGTCAGTACTGTATCAGTAGCCATGCTGATTTAGAAGAAGAATACACATGATGAATGTATACAATCTGTAAAAAAAAGTCTAAGTCATATTGCAAGGCAAACATTTGAGAAAGTAGCCAACACTATATTTTACGGTGGATCTTTGTTCACCCCAAATAACTTGGTCGTTCCATGAAAAGAGTGCCTTTTGCGTCCCTTTGATATTTTAAGTAGACATTGTACACCAATATTGCATTAAAAGCCTGTTATATTAAATGAAGTGCCATTTAATATAGACCACATGGATAATTTAATAAATCTGTTTTTTTTTATGAATAAAGACTTGCTAAAGCGCCAAAATTCAGCATTTTTACATGTCCCTCCGTGCACCCTCTGTGACTTCTAGGAAGATTTTAACCCACTTAACTCTAACATTTCTCCAAGTTTTCACAATCATTCTAAAGCTCTAGTTATTTTGTTGCTTTGACAAAGTAATTTCTTAAGATTATTATTTATTTCATGTGATTAATTATTAATTTCCTTCTGTCCCTAATTTTAAGGTCAACCCTATTTTAAGGTCAACCCTATTACATGAAATGAACTTTCGTTTTAATATGGTGAAACGATTCCTTTTTCAATATTTTTTTCTAAAGAAACAATGAACATCTAATAGGAAAATCATAGTGTAAAAGCAGGGGATCTGGTTCTACTCTGTTTTGGAAATTTTCTGGGGTGTTGTGGTGGAACACTGAGCGTGTCGAGCATAACACGTCAACCTTGTTACCCATCAATAGACAATTTAGAATTTTTGTGAAGCTTGCATTCAATTGCCACTCCTTCTTGCACACACCAAACTTCCATTCCCCCTGTCACAAGGGGATTGATGGCTGACAACACTGATACTTTATTTGGCACTTAATAGGTAGTCATTTATTTATTTAACCTGTTGAGATGGGAAAACTTGTTGAACATGTGTATTTGTTTGGTATTTGTTTTATTAGTCCATTGTTGACATAGTCCCAAAATGTTTTGCTTGTCAGCAATCAAGTTTTCAAGATATGTAACATTCTAAATACAGAAATCATCCCTGTATGATATATTTTGCATCATATGGTGCAAAACTCAGCATCACATGATGCAAAATGAATCATACGGGGTTGATTTCTGTATTTTCAAGTTACGTATCTTAAAAACTTGATTGCTGACAAGCAAAACATTTTGGGACAATGTTAACAATGGACTAATGAAACAAATAATAAATAATAGTTTTTGTGTGGAGTTTTCCTTTAACCTCTGATTCTCGCTCAAGACCACTAGATGACAGACTTGGGTAGTACATAGAAGCTGACCATTCTATGGTATTCACATGTGAAGCACACTGCTCTGGGGTGTATTCATTAGTGCACACCGTAGTAAAACATGTAGTAATGAAAAAAGTTTTGCAACGAAAACTAGTGTTTCTTATTGGACAAATTCAGGTTAGTGTCTCCCCGTTTTGACCCGTTTCCTTCCGTTTGGTTCCTAGTGAATATACTGCCCTGTAGATTCCCAGACATAACAATTCTGTTCACGGAGAACCATGTACACATGACTCCCGTCACTTGTTATGCATCCATTAGGCCTCCCGAGTGGCGCAGCGGTCTAAGGCACTGCATCGCAGTGCTAGAGGCCTCACTACAGACCCAGGTTCGATCCCAGGTTGTCTTGTATTTTGAGTGAATGATTCCTTTAAGTGTCACTGGACACATTTCCCTACACACACAGGGCGCGTTCCTCTTCCCAGGCATTGCTGACGCATGCCAGATCTTACAACGCCTGGATAGGTATTTTACGTATCAGCTAACCACATCATATGTTATACGTTTTATTTTATTTTATTTCACCTTTATTTAACCAGGTAAGCCAGTTGAGAACAAGTTCTCATTTACAACTGCGACCTGGCCAAGATAAAGCAAAGCAGTGCGATAAAAACAACAACACAGAGTTACATATGGGGTAAACAAAACATAAAGTCAAAAATACAAACAGAAAATATATATACAGTGTGTGCGAATGTAGTAAGTTATGGAGGTAAGGCAATAAATAGGCCATAGTGCAGGGTTCTTCAATTCCGGTCCTGGAGGGCCGAAACACTTCTGTTTTTTATTTCTACCTGGTAGTTAATTGCACTCACCTGGTGTCCCAGGTCTGAATTAGCCCCTGATTAGAAGGAGAGGATGAAAAACAGAGGTGTTTCAGCCCTCCAGGACCGGAATTGAAGAACCCTGCGGCATAGTGCAAAATAGTTACAATTTCGTATTAACACTGGAATGATAGATGTTCCAAAGATGATGTGCAAATAGAGATACTGGGGTGCAAATTAGCAAAATAAATAACAATATGGGGATGAGGTAGTTGGCAGTCGATGACAGTCGTTGGCATGGCAAGCAACCATTAGTTGATGCATGCAACGTCTGAGCAGGGGAACGCGACCACAGTCTACAATCCGCCTCACATTTCCCTTCAAAAACCCTGAGCCTGCGCCATCCACTGTACATTTTGTATTTTACATTTTAGTCATTGATGTTCTTGTGTAGAGAGCGACTTACACACAGTTCAGACGCTGAATTCATGGCGAGATGAACTGAATAGAAATTAAGAGCAGGCTGACACGGTTAAGAGCTTTGCGTGACGTACCGATTGGTTTCATACAAACGCTCTCAACACTGCAGCAGACTTTTTGGTTTTGGGTTGAATTCGTGCGTAAAAGCGACCTCTCACAGAAGTCCTCCACCTGCGAATCCGAGGCCATGATTGTGCTTCCGTTGTGGGTGTGGTAGAGAGGCAACATTTATTTGCATGCAGTTAAGATACACTACATGACCAGAAGTATGTGGACACCTGCTCGTCGAACATCTCATTCCAAAACCATGGGCATTAATATGGAGTTGGTCCCCCCTTTGCTGCTATAACAGCCTCCACTCTTCTGGGAAGGCTGTCCAATAGATGTTGGAACATTGCTGTGGGGACTTGCTTCCATTCAGCCACAAGAGCATTAGTGAGGTCAGGCACTGATGTTGGGCGATTAGGCTTGGCTCGCAGTCGGTGTTCCAATTCATCCCAAAGGTGTTCGATGGGGTCGAGGTCAGGCCTCTGTAAAGGCCAGTCAAGTTCTTCCACACTGATCTTTACAAACCATTTCTGTATGGACCTCACTTTTTGCACGGGGGCATTGTCATGCTGAAAAAGGAAAGGGCCATCCCCAAACTGTTGCCACAAAGTTGGAAACACAGAGTTGTCTAGGTTGTCATTGTATGCTGTAGCATTGAGATTTCCCTTCACTATAACTAAGGAGCATGAACCATGAATAACAGCCCCAGACCATTATTCCTCCTCCACCTAACTTTACAGTTGGCACTATGCATTCGGGCAGGTAGCGTTCTCCTGGCATCCGCCAAACCCATCACTCCAGAGAATGCGTTTCCACTGCTCCAGAGTCCAAAGACAGTGAGCTTTACACCACTCCAGCTGACGCTTGGCATTGCACATGGTGATCTTAGGCTTGTGTGTGGCTGCTCGGCCATGGAAACCCATTTCATTAAGCTCCTGATGAACAGTTCTTGTGCTGATGTTGCTTCCAGAGGCAGTTTGGAACTCGGTAGTGAGTGTTGCAACCGAGGACAGACGATGTTTATGCGCTACACGCTTCTGCACTCGGCGGTCCCATTCTGTGAGCTTCTGTGGCCTACCACTTCGCAGCTGAGCCGTTGTTGCTCCTAGACGTTTCCACTTCACAATATCAGCACTTACTGCTCTAGCATGGCAGAAATTTGACGAACTGACTTGTTGGAAAGGTGGTATCCTATGATGATGCCACGTTGAAAGTCACTGAGCTCTTCAGTAAGGCCATTCTACTGCCAATGTTTGTCTATGGATATTGCATGGCTGTGTGCTCGATTTTATAAAACCTGTCAGCATCAGGTGTGGCTGAAATAGCCGAATCCACTAATTTCAAGTGGTGTCCACATACTTTTGTATATATAGTGTATATTAACATGCATTACCATTTCTCCCGACAGTGGAAAAACAGCTCTGGCGTGCTGCATGAAACAGAGGCGTGCTTCACCATCACCGCCCCGAAAGAGCAACAGAGGCTGCCAAACTATCGTGAAAAGTCAGACAAGTTGCACTCTATTGTTTCAGACAGCACTGTATCCCCGCTCTTCCAAAGAGAAAACAATGTATTTTTTTGTTCGGTGCAGCAATAGAGCGCTGTTTGAACTAGGGCTTAATTGAGCTGTCATGATGCGTTTACACTTGGTACTCTCGCCGGCCTATGTTTAGAAGTTTACTCATCCACCACGTTGCGTAACCTCAGTCTCCAGCATTTTGACGGCTATAGCTGATATGTATTCTTACGTTGTGTAACTATCTCCCGTCGACACAGGACAGCACAACACAGTAATGGCACAATCAGGGCAGATAATGGATCATTCTCAGACTACTGCCAGAGAATGAGTCAAATCCAGGATTTGGGGGATCTTTGTGCTATTATCCACTGTTATGGTTTGCGTCTCAAATGGCACCCTATTCCCTATATAGTGCACTACTTTTGACCAAAACCTATGGGCCCTGGTCAAAAATAGTGCACTATATAGGAAATAGAGTGTCATTTGGGACGCATGCACAGTCTGAATAGAGTCTCCCACACAACCTCTCAAAGGACTATTACACCCCCATCGCCAACAAGTCACGAAGCAGATTGAGCTCTTCTCACCAGGCTTGGGGTTGGGAGAGAATTACTGAGTCAAAAAGCTCCAAAGCTAAAGCAATCTGTTCCTATAGGATCGTCTGCAGTGTCATGTACAGTACTATGGGGAGTCAACGACCAATCAAATTCACCTGAAGAAAACTAAAAACATGCCCAACTAATGCAGAGCCCGCCCTCGGATGCCCCGCCTTCCTGGCTATAACACCGGGGCTCGCATTCGTTTCCTAAATTCTTTGCTCTTCAGCTTGCCTGTGTCACGTAATTTACAAACTTTTCAAGCACATGAAGACTACTAGATTTGGCTCCAACTTAGGTGTCTGTTAGTGGAGAAAGTGTACTCGTCCCCCTAGATGTTGCGAGTTTTGAGTCTTGGTATTAGCTTTTGTGTTTGCTAAAAGCTAGCTACTTTCTGCTCTGCGTGTGTAGCTAATGCTTCTTGCTTGGGTAGGATTTGTTTTTGCTCAAATCAAACCACTTCTGCTCTGCTTGTGTAGCCAGTGCTTCCTTGCTTGAGCAAGCTGGACAATGGTAAGACTAAATTCAAAAAGGCTAACCAGACGGATTTGAACCTCCGAGCGTGCCCTAGGGCATGTGGTTTCACAATTAAAATGAAAGATAATCACAAGTGCTGTCTTGTTTGCTCAGGCTGCCTTGGCTCGGACCAGTTTGTGTGACCGGTGTCACCGGCTGAGTTCAGACTCTCTTGTACGCTGACTTCTTAGGAAGATGGGGTTATTGGAGAAGGCCCTCTATTTGAAGAAAGAAAATGGTGTACGGTGGCCTGAAGGCTGCTGGAGACGGGGAGAGTGGAGCTGTTTGTGGTCGCAGTTGTTCCCCGCCTTTCATGTGTATTTGCATTTTGGTCATTTGGTGAACGCTCTTATCCAGAGTGACTTGCAGTAGTGAGTGCAGTGCTTCTACCCAAGAGCCTATGGTGTCCAAGGGTATCGAAAGTATGGTATCACCCATATGTGAGCAACAATCAGTCGGACACAAGATTGTCGGTAGTGGCGGGTGTGAGAGGACATTACAAAATAACCACATTATCCCAGTCCTCAAGGTGGTGCTTCGCCCCTTCAGATGACAATGTATGGGAGGTTGACCGCGTGCTCCGCCCAGTGGCGGTCATGCGAGGTGTCACCATGGGTGTGTCCTAGCGCCTGTTTTAAGAGAGGAGATTTCCTATTTTCTTTGGAAGCGGGCTATTCCAGTGATTCCCGAGTCGGAAGTACGGAGCAGTTGGTACAGCCAGTATTTCCTAGTTCCTAGGAGCAATGGAACGCTGGGTCCCATCCTGGACTTGCGGGTTTGGACAAGCACCTCAAATTGTTGAAATTCAAAATGCTCACAGTCGGTGCGTCCCAGCGATTGGGTTCACGTCCATCGATCTGAGGATGCATATTTTCATGTGGCTATACATCCTCCCCACAGAAGGTTTCTGAGGTTTCATTTTGAGGGTGTGGCTTACGTGTTCCTGGTCCTGCCTTCGGGCTCTCCCTGTCACCCGCACCTTTTCTATAGTGGTGGCACAGGTGCGATGCCAGGGGACCAGAGTATTGGCCTATCTGGACGATTGGCTGGTCGTAGCAGAGTCGAGGGAACAGGTGGCGCTGCACACTGCCATGCTGTTTTCCCATATTCAGTCTCTGGGGTTCATAGTGAATCACAAGAAAAGTTGTTTAACTCCAGCTCAGCGCATTCAGTTTCTGGGTCTCGTTCTGGACTCAGTTCTGAATCATGCGTTTTTGCCCCAACAGAGGAGGGTCGCATTCCGGCTCTGTCTGGCATGGTTTCAGCTGTGCTTTTTCGTTTGTGCCTGCAGTTATTGGGTCTGATGTCCTCTATGATAGCTGTGGTGCCTCTGGGACTTCTGTTGATGCGTCTATTGTAGGTCATTCTCTCTCCTAAACCTGGCCCGTTATCTGCACGTACAGAAAGTATTCAGACCCCTTGACTTTTTCCTAATTTTGTTACGCTACAACCTTATTCTAAAATGGATATTTTTTATGTCCTCATCAATTTACACACAATACCCCATAATGACAAAGCGAAAACAGGTTTTTAGATATTTTTGCAGATTTATAAAAAAAAAATATATATATATACCTTATTTACATAAGTATTCAGACCCTTTGCTATGAGACTCAAAATTTAGCTCAGGTGCATCTTGTTTCCATTGATCATCCTTGAGAAGTTTCTACAACTTGATTGGAGTCCACCTGTGGTAAATTCAATTGATTGGACATGATTTGGAAAGGCACACGCCTGTCTATATAAGGTCCCACAGTTGTCAGTGCATGTCAGAGCAAAAACCAAGCCATGATGTCGAAGGAATTGTCCGTAGAGCTCCGAGACAGGATTGTGTCGAGGCACAGATCTGGGGAAGGGTACCAAAAAATGTCTGCAGCATTGAAGGTCCCCAAGAACGCAGTGGCCTCCATCATTCTTAAAGGGAAGAAGTTTGGAACTACGAAGACTTTTCCTAGAGCTGGCCACCAGGCCAAACTGAGCAATCAGGGGAGAAGGGCCTTGGTCAGGGAGGTGACCAAGAACCCGATGGTAACTCTGACAGAGCACCAGAGTTCCTCTGTGGAGATGGGAGAATCTTCCAGAAGGACAACCATTTCTGCGGCACGCCACCAATCAGGCCTTTATGGTAGAGTGGCCAGACGGAAGCCACTCTTCAGTAAAAGGCACATGACAGCCCGCTTGGAGTTTGCCAAAAGGCACCTAAAGGACTCTCAGACCATGAGAAACAAGATTCTCTGGTCTGATGAAACCTTTGGCCTGAATGCCAAGCGTCACGTCTGAAGGAAACCTGGCACCATCCCTACGGTGAAGCATGGTGATGGCAGCATCATGCTGTGGGGATGTTTTTCAGCAGCAGGGACTGGGAGACTAGTCAGGATCGAGGGAAAGATGAACGGAGCAAAGTACAGAGAGATCCTTGATGAAAACCTGCTCCAGAGGTTAAAATGTGCAAAAATTGTCCTATTTAATTTTTTTGCTTTGTCATTATGTGGTATTCTGTGTAGATTGATGAAAAAAACAAACAATGTAATCCGTTTTAGAAAAAGGCTGTAATGTAAGAAAATGTGGAAAAAGTCAAGGGGTCTGAAAACTTTCCGAATGCACTGTATAGAGCAGTGTACATTTCCTGTCGCTCAAGGTGATGTATCTTTCCAGATCTCTCAACGTGTGTGCAGATCTACGGACTGGAGACTGCACCCCTCGGTGGTGGCCCAGATATGGGACCGGTTCGGCAGGGCTGACGTAGATCTTATGCATTGCGAGAAAATCCGCATTGTTGTCTATTCTTCTCAATAAGGGATCTGGGCGCTCCGAATTGAATTTGTTGGCTAGGGGGGTTTACCCTCAAATGTGATTACGACTATACAGTCGGTACGTGCGCCCTCTACGAAAGGGTTGTATACATGTAAGTGACACGTTTTGAGGGTGGGTGTCAGGTTGAAGGAGTTTCTCCTTTTCAGAGCTCTTTGGTGGACGTGTTGATGTTCTTGCAAGGATTTGTTGAGCAGGGCCTTTCTTTTTCCACATTGAAGGTTTATATGGCAGCCATTTCGGCGTGTCATGTAGGGATGGATGGCTCTACCCTGGGGTCTCATCCTCTAGTCGTGTGGTTCCTGAAAGGCATGCTTAGGGTCAGACCAGTGTCTAAACCTATGGCACTGACCTGGGACCTGGCTTTGGTCCTGGACGCTCTGTGAGCCGCAGTTTGAACCCTTGGAGACCTGAAGGTCCTTTCCTACAAGACTGCCCTGCACATGGCCTTGGTGTCGGCCAAACGCGTTGGGGATCTCCATGCGCTATCAGTACACCCTTCCTGTTTGGAGTTCACGCCTGGCAACTCCAAAGTGAGGTTATGTCCAAATGCAGTTTGCTCCCAAGGTTATGCCGATGTCTTACAGGTCTCTGGCTTTCAAGGTTTCCCTTTCTCACCTCCTCCATTTGCTTAAAATGAACAATGGAGGTTGCATGGCCTGTGTCCGGTGCTTGCTTTACACATGTGCAGTATATGGATAGGAACAAGGATATTCGCGTTTGTGACCAGATTTTTGTCTAAAGGCTGATATGATATATTGAGAAAAGCCAAAAAATATTGGTCTGGCTCTAGTACAAATACTCCTATAGGCAGAGATCCAGGATCATATTATTTTCCCCAAACCCCTAACCTTGACTATTAGGGGAGACAAATGGCAAAACACCACTGACCTTAGATCTGGGTCTAGCAGAAATGTCATCCGACTCTGTCCTTGAGTGAGACCCAGCTGTACTCTGGCTCCAGGAAAACGTCAGAGCAGCAGCTAGGATAGAAAATAGTCTTTGCACAGATCCTGAGCTTCTGTTCTCCACCTAACCTTGATTATAAGGGAGGAACAATGCCAAAATTAGCTGCAATTGCTGTAACTTCTATAAACCCATAGCTTGTGTGTATGTTGTCTAAACTCAGTTATCTTAAATGCGAGATAATTTATTTGGCCTTTAACAGGAATTTTACAGAACTGAACTGAATTGCATCCTACTCTGTCGTTGAGTTTACAGGGAACATACCAGGCTTATTACGGGAGCATGATTGGGATGGCTGTCATAGACTGGGGGTGGTGAGCAGGGTGAGTTCATGTGGGCTCCTGCTCTGTGGGAAGATGGTAATATGATTTGAGTCAGACAGCACTGCTGGAGATTTGTTTAGTTCAAGGCTGTATGTGAAAGTGCTGAGAAAAATGCCCAAAATATTGCATAAATTGGAGATGTTACTTTTTTCTTTTAGCTTTGCCATTTTTTATAGTACTGGACATTTCCATGTAAAAAGCCCTATGACCACCAACATATGAAGTTCATAGGAGCATCACATTTGGTCAAATGAAAGCTAAGAGTCTATATCTTTCAGAAATTAAGGCATATATACAGTTGAAGTCAGAAGTTTACATACACCTTAGCCAAATACATTTAAAGTCAGTTTTTCCAGACATTTAATCCTAGTAAAAATTCCCTGTCTTACGTCAGTTAGGATCACCACTTTATTTTAAGAATGTGAAATGTCAGAATAATAGTAGAGAGAATGATTTATTTCAGCTTTTATTTCTTTCATCACATTCCCAGTGGGTCAGAAGTTAGCATACACTCAATTAGTATTTGGTAGCATTGCCTTTAAATTGTTTAACTTGTGTCAATCGTTTTGGGTAGCCTTCCACAAGCTTCCCACAATAAGTTGGGTGAATTTTGGCCCATTCCTCCTGACAGAGCTAGTGTAGGTTTGTAGGCCTCCTTGCTCGCACATGCTTTTTCAGTTCTGCCCACACTTTTTCTATAGGATTGAGGTCAGGGCTTTGTGATGGCCACTCCAATACCTTGACTTTGTTGTCCTTAAGCCATTTTGCCACAACTCTGGAAGTATGCTTGGGGTCATTGTCCACTTGGAAGACCCATTTGCGACCAAGCTTTAACTTCCTGACTGATGTCTTGAGATGTTGCTTCAATATATCGACATAATTTTCCTTCCTCATGATGCCATCTATTTTGTGAAGTGCACCAGTCCCTCCTGCAGCAAAGCACCCCCACAGCATGATGCTGCCACCCCCGTGCTTCACGGTTATGATGGTGTTCTCCAAACATAACGATGGTCATTATGGCCAAACAGTTCTATTTTTGTTTCATCAGACCAGAGGACATTTCTCCAAAAAGTACGATCTTTGTCCCCATGTGGAGTTGCAAACCGTTGTCTGGCTTTTTTATGGCGGTTTTGGAGCAGTGGCTTCTTCCTTGCTGAGTGGCCTTTCAGGTTATGTCGATATAGGACTTGTTTTACTGTGGATATAGATAATTTTGTACCTGTTTCCTCCAGCATCTTCAGAAGGTCCTTTGCTGTTGTTCTGGGATTGATTTGCACTTTTCGCACCAAAGTACGTTCATCTCTAGGAGACAGAAGGCGTCTCCTTCCTGAGCGGTATGCGCTGCTTGAGCGGAAAATACTGGTGGCCTACCTTGGCTAAGGACGTGATGGTGTACGTGTCCTCCTGCTCGGTGTGCGCCCAGAGTAAGGCACCTAGGCACCTCCCAGTGGGTAAGCTACAACCGTTACCAGGTCCACAACGACCATGGTCTCACCTTAGCATTGATTTTCTAACTGATCTTCCCCTCTCCCAAGGTAACACCACCATCCTGGTCGTTGTGGACCGCTTCTCCAAGTCCTGCCGCCTCCTTCCTCTTCCCGGTCTCCCCCCGGCCCTGCAGACTGCGGAGGCCCTGTTCACTCATGTCTTCCGGCACTACGGGGTGCCAGAGGATATAGTGTCCGACCGAGGTCCCCAGTTCACGTCCAAGGTTTGGAAGGCGTTCATCGAACGTCTGAGGGTCTCGGTCAGCCTGACACCTGGGTTCCACCCCGAGTCAAATGGGCAGGTGGAATGGGTAAATTAGTCTGAGATGCGGGAGGTTCCTCCACCTCCTCTGGACATCGAGGGGGCCCTGGCGTACTCTGTCCGCTCCATCCTGGATTCGAGGTGTCGGGTGGGGGGTCTTCAGTACCTCGTGGAGTAGGAGGGGTACGGTCTGGAGGAACGGTGCTGGGTCCTGGTGAGGGATATCCTCGATCCCTCCCTGTTGCGGGATTTCCACCGTTGCCATCCGGCTCGCCCTGCTCCGCGTCCTCCTGGCCGTGCCCGAGGCCGGGGTCGGTGCGCTGCTGGAGCTGCGCGTCAAGGGGATGGGGGGGGGGGGGACGTTCGTCGACACCGGCCTTCTAGCCCCTGCCGCTCCTCATCTCATCATTCCATTTGTTTTGTCTTGTTGATTACACACACCTGGTTCATATCCCCTCATCAGTACCTGTATAAGTGTTCCCTCTGCCCCCTTGTCTTTGTGTGTGATTGTTTATTTGTGAGGATAGTGAAGCTCAGTGGAGCTCCTTGTATTTTGTATTCACCGGGTTATTTTCGCTGTGTGCCTTGTTGGTTCCAGTGCGCCTGTTTTGCACACTGGACTGTTTTGACGCTTTACTGCGTACTCTGTCTTCCGGAATAAATCCTGTTATTCTGTGATTTACTGTCCTGCGCCTGACTCCTCCAAATGACCCACCACACTTGTTGATTTGATGATGTTGACATTTTTTAAATGGTGCTAGAATAGCAGAGGCAGTGCTCCTGTTTTATTTGTGCTGACTTGCGGTAACTCCGTGGTTCTAAATCAGTAGTTGTTTAGTGAACTGTTGAAAACATTAACTTGCTTGACCATGCTGCAGATCACATAACTGTTTGTTACATGCAATATTTGCTTTGTGGACTTCACCGGACAGATGTTGCTCTCCGGTTTTGTGATGAAACAAACGTGTGTGTAGTTGAATTTATTCCGCCACTGTGTGACTGTTGACTTTTTGTTGTCAAAGCCTTATTGCATATCACGGTGACGTATGAACGAATGGGTATCACAACATAGGTATGGCTTTTTTACTGGCTTGGCTTGGCTTCTCCAGTGTTTTTACTCACGCACCGCTACTAGAGTACAGTAGAGCACAGTAGAGTTTAGTACAGTACATTAAAGCACTCTAGAGTAGAGTACAATATAATTCACTTTATTGTACATTCTGTATATTACTGTACTGAAGTCTACTGTACTGAACTCTACTGAACTATACTCTACTATGCTGTACTGAACTCTACTGTGCTGTACTGTGATGTCCACCTTTGAAACATAGGCGTCTATGATTGGTACAGATTTGGTTTGGTCCGGACCAACCAAATATGGTCTTGTTTGGGGCGGGAGCTCATTAGAATAATTGCCAGTGTGTAGAATAATACCTAAACATGCAAAAGAGGATATTACATTTTTGTACCTTTTTGTTTACCTATTCAGGATACATCACTATAAAGAGAAATATACACTACCAGTCAAAAGTTTGGACATACCTACTCATTCAAGGGTTTATCTTTATTTTTACTATTTTTTACATTGTAGAATAATAGTGGAGACATCAAAACTATGAAGTAACACATATGGAATCATGTAGTAACCAAAAAAGTGTTAAACAAATCAAAATATATTTTATATTTGAGATTCTTCAAAGTAGCCACCCTTTGCCTTGATGACAGCTTTGCACACTCTTGGCATTCTCTCAACCAGCTTCATGAGGTAGTCACCTGGAATGCATTTCACTTAACAGGTGTGCCTTAGTTAATTTGTGGAATTTCTTTCCTTCTTAATGCGTTTGAGCCAATCAATTGTGTTGTGACAAGGTAGGTATACAGAAGATAGCCCTATTTGGTAAAAGTCCATATTATGGCAAGAACAGATCAAATAAGCAAAGAGAAATGACAGTCCATCATTACTTTAAGACATGAAGGTCAGTCAATACTGAACATTTCAAGAACTTTGAAAGTTTCTTCAAGTGTAGTCGCAAAAACCATCAAGCGCTATGATGAAACTGGCTCTCATGAGGACCGCCATAGGAATGGAAGACCCAGAGTTACCTCTGCTGCAGAGGATAAGTTCATTAGAGTTACCAGCCCCCGAAATTGCAGCCCAAATAAATGATTCATAGAGTTCAAGTCACACACACATCTCAACATCAACTGTTCAGAGGGAACTGTGTGAATCAGGCCTTCATGGTCATTATGGGAAAAGTATTAGACCAAAGGTGAGGACACAACAGTTCACCTGACACAAGACTGAATCCAAACATTACACAATTGATTTTATGTGCATTTTACATTTACTGTACTTTTTGACACATTTGTTGATAGCAAAATCTGAAAATACTCTGTATACATTAAGTAACATGATAAGAATGTTCCTGGAAAATGTGGGGTAGGTGCAACATAAGACAAAAAAAGGGTTTGAGTGAGAAGACTAACTGGTTTCTCCAAGTGGCCACACACCTCTCCGAAGTGTGCACAGTTCCTAAGTAATTTCAATGCACTTTTATGACTCAAAGATTAGTCTTCAACCATAAGGTGTTTTTTTTTAACTCTCCTAGCTGTGCCATTCAGGAACTAGAGCGATCACACTTGTAGTTGTTTTGTTTGGAACACAACCCTGCAGATTGTAATTTTGGTGCGCATAGAAAAGAGTCATGCGTGCATTCAGGTGATTGTTCCCGACAAATGTTCTTCACAATAGACATACATAGGCTCATTCTGTTCAGAACAATCCAGGGTATGACGCCAAGTCATCTTGTAACTGTACATCAAACATAGTGATCATAAACGTTGACACTGTATATGAAATTAGTTTTATGATGTTGAAATGTAAAGTGCACATTTGGGTGTTTGTTTGTCTTGCTTGTATGACATCAAAGCGGTATTCATTATAATCTTCAACATCTAATCTTTCAAAATACATCAGTCCTCTTAATTTACAGCATTTCCCTCACTTAGACAACAAAAAAATTGCAAAAGTTTCCCAATTAGCTTGAGGAATTGGGGCAACTTCTTGTCTCGTGCGGTGCTCAAGTTCAGAACGCCTGTCAGTCAAACCCATATAGCGCTGTGAAGTGCAGAGCCTGAGCTCTGACTTGATCCAGCTCCATGTTACTGTACAGCCACTACGTTCCAATTTAGGCGATTATCAGTACCTAACCATTTCAACCGTATTCTGATCTTTTAGTTGTAAATCTAGCTCTTTTTGTCCCAATTTAGTTTTTCAAATTGAACAACCTGGCTAGGCTATAGTTTAGCGGAGGAATGGTGAATCGCAAATATGCGTTTCCCGGTTGCAAAAGCACCCGTGGACTGCGTGCTTTCCCCAAAGGTCCCGCCATGACTCGCAGATGGCTACACAAGATCGGTTGTGATCTGGCCACCAAGACAAACAGCAAGTTTGTATGCAACTCCCACTGTGCGCCAGAATTCTTTGCCAACTGGAGGGAAGTGGAAATGGGATTTGTGCAAAATGCGCGACTGCTTCTGAAAGATGACGCTGTCCCAATCCCTGCAGAACCTACACTGGCATCTCTCGACCTGGTGAGTGTGTTAGCAACCTAGCTTGCTAGCTAGATAGCAAAAACATGGTGGCTGGATTAGCTATCTAGTTAACATTACCAACCAATATCTGCTTTAAACTCACTCAATGTGCTATGGGGTCTTGACCAGGCAAAGTGTAATGTGTGATCAAAGTTCATAAATATGTAGGTAAGCTAAATGATCTGCATCAACAGTGTTAATGTTTCTGTTTCTACTGTAGAGACTGGTTCTGTAATTTGCTGAAATCTGGATGCAAGCTAGCTAATCAGTCTTCGCTAGTGTGTAGTTCATAATGATTACACTATGATCCAGCTCCATAGTAGCCACACAATTTCCAATAACCAATTTTCAACTAGTCACAATTTCTACATTGTAGATCACGTGTCAAACTCATTCCACAGAGGGCCTAGTGTCTGCAGATTTTTGCTCCTCCCTTGTACTTGATTAATGAATTAAGGTCACTGATTAAGGAACTCCTCACCTGGTTGTCTATGTCTTAATTGAAAGGAAAAAACAAAAACCAGCAGACACTAGGCCCTCCATGGAATGAGTTTGACAGCCCTGTTATAGATCATGACCAAGAAATGCTCTGTTTCAGCCTAGAAGCACTGGAGAGATTGGGTGCCAGACTGAACCATGCAGTCTGCAACACACCTCTGTACAGGTTCATCTGAAGCCCTCTAAAAGAAGCAAGGGTGAGTATTGGCTCTCTGTAGCAAGCAAGAGGCAGGCTATGATTTTGTTGTCTGTTGCAAGGAAGTGTTGTGAATGAGATATTGATATGCACTTGTTGTATTTTATGCATCTTCCCATTGCAGCCTCTGAAAAATGTGGCTTTTTCCTTTCTTGGAATGTTGTGCAGGTATGTAATTAAGATGATCATTGCAGTTATGTTTTTTGCAACGGTTGCTGTGTTTCCTTCTAAACTGCATCTGGCAGCGATGCATTATAATGAAAATGCATCGAACTCCGATACGCCATCTTGTATCCGAAATACAAGCGGGGGGACTACACTGTTCTGGCCTTGAAGAGACATCCAACTTACGGTGAGAGAGTTTTTACGCCAATGGTCATAACAAATGGCATGTCAATGAAAAGGAAATGACTCGCCTCTGCTTTCTCATAACCCACTCTAGGCTATGTTGACACCCTCCTGTATCTGCTGTTTGGAGATGTTGTGGAAAGGCCACGACCCTATCAGGAGCTGTTGGAGAAGGTGCCAGTTCCTGAATACCTCTGTGCCCAATTCGAGAGACCTGACAAAAAGGAGGCAGTGGCCAGACACCAGTCACGCTTCAGATTTCCCAGTGAATCGTAAAGGTGTGTTTATCTACAAGAAATTTGAATGTTTACTGTGTGTGGCAAGTAGCTCACACTAATACATGCATACACACAGTTTTCTTTCTCTGTGTCCAGATCAACCAACGACTACGGTGACGGCTCCAGAATCCCAGCGTCTGAAGCTGCTGAGGGAGGTGGCAAGTATCAGGGTGTACAGCGCAAGGAGGAAAATATCTCCATCATGAAGGAGACTAATAAGAGAATGCACACACACACGCACACATATGTCTGATCTCAGAAGATGTACAGAGCAGTAAACATCCTATTCCTATTATAATGTAAATCCCCTTAATTCCAGCATACCTATGGTTTTTCCACTATATAATTATTCAGCCATCAAGGAGCAGCTGAGAGAGGACGAGAAGGAGGTGCTGGCCCAGTGACAGAATTAAGACCAGATGAGGTGGGCCCTGCAGTACACCATCAACATCCCTATGATGCTCAGCAGGAGAAAAAGTAGTCTTAGAAGAAGTTCCAGTTTTCTTCGAGCTGTGCGAATGAAGACGAAGGCTGAGAAAGTTGCTAATGTAAAGGTATGCACACTAACACATGCCCTTTCTAGGTGTCTCTCCTCACTCTCTCCCTCTGTCTCCCCCTCCACTAACCCCAGACACAAACTCAGAATTTGGGATCATATGTAGGTATAATACTGATACTGTGTCTCTTGTGAACAGGTTGTCTTTGAGGAAGTTCCAGTTCACTTCGAGTTCTATCTATCTATACATTGCCTTCAGAAGGTTCACACCCCTTGACTTTTTCCACATTTTGTTGTGTTACAGCCTGAATTTAAAATTCATTAAATTAAGATTTTGTGTCACTGGCCTACACACAATACCCCATAGTGTCAAAGCGGAATTATGTTTTTAGACTATTTTACTAATTAATTAAAAATGAAAAGCTGAAATTTCTTGAGTCAATAAGTATACCACCCCTTTGTTATGGCAAGCCTAAATCAGTTCAGGAGTAAAAATGTGCTTAACAAGTCACATAATAAGTTGCATGGACTCATTGTGTGCAATAGTGTTTAACATGATTTTTTGAATGACTACCTCATCTCTGTGCCCCACACATACAATTATATGTAAGGTCCCTCAGTCGAGCAGTGAATTTCAAACACAGATTCAACCACAAAGACCAGGGAGGTTTTCCAATGCCTCGCAAAGAATGTCACCTATTGGTAATGGGTTAAAAAAAAGCACACATTGAATATCCCTTTTAGCATGGTGAAATTATTAATTACACTTTGGATGGTGTATCAATACATCCAGTCACTACGAAGATACAGGTATCCTTCCTAACTCAGTTGACGGAGAGGAAGGAAACCGCTCAGGGATTTCACCATGAGGCCAATGGTGACTTTAAAACAGTTACAGAGTTTAATGGCTGTGACAGGAGAAAACTGAGGATGGATCAACAACATTGTAGTTACTCCACAATACTAATTGACAGAGTGAGAAAAAGGAAACCTGTACAGAATACAAGTCTTCCAAGACATGCATCCTGTTTCAACAAGGCGCTAAATAATACTGCAAAAAATGCAGTATGTCCTGAATACAAAGTGTTATGTTTGGGGCAAATCCAATAGAACACATTACTGGGTACCACTCTCCATATTTTTAAGCATAGTGGTCGCTGCATCATGTTATGGGTATGCTTGTAATTGTTAAGGACTGGGGAGTTTTTCAGGATAAAAAAGAAACGGAATGGAGCTATGCATAGGCAAAATCCTAGAGGGAAACCTGGTTCAGTCTGCTTTCCACCAGACATGAGGCCAAATCTACACTGGAGTTGCTTACCAAGAAGAGAATGAATGTACCTGAGTGGCCGAGTTAGAATTTTGACCAAAATCTGCTTGAAAATCTATGGCAAGACTTGAAAATTGATGTCTAGCATTAATCAACAACCAATTTGACAGAATAATGGGCAAATATTGTACAATCGAGGTGTGCAAAGCTCTTAGAAACTTACCTAGAAAGACTTCCAGCTCTAATCACTGCCAAAGGTGATTCTAACATGTGTGAATACTTATATAAATGTGATATTTCTGTATTTAATTGTTAATACATTTGCAAATATTACTCAAAACAGGTTTTCGCTTTGTCATTATGGGGGTATTGTGTGTAGATGGGTGAGAAAAAAAAAGTCTGTAACACAACTAAATGTGTTGACTTCAATGCTACCCACAGATGTGTCAAGTTGGCTGGATTTCCTTTGGGTGGTGGACCATTCTTGATACACACGGGAAACTGTTGAGCGTGAAAACCCAGCAGTGTTGCAGTTCTTGACACAATCTGGTGCGCTTGGCACCTACTACCATACCCCGTTCAAAGTCACTTAAATCTTTTGTCTTGCCCATTCACCCTCTGAATGGCACACATACACAATCCATGTCTCAATTGTCTCAAGGCTTCAAAATCTTTCTTTAACCTGTCTCCTCCCCTTTATCTACTCTGATTTGAAGTGGATTTAACAGGTGACATCAATAAGGGATCATAGCTTTCACCTGGATTCACCTGGTCAGTCTATGTCATGGAAAGAGCAGTTGAGCTGAAATATAAGATCCCCAAAATGTTCCATACGCACAAAAAGCGTATTTCTCGCAAATTTGGTGCACAATTTTTTTTATATCCATGTTAGTGAGCATTTCTCCTTTGCCAAGATAATCCATCCACCTGACAAGTGTGGCATATCAAGAAGCTGATTAAACAGCATGATCATTACACAGGTGCACCTGGGCTGGGGACAATAAAAGGCCACTCTAAAATGAGCAGTTTTGTCACACAACACAATGCCACAGATGTATCAAGTTTTTAGGGAGTGTGTAATTGGCATGCTGACTGCAGGAGTGTCCACCAGAGCTGTTGCCAGAGAACTGAATGTTCATTTCTCTATCATAAGCCACCTCCAGCGTCATTTTAGAGAATTTGGCAGTACGTCCAACCGGCATCACAACCGCAGACCACATGTAACCATGCCAGCCCAGGACCTCCACATCCGGTTTTTCACCTGCGTGATCGTCTGAGACCAGCCACCTGGACAGTTGATGCAACTGATGAGTATTTCTGTCTTGATTAAAGCCCTTTTGTGGGGAAAAACTCATTCTGATTGGCTGGTCCTGTTTCCCCAGTGGGTGGGCCTGGCTCCCAAGTGGTAGGGCCTATGCCCTCCTAGGCTCACCCATGGCTGCGCCCCTGCCCAGTCATGTGAAATCCATAGATTAGGGCCTAATTTATTTATTTCAATTGACTGATTTCCTAATATGAACTGTAACTCAGTGCATTCGGAATGTATTCAGACCCCTTGACTTTTTCCACATTTTGTTACGTTACAGCCTTATTCTAAAATTGATTAAATTGTTTTTTTCCCCCTCATCAATCTACACACAATACCCCATAATGACAAAGCAAAAACAGGTTTTTAGAATTTTTTGCAAATGTATTAAAAATAAAACACTGAAATATCCCTTTACTCAGTACTTTGTTGAAGCACCTTTGGCAGCGATTACAGCCTTGAGTCTTCTTGGGTATGACGCTACAAGCTTGGCACACCTGTATTTGGGGAATTTCTCCCATTCTTCTCTGCATATCCTCTCAAGCTCTGTCAGGTTGGACGGGCAGCGTCGCTGCACAGCTATTTTCAGGTCTCTCCAGAGATGTTCGATCGGGTGCAAGTCCGGGCTCTGGCTGGGCCACTCAAGGACATTCAGAGACTTGTCCCGAAGCCACTCCTGCATTGTCTTGGCTGTGTGCTTGGGGTCATTGTCCTGTTGGAAGGTGAACCTTCGCCCCAGACTGAGGTCCTGAGCGCTCTGGAGACAGTTTTCATCAAGGATCTCTCTGTACATTCCTCCGTTCATCTTTCCCTAGATCCTAACTAGTCTCCCAGGGATGGTGCCGTAGGGATGGTGCCAGGTTTCCTCCAGACGTGACGCTTGGCATTCAGGCAAAATGGTTCAATCTTGGTTTCATCAGACCAGAGAATCTTGTTTCTCATGGTCTGAGAGTCCTTTAGGTGCCTTTTCGCAAACTCCAAGCGGGCTGTCATGTGCCTTTTACTGAGGAATGGCTTCCGTCTGGCTCTACCATAAAGGCCTGATTGGTGGAGTCCTGCAGAGATGGTTGTCCTTCTGGAAGATGTTCCCATCTCTAGAGGACCTCTGGAGCTCTGTCAGAGTGACCATCGGGTTCTTGGTCATCTCCCTGACAAGGCCCTTCTTCCCCGGTTCTAAACTTCTTCCATTTAAGAATGATGGAGGCCACTGTGTTCTTGGAGACCTTCAGTGCTGCGGACATTTTTTGGTACCCTTCCCCAGATCTGTGCCTCGAAACAATCCAGTCTCGGAGCTCTACGAACAATTCCTTAGACATCATGGCTTTGGTTTTGCTGTGACATGCACTGACAACTGTGGGACCTTATATAGACAGGTGTGTGCCTTTCCAAATCATGTCCAATCAATTGAATCTACCACAGGTGGACTCCAATCAAGTTGTAGAAACATCTCAAGGATGATCAATGGAAACAGGATGCAACTGAGCTCAATTTCGAGTCTCATAGCAAATGGTCTGAATACTTATTTAAATAATGTATTTCTGTTTTTTATTTTTAAAACATTTGCAAACCTGTTTTCGCTTTGTCATTATGGGGTATTGTGTGTAGATTGAGTATTTTTATTTATTTAATCAATTTTAGAATAAGGCTGTAACGTAACAAAATGTTGAAAAAGTAAAGGGGCCTGAATACTTTCCGAATGCACTGTATTTTCAATGAGTGTACAAAACATTAGGAACACCTGCTCTTTCCATTTTATAGACTGACCAGGTGAAAGCTATGATCATTTAAAATAAATAAAAATTGATACCAAAAGGGGTACTTCAATTCTACATCAAATAGTCATAAAATAATATGATAATATTGATAATTTAGCTGTCTTAAAACAATTCCATATGTTAGCTCAGAAGAACCCCTGGGCTAGACCCGGTTCCCACCGTTTGAACTGATATGGCTCTGGACCTGCTGGGCCTTGGCCGTCTGTTGAACTGGGGGATTCCGGTGGGGAGGAGTCTTCGACTTCATACGAACATTCAGTCGCAAAGGTTGCGTTTTCTGTAAGTCACTGTCACTCTTAATTTTTGAATTAGTGCAGTCAGCAGAGCCAGCAAGACATTGAGAGATTTGAGCCACATCGAAATGAGGCGTATCCCTGTAGCACTGGACACATTTTATCCACCCCCAAAATGAATATGTATGAGCAATTCCCACCCACCCACAACCTTTTTTTGTATATGAAAGGGTTGAGCAAAGGCTGATATTGGGGTAGAGAGTTGCTCTTTAAATGTTGACCACCTTGTTAGGAAGCAGACTGGGTGGTCTCTGTTCTCACTATACTATATATTAGCCTGCGTGCCAAATGGCACCCTATTCAGAATGGTAACCTATTTATTATATAGTGCACTACTTTTGACCAGTGGTGGAAAAAGTACCACATTTTCATACTTGAGTAAAAGTAAAAATACCTTTTTATTAGAAAATGACTCAAGTAAAAGTGAAAGTCAACCAGTAAATACTACTTGAGTAAAAGTATTTCGTTTTAAATATACTTAAGGATCAAAAGTAAATGTAATTTAAAAGTATAAATCAGTTCAAATTCCTTATACAGTGGGGAAAAAAAGTATTTAGTCAGCCACCAATTGTGCAAGTTCTCCCACTTAAAAAGATGAGAGAGGCCTGTAATTTTCATCATAGATACACGTCAACTATGACAGACAAAATGAGAAAAAAGAATCCAGAAAATCACATTGTAGGATTTTTTATGAATTTATTTGCAAATTATGGTGGAAAATAAGTATTTGGTCAATAACAAAAGTTTCTCAATACTTTGTTATATACCCTTTGTTGGCAATGACACAGGTCAAACGTTTTCTGTAAGTCTTCACAAGGTTTTCACACACTGTTGCTGGTATTTTGGCCCATTCCTCCATGCAGATCTCCTCTAGAGCAGTGATATTTTGGGGCTGTCGCTGGGCAACACGGACTTTCAACTCCCTCCAAAGATGTTCTATGGGGTTGAGATCTGGAGACTGGCTAGGCCACTCCAGGACCTTGAAATGCTTCTTACGAAGCCACTCCTTCGTTGCCCGGGCGGTGTGTTTGGGATCATTGTCATGCTGAAAGACCCTGCCACGTTTCATCTTCAATGCCCTTGCTGATGGAAGGAGGTTTTCACTCAAAATCTCACGATACATGGCCCCATTCATTCTTTCCTTTACACGGATCAGTCGTCCTGGTCCCTTTGCAGAAAAACAGCCCCAAAGCATGATGTTTCCACCCCCATGCTTCACAGTAGGTATGGTGTACTTTGGATGCAACTCAGCATTCTTTGTCCTCCAAACACGACGAGTTGAGTTTTTACCAAAAAGTTATATTTTGGTTTCATCTGACCATATGACATTCTCCCAATCCTCTTCTGGATCATCCAAATGCACTCTAGCAAACTTCAGACGGGCCTGGACATGTACTGGCTTAAGCAGGGGGACACGTCTGGCACAGCAGTATTTGAGTCCCTGGCGGCGTAGTGTGTTACTGATGGTAGGCTTTGTTACTTTGGTCCCAGCTCTCTGCAGGTCATTCACTAGGTCCCTCCGTGTGGTTCTGGGATTTTTGCTCACCGTTCTTGTGATCATTTTGACCCCACGGGGTGAGATCTTGCGTGGAGCCCCAGATCGAGGGAGATGATCAGTGGTCTTGTATGTCTTCCATTTCCTAATAATTGCTCCCACAGTTGATTTCTTCAAACCAAGCTGCTTACCTATTGCAGATTCAGTCTTCCCAGCCTGGTGCAGGTCTACAATTTTGTTTCTGGTGTCCTTTGACAGCTCTTTGGTCTTGGCGATAGTGGAGTTTGGAGTGTGACTGTTTGAGGTTGTGGACAGGTGTCTTTTATACTGATAACAAGTTCAAACAGGTGAAATTAATACAGGTAACGAGTGGATTACAGAGGAGCCTCTTATAGAAGAAGTTACAGGTCTGTGAGAGCCAGAAATCTTGCTTGTTTGTAGGTGATCAAATACTTTTTTTCCACCATAATTTGCAAATAAATTCATAAAAAATCCTACAATGTGATTTTATGGATTTTTTTCCCTCAATTTGTCTGTCATAGTTGACGTGTACCTATGATGAAAATTACAGGCCTCTCATCTTTTTAAGTGGGAGAACTTGCACAATTGGTGGCTGACTAAATACTTTTTTCCCTCACTGTATTAGGCAAACCAGACGGCACACTTTTCATTTTTTTCTTTTTTACGGATAGTCAGGGGCACACTCGGATATCATTTACAATCTAAGCAAGTGTGTTTAGTGAGTCTGCCAGATCAGAGGCAGTAGGGATGACCAGGGATGTTCTCTTGATAAGTGCGTGAATTTGACCATTTTATTGTCCTGCTAAGCATTTAAAATGTACTTTTTGGTGTCAGAGAAAATGTGTGGAGTAAAAAGTACATTATTTTCTTTAGAAATGTAGTGAACGAAAAGTTGTCAAAAATATAAATAGTAAATTAAAGTACAGATACGCCAAAAAACTACTTGAGTAGTACTTTCAAGTATTTTTACTTAAGTATTTTACACCACTGCTTTTGACCAGAACCCTATGACATTTGGGACGCAGCCTCGGATTGAGTTGACTCCAAACTCCAAGTCGCTAATCACCAAGGAAAACAATCCTGACTTAATCCCTCTAATTCTGACATTAAATAGTGTATCCGAAATGGCACCCTAATCCCTTTGGCTCTGGTCAAAGTTAGTGCACTATAAAGGGAATAGGGTGCTATTTGGGACATAAAGTAACCCAACTATTTCCTGTCGACTTCCTCCCTATACAGTGGGGAGAACAAGTATTTGATACACTGCCGATTTTGCAGGTTTTCCTACTTATAAAGCATGTAGAGGTCTGTAATTTGTATCATAGGTACACTTCAACAGTGAGAGACGGAATCTAAAACAAAAATCCAGAAAATCACATTGTATGATTTTTAAGTAATTAATTTGCATTTTATTGCATGACATAAGTATTTGATACATCAGAAAAGCAGAACTTAATATTTGGTATAGAAACCTTTGTTTGCAATTACAGAGATCATACGTTTCCTGTAGGTCTTGACCAGGTTTGCACACACAGCAGCAGGGATTTTGGCCCACTCCTCCATACAGACCTTCTCCAGATCCTTCAGGTTTCGGGGCTGTCGCTGGGCAATACAGACTTTCAGCTCCCTCCAAAGATTTTCTATTGGGTTCAGGTCTGGAGAATGGCCAGGCCACTCCAGGACCTTGAGATGCTTCTTACGGAGCCACTCCTTAGTTGCCCTGGCTGTGGGTTTCGAGTCGTTGTCATGCTGGAAGATCCAGCCACGACCCATCTTCAGTGTTCTTACTGAGGGAAGGAGGTTGTTGGCCAAGATCTCGCGATACATGGCCCCATCCATCCTCCCCTCAATACTGTGCAGTCGTCCTGTCCCCTTTGCAGAAAAGCATCCCCAAAGAATGATGTTTCCACCTCCATGCTTCATGGTTGGGATGGTGTTCTTGGGGTTGTACTCATCCTTCTTCTTCCTCCAAACACGGCGAGTGGAGTTTAGACCAAAAAGCTCTATTTTTGTCTCATCAGACCACATGACCTTCTCCCATTCCTCCTCTGGATCATCCAGATGGTCATTGGCAAACTTCAGACGGGACATGCGCTGGCTTGAGCAGGGGGGACCTTGCGTGCGCTGCAGGATTTTAATCCATGACGGCGTAGTGTGTTACTAATGGTTTTCTTTGAGACTGTGGTCCCAGCTCTCTTCAGGTCATTGACCAGGTCCTGCCGTGTAGTTCTGGGCTGATCCCTCACCTTCCTCATGATCATTGATGCCCCACAAGGTGAGATCTTGCATGGAGCCCCAGACCGAGGGTGATTGACCGTCATCTTGAACTTCTTCCATTTTCTAATAATTGCGCCAACAGTTGTTGCCTTCTCACCAAGCTGCTTGCCTATTGTCCTGTAGCCCATCCCAGCCTTGGGAAGGTCTACAATTTTATCCCTGATGTCCTTACACAGCTCTCTGGTCTTGGCCATTGTGGAGAGGTTGGAGTCTGTTTGATTGAGTGTGTGGACAGGTGTCTTTTATACAGGTAACGACTTCAAACAGGTGCAGTTAATACAGGTAATGAGTGGAGAACAGGAGGGCTTCTTAAAGAAAAACTAATAGGTCTGTGAGAGCCGGAATTCTTAGTGGTTGGTAGGTGATCAAATACTTATGTCATGCAATAAAATGCAAATTAATTACTTAAAAATCATACAATGTGATTTTCTGGATTTTTGTTTTAGATTCCGTCTCTCACAGTTGAAGTGTACCTATGATAAAAATTACAGACCTCTACATGCTTTGTAAGTAGGAAAACCTGCAAAATCGGCAGTGTATCAAATACTTGTTCTCCCCACTGTATATATTGTATTCTATACTATCTTAATAATGTTTACATATCTTGCATTACCATCTCATATGTATATACTGTATTCTATACTATCTATTGCATCTTAGCCTATGCTGCTCTGACAATGACATTGTTCATCCATATATTTATATATTCTTATTCTATTCTGTTAATTACATTTGTGTGTATTAGGTATTTGTTGTGGAACTGTTAGATATTACTTGCTAGATCTTGCTGCACTGTCGGAACTAGAAGCACAAGCAATTCTCTACACTCGTAATAACATCTGCTAACCATGTGTATGTAACCAATACATTTGATTTGATTTGATGGTGAAATCCCTGAGCGATTTGTATCTTTGTAGTGACTGGGTGTATTGATACACCATCCAAAGTGTAATTAATAACTTCACCATGGGAGGTTCAATATCTGTTTTTTCTTTTTTTACCCATCTACCAATAGGTGCCCTTTTTTATGAGGCATTGAAAAACCACCCTGGTCTTTGGGGTTCAATCTGTGTTTGAAATTCACTGCTCGACTGAGGTACCTTACAGCTAATTGTATGTGTGGGGTACAGAAATGAGGTAGTCATTGTTTAGGTTTGCCATAACAAAGGGGTTGTATACTTATTGACTCAATACATATCATTTTTAATTAATTTGTAAACATTTCTAGAAACATAATTCCACTTTGACATTATGGGGTATTGTGTGTAAGCCACTGCCACAAAATCTCAATTTAATCCATTTTAAATGTGAAAAAAGTGAAAGGGTGTGAATACTTTCTGAAGTCCACATTGATCTCTGTGGATACAATGATGAATAGGAATGATCCGTTTATATTAAACTCCACTAAATGTATTAAAATAATCTTATTTTACATAAGAAATGTCCGTTTGTAAGTTTTGAACATTTGGAAATTAATTAAAATTGATTCTTTAAAGGGGCACCACCAAGCAAGCGGCACCATGAAGACCAAGGAGCTCTCCAAACAGGTGAGGGACAAAGTTGTGGAGAAGTACAGATCAGGGTTGGGTTATAAAAAAATATCAGAAACTTTGAACATCCCACAGAGCACCATTAAATCCATTATTAAAAAATTGATAGAATATGGCACCACAACAATCCTGACAAGAGAGGGCCACCCACCAAAACTCACGGACCAGGCAAGGAGGGCATTAATCAGAGAGACAACAAAGAGACCAAAGATAACCCTGAAGGAGCTTGAAAGCTCCACAGCAGAGATTGGAGTATCTGTCCATAGGACCACTTTAAGCCGTACACTCCACAGAGCTGGGCTTTACGGAAGAGTGGCCAGAAAAAGCCATTGCTTAAAGAAAAAAATAAGCAAACACGTTTGGTGTTCGCCAAAAGGCATGTGGGAGACTCCCCAAACATATGGAAGAAGGTACTCTGGTCAGATGAGACTAAAATTGAGCTTTTTGGTCATCAAGGAAAACGCTATGTCTGGCGTTAACTCAACACCTCTCATCATCCCGAGAACACCATCGGTAGGGACTGGGAAACTGGTCAGATTTGAAGGAATGATGGATGGCGCTAAATACAGGGAAATTCTTGAGGGAAACCTGTTTCAGTCTTCCAGAGATTTGAGACTGGGACTGAGGTTCACCTTCCAGCAGGACAAGGAAACCTAAGCATACTGCTAAAGCAACACTCGAGTGGTTTAAGGGGAAACATTTAAATGTCTTGGAATGGCCTAGTCAAAGCTCAGACCTCAATCCAATTGAGAATCTGTGGTATTACTTAAAAATTGCTGTACACCAGCGGAACCCATCCAACTTGAAGGAGCTGGAGTAGATTTGCCTTGAATAATGGGCAAAATTCCCAGTGGCTAGATGTGCCAAGCTTATAGAGACATACCCCAAGAGACTTGCAGCTGTAATTGCTGCAAAAGGTGTCTCTACAAAGTATTGACTTTGGGCGGGGTGAATAGTTATGCACGCTCAAGTGTTCTGTTTTTTTGTCTTATTTCTTGTTTGTTTCACAATAAAAAAAAAATTTGCATCTTCAAAGTGGTAGGCATGTTGTGTAAATCAAATGATACAAACCCCCCAAAAAATCAATTTTAAATCCAGGTTGTAAGGCAACAAAATAGGAAAAATGCCAAGGGGGTGAATACTTTCGCAAGCCACTGTAGACACACCCTATGTGTTTTAATAAAATCAACTATCTATGCATTTAGCTTGTCTGATGCTTTAAGCGCACTGTTTGATGAAATAAGACACAAATGAATCAAGAGGGAGCCAGAGATCAAGATAACCAGAAGAAAAAATACTTTACCTGACCCAACCATCCTCCTCCCACTCCTACTGGCTTTTGCAGATTCTGCCGTTACTCTCCTGAAGTTGCCGGTAATAGGCTACACATGGAGTCGGCAACCTTCCTCATGTGGCATGCCAATTTGTCTTACCATTTCTACCGATCTGCGTGCCAGTTATGGTTTTCATATGCACATTTTCGTGGAACAGTTTCATTTAATTTACAATAACATCTTCTTATCTCAAAATCATTGTCATGTTGGTAATCAAAATTCTATCCAAATCTAAAAGAAAATGATACAAACCTAAAAAGTAACTTCTATTGCCATTGTCAACTATGTAAATATAGCCTATAAAGCCAACAAATAAAACATTGCAGCCTGCAGGTAGAAAATATCCTGATAAAAATAAATATCCTATAAATCACATTGGCTACGCATGGCCTGTCTTCAACAAACTTGAAACATTGTATCAACTATTAACTTGCGTCCGGCCTGAAGCTTGTGCTAACAAACTATTCTGGGCCCTCAGTTTCCTGCGCCAGTGAGCTCTGACACAGCTGTAGGCTATTTGCACAAGGGATAAGAAGTAATCAGGTATACCTATTTTATGATATTTCCACTGGATCAGAGCATGGCATTTTTCCCTTTCACACTGAGTGGTTATCGAAAGGGAGAGAGCTGGAAAGATTTTTCAAATACATTTAGGAACTATTGTCAGACTCAATAGATTGCTGTTTGAGGTGAAGAAAACAATACTTTGAGAAGCTCCACAGCTCATTAGTGGTGCTGCGTTAAGCCAATCAGAAATACTATCAGATCCCCAAATGGGCACATTTATATGCCTACATTTGTGCGCAGGCCAGGTAGCAACAGGCCTACTTATATGCGTAATCAGGTGCTTTACTTACTCAACATTGACAGGAGCGCTCCAAAAACACAATGACTAAATTGACAAAACTGATAAATGGAATGAAACAAACCAAAACTTGTTTCTCACAAGTGTAGCATAGGTTGTGCACTCTGCAAGCAACGTGTCCAGTCTGATAATGAGAACAGTAAAAGACTGGAATAATAATATATTGAATGCATTAACAGAAATTACCATATCCAAACAAACATTGTAAATAAGGTATTTCAGTTTTTTTTATTGTTATACATTTGCAAACATTTCTAAAACCTGTTTTGCTTTGTCATTATGGGGTATTGAGTGTAGATTGATGAGGACATTTTTTTACTTTATCCATTTCAGAATAAGGCTGTAATGTAACAAAATGTGAAAAAACGGAAGGGGTCTGAATATTTTCTGAATGCACTGTATGTAATGGGGAATTGATAGACACTAATAATGAAACGCAAACAATTCACACAATGAAGTTATGAAACAATTCTGGAGAGAGACGTGCATTGTGCATTTTAGCCACACTCCCCTTCTTAGACTGTGCCAGCCCTGCGGCCTCAGCAATGCACTAGTCTTGGCCTCCGCATTGGATTAATTCGCTGAGATGCATACATATACAGTACCAAGCATCCGTTCACCTACTCTGCGTCTCTCATAGTTTTGATGTCTTCACTATTGATGACAGCTTTGCACACTTTTGGTATTCTCTCAACCAGCTTCACCTGGAATGCTTTTCCAACAGTCTTGAAGGAGTTCCCACATATGCTGAGCACTTGTTGACTACTTTTCCTTCACTCTGCGGTCCAACTCATCCCAAACCATCTCAATTGGGTTGAGGTCGGGCGATTTTGGAGGCCAGGTCATCTGATGCAGCACTCCATCACTCTCCTTATTGATCAAATAGCCCTTACACAGCCTGGAGGTGTGATTTGGGTCATTGTCCTGTTGAAAAAGAAATGATTGTCCCACTAAGCAGAAACAAGATGGGATGGCGTATCGCTGCAGAATGCTGTGGTAGCCATGCTGGTTAAGTGTGCCATGAATTCTAAATAAATCACTGACAGTGTCACCAGCAAAGCACCGCCACACCATCACACCTCCTCCATGCCTCACGGTCGGAACCATACATGCGGAGATAATCCGTTTACCTACTCTGCATCTCACAAAGACACAGCGGTTGGAACCAAAAACCTCATTTGTACTCATCAGACCAAAGGACAGATTTCCACCGGTCTAATGTCCATTGCTCGTGTTTCTTGGCCCACGCAAGTCTCTTCTTCTTATTGGTGTCCTTCAGTAGTGGTTTCTTTGCAGCGATTCGACCATGTCGAAGGAGTGGCTAATAAGTCTGGCTGCACATCTGACTGGTTGACTTACTGTAAATTGAGAAATTATATAGATAGATATGTGCTACTGCTCGACCAAGAAAAATCTAAATCAACCAGACAATCATACAGTCGACTTATTGGGGTCAGCCCTAGAACTCAATATGCTTTGCACAGTCATAGAACTCCTTGTGCATTAACAATGGAAATTGATTTGCAGAAGATGAAATGCTTTAGGTTATAAACTTCATGTTAGCATATCACTGTAAAACACCTCCGAAGCTGAATTTCTACCAAGCTGCACATGCCGCATGTGTGTTTTTGTAGGAAATGGAGTGCGGAATCAGTAGGATTGAGACAGCATGGCAGCGTCCCAAATGACACCCTATTCCCTATATAGTGCACTACTTTTGACCAGAGTCCTATGGGCCCTGGTCAAAGTAGGGCCCTAAAAGTGAGTAGGGTGCCATTTGAGACGCACCCTATGCTACGCCAGGATATATTTTTACCCCCAAGAACACCATGGGTCGTTCCAACTCTAAAAGCAAAATAAATAAGATTTTGACACCCACTATCTCAGATTGTTCTGAAATCGTTTATATAATTTGATCTCTGAGAAATTTTGCTAATTGATTGTACCCAAATTAGCCATTTTAATTTATAGGATTCAGGTTATATTCAATATAAATATAGTACCCAGCATCCGATTTGGACCAAACTTTCTCCTAGCATTGAGTAAGACATGAGGAATCCAATAAAATGGTGAAAAGCCACCCACGGAATCCTCTCACCCCACGCTTATCCCATCCCAACAACCAGTATACAGTATCAGTTCTCGATGTCTGACAAGTAATATGAAGCTTCAGTTTAGAGTATTGGTTCTTCAAACTATGTAATGTATACCCTGTGAATCAAATGACAGTTATTTTTCACTGTTCATAGAAATTAGTAATTGAAGTCGCTAGCATTATTTACCATAAATTAGTGTGAAAGTACCAGGTTTTGACCACTAGATGCCACTGTTCCTGTTATACTGCCACTTATTTCCTTCAAAAAAGGTCTGTATTAGTTATGTTTAGACCATTTCTGGTGAACAAGCAAACCATTAGGCTACAGCAGTTCTAATATGCTTCAATGGTATAGTGTTTTGCAATGGTATTGGGTTTGGTTTAATGGTAAATGTTACTAATCATACTACATATGTTTTCAAATAATTGTATTGAAAAACTTTTTCCATCAAAGTTTTGGGCTTGTAGGACAACTCTTCATATGAGAATTGCACCATAAGGATGGCCCTCTCAGAGAGCTGCCGCTTGTTGTACTATTTAAGGAGATTTGGGTTGAATCATTAGGTTGCTAAGAGAAGGACAAACTAAATTGCTTTCATAGAGGACTGGCATGAATTGTGAGGATGACCACGCCATTTATTTTAGGGGAAAATAACCATCACCAGATTCACAAGGAAATACATTTCATAGTATAAAGAAACAACACTCCAAACTGCAGCTTCACATTACTTGTCAGACTGTCACGATCGTTTACGGACGAGAAGGACCAAGGCGCAGCGTGATAAGCGTACATGTTTATTATAACTGTGCACACACGACAAAACAACAAACGATACGTGAAGTCTTAAGGTTACACACAACAAACCTATACGGAACAAGAACCCACTAGTGCCCACAGGCTACCTAAGTATTGTCCCCAATCAGAGACAACGAGCTACAGCTGCCTCTGATTGGGAACCACCCTGGCCAACATAGATCTAAACGATCTAGAAACTAAACATAGAAAACACAACATAGAACTACACACCCTGGCTCAACATTTAAGAGTCCCCAGAGCCAGGGCGTGACACAGACATAGAGAACTAATACTGTATACTGGTTGTTGGAGACATTTAAATTGTTGGGAGATCAAAATACATTTCAATTTCAACAAAATAATGTTTCATGAATGCCAACCTGTTTCTAACTACAGAAACAATTTCAGAAACAGGCTGAGAGGCTGGGTGTCATAGCCGAGATGCTAGGTGTCAAAAACAGGTGTTAATGGTTCTGGTCTAAGAGGTGTGTGTGCTATTTTTTTAAATGCTAGCTCCCTTGCCAAGCTTGCCTTCTTGGTGGTGCTTTCTGGCTTGGGCATCGAGACGCACCAATCTCCCAAGAAAACAGGATAACAGCAAGATGCGCTGGTTAGAGAGAGCAAGGGAGGGAAGGGAGAGGGAAATTAGTGCAAGAGCATGCAAGGAGTGAGTGACGAGAGAGGCGAACAGAGAAGAGAGAGAGCGAGGAAAGGAGTGAGTGAAGAGAGAGGCGAACAGAGAAGAGAGAGAGCGAGGAAAGGAGTGAGTGAAGAGAGAGGCGAACAGAGAAGAGAGAGCGAGGAAAGGAGTGAGTGAAGAGAGAGGCGAACAGAGAAGGAAGCAAGTGAAGGAGTCAGCTGCAAGAGGCAGAGGGAGAGAGAAAGAGCCGAAAGGAGAGCAAAAAAATTTAATGAAAATGTGAGTGAGTCAGTGAAGAGACAAGAAAGGCAGAGAGAGCACAAAGAAGAGCAGAGTGAGACCTGGAGAGGGTGGCACACATCTTTCTGTGCAGAACTGAACTGAATCTCATTTAGCTTTTCTTTGTGTAAAACTGTGCTTCTCTGAGCTGCATTCAGAGAGACTGGACGGTAGAGGAAATACAGGAGAGGATACACATTCTACTCCCTTCACTGTTTTTCCTGTTTTTACTCCAAGGAAAGGGATTTTTAGGCTGTTCATTTAAAGTGTTTAACAACAAGCCAAGGAATTTGGTGAGAGCGGTATGGGGAGCAAGGAAGAGGTAAATTCAACAGTTTGTGCTTCACAGTTTTTATAGTAACACATTGTAAGGTCTTGCATTTATATAATGTTATATGCAGTATATGATGATTGTGTGTGACTGTGTAGTGGGTGTGACTGTGTAGTCTGTGTGCATGGCTGTGAGTGCATGTGTGGATGTGTACGTGCATGTGTGCGTGTGAGGGGACAGAGCACAATTTTGAAATACTGCATAAGTAATGAATCAGAATTCAGGCAGTAGCAGTCTGCCAGCCAAACCTAATGTTATCTATGTCCTCCCCATACTGTACTGTCTTTAGTCATCCTATTTAGCTAGCCTGCTTAAGTTGCCTATGCTGCAGAGCTGTCTGTTCTTCAAAGTAGATAAGGGATACTTTCACGAACTGTCTCTGTCCCTCTTGTCGTTATATTGTGTACATTCTTCTCTCATGCGGTCTATGTGTATCTAAACTAACGTAGCAGGCGAAAGGTGTATCCGTCCAGAGATCTGTATATAATGACGAGATGCTCGTCTCTCCTCCCTAACAATGGGAGTCGTTGTCCCAAAGGTGGGAAGGCAGGTGACAAGTTTAGGTCCAAAATAAGAACCGCATTGGGCAAATTTCACTCTCGCTTCACCTCTTCCTCTCTGATCCATCTCCATCCGAAACGGAAAAAGCTGGCGCATTGGATTATGGGATTGTAGTTAATTACCACGTTTCTGAGCTGAACTACACTACATGACCAAAGTATGTGGACACCTGCTCGTCGAACATCTCATTCCAAAATCAGGGGCATTAATATGGAATTGGTCACCCCGCTTTGGTGCTATAACAGCCTCCACTGTTCTGGGAAGGCTTTCCACTAGATGTTGGAACATTGCTGGTGGGACTTGCTTCCATTCAGCCACAAGAGCATTAGTGAGGTCAGGCACTGATGTTGGGCTATTAGGCCTGGCTCGCATTAGGCCTGGCTCACCCCAAAGGTGTTCGATGGGGTTGAGGTCAGGGCTCTGTGCAGGCCAGTCAAGTTCTTCCACAACGATCTCAACAAACCATTTCTGTATGGAGCTCACGTTGTGCACTAGGGCATTGTCATGCTGAAACAGGAAAGGGCCTTCCTCAAACTGTTGCCACAAAGTTGGAAGCACATAATCATCTAGAATGTAATTGTATGCTGTAGCGTTAAGATTTACCTTCACTGGAACTAAGGGGCCTAGCCCGAACCATGAAAAACAGCCCCAGACCATTGTTCCTCCTCCACCAAACGTTACATTTGGCACCATGCATTCGGGCAGGTAGCGTGCTCCTGGCATCCGCCAAACCCATATTCGGCCATCGGACTGCCAGATGGTGAAGCGTGATTCATCATTTCAGAGAACGCGTTTCCACTGCTCCAGAGTCCAATAGCGGCGAGCTTTACACCACTCCAGCCGACGCTTGGCATTGCGCATGGTGATCTTAGGCTTGTGTGCGGCTGCTCGGCCATGGAAACCCATTTCATGATGCTCCCAACGAACAGTTATTGTGCTGACATTGCTTCCAGAGGCAGTTTGGAACTCTGTAGTGAGTGTTGCAACCGAGGACAGTTGATTTTTACGTTCTACGCGCTTCAGCACTCAGCAGTCCCATTCTGTGAGCTTGTGTGGCCTACCACTTCGCGGTTGAGCCGCTGTTGCTCCTAGATGTTTCCACTTCACAATAACAGCACTAACAGTTGACCAGGGCAGCTCTAGCAGGGCAGAAATTTGACATTCTACTGCCAATGTTTGTCTATGGATATTGCATGGGTGTGTGCTCGATTTTATACATCTGTCAGCAACGGGTGTGGCTGAAATAGCCGAATCCACTAGTTTGAAGGGGTGTCCACATACTTTTGTATATATATTTTATTTACTCAGCAGTCATTTGTCCATTTTAGAATGGCCATCTCGTGACTATCCCACTACTTCTACCACCAACATCTGACAGTGTGCTTTCTTATATTTCAAACATCTGCTCCATGGGGACCCAGAATTATTCTATGGCCTTACTCTTCCGGATTCTCTGCCATTGAAACAAGTAGGCCCTACTATACTGTACATGGGGCTTTTTGTCAGCACTTTTTTTTTTTACTCATTCTGTGAGGCGTAAGTATGAAAATGTTACTTGTTCAGCATGTTTCAGGTCTGCAAACGCCAGCAATGATGAGGGAAACCAATTGTTCCCTGAAATATGTACTCTGTTTCTCATAACTTAATCTCAACACTTAGACAATGTTTTTGTGTAGTATAATTATGAATATCTGGCTACAGCTTGAACGATTGTTTATCATGTAAGGCAGAACAACTCGTTTGGATTAATTAAGCCATTCATTTATTTGCATCATCAGCCTTCATCCTTTGCCTAAACACAATTAATCACCGACTATTCTTTCCCCCAAAATAGTTTGGGAAGAATCAGTGGGGCTGTGGGCTTGAGAGACCCTCATTTTGAAAACACCATTCTTCCTCTTTTACAGTAAGATGTACAGTTGCAAATTATATCCAACCCTCAAAGACAATTAAAGCTTTCCCTTTCCTAGATAACGGTGCACGGCTTGCCAATGAAAAATAACAGACAATAAGTATAATCTATAAAAAATCTTTGGCATTTAATGTGTGAGATTTATAGCCTTTTAAGTCCTCCTTTAAGTCCTCCTTGATAAGAGTGGATGCTGAGCCAATGATTACTAATAATAAGGTAATAACAATATCCTTTCACTCCCACATCCCACTGCTCTCATTTTGACAGCTAGGCTCTTATCACTGGCGTGTGGGGAACACAACATACTCATAGTGTATACCCACAATAATCACTAGAATCATACCCCTTATGTTAATGGTAATCCTATGATTCCAAAAAGCACCAAGCTAAACCTGCTGATTTACAGATCTTTACGTTAGATTAATATGATGTTAAGTCCAAGGAGGCACATAGGCTATTTTGCCTATGCACTGTACAGTCAAAAACATGGGCCTCAGTTTGCCTCAAATATCTCCCAAATACAAACCTTGCCTGAACAGATTAAATCACCCTTACACTAGCATGCGTGTTGTGCTCTGGAGGCATTGCTTTTGCAATGCAATTTAGGCTATTTGGGGGAGTATTCTGCTCTTCGCCCTCAAGGAAGGTTGTCTGCACAGCAGGTCCATAACGGTGCAGCTGAGCGTGCAGTCTGGAGATGGTGTATGACTTCAACATGTACGGAATACATATTAGGAACTTTGGTCTGGCCAGTCTAGTCTGGCGTCACCTGGGCTGACCCCTTGTTTACAGAATGCATATTAGGAACTTTGTCATTCCTCCTCCTGAGACCTCCCCTAGTCATGTCTCAACCCTGCATCATCCGCTCGAGAAAGAATCGTCCCACGGCTGAATTTCGTTGATGATCCCTGCTCTATGTGATACATTTCTACTTTTAACAGTCGGAACATATCACCTCACTGAACACACCCCTGTACATGACATATCACATTGAGCATGCTATGACTTAAGCTCCAAAGCCAGCTCCCTCCTCAGCAGAGATAGTGCAGTGAAATTCTCTCAAAACATTGTAGAGAAAACTGCCTCTGCAAACAGCTGTTGGAAAACCGGGCTTGCAAAATGCTGGTCCAATCCATGAGATGCTATTGATAAAACAGATTAATTAATGATGCCCAATCCTCTCAGGGAGATCTTGCATGGAGCCCCAGGCCGAGGGAGATTGACAGTTATTTTGTGTTTCTTCCATTTGCGAATAATCGCACCAACTGTTGTCACCTTCTCACCAAGCTGCTTGGCGATGGTATTGTAGCCCATTCCAGCCTTGTGTAGGTCTACAATCTTGTGGACAGGTGTCTTTTATACAGGTAACAAGCTGAAATTAGGAGCACTCCCTTTAAGAGTGTGCTCCTAATCTCAGCTCGTTACCTGTATAAAAGACACCTGGGAGCCAGAAATCTTTCTGATTGAGAGGGGGTCAAATACTTATTTCCCTCATTAAAATGCAAATCAATTTATAACATTTTTGACATGCGTTTTTTGTTGTTATTCTGTCTCTCACTGTTCAAATAAACCAACCATTAAAATTATAGACTGATCATGTCTTTGTCAGTGGGCAAATGTACAAAATCAGCAGGGGATCAAATACTTTTTTCCCTCACTGTACTGCACTACTTTTGACCTGAGCCCTATAGGCCCTGGTCAAAAGTAGTAAACTATATAGGGAATATGGTGCCATTTGGGACATAGTTCTGGATGCCTGAGCAATGCTAATTAATGCAAATAACAGGACAGTGAGAAGAGTATGTTTGCAGTGCCCCTTTTGTTTCCTTAATAAATAAGCATTATTTGCTCCTGGCCTCTCAAAACATTATTTTTGCATAACATGTAACTAAAGGAATACGCAAAGTCTAGATGATCAGGATTGAAAATATTGTGAATGACTAGGTTAAAGCTAGAATCCTTAGTTGCAACATCAATTTTTGGAATTATGATATATATATAAACCCACTGATTCTTGAAGAATATAACAATAACAACAACAAAAAATACATATAAGCTTGTTTTACTCCAATGTTTGTAAATAACAAATGTAAACAAACACTGTATAGCCTCAAAACATAGTTAAAAGTATACATTTGTTTGTTGAGGAGGAGGGGAAATGATTGGCCCATGCTCTTACCACCTGAGCCACATTGGGCCACAAATATGCCCCAGGTGAATGGTTGATCATGGCAGTGTCTGTGTGTGTTAGTGCAGCCAGCCTGCAAGAGATACACCATAGGATTGTATCATGACTGTGCAGATAAACTGTCATGACTGTTAATGACATCTGTCATGTTATGATTATTACAGTGTTATTTAGCCATTATGACGCAGCGTTCAAGTGTAACCAACAGTTTTTTCTTGAAACTTTTCACCAACCAAACATCAACACATCATCAACACAGAGACAGCCTCTTATCACACTCTCCATCCTCTTGTTGACTCTCTTTCGATTTGTTTCCTACATATTCACAAGCAGGGGCAGTCAGACTCATTGTGGGTTTAATACATTACTCAAGCGTGCATTTCACAGTGGCTTTGAAGGCGAGCTTCGTTTAGGTGTATTCCAGGCACACACAGACAGAGAGAGAATGGGTCTGTTAACAGAGTTTTATTGTGATGTATTTTACAGAGCCAAAGGGCCCATAATACATACACTACCAGTCAAAAGTTTGGACACACGTACTCACTCAAGGTTTTTTCTTAATTGTTACAATTTTTTACATTGTAGAATAATAGTGAAGACATCAAAACTATGAAATAACACATATGGAATCATGTAGTAACCAAAAAAGTGTTATACAAATTAAAATATATTTTATATTTGAGATTCTTCAAAGTAGCCACCCTTTGCCTTGATGACAGCTTTGCACACTCTTGGCATTCTCTCAACCAACTTCATGAGGAAGTCACCTGGAATGCATTTCAATTAACAGGTGTGCCTTGTTAAAAGTTAACTTGTGGAATTTCTTTCCTTCTTAATGTGTTTGAGCCAATCAGTTGTGTTGTGACAAGGTGCAAAATGCTTCACAGACTTTAAGTCACAGACACATCTCAACATCAACTGTTCAGATGGGACAGTGTGAATAATATAATAAAATGCCATTTAGCAGACGCTTTTATCCAAAGCGACTTACAGTCATGTGTGCATACATTTTTACGTATGGGTGGTCCCGGGGATCGAACCCACTACCCTGGCGTTACAAGCGCCATGCTCTACCAATTGAGCTACAATGGTCGAATTGCTGCAAAGAAACCACTACTAAAGGACACCAATAAGAAGAAGAGACCTGCTTGGGACAAGAAACACGAGCAATGGACATTAGACCGGTGGAAATGTGTCCTTTGGTCTGGAGTCCAAATTAGATTTTTGGTTTGAACCGCCGTGTCTTTGTGAGACGCGGTGTGGGTGAATGGATGATCTCCGCATGTGTAGTTCCCACCGTAAAGCATGAAGGAGGAGGTGTTATGGTGTGGGGGTGCTTTGCTGGTGACCCTATCCGTGATTTATTTATAATTCAAGGCACACTTAACCAGCATGGTACCACAGCATTCTGCAGCGATACGCCATCCCATCTAGTTTGCGCTTAGTGGGACTATCATTTGTTTTTCAACAGGACAATGACCCAACACACCTCCAGGCTGTGTAAAGGCTATTTTACCAAGAAGGAGAGTGATGGAGTGCTGCATCAGATGACCTGGCCTTCACAATCCCCCGACCTCAACCCAATTGAGATGGTTTGGGATGTGTCGGACGGCAGAGTGAAGGAAAAGCAGCCAACGAGTGCTAAGCATATGTGGGAACTCCTTCAAGACTGTTGGAAAAGCATTCCAGGTGAAGCTGGTTGAGAGAATGCCAAGAGTGTGCAAAGCTGTCATCAAGGCAAAGGGTGGCTATTTGAAGAATCTCAAATATAAAATATATTTTGATTTGTTTATCACTTTTTTGGTTACTACATGATTCCATATGTATTATTTCATGTCTTCACTATTATTCTACAGAAAAACCCTTGAATGAGTAGGTGTGTCCAAACTTTTGACTGGTACTGTATGTCAGCAGCAATGAAGGCAGTGCTTAAACATAAAAATGTCTGTTTGACTGCATGACTTTATCTTTGTCCGCATCAAAAGTAGTGGACTATGTAGGGAATAGGGTGGCATATGGGAGGCACATGTTTTGTTTCCCCATTGGATTTATACAGCCTGAAGTGAAGTGAGTCTTCGGTGGTACTGATGGAAATTAGAGGGCCGATATTAAAGTGTGCTTTGTGCACTGTATGTCAGATCGACACCCTCATGGGGGTTTGAGGCTTATAACTAGGGCAACGTCACCTGGTTTGAGGCTTTTAACTAGGGCAATGTCACCTCAGCGTGTCTTCAAACACCCAAGAACAAAGTCTGCTGATTAAACCCCTCAAAAGATCAAGTGGAGAGGCTTTTAAATGAAAATGACATTTGCACCAAATTAATTAATAATGTGTTTGAAAGAGGCAGCTGACAATCGGACAAATTATGTTGACCATGAGTCATTATGAACAAAATAATGAAATGCTCTGAACTTCGAATGCAGCGGCAAAGGGAGATCGAAAGTGTCCATCTGTAACCGAGCTAAGACCCAAAGAGAAAAACGCACATTGAAAGACATCGCTTAGTCTTGTTAAATTAATCAAATCATTGCTGCAAATTATTTCAGTTATTTCATGTCCTTCAGAAAGGGTTGGGGTCAATTATAATTGCATAGCAAGAATTAAAAAAGGCACTCACGCATTGCGTCTACAACAGGGTGAGGGGTGACGATGAAGGCTGTTGTAGCCGCAGGGCGTCGGTGCGTTTTTTAGTTCTTGCTATGCAATTATAATTGACCCCAATCCTGTCTGCAAGATGTGAAATAACTGAAATAGTTTTTTTTTCTCATCTTCCAAACAGCCTAATCTGAACTTTATTTTGCGCCTGCTACGTTAAGTTTACTCGGAAGTATGAAAAAGGTATGCACTCACTAACAGTAAGTCGCTCTGGATAAGAGCGTCTGCTAAATGACCAAAAAAAAAAAAAAAACTCAAGGCTCTGTTTGAAAGCGAAAGGCAATTCTGATTGCGTGGAGCACGTCAATCTAATGCGTTAACACTGCAGATGTATGAGGTTCTAATGCCGAAAATGCAGGGAATATCGTTGACAAAAGGATTAATCACAAATGATAGTTTATTTCTAAGATACAACGTTTAATAAATAGTTTATAGCATATGCGTTCACTTTTGATTGATACAACCAAAGTTTGATTTGTTAAAACTTTCCCCCAAGGCTGTGTGTGGACACAAACGAAAGGAAATATGAAAGCCATAGCAGATTCAGTGTTGCCAACTTAGCAATTTTGTCGCTATATTTAGCGAGTATTCAGACCCCTCTAGCGACACATTTTCAAAAAGCGACTAGCGACAAATCTAGTGACTTTTTCTGGTGTTATTGGAGACTCTGACGTGAAAGCACGTATCGTTCTTACTCTTCTCAACGAGCAGCGGGTGCTGCCGTGGGGGTGGGGGCCACACCCCCCTCCCAAAGAACTCACAGGCGGTCCTCGCGCAGCTTTTTACTCACTTTTTGTCTCTCCCACGACGTTATCCCTCTCTCATACAGCGTCCATCACAATTACATGCACATGGCCAATTATGCAAATTAGGTGATGCTATCATTTAGCGACTTCTAGCGACTTTTAGGACAGCCAATAGCTACTTTCCTTACTGAGGAGTTGGCAACTCTGAGCAGATTATTGCTGTGACAAAGTTTTTAAGGTGGAATTTGACAGCCGAGTCCATGCATGGGTCTGAAAAGGTAGGAACACGGATAGCAGGCTAATTGTTTGCCAACATACGTTGGTGTTTTGAGAAAATGTTTACATTGCAGCCAATGTCGTACCGTGGGAACTGGTGCAGCTTTTCTCCACTGGTTTTGTATGAACTACAGTAATTTCCACGTAGTATCTCATTTATTTGACATACTTTGCCCAGTAGTATTACTTTCCTTGCATTAAACTGTGTGATATTGAGTGGTCATATTTGTACATTAACCCTTTAAACATATGAAAATAAATAGTTAAAATGTAAAAAGGCTCAAAAGCAAGAATGTGCTCAAGGCCGTTGATAACACCTCATGTCCACCAGATGCATCAAACCCTGTGTTTCGGCGGAAGTCATTCATTGTCAATGGAGCAGGCCTCAACACTATGCAGGGGATGTGTCACTAGGCTGTGGTGCATTCTCTGTACCATATGAGTTCAATATTTTCAACTCATGCGTTGCTTTACCGTGCAGTGGTACAAACAGAACTACACACACAGACTCCAACTAGCTAGCTTTAAGCTCAAGTACGGAAAATGCGGGCTAGACATCTGGCAAAACAAAACAAATATGCATCTGGTGGACATCGGGTGTAAGAATAGGGTACATTTATTTATTATAAAATATACTTATTTAGGTGAAAAATATGATTGACAGCACACTATAGTAGGCAACATATATTGGTTAAAACACATTTCATGACCCATGGGGTCATTAATCAATATTCAGACTTAAGGTCGCCTATAAAATAATGCTTGTAATAGTAATAAACAACTGCACTGTGTCATATATTCTCAAAATGGAGTCTGAACATGTGGAAACATGGTGGAAGAACCTGGATCATTTGAAATGTAAGAAAACCATTTTGAGGGACATTGCACAATTCACCACCTGAAAACATATTCATTTAAATGTTATTGAATATTCATGTTTGGACATACAAAATGACCATAATCAGTCTTTATTTAACCATGCTTACCTACCTATAAAAGCCATCTAAGCAGACCTAAAGTCATTTTTGTAATATTATTGAAATGTGTAAGAATGCTATGCAAATTGAAATTATAATATGGCATTACTGGCATGACCTTCTTTTGACTTCTCAACCACCTGGTAGAGCTCTGTTATTTACAAAATAAACAACAAATTGAAAAAATAACAACAATTGGAAGTTCTTATTTGAGTTGTTAGTAATAGGAATGTAAGGTGTTTTTAAAGAAGAGACAGTTAAAGGGTTAAGGAAATTGGCAATGCTTATAGTTACAGTATAACAATGTGAGATGGAACACCTTACACATTTGGTCAGAACATTGACACGTTCTTGACATTGTAAGCTCCTGAGTGGCGCAGTGGTCTAAGGCACTGCATCGCAGTGCTAACTGTGCCACTAGAGATCCTGGTTCGAATCCAGGCTCTGTCGCAGCCGGCCGCGACCGGGAGACTCATGGGCGGTGCACAATTGGTCCAGGGTAGGGGAGGGAATGGCCGGCAGGGATGTAGCTCAGTTGATAGAGCATGGCGTTTGCAACGCCAGGGTTGTGGGTTCGATTCCCACGGGGGGCCAGTATAAAAAAATAAAAAAAATAAAAATAAAAAATGTATTCACTAACTGTAAGTCGCTCTAGATAAGAGCGTCTGCTAAATAAATGTAAATGTCAAGAAGAAAGTGTGTCACCTGGTAACATTTTAAACGGGGCCTCAGCTATGGTTAAGTTTAGGATGTTAGACTATGTAACTTCTACAATCCCTGAAATAAGACCAACACTCATTTTCCAAATGAAGTTGGCTTTGGACATTTTATGACAGTTTGATTTACACACCATGACCATGTATGCATGTTTAATGATACAATGACAGGCTATTTTCTGCTGACTTTGATGTTGTTGGTGCTTTGCTCTTCCTTTGATGGGAAATGTGCATGTTGACAGGAAGTAACAGGTCCGACCCTTATTTTCTCAGTGTGTCTTCTGATGGTGTTGCTTTTCTTGTCATGTCCCAGACTAAACAGATGCTATGCCTCATAACCCTATAGGCTACTATAGACCCTCTATATATTTGTTTAACCTTTATGAGGCCTACTATTGAGTTCAAGTTATTATCACCTTTGTTCTCTTTCTTTCTGTTAGAGACCAATTAAATTCACTTTCATTTTGACTTTGTGTAAATGGAACCTTATCATTCTTAGTAAGATTTAACAGGGACTCTTTCCTCTCAGGCACCTCTTTGAAAATGAAGAATGGTTTAGGTTTCCCTAAAATTACGTGTTTCTTTGTAGGGTTTCCTCAGACCCCAGGACCTTTTATTTTCACTGTCCCTAAACGTTTGATTTTAGGACCTTGACCAAGTAACATCTTTCTGTTTATGACTCAGAGACAAGGTTTAAGTTCAACTTTGAACAATCAAAGTGTACTTTTTTGTCAAACTGATGTAGTTTGTCTTTGCCCCATGTTAACGGTTGAGACATATCGTTGAAGATTCCGTTGATGTATCAGTTGAGCAGGACTGTAGTGGCATTGTATCGGCGGCCATCTTGTGAAGCCGGGGGTCTCTGAGGTGAGTTGGGAACAGGCCTCTCCTGTGTAGCCAGGTACCTGAGCCCATGTGAGGTAGGAGACGGAGAGTCAGGCAGTGGACTTTGTAAAATGAGGTGCTGACAGACAAACAGACCTGGGCCCCATTCATAAAGCGTCTCAGAGTAGGAGTGCTGATCTAGGATCAGGCCAAACTGATCCTACTCCTACTCTGAGACACTTGATACATACGGCCCCTGGGGTGAGTTTCAGAAAGCCTTCGTAGTAGCTGAAGTTGTATGTTATTTCTCTCGATGACCCAGACACAACATTTTTCATTTGACAAATGTCCTTCCTCCACTCACAGAATATCAATTGACCATCTAACATTGATTTGGGAATTATTACTCTCTACAGAAGGGTTGTGGAGACATAACATACAGTGGGGAAAAAAAGTATTTAGTCAGCCACCAATTGTGCAAGTTCTCCCACTTAAAAAGATGAGAGAGGCCTGTAATTTTCATCATAGGTACACGTCAACTATGACAGACAAAATGAGAAAAAAAATCCAGAAAATCACATTGTAGGATTTTTAATGAATTTATTTGCAAATTATGGTGGAAAATAAGTATTTGGTCAATAACAAAAGTTTCTCAATACTTTGTTATATACCCTTTGTTGGCAATGACACAGGTCAAACGTTTTCTGTAAGTCTTCACAAGGTTTTCACACACTGTTGCTGGTATTTTGGCCCATTCCTCCATGCAGATCTCCTCTAGAGCAGTGATGTTTTGGGGCTGTCGCTGGGCAACACGGACTTTCAACTCCCTCCTGTCACGATCGTCGGGAACAGAGGACCAAGGCGCAGCATTGAAGGCAAACATATTCTTTTATTTGTGATTACCCGAACAAAAACAACAAACGACAACGTGACGTCCACGGTCTAACACAAAACCACACTGGAACAAGATCCCACAAACCACTGTGGCAAACAGACTGAATAAATATGGTTCCCAATCAGAGACAACCAGCAACAGCTGACACTAGTTGCCTCTGATTGAGAACCACTCTGGTCAACATAGAAAACCCACAACTAGAACAGACAAAGGAAACTCACACCCTGACTCAACATACAAGTGTCCCCAGAGCCAGGGCGTGACAGTACCCCCCCCTAAAGGCGCGGACTCCGACCGCGCCAACCAAATACCACAGGGAAGGGACCGGGTGGGCACTCCGCCTTGGCGGCGGATCCGGCTCCGGGCATGATCCCCACTCCCTCTCTAACCCCCCAAAGTACCCCTGGTCCGGTCTGGCCCTACTGACCGGAGCTGGACTGAACACTGGTGGAGCGCATTGCTCTAGCTCCGGCGTGGAGCAGCTGACCGGTGCCGGACCAGGCACCGGTGGAACAGGCACAAGCTGTGCCGGACTGACGACGCACACCACTGGCTTGGTGTGGGGAGCAGGAACAGACCGGGCCGGGCTGGCGACGCGCACCATTGGCCTGGTGCGGGGAGCAGGAACGGACCGGGCCGGGCTGGCGACGCGCACCATTGGCCTGGTGCGGGGAGCAGGAACGGACCGGGCCGGGCTGGCGACGTGCACCATTGGCCTGGTGCGGGGAGCAGGAACGGACCGGGCCGGGCTGGCGACGCGCACCATTGGCTTGGTGCGGGGAGCAGGAACAGGCCGGGCCGGGCTGGCGACACGCACCATAGGCTTGGTGCGGGGAGCAGGAACAGACCGGACTGGGCTGGCGACGCGCACCATAGGCTTGGTGCGGGGAGCAGGAACAGGCCGGACCGGGCTGGCGACGCGCACCATAGGCTTGGTGCGGGGAGCAGGAACAGGCCGGACCGGGCTGGCGACGCGCACCATAGGCTTGGTGCGGGAAGCAGGAACAGGCCGGACTGGGCTGGCAACGCGCACCATAGGCTTGGTTTAGGAAGCAGGAACAGGCCGGGCCGGGCTGGCGACGTGCACCATAGGCTTGGTGCGGAGAGCAGGAACAGGCCGGGCCGGGCTGGCGACGCGCACCATAGGCTTGGTGCGGGGAGCAGGAACAGGCCGGACCGGGCTGGCGACGCGCACCACAGGCTCGATGCGGGGAGCAGGAACAGGCCGGGCCGGGCTGGCGACGCGCACCATAGGCTTGGTGCGGGGAGCAGGAACAGGCCGGACCGGGCTGGCTACGCGCACCACAGGCTCGATGCGGGGAGCAGGAACAGGCCGGACCGGGCTGGCGACGCGCACCACAGGCTCGATGCGGGGAGCAGGAACAGGCCGGACCGGGCTGGCGACGCGCACCACAGGCTCGATGCGAGGAACAGGAACAGGCCGGACCGTACTGGGGACACACACCACTGGCCCTACGCGGGGATCAGGAACGGGCCGGACCGGACTGGTAACACACCCCAGTACCTCTCGCCGTGCCTCTACACTTTCCTTCTCCTTTAATACCAGTGGCCCCCGTAACCTGGCGGCCTCCTCTGCCAACCCGCTGGACCGCTCTATCGCGGCCTCCTGCTGCCCCGTTGTCCACGGCGTGAGCCCCCCCCTAAAAATTTTCTGGCCGGCTCTCCTCTTGGACCAGGCCTCCATGTCTCTAGCCAGACACTCACTCCACTGCTTCAAAGTCCAACCTCTCTGCTCCTCACTTGGCTTGGCCCAGTCGAGACTCTTACTCCACTGCTCCAAAGTCCAACCTCTCTGCTCTTCACTTGGCTTGACCCAGTCGAGGTTGCAACGGAGATCCGCTAGAGATTCCCCTGGTGATGGCTCCTGGATACGCTGCTTGGTCCAGTTTTGGTGGGATCTTCTGTCACGATCGTCGGGAACAGAGGACCAAGGCGCAGCGTTGAAGGCAAACATATTCTTTTATTTGTGATTACCCGAACAAAAACAACAAACGACAACGTGACGTCCACGGTCTAACACAAAACCACACTGGAACAAGATCCCACAAACCACTGTGGCAAACAGACTGAATAAATATGGTTCCCAATCAGAGACAACCAGCAACAGCTGACACTAGTTGCCTCTGATTGAGAACCACTCTGGTCAACATAGAAAACCCACAACTAGAACAGACAAAGGAAACTCACACCCTGACTCAACATACAAGTGTCCCCAGAGCCAGGGCGTGACACCTCCAAAGATTTTCTATGGGGTTGAGATCTGGAGACGGTGTGTTTGGGATCATTGTCATGCTGAAAGAACCAGCCATGTTTCATCTTCAATGCCCTTGCTGATGGAAGGAGGTTTTCACTCAAAATCTCACGATACATGGCCCCATTCATTCATATGACATTCTCCCAATCTTCTTCTGGATCATCCAAATGCACTCTAGTAAACTTCAGACGGGCCTGGACATGACTGGCTTAAGCAGGGGGACACGTCTGGCACTGCAGGATTTGACGGCGATTTTACTTCTCAGTAAAGGCTTACATCCTTGTCGGTTTCTTGAAAGAGCTGCTTTGTAGAGTAAGCAAACGCTAAAGTGTACTGTATATGCACAGCTTAAAGGTTCAATGCAGCCGTTTTTATCTCAATATCAAATCATTTCTGGGTAACAATTAAGTACCTTACTGTGATTGTTTTCAATAATAAAAAAATAAAATAAAAAATAAAATAGCTTTTAGCAAAGAGAAATTTCTCTATCAAGAATTTTGCTAGGAGTGTCTGGGAGTGATCTGAGTGGGGAGGGGAAAACTGAAAACCAGCTGTTATTGGCATAGAGGTTTGGAACTCTCTTTCCTACTCCATCCCACCAAAACAGGGAGAAATGATAGGTGGTCTTTTCAAACTACTCCTACACTAAAAGGACATTATCATCATTTTCACAATTTCACTGTATTATTCCAACCTCAGTGTGCAAAGCTGTCATAAATGCAAATGGTGGCTACTTTGAAGAATCTCAAATATAAAATATATTTTCATTTGATTAACACTTTTTTGGTAACTACATGATTCCATATGTGTTATTTCATAGTTTTGATGTCTTCACTATTATTCTACAATGTAGAAAATAGTACAAAATAAAGAAAAACCCTTGAATGAGTAGGTGTGTCCAAACTTTTGACTGGTGCTGTATATATATACTGTGTGTGTAGAAAGTATGGACAGTATATGAATAGAAAAGGTCTGTGTAGGAGTAGTTTTACAGGATGAGCCATGTATGAGTCAATACATCTTCCATATGTTTGGGGAGTCTCCCACATGCCTTTTGGCGAACACCAAACGTGTTTGCTTATTTTTTTCTTTAGCAATGGCTTTTTTCTGGCCACTCTTCCATAAAGCCCAGCTCTGTGGAGTGTACGGCTTAAAGTGGTCCTATTGACAGATACTCCAATCTCTGCTGTGGAGCTTTGCAGCTCCTTTAGGGTTATCTTTGGTCTCTTTTTGCCTCTCTGATTAATGCCCTCCTTGCTTGGTCCGTGGGTTTTGGTGGGCGGCCCTCTCTTGGCAGGTATGTTGTGGTACCATATTATTTCAATTTTTTAATAATGAATTTAATGGTGCTCCGTGGGATGTTCAAAGTTTCTGATATTTTTTAATAACCCAACCCTGATCTGTACTTCTCCACAACTTTGTCCCTGACCTGTTTGGAGAGCTACTTGGTCTTCATGGTGCCGTTTGCTTGGTGGTGCCTCTTGCTTAGTGGTGTTGCAGACTCTGGGGCCTTTCAGAACATGTGTATATATACTGAGATCATGTGACACTTAGATTGCACACAGTTGGACTTTATTTAACAAATTATGCGACTTCTGAAGGTAAATTGATTGCACCAGATCTTATTTAGGGGCTTCATAGCAAAGGGGGTGAATTCATACAGTGAGGGAAAAAAGTATTTGATCCCCTGCTGATTTTTTACGTTTGCCCACTGACAAAGAAATTATCAGTCTATAATTTTAATGGTAGGTTTATTTGAACTGTGAGAGACAGAATAACAACAAAAAAATCCAGAGAAACGCATATCAAAAATGTTATAAATTGATTTGCATTTTAATATGGGAAATAAGTATTTGACCCCCTCTCAATCAGAAAGATTTCTGGCTCCCAGGTGTCTTTTATACATTTACATTTACATTTTAGTCATTTAGCAGACGCTCTTATCCAGAGCGACTTACAGGAGCAATTAGGGTTAAGTGCCTTGCTCAAGGGCACATTTACGTCATTTAGCAGACGCTCTTATCCAGAGCGACTTACAAATTGGTGCATTCACCCTATAGCCAGTGGGATAACCACTTTACAATTATTATAATTTTTTTTTGGGGGGGGGGTGGAAGGATTACTTTATCCTATCCCAGGTATTCTTTAAAGAGGTGGGGTTTCAAATGTCTCCGGAAGGTGGTGAGTGACTCCGCTGTCCTGGCGTCGTGAGGGAGCTTGTTCCACCATTGGGGTGCCAGAGCAGCGAACAGTTTTGACTGGTAACGAGCTGAGATTAGGAGCAAGGGAGTGCTCCTAATCTCAGTTTCAGCAGGGGATCAAATACTTTTTTCCCTCACTGTATGCACGCACATCTTTTCCATTATTTATTTTTTTGAATTTTTTGAAACAAGTAATTTTTTTCAGTTCACTTCACCAATTTGGACTATTTTGTGTAAGTCCATTACATGAAATCCAAATAAAAATCATTTTAAATTACAGGTTTTAATGCAACTAAATAGGAAAAACGCCTAGGGGGATGAATACTTTTGCAAGGCACTGTAACAGTCTGATGGCCTGGAGATAGAAGCTGTTCATCAGTCTCTCGGTCCCAGCTTTGATGCACCTGTACTGTCTCCACCTTCTAGATGGTAGTGGGGTGAACTGGCCATGGCTCGGGTGGCTGAGGTACTTGATGATCTTCTTGGCCTTCCTGTTACACCTGGTGCTGTAGGTGTCCTGGAGGGGAAAGGCGGTGTGCCCCCGATGAAATGTTGTGCTGACTGCATAGCCCTCTGGAGAACCCTGCGGTTACGGACGGTGCAATTGCCGTTCCAGGCGGTGATACAGCCCGACATGATGCTCTCAATTGTGCATCTATAGAAAATTGTGAGGGTCTTAGGGGCCAAGACAAATGTCTTCAGCCTCCTGAGGTTAACCCTTTGACGCATACGATCACATATTTGTGTTCATTGTTGAGTGGTCCCTACAGCATACCATCGCAAGTACTGTATTTGATTGGAACAGTAGCAACAGAATGTATGATGTAACAAAAAGTCTAAAGATAATTGTTGTCTGAAAAGCATCTAAACAATGTCTTCACAACTTTATTCCTCAATTTGACCTTTTAAGTGTAAAAGATAAATGCGAACTTCATCATCCAAGCATCACACGGAACACATCCACAGCCAAACTCATTCCATAAACCAGTCTAAATAACAGGTTGCACTGACAAAAAACAGAACATAAGTTAGCGACCTAACAGCTAGACTTGTTTACACTCTCTGGTGAGCACAAGGGAGCACAAGGGAAAAATGTAATATTGATAAGAAGATAGGGGAGTCGTCGGGTGAGGTTGTGTCTCTCTCTGGCGGGAGGTAAGCTTGGCTTATATGGCTTATATGGTGTTGAGTAAAGCTTAAACTATGTATTTAGATTGTAGTTAGGTATTGTAGGTAGTTATCGAAGGTCATTGTAGTTATCGTAGATTATTGTATGTAAGTATTGTAGGTAAGTATTGTATTCGGCTGAGCCCGGTGAAGCACGAGGCTAGCTAACCCACTACCTGGTCTAGCTAGCGGGTAGCTACTGGTAACTATTAGCAACTGTGGATAGTTGTTTCACGCTTGAGAGTACCTGTAATTATGCCAGCTAGCTGCCTACCATTCAGCTGTTTTTCTAACCTCATTGTCTGAAGCGTTGCCGTTAGGTAGTTAGTAGCTACTGTGCTCAAAATGTAGCTAGCTTGTTGCTACCTGGATAGCTAACTAAACAATAGCTGGAACGACCTAGCGAACAGACGCGAACTGGCTGAGTCGATTCAGTGGCTAGCTTTGTACTTGGCTGGCTAACAGTAGCTGCTAGGGGTAAGTTATAACCTACATTTGTGTTTTGTTTTTACATACTGGTAACCAGAGCCGTTCAAGGGAATTCGGGACATGGGTGACTAGTTAACGTTAGCTTGGCTCTCTCTGTGTGTTCGTGCCGTGGGAGGAGTTTTTTTAAAATGTTGGCTGAGAGCAATGGCTAGCTAGTATGCTAACTATTCTAGCTAACTAACTGGCTGAATAAGTTGACGACGGACTCGCTCAAGCTGTCGGGACTAACCCAGAACTTTACACAACGTTAGACACCGACACAAATTATCTGCTTGGCGTGTTGACACACTGGTGGTTTGTTGTGGCCGAGTATTGGTGCTAAACCGTGTTGTTGGAGGCTGGGATGCTAATTGGCTGTGGCGTCATAGGATTCGGTGCCCTGGATGGTTTTCACAGAAGAATACTGTACCAAGTTAGCTAGCTGAATAAACTAAGTTAGTCTATTCCTAGAAAACATTGAACCGCTGTAGTTTACAACAATTATAGTTTCTGAGGTGGAAGTTGGGAGAGTTATATTTGGGTGTTTCAGTGAAACGTAAGTGAGGGAGGCCCCGCTCTCTCGCTTTCCCAGATGTTTAGTTCATTTCATTCCGATCTCCTTTGCATTATTGTAGCCATTTTCTGTAGCCTGTCTACTATGTGTCTGTCTATCCCTGTTCTCTCCTCTCCGCACAGGCTATACAAACACCTCACACCGCGTGGCTGCTGCCACTCTAACCTGGTGGTCCCTGCACGCACGATCCACGTGGAGTTCCAGGTCTCCGGCAGCCTCTGGAACTGACGTTCTGCCTATGCTACTCTCCAGTCCCTCGACTTCTTGGCGCTGACGGAAACATGGATTACCACAGAAAACACTGCTACTCCTACTGCTCTCTCCTCGTCTGACCATGTGTTCTCGCATACCCCGAGAGCATCTGGTCAGCGAGGTGGTGGCACAGGAATCCTCATCTCTCCCAAGTGGACATTCTCTCTTTCTCCCCTGACCCATCTGTCTATCTCCTCATTTGAATTCCATGCTGTCACAGTCACTAGCCCATTCAAGCTTAACATCCATATCATTTATCGCCCTCCAGGTTCCCTTGGAGAGTTCATCAATGAACTTGCCGCCTTGATAAGTTCCTTTCCTGAGGATGGCTCACCCCTCACAGTTCTGGGTGACTTTAACCTCCCTACGTCTACCTTTGACTCATTTCTCTCTGCCTCCTTCTTTCCACTCCTCTCCTCTTTTGACCTCACCCTCTCACCGTCCCCCCCTACTCACAAGGCAGGCAATACGCTTGACCTCATCTTTACTAGATGCTGTTCTTCTACTAATCTCACTGCAACTCCCCTCCAAGTCTCCGACCACTACTTTGTATCCTTTTCTCTCTCGCTCTCCTCCAACACTACTCACTCTGTCCCTACTGAGATGGTAATGCGCCGTCGCAACCTTCGCTCTCTCTCTCCCGCTACTCTCTCCACTTCCATCCTATCATCTCTTCCCTCTGCTCAATCCTTCTCCCTCCAATCTCCTGATTCTGCCTCCTCAACCCTCCTCTCCTCCCTTTCTGCATCCTTTGACTCTCTATGTCCCCTATCCTCCCGGCCGGCTCAGTCCTCCCCTCGTGCTCCATGGCTTGATGACTCATTGCGAGCTCACAGAACAGGGCTCCGGGCAGCCGAGCGGAAATGGAGGAAAACTAGACTCCCTGCGGATCTGGCATCTTTTCACTCCCTCCTCTCTACATTTTCTTCCTCTGTTTCTGCTGCTAAAGCCACTTTCTACTACTCTAAATTCCAAGCATCTGCCTTTAACCCTAGGAAGCTCTTTGCCACCTTCTCCTACCTGCTGAATCCTCCTCCCCCTCCCCTCTCCTCCCTCTCTGTGGATGACTTCGTCAACCATTTTGAAAAGAAGGTTGACGACATCCGATCCTCGTTTGTTAAGTCAAATGACACCGCTGGTCCTGCTCACACTGCCCTACCCTATGCTTTGACTTCTTTCTCCCCTCTCTCTCCAGATGAAATCTTGCGACTTGTGACGGCCGGCCGCCCAACAACCTGCCCGCTTTAACCTATCCCCTCCTCTCTTCTCCAGACCATTTCCGGAGACCTTCTCCCTTAGCTCACCTCGCTCATCAACTCATCCTTGACTGCTGGCTATGTCCCTTCCGTCTTCAAGAGAGCGAGAGTTGCACCCCTTCTCAAAAAACCTACACTCGATCCCTCCGATGTCAACAACTACAGACCAGTATCCCTTCTTTCTTTTCTCTCCAAAACTCTTGACCGTGCTGTCTTTAGCCAACTCTCTTGCTATCTCTCTCAGAATTCCCTTCTTGATCCAAACCAGTCAGGTTTCAAGACTGGTCATTCAACTGAGACTGCTCTTCTCTGTGTCACGGAGGCTCTCCGCACTGCTAAAGCTAACTCTCTCTCCTCTGCTCTCTTCCTTCTATACCTATCTGCTGCTTTTGATACTGTGAACCATCAGATCCTCCTCTCCACCCTCTCCGAGTTGGGCATCTCCGGCGCGGCTCACTCTTGGATTGCGTCCTACCTGACAGGTTGCTCCTACCAGGTGGCGTAGCGAGAATCTGTCTCCGCACCACGTGCTCTCACCACTGGTGAGTTCTAGGCCCTCTCCTATTCTCGCTATACACCAAGTCACTTTGCTCTGTCATATCCTCACATGGCCTCTCCTATCATTGCTATGCAGATGACACACAATTAATTTCTCCTTTCCCCCTTCTGATAACCAGGTGGCGAATCGCATCTCTGCATGTCTGGCAGACATATCAGTGTGGATGACGGATCACCACCTCAAGCTGAACCTCGGCAAGACGGAGCTGCTCTTCCTCCCGGGGAAGGACTGCCCGTTCCATGATCTCGCCATCACGGTTGACAACTCCGTTGTGTCCTCCTCCCAGAGTGCAAAGAGCCTTGGCGTGACCCTGGACAACACCCTGTCTTTCTCCGCTAACATCAAGGCAGTGACCCGATCCTGTAGGTTCTACAACATTTGCAGAGTACAAACCTGCCTTACACAGGAAGTGGCACAGGTCCTAATCCAGGCACTTGTCATCTCCCGTCTGGATTACTTTAACTCGCTGTTGGCTGGGCTCCCTGCCTGTGCCATTAAACCCCTACAACTCATCCAGAACGCCGCAGCCCGTCTGGTGTTCAACCTTCCCAAGTTCTCTCACGTCACCCCGCTCCTCCGCACACTCCACTGGCTTCCAGTTGAAGCTCGCATCTGCTACAAGACCATGGTGCTTGGCTACGGAGCTGTGAGGGGAACGGCACCTCCGTACCTTCAGGCTCTGATCAGTCCCTACACCCAAACGAGGGCATTGCGTTCATCCACCTCTGGCCTGACTGGGCTGAGTTCCCGCTCAGCCCAGTCAAAACTGTTCGCTGCTCTGGCACCCCAATGGTGGAACAAGCTCCCTCACGACGCCAGGACAGCGGAGTCACTCACCACCTTCCGGAGACACTTGAAACCCCACCTCTTTAAAGAATACCTGGGATAGGATAATGTAATCCTTCTACCCCCCCTTACCCCACCCCCCCAAAAAAAAGTGGTTGTCCCACTGGCTATCATAAGGTGAATGCACCAATTTGTAAGTCGCTCTGGATAAGAGCGTCTGCTAAATGACGAAAATGTAAAATGTAAATGTTTAGAAAAAAGATGCGTGTCAGCTAATCTAACAGCAGCTAAATTCTTTATGATGGCAGCCATGTTTGTTTATGTTTGACAAGCAAAAACTCCCTAATCCCAGAATGCCATTCACTATAAGACGCAAATAGTCAAAGTCAAAGGTGGCTGCGCCCATTGCCCGAAACATATTAACTTAGTTTGGCCACTTTTCAGCATATTACAAGTCTTCAATGTACTTGTACTCTGGTTTTGTATACACTGTAACATGACCTGACAAGTCATTTACAGTTTTTGACAAATCACAAAGCAAATAAAATGTTATCACCTCACAGATCATCACCCCAAATACAAGCTTACTGCCTAGCCTAATCGTAGCGCGAAAGCTAAACAGGGTTGCCAGATTTGTGATGTGCACTCCGAGGAACTTGAAGGTTTTAACCCTCTCCACTGCGGCCCCGTCGATGTCGCTTTCTCTGCTGTCTCCTATAGTCCACGATCAGCTCCTCTGTTATGTTGACGTTTTTGCCTTAATCTGCAGAGAAATTGCAGGTTCTCCCACTCAGGACCACTGATGATAGACTCACTCAACCCAGAAATGTGTTCCAAATGGCACCCTATTCCCTACATTGTGCGCTACAATTGTCCAGGGCCCTATGTAGGGAATAAGGAGACATTTAGGAAGCAGACAGAGGTTAGCCTCCCATCACAGGGGAATCAACAGTCTTTTGTTCTGAATCATCTCCCTGCTGGGAACGGGAGGAAACCAATCAGAATTTTTTTTTTTTTTTTTTTTTTTTACCTTTATTTAACCAGGTAAACCAGTTGAGAACAAGTTCTCATTTACAACTGCGACCTGGCCAAGATAAAGCAAAGCAGTGCGATAAAAACAACAACACAGAGTTACATATGGGGTAAAACAAAACAAAGTCAAAAATACAACAGAAATACATATAATATACAGTGTGCAAATTTAGCAAGTTATGGAGGTAAGGCAATAAAATAGGCTATAGTGCAAAATAATTACAATTAGTATTAACACTGGAATGATAGATGTGCAAGAGATGATGTGCAAATAGAGATACTGGGGTACAAATGAGCAAAATAAATAACAATATAGGGATGAGGTAGTTGGGCGGGCTAATTTCAGATTGGCTGTGTACAGGTGCAGTGATCGGTAAGGTGCTCTGACAACTGATGCTTAAAGTTAGTGAGGGAGATAAGTGTCTCCAGCTTCAGAGATTTTTGGAATTTGTTCCAGTCATTGGCAGCAGAGAACTGGAAGGAATTGTGGCCAAAGGAGGTGTTGGCTTTGGGGATGACCAGTGAGATATACCCGCTGGAGCGCAGACTACGGGTGGGTGTTGCTATGGTGACCAATGAGCTAAGATAAGGCGGGGATTTGCCTAGCAGTGATTTATAGATGGCCTGGAGCCAGTGGGTTTGGCGACGAATATGTAGTGAGGACCAGCCAACAAGAGCGTACAGGTCACAGTGGTGGGTATTATATGGGGCTTTGGAGACAAAACGGATGGCACTGTGATAGACTAGATCCAATTTGCTGAGTAGAGTGTTGGAGGCTATTTTGTAAATGACATCGCCGAAGTCAAGGATCGGTAGGATAGTCAGTTTTACGAGGGCATGTTTGGCAGCATGAGTGAAGGAGGCTTTGTTGCGAAATAGGAAACCGATTCTAGATTTAACTTTGGATTGGAGATTCTTAATGTGAGTCTGGAAGGAGAGTTTACAGTCTAACCAGACACCTAGATATTTGTAGTTGTCCACATACTCTAGGTCAGACCCGTCGAGAGTAGTGATTCTAGTCGGGTGGGCGGGTGCAAGCAGCGTTCGGTTGAAGAGCATGCATTTAGTTTTACTAGTGTTTAAGAGCAGTTGGAGGCTACTGAAGGAGTGTTGTATGGAATTGAAGCTCGTTTGGAGGTTTGTTAACACAGTGTCCAATGAAGGGCCAGATGTATACAACATGGTGTCGTCTGCGTAGAGGTGGATCTGAGAGTCACCAGCAGCAAGAGCGACGTCATTGATATACACAGAGAAAAGAGTCGGCCCAAGAATTGAACCCTGTGGCACCCCCCATAGAGACTGCCATAGGTCCAGACAACAGGCCCTCCGATTTGACACATTGAACTCTATCTGAGAAGTAGTTGGTGAACCAGGCGAGGCAGTCATTTGAGAAACCAAGGCTATTTAGTCTGCCAATAAGAATGCGGTGGTTGACAGAGTCGAAAGCCTTGGCCAGGTCAATGAAAACGGCTGCACAGTACTGTCTATTATCGATCGCGGTTATAATATCGTTTAGGACCTTGAGCGTGGCTGAAGTGCACCCATGACCAGCTCAGAAACCGGATTGCATAGCGGAGAAGGTACGGTGGGATTCGAAATGGTAGGTGATCTGTTTGTTGACTTGGCTTTCAAAAACTTTTGAAAGGCAGGGCAGGATGGATATGGGTCTGTAACAGTTTGGATCTAGAGTGTCACCCCCTTTGAAGAGGGGGGATGACTGCGGCAGCTTTCAATCTCTGGGGATCTCAGACGTTACGAAAGAGAGGTTGAACAGGCTAGTAATAGGGGTTGCGACAATTTCGGCGGCTAGTTTTAGAAAGAAAGGGTCCAGATTGTCTAGCCCAGATGATTTGTAGGGGGTCCAGATTTTGCAGCTCTTTTAGAACATCAGCTGTCTGGATTTGTGTGAAGGAGAAGCGGGGGGGGGCATGGGCAAGTTGCAGCGGAGGGTGCAGAGCTGGTGGCCGGGGTAGTGGTAGCCAGGTGGAAAGCATGGCCAGCCGTAAGAAAATGCTTGTTGAAATTCTCGATTATTGTAGATTTATCGGTGGTGATAGTGTTTCCTAGCCTCAGTGCAGTGGGCAGCTGGGAGGAAGTGCTCTTATTTTCCATGGACTTTACAGTGTCCCAAAACTTTTTGGAGTTAGTGCTACAGGATGCAAATTTTTGTTTGAAAAAGTTAGCCTTTGCTTTCCTAACTGCTTGTGTATATTGGTTCCTAACTTCCCTGAAAAGTTGCATATCACGGGGGCTATTTGATGCTAATGCAGTACGCCACAGGATGTTTTTGTGCTGGTCAAGGGCAGTCAAGTCTGAGGAGAACCAGGGGCTATATCTGTTCTTAGTTCTGTATTTTTTGAATGGGACATGTCTATTTAAGATTGAGAGGAAATTACTTTTAAAGAACAACCAGGCATCCTCTACTGACGGAATGAGATCTATATCCATCCAGGATACCTGGGCCAGGTCAATTAGGAAGGCCTGCTCGCTGAAGTGTTTTTGGGAGCGTTTGACAGTGATGAGGGGTGGTCGTTTGACCGCGGACCCGTTACGGACGCAGGCAATAAGGCAGTGATCGCTGAGATCCTGGTTGAAGACAGCGGAGGTGTATTTAGAGGGTAAGTTAGTCAGGATGATATCTATGAGGGTACCCATGTTTACGGATTTAGGGTTGTACCTGGTAGGTTCGTTGATAATTTGTGTGAGATTGAGGGCATCTAGTTTAGATTGTAGTATGGCCGGGGTGTTAAGCATATCCCAATTTAGGTCACCAAGCAGTACGAACTCTGAGGATAGATGGGGGCAATCAATTCACATATGGTGTCCAGGGCACAGCTGGGGGCTGAGGGGGGTCTGTAGCAAGCGGCAACAGTGAGAGATTTATTTCTGGAAAGGTGGATTTTTAGAAGTAGAAGCTCAAACTGTTTGGGCACAGACCTGGATAGTATGATGGAGCTCTGCAGGCTATCTCTACAGTAGATTGCAACTCCACCCCCCTTTGGCAGTTCTATCTAGATGGAAAATGTTATAGTTGGGGATGGAAATTTCAGAATTTTTGGTGGCCTTCCTAAGCCAGGATTCAGACACTGCTAGAACATCAGGGTTGGCGGAGTGTGCTAACGCAGTGAATAACTCAAACTTAGGAAGGAGGCTTCTGATATTTATGTGCAGAAAACCAAGACTTTTACGGTTACAGAAGTCAACAAATGATAGCTCCTGGGGAGTAGGAGTGATACTGGGGGCTGCAGGGCCTGGGTTAGCCTCTACATCACCAGAGGAACAGAGGAGGACTAGAATAAGGATACGACTAAAGGCTTTAAGAACTGGTCTTCTAGTGCGTTGGGTACATAGAATAAAGGGGGCAGTTCTCCGGGCGTTGTAGAAAAGATTCAGGGCATTATGTACAGAAAAGGATATGGAAGGATATGAGTACAGTTCAGGTAACCCTAAGCGTTGGGTAACAATGAAAGAGATAGCGTCATTGGAGGCATCGATTGAGCCGGTCTCGGCGTGTATGGGGGGTGGAACAAAGGAACTATATGAGGCAGTTTGAGAGGGACTAGGGGTTCTACAGTGAAATTGTATAATAAGAACTAACCCAAACAGCAATAGGCAAGGCATAATTGACATGGGAGAGAGGCAGAATAACAATGTGCCGTGCTCCCTGTGTGTGTCTGTGCGTGCGTGTGCGTATCTGCATCATTTAGCTTATCTGAGTGTATAATTGTGAATGGGATCTGTGAATACTTGCATGCATGCGGCTAAACCATACTTAGCATACAGTACCCTTTCACTTTACTCTGACCTCTAGGTCATGGCTGTGATACCAGGGACTAGAGCCAGGGGGTGCTGAAGAGAACTTGTCTAAGTGGGCTAAGAATACGCTGTGGCAGCTGGATCAGAAATGCACAAGACCTCGTTCCATAGAGCAAGTTACCGGGAAGGGTAATGACAGAAGAAGATGCTATACTGATACTGTATACTCACTATCACTCTGGACATCACTCTCCACCTACACTAGTGCACTCCAGGAAGCATCCTGCCAGGCACCCATTCCCTCCCTCTCTATCATCCTCCCTGGATAGAGGTGTCCCTCTCGGCTGCTGTCATGTCTATATGAGCCAGTTATCAGTGGGACAGAAGATCATGACCGAGACCCTCCGGCTCCCCTCCTTCCAGGTGCAGGCCCCGGGGGACTGGGAGACCCAGGATGGAGACCCAGGATCGGAAGCCTCCGCCGGGGGAAATGAAGTCGAGGTACTCGTCACAGGTTGTGACCCTTCCATCCTCTCCAGCTCTGCCACTCCGTCCCTCCACCGCAAGCGCTTCAAGATGCGGCGCATGAAGAATGTGCAGAGCGAGAGCAGCGTGACCCCGGCTGTGTCTGCAGCGGCTGCCACTATGAGGTCAGAGGTCATGAGTAAGAGCCAGGGGTCGCACTCCTTCTCGGGGGCCATGGAGTACTTACAGCTGCCGTCCATCGAGATTACGCCATCCAGCGACAAGGACGCGGCAGCCACCTGGTCCAGCTGCTCCACACCCAGCACTTCCCCGCGACGCAAGAGCTTCTTGCTGCACCGCTGGCTGAACATGCGCGAGAAGAAGGAGCACGACAGTGAGAGCAGGTCTGTATAGAAGCTCCGGCTTGAAGTTTCCCCTAGGTACAGATCTATGATCTGCTTCCCCTCCCCCAATCCTAATCTTAACCGTTAGTGGGGAAAATGCAAAACTGTGTATAATGTAAAATACACAGTGGGTTACCCATTAAGTGTTAGATATGAAGTTGGGCCAGCTTAAGGCACCCTCATGCATCAAAGTGTAGTTGGAACCATGTAGAAGTGGAACCATATCAGAACCATTAAACAGAACTGTAAGTGAAAGGTATGATTAGAGTTGGAGTGCTGATCTAGGATCAGGTGCCTCTGTCCATTTAATTGTATTGATTGTGATCTAAAATGTAGATCAGCACTCCTACTGATTTAGACGCTTTCTCATAGATACCAGCTGTTGACGTCCGAGTGTGATACTATACAGTGCATTCGGAAAGTATTTAGACCCCTTGACTTTTTGTTACGTTACAATTGATAAAATTATTTTTTTCCTCATCAATCTACACACAATACCACATAATGACAAAGCGAAAACAGGTTTTTAGAAATGTTAGCAAATGTATTAAAAATAAAAAACAGAAATACCTTATTTACATAAGTATGAGACTCGAAATTGAGCTCAGGTGCATCCTGTTTCCATTGATCATCCTTGAGATGTTTCTACAACTTGATTGGAGTCCACCTGTGGTATATTCAATTGATTGGACATGATTTGGAAAGGCACACACCTGTCTATATAAGGTCCCACAGTTGACAGTGCATGTCAGAGCAAAAACCAAGCCATGAGGTCGAAGGAATTGTCCGTAGAGCTCCGAGACAGGATTGTGTCGAGGCGCAGATCTGGGGAAGTGTACCAAAAATCAATGCGGCATTGAAGGTCCCCAAGAACACAGTGGCCTCCATAATTCTTAAATGCAAGATGTTTGGAACCACCAAGACTCTTCCTAGAGCTGGCCGCCAAGCCAAACTGAGCAATCGGGGGAGAAGGGCCTTGGTCAGAGAGGTGATCAAGAACCCGACGGTCACTCTGACAGAGCTCCAGAGTTCCTCTGTGGAGATGGGAGAATCTTCCAGAAGGAGAACCATCTCTGCAGCACTCCACCAATCAGGCCTTTATGGTAGAGTGGCCAGACGGAAGCCACTCCTCAGTAAAAGGCACATGACAGCCCGCTTGGAGTTTGCCAAAAGGCACCTGAAGGACTCTCAGACCAAACAAGATTGTCTGGTCTGATGAAATCAAGATTGAACTCTTTGGCCTGGATGCCAAGCGTCACGTCTGGAGGAAATCTGGCACCATCCCTACGGTGAAGCATGGTGGTGGCAGCATCATGCTGTGGGGATGTTTTTCAGCGGCAGGGACTGGGAGACTAGTCAGGATCGAGGGAAAGATGAACGGAGCAAAGTACAGAGAGATCCTTGATGAAAACCTGCTCCAGAGCGCACAGGACCTCCGACTGGGGACGAAGGTTCACCTTCCAACAGGGCAACGACCCTAAGCACACAACCAAGACAACGCAGGAGTGGCTTCGGGACAAGTCTCTGAATGTCCTTGAGTGGCCCAGCCAGAGCCCGGACTTGAACCTGATCGAACATCTCTGGAGAGATCTGAAAATAGCTGTGCAGCAACACTCCCCATCCAACCTGAAAGAGCTTGAGAGGATCTGCAGAGAAGAATGGGAGAAACTCCCCAAATACTTGTAGTGTCATACCCAAGAAGACTCGAGGCTGTAATCGCTGCCAAAGGTGCTTCAACAAAGTACTGAGTAAAGGGTCTGAATACCCAAATCAAATCAAATCAAATTGTATTGGTCACATGCGCCGAATACAACAGGTGCAGACATTGCAGTGAAATGCTTACTTACAGCCCTTAACCAACAGTGCATTTATTTTAAACAAAAAAAGTAAGAATAAAACAACAACAACAAAAAAGTGTTGAGAAAAAAAGAGCAGAAGTAAAATAAAGTGACAGTAGGGAGGCTATATATACAGTAAAATAAAGTGACAGTAGGGAGGCTATATATACAGGGGGGTACCGTTGCATAGTCAATGTGCGGGGGCACCGGCTAGTTGAGGTAGTTGAGGTAATATGTACATGTGGGTAGAGTTAAAGTGACTATGCATAAATACTTAACAGAGTAGCAGCAGCGTAAAAGGATGGGGTGGGGGGCAGTGCAAATAGTCCGGGTAGCCATGATTAGCTGTTCAGGAGTCTTATGGCTTGGGGGTAGAAGCTGTTGAGAAGTCTTTTGGACCTAGACTTGGCACTCCGGTACCGCTTGCCGTGCGGTAGCAGAGAGAACAGTCTATGACTAGGGTGGCTGGAGTCTTTGACAATTTTGAGGGCCTTCCTCTGACACCGCCTGGTATAGAGGTCCTGGATGGCAGGGAGCTTTGCCCCAGTGATGTACTGGGCCGTACGCACTACCCTCTGTAGTGCCTTGCGGTCAGAGGCCAAGCAGTTGCCATACCAGGCGGTGATGCAACCAGTCAGGATGCTCTCGATGGTGCAGCTGTAGAATTTTTTGAGGATCTGAGGACCCATGCCAAATCTTTTTAGTCTCCTGAGGGGGAATAGGCTTTGTCGTGCCCTCTTCACGACTGTCTTGGTGTGTTTGGACCATGATAGTTCGTTGGTGATGTGGACACCAAGGAACTTGAAGCTCTCAACCTGTTCCACTACAGCCCCGTCTATGAGAATGGGGGCGTGCTCAGTCCTCTTTTTTTTCCTGTAGTCCACAATCATCTCCTTTGTCTTGGTCACGTTGAGGGAGAGGTTGTTGTCCTGGCACCACACGGCCAGATCTCTGACCTCCTCCCTATAGGCTGTCTCATCGTTGTCGGTGATCAGGCCTACCACTGTTGTGTCGTCGGCAAACTTAATGATGGTGTTGGAGTCGTGCCTGGCCATGCAGTCATGGGTGAACAGAGAGTACAGGAGGGGACTGAGCACGCACCCCTGAGGGGCCCCCGTGTTGAGGATCAGTGTGGCAGATGTGTTGTTACCTACCCTTACCACCTGGGGGCGGCCCGTCAGGAAGTCCAGGATCCAGTTGCAGAGGGAGGTGTTTAGTCCCAGGATCCTTAGCTTAGTGATGAGCTTAGAGGGCACTATGGTGTTGAATGCTGAGCTGTAGTCAATGAATAGCATTCTCACGTAGGTGTTCCTCTTGTCCAGGTGGGAAAGGGCAGTGTGGAGTGCGATAGAGATTGCATCATCCGTGGATCTGTTGGGGCGGTATGCAAATTGGAGTGGGTCTAGGGTTTCTGGGATTATGCTGTTGATGTGAGCCATGACCAGTCTTTCAAAGCACTTCATGGCTACAGACGTCAGTGCTACGGGTCGGTAGTCATTTAGGCAGGTTATCTTAGAGTTCTTGGGCACGGGGACTATGGTGGTCTGCTTGAAACATGTTGGTATTACAGACTCAGTCAGGGACATGTTGAAAATGTCAGTGAAGACACTTGCCAGTTGGTCAGCACATGCTCGGAGTACACGTCCTGGTAATCCGTCTGGCCCTGCGGCCTTGTGAATGTTGACCTGCTTAAAAGTCTTACTCACATCGGCTACGGAGAGCGTGATCACATAGTCGTCCGGAACAGCTGGTGCTCTCATGCATGCTTCAGTGTTGCTTGCCTCGAAGCGAGCATAGAAGTGGTTTAGCTCGTCTGGTAGGCTTGTGTCACTGGGCAGCTCGCGGCTGTGCTTCCCTTTGTAGTCTGTAATAGTTTTCAAGCCCTGCCACATCCGACGAGCGTCAGAGCCAGTGTAGTATGATTCAATCTTAGACCTGTATTGACTCTTTGCCTGTTTGATGGTTCGTCGGAGGTCATAGCGGGATTTCTTATAAGCGTCCGGGTTAGAGTCCCGTTCCTTGAAAGCGGCAGCTCTACCCTTTAGCTCAGTGCGGATGTTTCCTGTAATCCATGGCTTCTGGTTGGGGTATGTACGTACGGTCACTGTGGGGACGACATCATCGATGCACTTATTGATGAAGCCAGTGACTGATGTGGTGTACTCCTCAATGCTGTCTGAAGAATCCCGGAACATGTTCCAGTCTGTGCTAGCAAAACAGTCCTGTAGCTTAGCATCTGCGTCATCTGACCACTTTTTTATTAACCGAATCACTGGTGCTTCCTGCTTCAGTTTTTGCTTATAAGCAGGAATCAGGAGGATAGAGTTATGGTCAGATTTGCCAAATGGAGGGCGAGGGAGAGCTTTGTATGCGTCTCTGTGTGTGGAGTAAAGGTGGTCTAGAGTTTTTTTCCCTCTGGTTGCACATTTAACATGCTGGTAGAAATTAGGTAGAACGGATTTAAGTTTCCCTGCATTAAAGTCCCCGGCTACTAGGAGCGCTGCATCTGGATGAGCGTTTTCCTGTTGCTTAATGGCCTTGTACAACTCATTCAGTGCAATCTTAATGCCAGCATTGGTTTGTGGTGGTAAATAGACAGCTATGAAAAATATAGATGAAAACTCTCTTGGTAAATAGTGTGGTCTACAGCTTATCATAAGATACTCTACCTCAGGCGAGCAAAACCTCGAGACTTCCTTGGTATTTGATTTTGTGCACCAGCTGTTGTTTACAAATATACAGAGACCGCCACCCCTTGTCTTACCAGAGTCTGCAGTTCTGTCCTGTCGATGTAGCGTATAGCCCGCTAGCTGAATGTTATCATTGTTGTCGTTCAGCCACGACTCCGTGAAACATAAGATATTACAGTTTTTAATGTCCCGTTGGTAGGATAACCGTAATCTTAAATCGTCAATTTTATTCTCAAAAGATTGAACGTTGGCTAATAGGAGTGATGGGAGAGGCAGTTTACTCGCTCGCCGTCGGATCCTCACGAGGCACCCGGATCTGCGTCCGCGATATCTCCGTCTCTTCCTCACGCGAATGACGGGGATCTGGGCCTTGTCGGGTGTCTGTATGATATCCTTCGCGAACGCCTCGTTGAAGAAAAAATATTCGTCCAATGCGAGGTGAGTAATCGCTGTCCTGATATCCAGAAGCTCTCTTTGGTTATAAGAGACGATGGCAGAAACATTATGTACAAAATAAATTACAAATAACGCGGAAAAACACACATCAATCAATCAATCAATCAATTTTATTTTATATAGCCCTTCTTACATCAGCTAATATCTCGAAGTGCTGTACAGAAACCCAGCCTAAAACCCCAAACAGCTAGTAATGCAGGTGTAGAAGCACGGTGGCTAGGAAAAACTCCCTAGAAAGGCGAAAACCTAGGAAGAAACCTAGAGAGGAACCAGGCTATGAGGGGTGGCCAGTCCTCTTCTGGCTGTGCCGGGTGAAGATTATAACAGAACCATGCCAAGATGTTCAAAAATGTTCATAAGTGACAAGCATGGTCAAATAATAATCAGGAATAAATCTCAGTTGGCTTTTCATAGCCGATCATTAAGAGTTGAAAACAGCAGGTCTGGGACAGGTAGGGGTTCAATAATAGTACAATTGGTTAGAGGGCTGTAAAACGGCAGCCATCTTCTTCCGGCGCTGTTCACAATACTTATGTAAATGTGATATTTCAGTATGTTGCAAAAGTTTTTTTAAACCTGTTTTTGCTTTGTCATTATGGGGTATTGTGTGTAGATTGATGAGGTGGAAAAAACAATTTAACACATTTTAGAATAAGGCTGTAATGTAAAAAACTGTGGGAAAAGGTAAGGGGTCTGAATACATTCCGAATGCACTGTACATGTTCTAAATAGGCTCCTAGAAATGTTACATAAGCCACAGTGCTGAGTATGAATTGCTATGTATCATCAAACAACAGGAAATGGAGGAGTGCGCTTAAGAACAATGGATACAAATGTTTAATACATACAAATGCCCTTGCTGCCAGAATTTGGTCTTCAGTGAATGTGGATGGTATGTACAGCACTGGACTTCTATAATACATAGTTTGGTAAATAAATTATTTGTATCGTTTTTAAATGGGGTTTTATGTTCAATATTGGAAGTTGAAGTTTTGGCCTCGTATTTCATTAGCATAATATAATGTTAAGTTGCCTGGTGTCTGTTACTAGCGGCGTCTAGGTTGAAAGTGTGTATTTTAGTTTTATGAGGACTATTGACTACTACAGTATTGTCCCTGGCTGTTCACTACTTTAAAGGATGTGAGATTTGGACCACTTGTAGCATTGGTTCTACTTTGATGACTGGTGACTCGGAACCAAATCAGCTACTCATTTTTGTTAAGGTTGTCACAAGATATTAGGTGAATCTGATCTCTGACTGCATACTACAGCCATTCCAGGAGACAAAATGAGAACTACAATCCATGCTCATTACTGTGGATAGTTCTGTAGTTGAACAGTGTCGTAGTCCCATTGACATGTAACATGTACAGCCTTACAACTGAGAGCTAAAGGTAATATCTGTGTCCCAAATGGCACCTATGTAGTGCACTACTTTTGACCAGGGTCCATAGGGCTTTGGTAAAATATAGTGCACTATATCAGCAATAGGGTGTCATTTGAGTCTACAGGGCTATATGAAATATTCATAACCAACACTGCTTTCTGAAGAACTGGGCTACGTCCCAAATGGCACCGTATTCCCTGTATAGTACACTACTTTTGTAGCCCCCATATGGGCCCTGGTCAAAAGTAGTGCACTATATAGGGAATAGGGTGCCATTTGAAACACAGCCCTGATTTGCCTAATATAAAACAGTACTGCTGCTTACAGTATGTAGCCCAGTCAGCCTTTAGTTTCCAGTGCTCTGACACATAGCCTGGATGGCAGATTTATGCACCCACGTCTCATTGTTGTCATGGCAAGTCTTGCCTAGTTGGCTTTCGCAGAAACAGACAGGCTGCTCTGAAGGTATATTATTTGCTATGAGATGTGCCACTTTTCTGTCCCACTCTTTCATGTGGTACATGTAAGCCACATTGCAGTTGTGGCACTCTTGGTTATGTGAAGAGTCCTATGCGACCAATGGAGGCTTGTCTTTTGTTGTTGTAGTTGCCGTTGTTGTTGTTGTCTGGATGCCTCTTTGACAGAAAATATGTTTTTACATAAATGTTGCTGCCTGAACACTGGCAACAATGCATGGAAATTCTTTCAATAGGACAAATTATAGCTTAAAGTGACTAGACGACCAGAGATACAGGATACTCTATGTCTCTACAGGCCGGTTTCCCGGACACAGATTAATCCTAGTTCTAGACTACAAAACGCTCAATGGAGATTATTTTTAATCCAGGACTAGGCTTCATAGGGCCAGCAGTTTTTCCAGACCACTTGACCTGACCAACTAGCCACTCGACCCCTAGCAATAGGCTACTATGACTAGGGACTGGAGTCTTTCCTAGTCAGGTCACATTCAGGAACAACTCCTGGCCTAACCATAACATATTTACCCTCACATTGCATTCACATTGGCTAATATTGGCACAAACCCGTCATCCTGATGTGGCATTTGTAAGGAATGCTTGGATCTTGAATCTGAACCTTCATTTTTCAAAAGAGATACACTACAATATATATGTGACGTATGTAGACACCCCTTCAAATTAGTGGGTTCGGCTATTTCAGCCACACCCGTTGCTGACAGGAGTATAAAATCAAGCACACAGCTATGCAATCTCCATAGACAAACATTGGTAGTAGAATGGCCTTACTGAAGAGCTCAGTGACTTTCAAAGTGGCACTGTCATAGGATGCCACCTTTCCAACAAGTCAGTTCGTAAAATTTCTGCCCTGCTAGGGCTGCCCTGGTCAACTGTAAGTGCTGTTATTGTGAAGTGGAAACGTCTAGGAGCAACAACTGCTCAGCCGCGAAGTGGTAGGCCACACCAGCTCACAGAACGGGACCGCTGAGTGCTGTCCTCGGTTGCAACACTCACTACCGAGTTCCAAACTGCCTCTGGAAGCAACTTCAGCACAATAACTGTTCGTCGGGAGCTTCATGAAATGGGTTTCCATGGCCGAGCAGCTGCACAAAAGCATAAGATCACCATGCGCAATGTCAAGAATCGGCTGGAGTGGTGTAAAGCTCACCGTCATTGGACTCTGGAGCAGTGGAAACGCGTTCTCTGGAATGATGAATCTCTCATCACCATCTGACAGTCCCAACGGACGAATCTGGGTTTGACAGATGCCTGCCCCAATACATAGTGCCAACTGTAAAGTTTGGTGGAGGAGGAATAATGGTCTGGGGCTGTTTTTCATGGTTCGAGCTAGGCCCCTTAGTTCCAGTGAAGGGAAATCTTAACGCTACAGCATACAATGACATTGTAGACGATTCTGTGCTTCCAACTTTGTGGCAACAGTTTGGGGAAGGCCCTTTCCTGTTTCAGCGTGACAATGCCCGCGTGCACAGAGGTCCATGCAGAAATGGTTTGTCGAAATCGGTGTAGAAGAACTTCACTGGCCTGCACAGAGCCCTGACCTCAACCCCATCAAACTGGAACTGAATTGGAATGCCAACTGCGATCCAGGCCTAATCGCATTAACATCAGTGCCCGACCTCACAAATGCTCGTGGCTGAATGTCCCCGCAGCAATGTTCCAACATCTAGTGGAAAGCCTTCCCAGAAGAGTGGAGGCTGTTATAGCAGCAAAGGGGGGACCAACTCCATATTAATGCCCATGATTTTGGAATGAGATATTCGACGAGCAGGTGTGCACATACTTTTGGTGCACAGATGACACTTAATTTTTTCCGCTACCCCTTTTTCGAGGCAGGTGCATGATAATGGTCCATTCTAAATTAAAAGACATTTCACACATTTCACACATATAATATTATACAGTACCAGTCAAAAGTTTGGACACACCTACTCATTCAAGGGTTTTTCTTTATTTTTACTATTTTCTACATTGTAGAATAATAGTGAAGACATCAAAACTATGAAATAACACATATGGAATCATGTAGCAACCAAAAATGTGTTAAACAAATCAAAATATATTTTATATTTGAGATTCTTCAAAGTAGCCACCCTTTGCCTTGATGACAGCTTTTCACACTCTTGGCATTCTCTCAACCAGCTTCATGAGGTAGTCACCTGGAATGCATTTCAATTAACAGGTGTGCCATGTTAAAGTCAGTTGTGTTGTAGGGTGGTATACAGAAGCTAGCCCTATTTGGTAAAATACCAAGTCCATATTATGGCAAGAACAGCTCAAATAATCATTAATTTAAGACATGAAGGTCAGTCAATACTGAACATTTCAAGAACTTTGAAAGTTTCTTCAAGTGCAGTCGCAAAAACCATCAAGCGCAATGATGAAACAGGCTCTCATGAGGACCGGCACAGGAAAGGAAGACCCACAGTTACCTCTGCTGCAGAGGATAAGTTCATTAGAGTTACCAGCCTCAGAAATTGCAGCCCAAATAAATGCTTAACAGAGTTCAAGTAACAGACACATCTCAACATCAACTGTTCAGAGGCGACTGCGTGAATCAGGCCTTCATGGTTGAATTGCTGCAAAGAAACCACTACTAAAGGACACCAATAAGAAGAAGAGACTTGCTTGGGCCAAGAAACATAAGCAATGGACATTAGACCGGTGGAAATCTGTCCTTTGGTCTAATGAGTCCAAATCTGAGATTTTTGGTTCCAACCGCCATGTCTTTGTGAGACGCAGACTAGGTGAACGGATGATCTCTGCATGTGTGGTTCCCACATGAAGCTTGGAGGAGGAGGTATGATGATGTGGTGGTGTTTTGCTGGTGACACTGTCTGTGATTTATTTAGAATTCAAGGCACAGTTAACCAGAATGGCTAACACAGCATTCTGCAGCGATACGCCATCCCATCTGGTTTGGGCTTAGTGGGACTATCATTTGTTTTTCAACAGGACAATGACCCAACACACCTCCAGGCTATGTAAGGACTATTTAACCAAGAAGGAGAGTGATGGAGTGCTGCATCAGATGACCTGGCCTCCACAATCCCCCGACCTCAACCCAATTGAGATGGTTTGGGATGAGTCGGACAGCAGAGTGAAGGAAAAGCAGCCAACAAGGGCTCAGCAAATGTGGGAACTCCTTCAAGCATTCCAGGTGAAGCTGGCTGAGAGAATGCCAAGAGTGTGAAAAGCTGTCATCAAGGCAAAGGATGGCTACTTTGAAGATTCTCAAATTCTCAAGATTTTTTTAACACTTTTTTGGTTACAACATCATTCCATATGTGTTATTTCATAGTTTTGATGTCTTCACTATTATTCTACAATGTAGTAAATAGTAAAACAATTAAGAAAAACCCTTGAATGAGTAGGTGTGTCCAAACGTTTGACTTGTACTGTATGTAAAGACAAGATTAAATCAAGAATAGTGTGAAGGGTGACAATATTAACCTATCACTTGTGAATTAAATATTATCACTTGTGAATGATGCCCGGCTTAAGGCAAGAAACAGCACATGCTTTTTTTTGTTGAGTTTTTCAAATCATAGTCACACACCTCATGTAGCGTAGCCCGTATGCCTAAATGTTTTGAAAAGGTTTTTATTGCAACTAAAGTGGCCAAAAAACTTCTTAAAATGAAGCACATTAATCCGCTTTACAAGGGGTGTACAGCCTAACTGGCATACATACGCAGCCCGTGAGTTTCAAGTTTGGGGAAGGACATTTTCACCATAAAAATGCATCTTTATAATAAAAGCATTACATGCAGAATCGCATTTCTGGTGACTTTTGAGAATGGTGTTTTCCTGCTAATGGAACATTTGCGCTTATAGCCTACTGCCGTGTGAGCATTGCTGCGCTTATAATGTGAAAAAATTGTTTGAGCGTCAGGCTCATTGCTTAAAACAGTTTTTTTGATGCTAGTGGTTGTATTAATTTGGGACCTATCGCATCCCACAACTGTCCCAGACTATGTTTGGAATATTTATTTCTCGCACAGAATAGAATAGGTCAACTTTTGTACAATGGGGGACAAAAATAGATTGACTTAGGCTAGTGCTTTTGACTTTCGTTAGACTTTCATCTTTTTGGCTGACGAAAAGCCTAAATGTGTTCAGTTCTTCCAATATCTTCAAAATGCTCCTCAGAATTGGATAAGGATGCGCGCAGTTGCTTCCCCGATGTGTCTGTCTTCCCTTGTAGCCTGTGAGAAAGCTGATCACATGATGGAGACCCATGTGAGTGAGAGCTGCTTCGGCACGCAGTTCGGAGAAGGGAATTATAATTATTATATTCAGCCCAAGGGCACAACGGCCACTGGCCGCAAAGAGCATGGATTGTTTTAGGGGGCATTACGGCCACACAAAGGGGATGCAGGATAGGAAATTCGAGGCATTAACAAGTGCTTGTCAAATTGTGAATGAGAGGCTGATGAAGTGTGTACAGCCTGCGCAAAATACAAAGCAGAGCTCATGCCTTTCATGCAACTTTTTTCAAATCATCATTAGAGTCACATCATGCAGCCTTATAATGTATAAAACATCTAAACGTACAGTTGAAGTCGGAAGTTGACATACACTTAGGTTGGAGTCATTAAAACTAGTTTTTCAACCACTCCACAAATGTATTGTTAACAAACTATCGTTTTGGCAAGTCGGTTAGGACATCTACTTTGTGCATGACACAAGTAATTTGTCCAACAATTGTTTACAGACAGATTATTTCACTTATAATTCACTGTATCACAATTCCAGTGGGTCAGAAGTACACTAAGTTGACTGTGCCTTTAAACAGCTTGGAAAATTCCAGAAAATGATGTCATGGCTTTGGAAGCTTCTGATAGGCTAATTGACATCATTTGAGTCAATTGGAGGTGTACCTGTGGATGTATTTCAAGGCCTACCTTCAGTGCCTCTTTGCTTGACATCATGGGAAAATCTAAAGAAATCAGCCAGTCTGGTTCATCCTTGGGAGCAATTTCCAAACGCCTGAAGGTTCCACGTTCATCTGTACAAACAATAGTACGCAAGTATAAACACCATGGGACAACGCAGCCGTCATACCGCTCAGGAAGGAGACGCATTCTGTCTCCTAGAGATGAAGGTACTTTGGTGCGAAAAGTGCAAATCAATCCCAGAACAACAGCAAAGGACCTTGTGAAGATGCTGGATGAAAGTAGAGGTACCAGGTACAAAAGTATCTATATCCACAGTATAATGAGTCCTATATCGACATAACCTGAAAGGCCGCTCAGCTAGGAAGAAGCCACTGCTCCAAAACCGCCATAAAAAAAACAGAATACGGTTTGCAACTGCACATGGGGGCAAAGATGGTACTTTTTGGAGAAATGTCCTCTGGTCTGATGAAACAAAAATAGAACTGTTTGGCCATAATGACCATCGTTATGTTTGGAGGAAAAGGGGGTAGGCTTGCAAGCCGAAGAACACCATCCCAACCGTGAAGCATGGGGGTGGCAGCATCATGCTGTGGGCGTGCTTTGCTGCAGGAGGGACTGGTGCACTTCACAAAATAGATGGCATCATGAGGTAGGAATATTATGTGGATATATTGAAGCAACATCTCAAGACATCAGTCAGGAAGTTAAAGCTTGGTCGCAAATGGGTCTTCCAAATGGACAATGACCCCAAGCATACTTCCAAAGTTGTGGCAAAATGGCTTAAGGACAACAATGTCAAGGTGTTGGAGTGGCCATCACAAAGCCCAGACCTCAATCCTATAGAAAATGTGTGGGCAGAACTGAAAAAGCGTGTGCGAGCAAGGAGGCCTACAAATCTGACTCAGTTACACCAGCTCTGTCAGGAGGAATGGGCCAAAATTCACCAAACTTATTGTGGGAAGCTTGTGGAAGGCTGCCCGAAACGTTTGACCCAAGTTAAACAATTTAAAGGCAACGCTACCAAATACTAATTGAGTGTATGTAAACTTCTGACCCACTGGGAATGTGATGAAAGAAATAAAAGCTGAAATAAATCATTCTCTCTACTATTATTCTGACATTTCACATTCTTAAAATAAAGTGGTAATCCTACCTGATCTAAGACAGGGATTTTTTACTAGGATTAAATGTCAGGAATTGTGTAAAACTGAGTTTAAATGTATTTGGCTAAGATGTATGTAAACTTCCGACTTCAACTGTATAGCCCAACATTTGTATCACAACTAAAGTTACATAAATAACTTTAAGTTAAGCATATACTGTAGGAGTACCTGTTTCTTAGTTAACCGCTCAACATAGAATAGCTGCATGTGCGCACTCCCTCAAATCGTTTTGAGAAAATATCCTTTATATTTTATTCAGCTTTGTTCAATTGTATTCTTCATACTATAAAATAATGCCACAGAATTCTAAGCAAATCTTGTCTGCTAAATGAACTAGTGTAGCCCACAGCCATATGGCATAGCCAGACCATGGCCTAACATCAAGAAAACTCAGAGTATGCTAATCTGTTCTTCTGAAATAGAATACATTTTCTTCATATCATGTATCTTTAGACCTGTCTAAAATAAATAATGGATTTATTGTGATGGTGTAGGCTATATTACATGGATTTATTAGACTTTTTTAAATGTAGATGTTCATAAGATCTGCTTCATTGGCTTGTAGGATATGTGGGGAAGCCAGGAGATGCTAAATGTGTTTATGTTAATAAACTGTAAATTATGTGAGACCGGCAGTTATTTGCTTGATAATCACCGGCTGACAAAATGTGATGACCGCCACAGCCGTACTCCTGGCACCTACTACCATACCCTGTTCAAAGGCACTGAATATTTTGTCTTTCCCATTCACCCTCTGAATGGCACACATACAGAATCCATGTCTCAATTGGCTCAAGGCTTAAAAATCCTTCTTTAACCTCTTTCCTCCCCTTCATCTACACTGATTGAAGTGGATTTAACAAGTGACATCAATAAGGGATCATAGCTTTCACCTGGATTCATCTGGTCAGTCTATGTCATGGAAAGAGCAGGTGTTCTAAAACATGGTTAAAACTATAATTTTGACATCATAGATGGTCAGTCCTTGCATCCATAACTCTGTCTGTTGAGTTGTTACATTTCATGTAACTCTGAACTTTTCTAGGTGTCACACACTCACAAATGCACACGCACTAACACACACACACACACACACACAGATCTGTGCTTGTCAAATCAAATGTATTGGTCACATACACATATTTAGCAGTTGTTATTGCGGGTGTAGCGAAATGCTTGTAAATGTTTGTGTGTGTTAAAAAACACATTTACACTCTAACACTGTATCTCTGTGCTGTGTTTTCCCAGCAGGGAGAACAGCCTACAGAGCAGCCACGAGGAGGACTCCGCTCGCTTCTTGACCCCTCACAGTCGGGAGGAGAGGTGGGTAACACCCTGTGTGTGTGTGTGTGACTGCATACTGTGTGTGTGCATATGTGGGTTAAAACATGCGTACTTGTGGGCAGCTAGGTGAATGTGTGCTTGAAAGACAATGAGAAAGCAAATACAATGTCTATGTATTGCTCATAAAGACTTTTGGAAGACACTATGTATCGCCTATCAGCCAATTTAACACAACTTGCTAGCGTGCAAAGAGATGTTGTGAGGTGATAATTCCACTAGAGGGCCGTTCTTAACCAAAACCCTCAAAGGAGGACTACTACACAGTAGTGCAGGGTTAGTCAAGAAGAGAGAGAGGGGATGTGTGTGAGAGAAATGGAGAAGGAAAGATAAAGTGATGAGAGAGAGGGAGAGAGAAAGAGAAAAAGGGAGAGGGGGACTGTTTTAAAGAGGCGTGTTAAATACTCAAGTGTTAAACGGAAGGTGTTAAGTAGCTGTGAAACGTGCCTGTTTTTTCATCAAATGTCTCCTGGGCCTAAGCACAAGGAGGCTGTACACACGACAACACAGCCTCAGAGAATCCCCCCTTGTCTCCAGGTACTTCTCTCTCGCTCTTCTTTTAGTTTTATCTTCTCACACTGAGCACAGGTGACGTTGAATACACTAAAGATTCATTACAGCACACCACAGAAAAACATTTCAAAACGCTGTACAACAAAAAACTAAATTGAGAGTTTCTTATTGACATGTTCAGAATAGTACCACTCCATTTCAGACTGTTTACTTCAGTTTCCTGCGTAGGGAATACCACCCAGCTGATGCTGATGCAGGACTTTAAAAAGGCAAAGCAACTTTCACCCCCCCAAAAAATCTATCAGATATTTTCTCAAGAATTGCATTTTACTCTTAGCACCATCTGTGGCAAGAGCACACTATTATTCATTTCTGTCAATGGATGGCATATAATGGTGTAACATCTCCCCTCAAGCTTGCAGGTGTTGCAAGCTTGCATTTGAACTGGCATGCCTTCTCACAAAAAGGCGTAGCACACGCCCCAGCAGCCCCCTGAGGGGGCTGCCTCCGAGCTCGTGGGGCCTCGGCTCACCTCACACCCTAAAAAACATTTTGTATTAAAAAAATACGTGTTGAAAGAGTTAGCGACAATATACATGCCAATAAATAAAAATAAATCTGTTTAGAATGAAAAATAAATAAAGCTCTTTAGAGTTTTTCCACTTTTGGGACTATTCCATTGAACTCAGGTCGGAAGAACATCAAAGGTTCCAACCCACCCACTGTAAATACACATCTACGTCTCAGGTCATTTTGGCCACTGCCCCCATCAGCATCACAGTGTGCCAGTGTAACAGTGCAGTAGACAATAGACGTCAAATTACCTGGAAACACCAACACAGATACATTTTCAATGAAACTCCTTGAATTATTTCTCCTCTTATCCCTTTTCTCATTAAACCCAACCAGTCTCCACTATATCTAACCAGACAGGTATCACTCAATTATTTATATATACAGTAGATGTTTTGAAGCCACCGTCCCTACATCTTGGCACTCCCCCAACATTGTAAAAAATATTTAGGAAGTTATAGAAATGCAGTTATTAATGTCTACATTTGTTTTTGCCATGTAACAGACACCTTAATGCATACTTTTCAATTATATTATGTGAGCTAAACATAAAAAACTAAACAAATATATTAACATTTTCCTCAAAGTATAATTTTTTGAAAGTACTAATGTTATTGTCTCCACTACAACAAAAACATACTTAATACCGTAATTTTGTCCTTGAAACATTTTATTGAAATACTGTAGAATTCCATTCATTCCTATGGAGGACTGCACATTCTGGGGAGTGCCAATATGGCTGACCAGTGGCTTCAAAGCCTCTCATTGGCCAATACATAGCATCAGCCAACCAGGGTTTTTATACATCATTGGTATCACTCAGTGACTCACCTAGGCTTGATACCCATCTTTGATCAGCAATGGCCAGCTCACTAACAGACTGCCTGGCACACTGATGCATTTATTTATGGTCACGTAACCTTGAGGCTCCTTCTCTGGTGTGGAGGTACGGCTACCTAACACGTTAATGATTTATGACGATGCAAATGTGGTCTTGCTGCACAGTCACCCCCGAGAGTGTGTGAGTAAGTGAGTGAGTGTGTGTGTGTTTGTGTATGTGAAATCAGTCCTACTTTAATGGTTTGTGTGTGTGTGACGTCAGACCTAATTTAATGCTAACGGAGCTAAGGAAAAAAAAAAAGACTCATAATTATGTGCTGGCTGTGCACCTGTCTGTTATGTTGTAAAACGGTAACTAGCTAGAGTGTTTGGACTGAGTCTTGCTACTCACATACTCATCTCAGATAACTTCAGACCTCAGTTGAAATACATTGAGTATTTCAGTAATTTTTTTTTAGATACATATTTTCTGTTAATTTCAGTATTTTTTTTATACTGCTCAAGACATGAATTTGACTGGTTGGTGAACATTTCGCTAATGAATGCGTATTTAACCCAGGTCTAGATATTATTAAGGTCTCAAAAAGACTCTCATAGTTGGATCTATCACATTGGCTTGATGCTTCACCCATCATTCCCCCCATTGACTCTCACTCCAGGGTGAAGTTGCCCCTAGATACAGATCTAGGATGAGCTTCCCCTCCCCCAATCCCAACCAAATCAAATCATAATCAAAATAAAATAAAAATATTTTATTGTCACGCTTCGTAAACAACAGGTGTAGACTAACAGTGAAATGCTTACTTACGGGTCCTTTTTCAACAATGCAGAGTTAAAGATAAAAATGTAAATAAAGATTTGAAATAGTGACACAAGGAATAAATACACAGTGATTAACAAATAACAATGACGAGTAAAAATAACATAGCTATATACAGGGAGTACCAGTACCGAGTCGATGTGAAGGGGTACGAGGTAGATAATAGACAATAGCAGCAGCGTGTAGCCATTTGATGAGCAATTTAGCAGTCTTGTTTAGCAGTCTTATGGCTTAGGGGTAGAAGCTGTTCTGGGTCCTGTTGGTTCCAGACTTGGTGCACTGGTACCGCATGCCGTGCGGTAGCAGAGAGAACAGTATGGCTTGGGTGGCTGGAGTCTGAAAATGTTTTGGGTCTTCCTCTGACACCGCCTGTTATAGAGGTCCTGGATGGCAGGGAGTTCGGCCCCAGTGATGTACTGGGCCGTACTCACCACCCTCTGTAGCGCCTTGCGGTCTGGTGCCTTGCAGTTAATTACTGTGTAAGTCTATGGAAGGGGGTGTGAACCATGACCCTCCTAGGTTTTGTATCGAAGTCAATGTACCAAGAGGATGATGGAAAGCAGCTGTCCTCTGGCTAAACCATAGTGCTACCCTAGAAGGTGCTGTTGAGGCTACTGTAGTTCATTGTGTTTTAATCAATTATTTGGTGATGTAAAGATATTTAGTATAGTTTTATCTAAAAAGGCTAACTTTTTTAATGTTTCACTATTTTTATTTTTATTACATTCACTGAGTAGGATGGTCCTCCCCTTCCTCCTCCGAGGAGCCTCCACTGGTGCACACACACACACACACACACACACACACACACACACACACACACACACACACACACACACACACACACACACACACACACACACACACACACACACACACCCCTCTGCATTACTTAACACCTGCAGGAACTGCCTTATGGGGGGACATTGAGCACTGCACACACTCCCTTATGGTTAACTCCCCAGTTCCTATCCCCTCTCCCTCCACTCCCCCCTTCCTGGTGGACAGCTCATGTATTATGTGGTGATTCTCTGGGCAGGCAGGCCGGTCCCATGGGGAGAATCATCCACACTGCACAGCGGGCTATAGCTACAGCCAGGTATACAGGTACAGGGTACTGTACGCCAGCAGAGCTGAGCAGAGCAGGTGGAGAGAGGAGGAAGACGGAGAGGCTCGGGAAGTGGGTCACCTTAGGAGAGGGCAGAGAGAGAGAGGGAGAGAGAGAAATAGGAATTGAAATTGAAATAGGAGCTGAGAATGAGTGTTTGTGTGATAGAGAAATTGAGAGAGGGAATGAAAGAGGGATAGCGATAGTGGGGTACTGAGGGAGTGTGTGTGTGAGATAGAGAAAGTGAGAGTCAGTGCTTGAAAGAGATTAGGCTACTTTTTCTAGTCTGGATAGCAAAAAGACGTAAGCTAGCCTGAGGGATGCAGCTTTATTAGATCAAAACCTGGCTTATGTTCCGGACCCCCCTGTCTCGGACCCACCAGACCTCCGGGGGGTAGGAGGACGGTCACCATGGTCCAGAGTGGCTCGCTAACTGGTCAGATGTCCTGTGGCCTTGGGGTCAGGCAGGGCTGGGGGGGCTCACTGAGGAGGAGACTGGCCTTCCGCAGGGTCAAGTGAGTACCCCCCCCATTTCTCTCTCTCTGTCTCTGTCTCTCTCTCTTTCTGCTATGGGACCCACAGGACTTGCACATTTGTATCCCAGCCAAGCACTAACCCAGTGGATTCAACTAATCGAGGGCTTGATGGTCAGTGGATGAGTTGAATCCAGCAGGTTAAGTGCTGGGCTGGTACACAAATGTGCAGTCGGGTGGGTTCCCAGGACTGATGTTGATGAATACTGATTTGCGGCACTGAACAACTCACTCACTTTACTGGACTGTTCTGAGGCTTAGACCTGTTATGGTGTTCGTTCAGAGAAAGCTGTTCAAATGATGCTGAATATTAGCTCATGGTTGTTGTGTTATTGTTAAATATGTGTTGTGTGTACTTTATGATTACGCACCTTGGTAAGGGTCTTTACCAGGTCATTTGGATATGTCAGTCACGGTTTATTTATATGGCCGGGAAGATACCAGTATTGCGATACTCATTAGTATCGTGGCAAGGAAACAAAACACGAAGCAGATTTAACTTCTTTAGGAAAACAGCCCTAATGTTGGAAACAAACATCATTATGTTATCCAGAGTCACATGTATTTATTTTCCTAGCTATAGCACACAATATTTGACATACAGCAGGTTTTTAAAGGACCAAAGAGTTTGGTCTGCTTTGTGTTTTCATTTTTTCTCCATTGGAAGAAATATTTTGCGATACTGGTATTGTCACAGCCCTATTTATTTATATTCGATTGCCATGGTATCCTCTGTAACTCAGTTGGTAGAGCATGGCTCTTGCAACGGCAGGTTAGTGGGTTTGATTCCCAGGACCACCCATTTGTTGAAGAAAAATGATGCACCCATGACTGTAAGTCGCTTTAAATAAAAGCATCTGCTAAATGGCAGATTAAATTATCATAAATTAGCTTGAATACAACTGGACGAATGAATGTGTTGAGTGGTGTTGTCCTTTGAATTATGAATTGAGTGCCATGATATCTTATAGTGCCATGAGTATTCACTCCCAAAAAATTATAGTTTTTTCTATAAGCTCTAAAACATGTCATTTTACTTTCTTACAGGTCAGACAGTGGGGCGGGCAAGCTGAGGTAAGAATTGGCACTTTATTTTTTTTAAATCCCTGATTTTTTGTGCTGAGAATGTGCTAAAAGATGGTTGCTGAATCATGACTTCTGCTCCAAGGTGGTGAAAACACCATTGTTTTAGCTGCCGGACAAACTACCTGTCATTGTGTGAAGAATATTCAGCCTTTTGAATTTTGTCGAGCTGGCTGTTTCTGGTGTTTTGTAAGGTCCAGGTGCTGTTTCACCTTGGACGACCTGAACGTACATTTGTGTGTTTGTGAGTGTGTTTGAACATAGTCTTGTTGATAGGCAGAGCCGTGCTCGTTAGAGAGAGTGTTCATTGTGGAAGCACCAGAATGGTTATTCAAAGTTTAAGCAATATTTTATTACCATTCTAGAGCATGCGAGCCCACCTTCCTGTGTGTCCATGTTTGTTGTATTAAGGTTATCTGTGGCCTTGAGTACTACAACCATTTTATAGTTATATTATTCAGTCTCCTCAAACAGTCTTATAATCATGCATCCCTGGATCGACTCTGAAGTGCTCAAGAGACTCGCCAACACAACACAACAGAACATCTGACTGAACCCTATACAGCCCCTGCCAACCTGGGTCACCAAACCCTGACCTATGACCCTTTGACCTTATGTGTCACAGTCATCGGGCCTCAGAAGGAGAGAGGGAGCTCCGGGGTGAGGTTTCCTGTAGGTACAGATCAGCCTCCCCTCCCACAATCCTAACCTTAATCATTAGCAGGAAAAAAGCTAAATTGACCCAAGATTAGTGTCTAGGGACAACTTAACCCTAACCCTAGATGAAAGGAGACACCCTGGCATCTGGCGTCCTCTACTGGGCCAGACTGTCTCACACATAAATACGTCATCACAGGAATAGGAGCTGGTCACGGTACACATACTACACAAGGTGCATCTCAATAGTCTATAAAGTAGCATCCTCACCTCCTCTCCTTTCCTTCATCTGCCCTGATTGTTAAAAAATTAAACAGGTGAGAGCAGAAGGCGTTCCCTAATGCTTTCACCTATCCTGGGTTTGGTGATCAGTGCAGAATAGAATAGAATGGAACTGTATTGTCCATTGTAGGGAAGAGCAGTAAAGCCTGAGAGGTAAACAACATAGGACAAACGAGTGAGACCCAATGAAAGGAAGTCGCTTAGGGAGATAGCAGAGAAAGGGGAGAAGAGTGGAAGGAAAGGGGGAAAAAGAAATGGTCAAACCAATGACATTTAAAGGCGTAGAAGAAGAAGTGCTTCAACAGAGAACTGCTTAGATGCTGCGCTCGCTTGAGATTGAGACCACTCACAAGTCGTATCTTTTTAAACCAGAAAGGCTTGTTAAACACTGGTTTCATTTTACCATCCCCAGTCCCTCCTGAAATGTAACGCACAACCACTAATGAATAAAACGGTAAATGTACTGTTTTGATTCACTATTGTTTCACTTCACTGATTCAGTCTGTACCAATGATGTTTGTATACATCATTGGTCTGGACATGTCTTCATTAAAACCATTTGTGCCTATGTTTATCTTTAGCCGTGTGCTAAGGCGTCTCGCTCATTGCCTGAATTAATTAGGCACTAATGACTGTGACTAGGTCTCAGCTCTATAAGGGCCTATAACACATTTTTCTGGTTTAAGACGGTAGCAGAGAAAACATGGAACATGGTGTAATCATTTTCAGTTGTGTTGAACAGTAAAGGCAATTTTTCCATTAGTGTGCATTAGGGCTGACCCCAATTAGTCAACTGGTCGATTGTTTGGTCGATAGGCTGTTGGTCGTCCAATATCTTTTTTAGTCGAGCAGTAGCAAATATATATATACACTGTTCGATTTTAATCTATATATAATCTATTCTATTTTATGGCACACGAGACACCTGTCTTATTCGCGCCCATCTCAGTGAACTAATCCATTGCGGAGGCTGAGACTAATCCTATTGCGGAGGCCGCAGGGATGGTACAGTCCAAGAAGAAGGGGAGTGTGGCTGCACAATGCATGTCACTCTCCAGAATGCGCTCTCTCCTGCCAATTTGTGCACATTCATTGTTTCATAACTTCATTGTGTGAATTGTTTGCGTTTGATTGTTAGTGTCTATCAATTCCTCATTACATACAGTGCATTCAGAAAGTATTCAAACCCCTTGACCTTTTCCAGATCTTGTTACGTTACAGCCTTATTCTAAAATTGATTTTTTTTTTATCTCATCAAGCTACACACAATACCCCATAATGACATTTTTGCAACAAAAAAAAATACTGAAATATCAAATTTACATAAGTGTTCAGACCCTTTACTTAGTACTTTGTTGAAGCACCTTTGGCAGCGATTACAGCCTTGAGTCTTCTTGGGTATGACGCTACAAGCTTGACACACCTGTATTTGGGTAGTTTCTCCCATTCTTCTCTGCAGATCCTCTCAAGCTCTGTCAGTTTGGATGGGGAGCGTCGCTGCACAGCTATGTTCAGGTCTTTCCAGAGATGTTTGATCGGGTTCAAGTCCGGGCTCTGGCTGGGCCACTCAAGGACATTCAGAGACTTGTCCCGAAGCCACTCCTGCGTTGTCTTGGATGTGTGCTTAGGGTCATTGCCCTGTTGGAAGGTGAACCTTTGCCCCAGTCGGAGGTCCTGAGCGCTCTGGAGCAGGTTTTCATCAAGGATCTCTCTGTACTTTGCTCCGTTCATCTTTCCCTCGGCTAGTCTCCCAGTCCCTGCCGCTGAAAAACATCCCCACAGCATGATGCTGCCACCACCATGCTTCACCGTGGGGATGGTGCCAGGTTTCCTCCAGACGTGACGCTTAGCATTTAGGCCAAAGACTTCAATCTTGGTTTCATCAGACCAGAGAATCTTGTTTCTCATGATCTGAGAGTCCTTTAGGTGCCTTTTGGCAAACACAAAGCTGACTGTCATGTGCCTTTTACTGAGGAGTGGCTTCCGTCTGGCCACTCTACCATAAAGGCCTGATTGGTGGAGTGCTGCAGAGATGGTTGTCCTTCTGGAAGGTTCTCCCATCTCCACAGAGGAACTCTGGAGCTCTGTCAGAGTGACCATTGTGTTCTTGGTCACATACCTGACCAAGGCCCTTCACCCCCGATTGCTCAGTTTGGCCGGTAGGCCAGGTAATGTCAGTTATTAAATAAATGTGCCCATTTGGGGATTTGATAGTATTTCTGATTGACTTAACGCACCACCACTAATGAGCTGTGGAGCTTCTCAAAGTAATGTTTTCTTCACCTCAAACAGCAAGCAAACAAAGTCAGATTTTACATCCATTGAGAATGACAATAGTTCCTCAGTGTATTTGAAAAATCTTTCCAGCTCTCTCCCTTTCGATAACCATTCAGCGTGAAAGGGAAAAATGTAATGCTCTGATCCAGTGGAAATGTCATAAAATAGGTATACCTGATTACTTCTTATCCCTTGCGCAAATAGCCTACAGCTGTGTCAGAGCTCACTGGCGCAGGAAACTGAGTGCCCAGAATAATTTATACAATGTTGCAAGTTTGTTAGCACGAGCTTCAGGCCGGACCCAAGTTAATAGTTGATACAATGTTGCAAATTTGTTGCAAACAGGCCATGCGTAGCCAATGTGATTTATAGGATATTTATTTTAATCAGGATATTTTCTACCTGCAGGCTGCAATGTTTTTTTTTGTTGGCTTTATAGGCAATTTTTACATAGTTGGCAATGGCAATAGAAGTTACTTTTTAGGTTTGTATCATTTTCATTTAGATTTGGATATAATTTTGATGAACCAAATGTCATGAGCACTCTCTCTCCCTGGTAGCAACATTAATTGCATTCAATTATCTTCCACTCTGCTCACCTCCCTCTCTCTACTCAGCCTAACTAGCTCCACCTGCCCTGCTCTGCTCTTGTTACCTGGCCAGCTGCACTGCATTTCCCACTCACCATCCTCACCTTGCCTCACTCTGTTCTAATTACTCTGCCAGCTGAACTGCATTTCCCCACTACCTCTCCCAGTATATCAAGCCCTGGTTTTCAGCCAAGCCCTGTCAGATCGTCTTCAAACCCGGACCAGTAACCTGCCTGTCTGCGCTCTGACTCCTGTTTGTGATACCGATCCTTTCTTGACTGCCTCCTTGTTCTACTGCCCCGTCTATCCCAACCTGCCTTCTGGACCTCGACTACTCTCCGATCTTCAGCCCCTCCGGTAACTCGTTTCTGCCTTCTGTCTCTCACCACGATATTTGCCCAGCCCTGATCTGTACTTCTGCCTGCCATTCATATTGCTGTTGTGTGTGTGTGTTCCCCCAGGTCTCCGACCACCAGATGAGCGTGCCCAGACGTTTCACCACCCTCAGCCCGATACGCCGCTCCATCACTGGGGAACACACACACTAAGCACTTGGACTGGACACCCCCGGACATTTGGTGACCCCCGGAGCACAGGTACCCACAGGAGGACCCTGAAAGACCCCTGACCCCCCTGGGACTCCTCTTCCCGCCTGTAACCTTGAATAAAGAACTCTGAATTTGAACTTGCGCTCTTGGGTCCTCTTCTGTTCGTGACAGAACGATCTGACCATCATGGACCCAGCGCACTCCCTGACCACGATGGAGGAAGAGCCAGAGAGGACTGCCCTACAGCGACTGGAACGCTCTGAGGAGACATAAATCGGATGGCTGGCGACATCGCTTCCCTTCTCCAGCTATTCAACCAGCAGCAACAACAGTTCCAACTGCAGCAACAACAGCTAGCCCAAGCCCTGCAACTACTCTCAAGCCCGGCTACTCCACCTGCACCCCCCTGGTCCTTTTGTTCCTGTACCACCGATACTCCTTCATCCCTCCGCTGGAGGTCCCAATGCTGCAGGCCCGGCAGTGCTGCCACCAGATCCCCACGCTCCTGAACCAAGGATTGGGAACCCGGAACGTTTTGATGGCAACCAGAAGCAAGTAAGACCATTCTTGAGCAGCTGCCGAATCCAGTTTGCACTACAGCCCAGGACTTTCTCAACAGAGGGAGCCAAGGTGGGGTATGTCATCACACATCTCACCGGTCGAGCTCGGTTGTGGGGAACGGCGGAATTCGACCGGCAAACCCCAGCCTGTGCCTCCTTCAGTGCCTTTGAGGAGGAGATGTTAAAGGTCTTTGACCTAGGCTCGCCAACAGCCGAAGCGTCACAAGCTCTGCTCACCATCCGTCAGGGCAATCGGACAGTGGCAGACTTCTCCATTGACTTTCGTACCCTGGCCAGTCAAAGCTCGTTTAACCCAGAGGCACTGGTGCAAGCCTTCCTCCATAGCCTGGCGGACTATATCAAGGACGAGCTTGTTTCCCATGACCCGCCCTCAACGCTTGATGCCGCCATTGACCTTGCCGTTCGCATTGACCGCCGTATACAGACCCGGAGGAGGGAGAAGGGCCGTCTCAGTCAACCTGCCATCCGTACTCGGGGTCGATACCGCTTCTGTCCAGCCCCTGCCTGTCAAGTCCCATAGCCAACTCAATCAGCCTGAGCCCATGGAGATTGGCCGTGCCTCTCTGACTCCCGAGGAGCGTCGGCGCCGTCTAAGCTCCAACCTTTGCCTCTACTGTGGTGGCGAGAATCACCGTGTCGCTACTTGTCCGGCAAAAGCCGCAGCTCACCAGGTGTAGGGGAGATCCGGGTGAGCTCAACAAGCCTTCAGTCTCCCTCCATCCGAAAGACCCTGCTTCATCTCCGCCTTCAGCTTTCTGACAAGACTCATACATTGGCCGCCCTTGTGGATTCCGGGCCGAAGCAAACATCATGGACCCTGAGCTTGCACAGCAACTGGGCGTGAACCATCATCAACTGACACAACCCATTCCTGCACGAGCCCTGGATGGGCATCATCTTGGCACTGTCACTCATATCTCCGCCCCTGTGACAATCCTGCTGTCAGGAAACCACCAGGAGTCCATCCAGTTTCACCTCCTACACTCACCTGGCCAACCACTCATTCTTGGATACCCGTGGCTCCGTCAGCACAACCCCCACATCGACTGGGAGACAGGAACAGTCCGTGAGTGGGGAAGGAGTTGTCACCAGACCTGTTTAAGGGGGCCACCCTGCCCGTTCACCGGGAAGGATCTAGCGCTACCTCCGACATATCCAATGTTCCGGCCTGTTACCACAGCCTGAAAGAGGTGTTCAACAAATCCAAGGCGACATCTCTACCCCCACACAGACCCTATGACTGCGCGATTGATCTCCTGCCTGGCACAGCACCTCCCAAGGGTCGTCTGTATTCACTGTCAGCCCCGGAAAGAAGGGCCATGGAGGACTACATTAATGACTCTCTTGCCTCCGGGATAATTAGACCGTCGTCTTCCCCCGCAGGAGCGGGATTCTTCTTTGTCGGCAAGAAGGACGGTTCTCTTCGTCCATGCATAGATTACCGGGGTCTGAACGACATCACGGTTAAGAATCGCTACCCACTGCCCTTACTTTCGTCTGCCTTCGAACTGCTGCAGGGAGCCACTGTATTCACTAAGCTGGACCTTCGCAATGCCTACCATCTGGTGCGGATGAGGGAGGGAGACGAATGGAAGACAGCGTTCAACACACCAACCGGCCACTATGAATATCTCGTCATGCCCTTCGGCCTCACCAATGCCCCAGCAGTTTTTCAAGCCCTAGTGAATGATATCCTCAGGGACATGCTAAATACGTTCGTATTTGTGTACCTTGACGATATTTTAATATTCTCAAAGACTCTGTCAGAACACACGCACCACGTCCGGTTGGTCCTGCGCCGCCTGCTGGAGAACTCTCTTTTCGTGAAGGCAGAGAAGTGCGAGTTCCATGCCAAGACCGTTTCATTCCTGGGGTATGTGGTGACCGAGGGCAGCATTCAGATGGATCTCACGAAGGTGTCGGCTGTCACTTCCTGGCCAGTTCCTGAGTCTCGGAAGAAGTTGCAACAGTTCCTGGGCTTTGCCAACTTTTATAGGAGATTCATCAGAAACTATAGCACAGTGGCTGCACCCCCTCACGGCGCTAACCAGCACTAAACAACCGTACCAATGGACATCAGCTGCTGATAAGGCCTTCAATATCCTCAAGACATGTTTCACTTCTGCTCCCATCCTCCAGATGCCAGATGCAGCAAGGCAGTTTGTGGTGGAGGTAGATGCTTCGGACGTGGGAGTGGGTGCAGTGCTTTCTCAAAGAGCAGCTGAGGATGGCAAGATGCACCCCTGTGCCTTCTACTCCCGTCGGCTAACCCCTGCCGAATGCAACTACGACATTGGGAACCGCGAGCTGTTGGCTGTCAAGCTCGCCCTTGAAGAATGGCGGCACTGGTTAGAGGGGTCAAAGGAACCATTCGTAGTGTGGACAGACCACAAGAACCTGGAGTATATCCAAACAGCCAGGAGGCTGAACTCCCGTCAACAGCGGTGGTCTCTGTTCTTTACGCGCTTCAATTTCACGCTCTCCTACCGCCCGGGATCTCGCAACATCAAACCTGATGCTCTTTCCCGGATGTTTCAGAAGGACGAGACCACCGCCATGACAGCTCCCATTCTTCCCAGCCACTTGGTCGTAGCGGCCCTCACCTGGGAGATCGAGAAGCAGGTCATGGAGGCTCTTCGGGACCAGCCAGGTCCAAGCACCAGCGCCCCCAACCGTCTGTTTGTTCCAGCAAATCTCAGGTCACCTGTGATTCAGTGGGGGCACGAATCCCGTCTGGCCTGTCATCCCGGCATCACTCGCACCCTTCATCTGGTCCGCCAGCGGTTCTGGTGGCGGGGGATGAGACGGGATGTCCGAGAATTCATCCGAGCTTGTCCCACTTGTAACCGAAACAAGACTCCCAACCAGCCTCCTGCTGGGTTGCTGCAACCCCTACTCATACCCAAGAGGCCCTGGTCCCACGTTTCACTGGACTTTGTTACGGGCCTTCCGCCCTCTGACGGACACACAGTCATCCTTACCATTGTTGACCGCTTTAGTAAGATGACCCACTTCGTGCCCCTTCCCAAACTACCCTCTGCTAAAGAGACCTCCCAGGTGGTCCTGGAACATGTGTTTCGTATCCATGGCCTACCCCAGGATATAGTGTCAGACCGGGGCCCGCAATTCTCAGCAACCTTTTGGAAGGAGTTCTGTCATCTCCTTGGGGCCACCGCCAGCCTATCGTCTGGATTCCACCCGCAGTCAAACGGCCAGACTGAACGCATGAACCAGGAGCTGGAGAAGGCACTGAGGTGTGTGGCTTCCCAAAATCCCCGGGCCTGGGCTCAACACCTGCTCTGGGTGGAATATGCCCATAATTCACTCACCAGTTCCTCCACCGGGCTCTCCCCCTTTCAGTGTGTCTACGGGTATCAACCTCCACTGTTTGCCAGCCAGGAGGCGGATGCCACCTGTCCGTCTGCTCTTGCGTATGCCCGCCGCTGCCGCCGCACTTGGGCCCAGGCTCGCACTGTGCTCCTGAAGTCTGGAACCAGCTACGCCGTCGGTGCCAACCGACGGAGGACCCCAGCACCTACTTACCGGGTTGGTCAGAAGGTCTGGCTGTCTGCCCGGGATCTGCCGCTGCGGGTTGTATCACGTAAAGCTGGCCCCTCGCTTCATTGGTCCTTTTCCTGTGCAGAAAGTCATCAGTCCAACGGCGGTCCGACTTCAGTTGCCCGCTTCCATGCGGGTCCACCCCACCTTCCACGTCTCCAAGGTCAAGCCGGTCCATGAAAGTCCCCTGGTCCCTGCAGCTCCGGCGCCACCTCCTCCGCGCCTCGTAGATGGCGGTCCTGTCTTCACCGTCCGGCGGCTGCTCCGCTCTAGGCGAAGGGGTAGGGGTCTCCAGTACCTCGTTGATTGGGAGGGATATGGTCCAGAGGAGAGGACCTGGATCCCGGCCAGGAGGATAGTGGACCGGACCCTTATCACTGACTTCCACCGACTACATCCTGATCAGCCTGCAATCCGTAGGGGCCGTCCAAGAGGGGTTCCTAGCCGTCCGGCCCGCCCTGCTCCTGTCTCAGTGCCTGTCCTGTCTCCCGACCGTGACCCTCCAGCTCCTTCTGAGGATGAGGAGATTCACTCGGACCGCTCGGAGGAGTTCTGACCCGCCGCCTGCTCCCCTCCACCCTCCCGGCATGATGTTGTTCTTGGGACTTCTGGGGCCGTCCCTTGGAGGGGGGGTCCTGTCATGAGCACTCTCTCTCCCTGGTAGCAACATTAATTGCATTCAATTATCTTCCACTCTGCTCACCTCCCTCTCTCTACTCAGCCTAACTAGCTCCACCTGCCCTGCTCTGCTCTTGTTACCTGGCCAGCTGCACTGCATTTCCCACTCACCATCCTCACCTTGCCTCACTCTGTTCTAATTACTCTGCCAGCTGAACTGCATTTCCCCACTACCTCTCCCAGTATATCAAGCCCTGGTTTTCAGCCAAGCCCTGTCAGATCGTCTTCAAACCCGGACCAGTAACCTGCCTGTCTGCGCTCTGACTCCTGTTTGTGATACCGATCCTTTCTTGACTGCCTCCTTGTTCTACTGCCCCGTCTATCCCAACCTGCCTTCTGGACCTCGACTACTCTCCGATCTTCAGCCCCTCCGGTAACTCGTTTCTGCCTTCTGTCTCTCACCACGATATTTGCCCAGCCCTGATCTGTACTTCTGCCTGCCATTCATATTGCTGTTGTGTGTGTGTGTTCCCCCAGGTCTCCGACCACCAGATGAGCGTGCCCAGACGTTTCACCACCCTCAGCCCGATACGCCGCTCCATCACTGGGGAACACACACACTAAGCACTTGGACTGGACACCCCCGGACATTTGGTGACCCCCGGAGCACAGGTACCCACAGGAGGACCCTGAAAGACCCCTGACCCCCCTGGGACTCCTCTTCCCGCCTGTAACCTTGAATAAAGAACTCTGAATTTGAACTTGCGCTCTTGGGTCCTCTTCTGTTCGTGACACCAAATTACAATTATTTTGAAATACGAAGACATTATTATTGTAACGTAGACGCTGGGAGTCGAGAAGCAGGTGCAGTTGGTAAGTTTAATATAACAAAGAACATGGAACGTCTTGTAGCGTCTTGACATGAAACACAGAAACAATACTGCCTGTGGAAAGAACCTAAGGGAGTGCCAGATAAAGGGGAGGTAATGAGTGAGGTAATGGAGTCCAGGTGTGCCTCATGATGAAGCGCAGGTATGCGTAATGATTGATGCCAGGTGCGAGTTATGATGGTTACCAGGACCGGTGGTTAGTAAACCGGCAACGCCGAACGCCGGAGAGGAGGAGCGGGAGTAGACGTGACAATTATAAATTAATTTAAACTGTTCCATGAAAATTTGCAATATGAAAACCAGAACTGGCACGCAGATCGGTAGAAATGGTAAGATAAATTGGCATTCCACATGAGAAGGTTTGCCCCTGGTGTAGCCTATTACCGGCATCTTCAGGAGAGTAAAGGCAGAATCTGCGAAAGCCAGTAGGAGTGGGAGGAGGATGGTTGGGATATATTATTTTATTTTCTTCTGGTTATCTTGATCTCTGGCTCACTCTTCAGTCATTTGTGTCTTATTTCATCAAACAGTGAGCTTAAAGAATCAGACAAGCGCAATGCATATATAGTTGATTTTATTAAAACACATAGGACTTGTCTATAAATGGAAAAATACATGTTTTATATTTATTTAGACCAATCGATTGGTCGAAAGAACAGATGACTTTCGGTCGACCAAGATTTTTTTTTGTCGTTTGATAGTGTGTGTGAGCGAGCAAGAGAGGGAGAAATAGTGAGTGAGAAAGAAAGGTTGCCAGGGCCAGAGAGAGGGGTATATGAGAACGAAAAAGAGAGTCACAGGGAAAGTGAGAGACGGCCAGAAAAACAGAACCAGGCTCACAGGCTGGCTCCTTCTGCCTCCTTCTGCCTTTTGGCTCGTTTGTTCTCCTCAGCTGATCTAATTGGCCAAGCACCTTTGAAAAATGCCCTGACACACTTATATGGCAGCCAGATCCCTCTCTCTCCAGGGAAACAGAGATTTCCTGGTGAATTCCACAAGAACTAGGTGTGCGTGTGTGTGTGTTTGTGTGTGTGTGTGTGAGAGAGAGAGAGAGAGAGCTAGTGCATAAGTGTGTGTCTCTGTGTCTCGTGTGTGTTTCTGTGTGAGCGAGAGCATGTATGCAAACATGTGTGCATGTCTGTGTGTGTGTGTCTGTTCAGGGCTCTCTGTTCAGAGGTCAGAGTGTTGTTTGGGGGCTCTGAGGATGTAGAGGGTGCTGCAGGGATGCAGCAGCAGTGGGGTGTCATATTACCATGTCTGATGATTCATCACCACCATACTGCAGAATGCAGCAGACCAGGGTGATCTGAATCTCTCTACACACTCACACACACAGATACGCATGCACATACCTACACAACACACATACAGTTGAAGTCGGAGTTTACATATACCTTAGCCAAACACATTTAAACTCAGTTTTTCACAATTCCTGACATTCAATCCTAGTAAAAATTCCCTGTCTTAGGTCAGTTAGGATCACCACTTTATTTTAAGAATCTCCCACAATAAGTTAGGTGAATTTTGGCCCATTCCTCCTGACAGAGCTGGTGTAACTGAGTCAGGTTTGTAGGCCTCCTTGCTCGCACACGCTTTTTCAGTTCTGCCCACACATTTTCTATAGGATTGAGGTCAGGGCTTTGTGATGGCCACTCCAACACCTTGACTTTGTTGTCCTTAAGCCATTTTGCCACAACTTTGGAAGTATGCTTGGGGTCATTGTCCATTTGGAAGACCCATTTGCGACCAATCTTTAACTTCCTGACTGATGTCTTGAGATGTTGCTTCAATATATCGACATAATTTTCCTTCCTCATGATGCCATCTATTTTGTGAAGTGCACCAGTCCCTCCTTCAGCAAAGCACCCCCACAGCATCATGAAGCCACTGCTCCAAAACCGCCATAAAAAAGCCAGACTACGGTTTGCAACTGCACATGGGGACAAAGATCTTACTTTTTGGAGAAATGTCCTCTGGTCGGATGAAACAAAAATAGAACTGTTTGGCCATAATGACCATCGTTATGTTTGGAGGAAAAAGGGGAAGACTTGCAAGCCGAAGAACACCATCCCAACCGTGAAGCACTGGGGTGGCAGAAAAGCAGAAAATGTGTGGGCAGAACTGAAAAAGCGTGTGCGAGCAAGGAGGCCTACAAACCTGACTCAGTTACACCAGCTCTGTCAGGAGGAATGGGCCAAAATTCACCTAATTTATTGTGGGAAGCTTGTGGAAGGCTACCCGAAACGTTTGACCCAAGTTAAACAATTTAAAGGCAATGCTACCAAACTAATTGAGTGTATGTAAACTTCTGACCCACTGGGAATGTGATGAAAGAAATAAAAGCTGAAATAAATCATTCTCTCTACTATTATTCTGACATTTCACATTCTTAAAATAAAGTGGTGATCCTAACTGACCTAAGACAGGGAATTTTTACTAGGATTAAATGTCAGGAATTGTGAAAAACTGAGTTTAAATGTATTTGGCTAAGGTGTATGTAAACGTCCAACTTCAACTGTACTTTTGTTCCTGTTTCCTCCAGCATCTTCACAAGGTCCTTTGCTGTTGTTCTGGGATTGCTTTGCACTTTTCGCACCAAAGTATGTTCATCTCTAGGAGACAGAACGTGTCTCCTTCCTGAGCGGTATGACGGCTGCGTGGTCCCATTGTGTTTATACTTGCGTACTATTGTTTGTACAGATGAACGTGGTACCTTCAGGTGTTTGGAAATTGCTCCCAAGGATGAACCAGACTTGTGGAGGTCTACAATTTTTCTTTTGATTTTCCCATGATGTCAAGCAAAGAGGCACCGAGTTTGAAGGTAGGCCTTGAAATACATCCACAGGTACACCTCCAATTGACTCAAATGATGTCAGTTAGCCTATCAGAAGCTTCTAAAGCCATGACATTATTTTCTGGAATTTTCCAAGCTGTTTAAAGGCACAGTCAACTTAGTGTATGTAAACTTCTGACCCACTGGAATTGTGATACAGTGAATTATAAGTGAAATAATCTGTCTGTAAACAATTGTTGGAAAAATTACTTGTGTCATGCACAAAGTAGATGTCCTAACCGACTTGCCAAAAGTATAGTTTGTTAACAAGAAATTTGTAGAGTGGATGAAAAACAAGTTTTAATGACTCCAACCTAAGTGTATGTCAACTTCCGACTTCAACTGTAGGTGTGCTCATAGCACTCACATAGGCACACACACGCACTTCACTAGAGCCAGACAAAATGAAGAGGTTTACGAGGAGAAAGAGTTAAAGCTCCGGTTCACGTTTCTCTGTTCACGTTTTTCTCTTTCTCATGCTGGCCCATCACTTTCTTTTCTTGTCTTTCGCTTAACTCCTCTCTCCATCTCACACTAATTCCCTCAGCCTCTCCTTCAGCCTCTCTTCCCCTGACTTTGATGTGCTCATTTAGATGAAGGTGCTAGATAGCGTATAATTAGGATACTAATTATAGTCTTCCAGAATGACTAATGTCTTGGTAGCTTCACTTTAATGTGTTGGTGGTGTTGTGAGAGAAACTGTGTGCTGTGCTGAATAGTGACAACCGGAGTAAGGTGGAGTTTCCCCTATATGCTGACCTTGGGTCAGTTTTGCATTTCCGTCACTAATGGTTTAGGTTAGCAGAGGCTTATTGACGGAGGCTGATCCTAGATCTGTACCTAATGGAAACTTCATCCTGGAGAAGTGACAACCTTTCTATGGGAGGCCCGGTACAGATTGTAGAAGAGCAGATGCTAGGCTAAGGGATTAGCACCACAGCCTAGCGGCTCGGCTTTGGATGCTAACCGAGCCTGACAGGCACGCCTGTCACCTGACCCCTCACGCCGCCCACTCATTGGACGGCCGGTATCAAGCAGCATGTGGCTAAAAATACCAAATAAGGTGATAGAGGGGAGGGAGGGTCAATGTGAGGTGCTGTGGGGCCTGGCCGTGTGAGCTCTGGCTTGGTGTGTGTGTGTGTGTGTGTGTGTGTGTGTGTGTGTGTGTATCTGTACAAGTGTTGTAGTTTTGTGTTTTGACTTTCCTTGCAAAAATGTGTACTTTTTGTGTCCCTGTGCCTGTACTAAACTGTGTGTGTGTGTTTCCCTGCTGTGCTGCTCAAAGCACAGGAAGCTGTGTGTGCGCAGAAATAGCTGTGCGTGTGTGGGGAGAGCACTTGGCTCACAGTGAGCTCAGCCACATCTCCAGAGACCAAGCACAGGAAATAAACAGGCCCGCATCCAGGACTACAATTACACTGAATATACAGCAGCACTGTAGGCTGGCTAGCACAGTCACCTTGCAAGGCATATTCCACTGGTACCAAGGATGTATAAACTCCCTGTGAATATAATGTAGTCGTACCTGTTTTTTGGGGACATTCATGTCATCAATATGTTGCTAACTACAGAGCCTTCAGAAAGTACACCCCTTAACTTTTTCCACATTTTGTTGTATTACATCCTGAATTTAAAATGTATTAAATTGAGATTTTTTGTCACTGACCCATGGGGCGGCGCACAATTGGCCCAGCGTCGTCCAGGGTAGGGGAGGGAATGGCCGGCAGGGATGTAGCTCAGTTGGTAGAGCATGGCGTTTGCAACGCCAGGGTTGTGGGTTCGATTCCCACGGGGGGCCAGTATAAAAAATAATGTCAAAAAAACAACAACAAAAAACATTGTATGCACTCACTAACTGTAAGTCGCTCTGGATAAGAGCGTCTGCTAAATGACTGAAAATGAAAGAAAAAAAAATGAAAATGATCTATACACAATACACCATAATGTCTTGTGTCAATAAGTTTTCAACCCCTTTGTTATGGCAAGCCTAAATAATTTCAGTAGTAAAGATGTGCTTAACAAATCGCATAATAAATTGCATGAACTCATTCTGTGTTCAATAATAGTGGTTAACATGATTTTTGAATAACTACCCCATCTCTGTACCCCACACATACAATTATCTGTAAGTTCCCTCAATCGAGTCGTGAATTTCAAGCATAGATTCAACCACAAAGACCAGAGAGGTTTTTCAATGCCTCGCAAAGAAGTGCACTGATTGGTAGGTGTACAAAAATGTATAAATCAATACACTCAATACAGGCATCCTTTGAGGGGAAGGAGAAGAAGGAAACTGCTCAGGGATTTCATCATGAGGCCATTGGTGATTTTAAAACCGTTACAGAGTTTAATGGTTGTGATATGAGAAAACAACATTGTAGTTACTCCAAAATACTAACCTAAATGTAAAGAGAAGGAAGCCAGTACAGAATAAAAAATATTGCAAAGCATGCATCCTGTTTGCAACAAATAACTTATGTAATACTGCAAAACATATGGCAAATAAATTAACTTTTGGTCCTGGATACAAAGCGTTATGTTTGGGGCAAATCCAACACAACACATCACTATGCACCACTCTTCATATTTTCAAGCATGTTGGTGGCTGCATCATGTTATGGGTATAAACAGAATACTGCTATGAGCACAGGCAAAATCCTAGAGGAAAACCTGGTTCAGTCTGCTTTCCAACAGACACTGGGAGACGAATTCACCTTTCAGCAGGACAATAACCTAAAACACAAGGCCAAATCTACACTGGAGTCAGAGAATGTGAGCGGAGCGGGAGTGGAGCGAGGAGCAGAGGGTGCCCAATCTGCCTGGAACGTGGGGCGAGTTTCCCAAAGGGTGGAGCGTCGGCCTTCTCGCCCGCTCCAATTTCACTCCAGTACCGCTCCAGTAGTGCTCACTTCACGGATTCAGGGCATGCCTGGCCCAGCATGCATTTGTAGGCTACTTGTGTGCTGCTATAGGTCCTTGCTTTAGCTACTGTCATGGAGTTCGCTAAATATGTTCATAAAGAAACAGATAAAACACAAAGATGAGGAGGACCAAGAGCAAGAGAGGGAGTGGGGTGATGTAGTGTCCACAACTAAAAAATCATTGTGGAATCTGAAGAGACTCATATCCCGAAAGCATGATGGTGTAGTAAGTGCACATGCTAACATAAAGGAGCAAGGTGGATAGCTAGCTAAGTGTCATTGAAGCAAAGTATTTATAAACTATGAATCAGATCTCTTTAGATGTTCTTTGGGCCTACCTATAAAAAACAAGTAAAAAAAAACATTTGGTTCCATGATCTAGCCCTGTTTATTATTAATATTTGAATAATTGAAAAGGCCATCATAATTCATGTTTTGTGGAGATCATATGACAAATACATTTCAATGTATTATCACGCCGATTTAGGCCTATATTAAACGTAGGCTACATGTCTGGTTAGGCCTATATCCATGACTTTGTCTTATTTTGGTGCTAATTTAAGGTAGGCTATCATTAGGCTAATTAAGCTTTAATTTGTATTTATAGAAAAAGAGACGCAGCAGCAACGAACTTTGCAGGAGAAAGACACATTCCAAGATGACTTTGCTGCACGTAAAGCCCCAGCAGTGTCGCGGGAGAGTAAGAGGCAATTGGATGAGGCTTTCTTGAAAATGGTTTACTTGGACTATGAGCCCCTAACTAAGGGAGAATGGGAAGAGATGCGGTACTTTGCAAGTGCAGCTCAACCAGGCTACACAATGCCTTGCTATAGTATGGTCCGAGACACCCTCATGCTCTATGCCCTGCAAGAAATGGATGCCAAGCTGAGAGACCTATTGCAACTAGGTGATGGTTTCGTTGTGTCAACTGACATTTGGATTAGCAGAAGTTTCCTGGGGATTGTCGCCAGTTTCATTGACGGAAAATATAAAGGCCACACAGTGTTTTTGAGCTCCGAGCACATACAAGGACACCACACAGCAGAGGTCATTTACCACAAATATGAAAGTGTCCTGAGGAACTGGAACGTGCAGCGGCAAGTAAAACGAGTGGTGACTGACAGCGCAAGCAACATGGTCAAGGCCTTCAACCTACCTGGTTTTGAGGAGACCAATGACAATGGCCAGGAGGAAGATGAGACATCCGACACAGAGGAGGAGGGTGCATCACCTGCGCTCTCACAGTTCCAAACTGAACATTTAGCCAACAACGTGGACATAATGGTAAACCAGTACTTCACAGAGTGAAATCTCCATTTACTGTGACCAATTCACATACTTCAGCTCACAATAAAGGATGCCATTAACATGCATTATGGGGTTAGTGAACTGATCCAGAAAGTGGGGAAACTTGTGAAAAGTGTTAGGAAGAGTACATTGAACACAGAGGAATGACAAGATGGAACAGCTAATTACGCATGATTGAGTCTGTGTTGAAGATGTTCGAAAGGGACACATTGTGACAAAACAAACTGCAGTCTACCTCCGATGATGCAAAACTCACCCTTAACAAAGTGCGTCGGCTACAGTTCCTGGTGGAGGTACTGACACCACTAGCTGACCTCACCAATAATATGCAGAAAGAGTTGGGAAACCTGGGCATGATTCTCCCTGCCGTGTCTGAAATAAAGAAACTGATGAAAATGATTCTCCCTACCGTGTCTCAGCCCATAGACACTATCAGATAACATCTCCACTCGGAACAGGCGGTACTATAATGATAAAATCTTGTCCTAGCTGCCGTCCTGGACCCCAGGTTTAAAACTAAGTGGGTGATAAGGGCAGAGCTGGTGCGTAACCAAGACCATATTGAATGTTTCTGAGTGGCATAAAGCTCTTAGAGCAGGGGTCTCCAACCTTTTCTAGCATGAGAGCTACTTTAAGAAAATGTAACATGTTGTAAGCTACTCATTTTTTTATAGCTTTCAAATAGGCACATTGTTCTCTTCTCCTCTACCCTGCAACTCTTCCCCGGGTCCTTGGTGTACAAAAGGTGAGTTTTCTGTCAATATACCTGGTAAAATAATTGTTAATAAACAACTCTAAGGAGTATTTTCCAGAATTCTGTTTTCCCTGTTTTATTTTTTGTGGTTTGTGAAAGACTCACAGCTGTAATCACCACCAAAGGTGCTTCTAGAATGTATTGACTGAGGGGTTTGAATACTTATGTAAATTAGATATTTCTGTATTTCATTTTCAATATTTGCTACAATGTATAAAAACATGTTTTCACTTTGTCATTATGGGTTATCGGGTGAGAAAAAAATATATATTTAATCTATTTTGAATTTAGGCTGTAACACAACAAAATGTAGAATAAGTCAAGGGGTATGAATACTTTCTGAAAGGAAATGAAGGAAAGGGGGATACCTAGTCAGTTGAACAACTGAATGCATTCAACTGAAATGTGTCTTCCACATTTAACCCAACCTCTGAATCAGAGAAAGCACTGTAGATGTGTTGAGAAGTGCTTCAAATACAATCAAATGGCATTTGAATGTTAAATGGATACAAATCCATTGTAAATGTATAAAACAATAATAAAGCACTTAAATGTACAATCATTTCCAAACCCACTTTCTGTCATAGGCCTTTTTCAAATAAATATTTAAAGCGCAGTAAAATGTGTGTTGCCTGTTAGTGCTGTACATGGTGCTGAAGGTACTCTGGGAACGTTGAAGTTCAAAAGGGGTACTTGGTTGTAAAAAGTTAGGAAACCACTGTAATAGAGTAAATACATGGTAGACTATATGTACATCAGTGATGCAGTCCACTCTGTTAGTATACAGTGGAATCAACCAGACTAGCAACCTTCATAATGCTAACCTTTACCAGATCAGGATGGTTTGCCTTCATAAACCCTGAATGTACTTGACATGTGTCATTGGTTTTGAGTGGTTTGAATTCCTGTGTCATCGTGGCACTTCCTGAGCCTGTGGCGTCTGGGGAGGTTTCCATGACAACAGGCCCATCCGTGGCCATGTGACACCCAGCCTTGGCCCCAGTGTATTTTGGGTAAGGTGACTCAGCAAAACTTGACTGTAGCTGAAAAGAGAGACAGCAAGTGGGAGAGAGAAAGGGAGGCAGCTCGCTCTCTCTCTCTCTCTCTCTCTCTCTCTCGTTTTTCCCCGTTGGCGTGCTGGAGTAAGGAGTATAGTGCAGGGAGCAAAGCAAGGCTAATTTCTGTCCCAGAGCTCAACCCAAATGAGGAAGGAGTTTAAATATAAAATTGGCACTTAAGGTTCCTGTTTATTTGAACAGAAACACAAGCTTTTCCAAATTTGCTACCAGCATGTTGCATGAATGCAGAAGTACAGCGTATCATACTATTCGGATATATCCAGCTTGGAATTTTGGGGACATTTTGCAACCCTATCTATGACCTGTGGCGTGTTTAGTAAGATGAAACTTTCAGAATGTTGTAGATAGAAATATAACCAATAGATCTTATACAATTTCCTATTCTACCCAAAACAGATCAAATCTTCTCCAAACAATACATTTCTACCTGAATGTTCTGTAACGTTGCCTGTTTTCATCACACCCTCAGGTCCTTAGGTCACAGGGCTCCAGACTAACATTTTTCCCTGGTGGCACTGGTGCCACTAAGTATTTCAGTTGGTGGCACCAGCCCATTATTTGTTCACACCAATTTATTTTTGCGGCATCACGCGATATAATGAAAAATAAATAAATAATGTGTGTCATCTTAAGTCATTCACAGTGCTTTATTAAAAAGTGTAATAGACTACTGAGATGGTATTCAAGATATACGTTGTTTCATCTTTTCATGTTGTGTTTCCAATTATTTTAATGTGCAACCTGTTACAGGAGGGGGTCGCAGTTCCGTAGCGACCCACTAAGTGTCATCCTCCGACAACCTTAGGCACCTCCTCACTCACAGTCAGGACTAATCATCATGCTATTGGTGTCACCTGTGTCTATCGGTTCACTTGTGTATTTATGCCCTCGCTTTCCTGTGTTCCCTTGCTCAGTTTTCTCTGCTAGTTTCTCTATGTCCAGCAGTACTACACAGTGTCTGATCGGATATCTATGTACAGGTACTTGAGTAGTGTTCTCCCTGTTTCGTTATTTGTTTCAGTCTTAGGTAGTATTTTGTATTTTGGCTGTCAGACGGTTTTTGGAGACTTATTTGCTCCGCCTTTCTTTTATCGTGATAAGTCCGTTATTTTGTATTTTGGCTTCGGGACCACTAGTAAAGATCCTTGTTTCACCATCTCTGCCTACTGCCTACTGTATGTCCTGCACCACACCTGGGTCACACCCCAACCCTTACAGCAACCTAATCCAGTGATTACCACATTTCCCTCCACAGTTTTTATGGGAGTAAAGTGATGCCAAAAAAAGACAAAAAAGTAATGACGTACAAAAATCATGACAAGTGTGATGGAAACAGTGTCGGTACAGTGTCGGTACAATTTTATAAATGTCGACAGACAATATGTTTGTTCGACATGGTGCACTTTCACTACCCTGTAGCCTAAACTGTGCATGCTTTTCCAAGTCGCAGTGGGAGGACCACACAACATAGCATCGAGTGACTGCAAATTTACCTCAACATGATGGTTATTCTATAAACAATTACGCAAGAAATCGTTTCCACCGCAATCTATCGCACAATTAAATGTGCATTACGTCATCACGCACAGCCTTTTATCCGAAACAAAGTCTGATGGAAGCACACCTCTGGTGGGGAAATGCGCATATTTTGTATGCAGAATTGTATCATATTTGCATGAAAATCTGTCTCAAATTGGATAGAAACCTAGCTACAGTCATTTTGGGTTGACAATTAGGCTATTTTTGTTATATTTTACTGTTAAAATAGGGCTCCAGAATTTTCTGATATATATATTTTTCCATAGGGATGAATTTGCCATAATCTTTATGTGCAGTAATATCATAGGATAATTTATTTGGGGCTAATTCACCACCTGAGTAAGTGGAAACTCAAAACACATTAGCTAGATCGCGAACTCTAAATATACTGCAAGACCCACTGCTAGTAGCCATGTATTAATCTGACAGTAAATTGAATGTCCAAATAAACGTTGCAGTGGTAAAAATGAGGCCAATGTTCATTCCGCACACTCCGTATCTCAAAGATATTTAAATATCTTGGTTGTAAAATAGTTGCTATTGAGCTAAAAAAAAATGTTTGAGAAATAAAACTAAATACAGTGCCTTCAGAAAGTATTCACACTGACTTTTTCCACATTTTGTTGTGTTACAGCCTGAATTTAAAATTGATTAAATTTAGATTTTGTGTCACTGGCCTACACACAATACCCCATAATGTCAAATGTGGAATTATGTTTTCTAAATGTTTACAAATTAATTGAACATGAAAAGCTGAAATGTCTTGAGTCAATAAGTATTCAACCCCTTTGTTATGGCAAGCCAAAGAGTAAAAATGTTCTCAACAATTCACATAATAAGTTGCATGGACTCTGTGTGCAATAATAGTGTTTACTACCTCATCTCTGTACCTCACACATACAATTATCTTTAAGGTCCCTCAGTCGAGCAGTGAATTTCAAACAGATTCAACCACAAAGACCAGGGAGGTTTTTCAATGCCTCACAAAGAAGGGCACTGACTGGTAGATGGGTAAACAAAAGAAGAGCATGGTGAAGTTATTAATTACACTTGGATGGTGTATCAATACACCCAGTCACTACAAAGATACAGGTGTCCTTCCTAACTCAGTTGCCGGAGAGGAAGAAAACCGCTCAGTGATTTCTCCATGAGGCCAATGGTGAATTTAAAACAGTTACAGAGTTTAATGGCTGTGATAGGAGAAAACTGAGGATGGATCAACAACATTGTAGTTACTCCACAATACTAACCTAAATGACAGAGTGAAAAGAAGGAAGCCTGTACAGAATACAAATATTCCAAAACATGCATCCTGTTTGCAATAAGGCACTAAAGTAAAACTGAAAAAAATGTGGCAAACAAATGAACTTTATGTCCTGAATACAACACGTTATGTTTGGGGCAAATCCAACACAACACATCACTGAGTACCACATCATATTTTCAAGCATGGTGGTAGCTGCATCATGTTATGGGTATGCTTGTCAACGGCAATGACTAGGGTGTTAGGATAAAAAGAAACGGATAGAGATTAGCACTGGCAAAGTCCTAGAGGAAAACCTGGTTCGGTCTGCTTTCCAACAGACACTGGGAGATAAATTCACCTTTCAGCAGGACAATAACCTAAAACACAAGGCCAAATATCCACTGGAGTTGCTTACAAAGACGACATTGAATGATCCTGAGTGGCCTAGTTACAGTTTTGTCTTAAATCGGCTTCAGAATCTATAGCAAGACTTGAACACGGCTTCTAGCAATGATCAACCACCAACTTGACAGAGCTTGAATAATTTTTTCAAGAATAATGTGCAAATATTGTACAATCGAGGTTTGCAAAGCTGTTGGAGACTTACCCAGAAAGACTCACAGCTGTAATCGCTGCCAAAGGTGATTCTAACATTTATTGACTCAGGGGTGTGAATAACTATGTAAATGAGATATTTCTGTATTTAATTTTCAATACATTTGCTAAATTTCTAAAAACATGCTTTCACTTTCTCATTATGCAGTATTGTGTGTGAATAATTACGTACACTACCGGTGAAAAGTTTTAGAACACCTACTCATTCAAGGGTTTTTCTTTATTTTGACTATTCTCTACATTGTAGAATAATAGTGAAGACATCAAAGCTATGAAATAACACATATGGAATCATGTAGTAACCAAAGAAATGTTAAACAAATCAAAATATATTTTATATTTGAGATTCTTCAAATATCCAGCCTTTGCATTGATGACAGCTTTGCACACTCTTGGCAGTCTCTCAACCAGCTTCACCTGGAATGCTTTTCCAACGGTCTTGAAGGAGTTCCCACATATGCTGAGCACTTGTTGGCTGCTTTCCCTTCACTCTGCGGTCCGACTCATCCCAAACTATCTCAATTTGGTTGAGGTCGGGGGATTGTGGAGGCCAGGTCATCTGATGCAGCACTTCCTCACTCTCCTTCTTGGTGAAATAACCCTTTTTCAGCCTGGAGGTGTGTTGGGTCATTGTCCTGTTGAAAAACAAATGATAGTCCCACTAAGCCCAAACCAGATGGGAAGGCGTATCGCTGCAGAATGCTGTGGTAGCCGTGCTGGTTAAGTGTCTCACAAAGACACGGCGGTTGTAACCAAAAATCTCAAATTTGGACTCCAGACCAATGGACATATTTCCACTGGTCTAATGTCCATTGCTCGTGTTTCTTGGCCCAAGCAAGTCTCTTCTTCTTATTGGTGTTTTTTAGTAGTGGTTTCTTTGCAGCAATTCGACCATGAAGGCCTGATTCACACAGTCTCCTCTGAACAGTTGATGTTGAGATGTGTCTGTTACGTGAACTCTTTGAAGCATATATTTGGGCTGCAATTTCTGAGTCTGGTAACTCAAATGAACTTATCCTCTGCAGCAGAGGTAACTATGGGTCTTCCATTCCTGTGGCAGTCCTCATGAGAGCCAGTTTCATCATAGAGCTTGATGGTTTTTGCGACTGCACTTGAAGAAACTTTCAAAGTTCTTGACATTTTCCATATTGACTGACCTTCATCTCTTAAAGTAATGATGGACTGTCATTTCTCTTTGCTTATTTGAGCTGTTCTTGCCGTAATGTGGACTTGGTATTTTACCAAATAGGGCTATCTTCTGTATACCCCCCCACCTTGTCACAACACAACTGATTGGCTCAAACGCAGTAAGAAGGAAAGAAATTCCACAAATTGACTTTTAAGAAGGCACACCTGTTAATTGAAATGCATTCCAGGTGACTACCTCATGAAGCTGGTTGAGAGAATACCAAGAGTGTGCAAAGCTGTCATCAAGGCAAAGGGTGGCTATTTGAAGAATCTCAAATATAAAATATATTAACACTTTTTTGGTTACTACATGATTCCATATGTGTTATTTCAAATGTTTGATATCATCACTATTATTCTACAATGTAGAAAATAGTCAAAATAAAGAAAAACCCTTGAATGAGTAGGTGTTCTAAAACTTTTGACCAGTAGTGTACATGAAGGTGGAGAGGGAGTGGCTTGCTCGACACAGTAGCAGGCCCCAGCGAAACAGGTACAGAGGCAGGCAGACACTTTCATTACAGTAATCATTAGGATAATATACTTTACTGTACATTATCATGGTTTTAGCTTCCTTAAAAATAGGAGGTTTTGAATGAGTTGACCATATAGAATATTTGCTGCTCGTACCAATGTGTTGGTCATTACTGAGAAGTGGTTAATAAAGAGTGTTTTGAATACTGATGTTAACCTTTCTGGTTATAACCTTTTTTGGCAAGACAGATCTTCCAAAGGTGGTGGAGTGGCAATCTTTACCAAGGAACACCTTCAGTGCTCTGTTGTCTCTACCAAGTCTGTTCCCAAACAATTTGATTTGCTGGTTTTAAGCATTAAGCTTTCAAATAGGTCTTTGTTGACTGTTGCTGAGTGTTATTGTCCACCATCAGCACCAGCCTGTACCCTACCTGCCCTAAGCTCTCTCCTGGCCCCTTAGTCTGAATTTGTCCTGCTAGGTGACCTAAACTGGGACATGCTTAAACCACATGACCAAGTCCTAAAGCAATGGGATTCCCTAAATCTTTCTCAGATTATTACCAGTCCCACAAGGTATGACTCCAAACACCCAGAAAAGGCTACTCTCCTTGATGTTATCCTCACAAATAATCCTGATAGGTATCAGTCGGGTGTTTTCTGTAATGACCTTAGTGATCACTGTTTTACAGCCTGTGTTCGTAATAGCTGCTCAGTTAAACGACATGTCCTGATTTGTCATAGATGCTTGCTAACAAACTTGAATGAGCAAGACTTCCTTCATGACCTGGACTCTGTAAATTGGTATAGACCCCTCTGTCGAAGACGCTTATTTTCAGTGGTATTGTTAACAAACACGCCCTCATAAAGAAAATTAGAATTCAAAACAGTTTCAGCCCCTGATTCGACCGTGATCTGGCAGTGTTACTCCACCTCAAGAATTCCATTTGGCGAAAGGCTCGGCACACGCATACTCAGGCTGACTACTCCCGAGTTGCACAGTGGTCTAAGGCACTGCATCGCAGTGCTAGCTGTGCCACTAGAGATCCTGGTTCGAATCCAGGCTCTGTCGTAGCCGGCCGCGACCGGGAGACCCATGGGGCGGCACACAATTGGCACAGCGTCGTCCTGGGTAGGGGAGGGAATGGCCGGCAGGGATGTAGCTCAGTTGGTAGAGCATGGCGTTTGCAACGCCATGGTTGTGGGTTCGATTCCCACGGGGGGCCAGTATGAAAAAAAAGAGAAAAAAAATTATAAAATTTAAAAAAATATTAAAAAAGAACATAAAAAATAAAATAATGTATGCACTCACTAACTGTAAGTCGCTCTGGATAAGAGTGTCTGCTAAATGACTAAAATGTAAATGACTGGCTCTCATTCAGGCAAATGAGAAATAAGAGCACTTAGGCTATCTGGAAGGTGAAAGTTAGTTACTTTAAGGAGCAGTTCTCGCTCTGTGGGTCTAACCCCAAGAAGTTCTGGAAAACGGTGAAAGACCGGGAGAATAAACCCTCCTCCTCACAGCTGCCTATGTCCCTTAATGTTGATGATGTGGTTGTTACTGTCAAGGAGCAAATGGCTGAGCTCTTTAATCACCACTTCATTAAGTCAGGACTCCTATTTGACTCAGCCATGCCTCCTTGCCTGTCCAACATGTCCTCATCTCCCAGCCCTTCTAATGTGACTAGCCCCGATGCTCCTCCCTCTTTTTCCCCTGCCCTGCTGCAAAGTTTCTCCCTGCAGGTGGTCACTGAGTCTGAGGTGCTAAACGAGCTCCTTAAACCTGACCCCCCAAAAAACCTCTGGGTCAGATGGTTTAGATCCTTTCTTCTTTAAGGTTGCAGCCCCTATCATCGCCAAGCCTATCTCTGACCTTTTTAACCTGTCTCTCCTCTCTGGCGAGGTTCCCATTGCTAGGAAGGCAGCCATGGCTGATCCTAACTGTTATAGGCCAATTTCTATTTTGCCCTGTTTATCAAAAGTGTTGGAAAAACTTGTCAACTGACTGGCTTTCTTGATGTCTATTGTATTCTCACTGGTATGCAATCTGGTTTCGTTCAGGTTATGGATGTGTCACTGCATCCTTAAAGTTCCTAAATTATGTCACCATTGCCCTTGATTCTAAGCAACGATGTGCTGCTATCTTTATTGACTTGGCCAAAGCGTTTGATACGGTAGACCATTCCATTCTTGTGGGCCGGCTAAGGAGTATTGGTGTCTCTGAGGGGTCTTTGGCCTGGTTTGCTAACTACCTCTCTCAAAGAGTGCAATGTGTAAAGTCAGAACATCTGCTGTCTCAGCCACTTGCTGTCACCAAGGGAGCACCCCAAGGCTTGATCCTAGGCCCCACGCTCTTCTCAATTTACATCAACAACATAGCTCAGTCAGTAGGAAGCTCTCTCATCCATTTATATGCAGATGATACAGTCTTATACTCTGCTGACCCCTACCCGGATTTTGTGTTAAACGCTCTACAACAAAGCTTTATTAGTGTCCAACAAGCTTTCTCTGCCCTTAAACTTGTTCTGAACACCTCCAAAACAAAGGTCATGTGGTTCAGTAAGAAGAATGCCCCTCTCCCCACCGGTGTAATTACTACCTTTGAGGGTTTAGAGGTTGAGGTAGTCACCTCATACATGTACTTGGGAGTATGGCTAGATGGTACACTGTCCTTCTCTCAGCACATATCCAAGCTGCAGGCTAAGGTTAAATCTAGAATTGGTTTCCTCTATCGTAATCGCTCCTCTTTCACCCCAGCTGCCAAATTAACCCTGATTCAGATGACCATCCTACCCATGCTAGATTACGGAGACGTAATTTATAGATCGGCAGGTAAGGGTGCTCTCGAGCGGCTAGATGTTCTTTACCATTCGGCCATCAGATTTGCCAACAATATACCTTATAGGACAAATCACTGCACTCTATACTCCTCTGTAAACTGGTCATCTCTGTATACCTATCGCAAGACCCACTGGTTGATGCTTATTTACAAAACCCTCTTAGGCCTCACTTCCCCCTATCTTACATACCTACTGTAGCCCTCATCCTCCACATACTGTACAACACCCGTTCTGCCAGTCAGATTCTGTTGAAGGTCCCCAAAGCACACACATCCCTGGGTCGCTCCTCTTTTCAGTTCGCTGCAGCTAGCGACTGAACAAGCTCCAAAAAAACACTCAAACTGGACAGTTTTATCTCCATCTCTACATTCAAAGACTCAATCATGAACACTCTTACTGACACTTGTGGCTGCTTTGCATGATGTATTGTTGTCTCTACCTTCTTGCCCTTTGTGATGTTGTCTGTGACCGATAATGTTTGTAACTTGTTTTGTGCTGCTACCATGTTGTGTTGTCATGTGTTGCTACCATGCTGTGTTGTTGTCTTATGTCTCTCTTTATGTAGTGTTGTGGTGTCTCTCTTGTTGTGATGTGTGTTTTGTCCTATATATATTTTTTTAATCCCAGCCCCCGTCCCCGCAGGAGGCCTTTTGCCTTTTGCTAGGCCGTCATTGTAAATAATAATTTGTTCTTAACTGACTTGCCTAGTTAAATAAAGGTTAAATAAAAATACAATAAAACAATGCGACCAGTTAAAGATTTTACTCACAACCAAGTCAAAGGGTCGCAACATGCGACTAAATGGTCACAGTCTGGAGCCCTGGGTCAGTATTGTGGATTAACAGAGAATACATACAGTAGGCTACATGGAGTGAATGTCATACATGGCCATTTAGCAGTATGAGAACTCACTCACTCACTCACTCAGACACACACACTCAGACACACACAAACACACACAGTGTGCTTCATCTATCCTGCATTAAGAGATTAGAGAGCCAGCTGCTAGGACTGACTGAGCCTGAAGTTTGTAGCCACACACACACACACACTGTAATCCTCAGAGATTCCAGACTCTAACAGACATGAGTGAGTGAGGGTGGGTGTGCGTGCGTGCATGTGTGTGTAAGAGAGCGGGAAACCGTACTGTTCTTTTGGCACCACAGTACAGTTCTGTCGGGGGGATGAGCTAAACTCGTAGAGAGCAAGAGGGGGTTGGATTGGATGTGAGAGGAACAGAGCATGCCCAGTAGGTCCCTCAGCCCGGAGCGACTCAGCTCTGCATTCATCTGCAGAGTTTGAGAGAGAGAGAGAGAGAGAGAGAGAGAGAGAGAGAGAGAAAATGAGTTAGTCTGCTGCATATGGGAGAGTGCATGTGAGCAGCTGCCGCCACCGTACTTTCACTCACACACAAACTCACACAGACACACACACACACACACACACACACAAACTCACACACTCTCCTCCAGACACACACATAGATGAGGCTGAAAGCGGTCGAGACAGGCAGCAGGAGAGGGCAGCTTTATTAATGCTAGGGCTAGCGTTAACATTGTAGCATTTTGAGGTAGTTGAGCTAGCTCGCATGGGCATTGCGGACAGGCCTGGGGCCCCGGGACTACCCCCCCTGTTGCCACTCAACATGCCAAGGAATGACTGGCTGGCCGAGTGGGGAGACCTCGCTATGGGCATTGGACAGCAACGCTGCTGCTTATCGCTGCACTAATGAAGGGCTTCAAGCTCGCCTGGTAAGACTACTGGCCAATACTGGTCTTTATGGGAAAACACTGATGATAGGGGGAAGAGGAGGAGGAGGGAAAGGAGGAGGAGGATCAGGAGGAGGAGTAGCCGGGTACTTCCCTGACCCGCTGGGGGGGGTGACTTTTTCCCAGCCTGAGCCCTTTATAATATGGCATCCTTGAAGAGAGCATTGTGTTCCTCTCCTCGGTTCACCTCTCCTCTCGTTGTGCTCTCCTCTTTTCTCCACGTTTTTTCTCAGTTCTCCTCTCCTTTTTTATCTTCTCCTCTCCTCGGTTTTCTCCTTGATTAACCTCCCATCCTAATCTCCTCATCCTCTCAATGCTGTTTTCAGTGTTTCTGTGTGCGTCTCCCTCCTGCCCTCTCTGATATTTTTAGTGCTGGCCAGTCCTTCACAGATTGTTATAGTAGGGAGAGAGAATGCAACAGCAACAGAGTGGCGTACTGAGCCATCTTTCTTTCCCACTCATGCCCAGCCGTTCCTCTGCAGTGTCCCGAAGCCAAACTCGGCAAATTCACGTTTCTCCACCTAATTTTAGATCTCCGCGTCTCACTCTTCCCCTCCCCGCTTTTTGCTGTCTTAGAAGTGTGTGTGTCAGTGTGTGTGTATGAATGCGTTTGCATTTCCTTGCGCTGGTGTGTATATACTGTTAGATCTGCATATGTGTACTCTATGTGTATGTGTGTGTATGTACATACGTGTGTGTGTTTGCGTGTGTGTGCGCGCATACACTTGCAGGCATCAGCTGCCGCGATATGACCTGCCCTGCTACATAGGAATGAGGGCAGATTAGAGCCCTATATTCTCCCTCCCTGTTGGTGTCTGCAACCGACCAGTTGTCTGCAGCTCTAGTGTAGCCAGTTAGCCACAGTCAGCCACCACGGCTAGCATGCTAACGGGATGGTTAACTGGAAATCGCTGACTGGCTAACAACACAACACTACTACTGGCAGTGACCGACACGGCAGTGTTTCTGCTGCAGTCATTTAGCTGTGGCGCTGCGCCACTGCAAAATCATTGCCGTCACGGCAAAAAATATATGGACTTTGAAGATGCTAGAACAGTACACATTTACTTTTCCTCTGCAAACAAAACGAGTAATGGATAGACAAATCTGACAACCCCATAGTAGAATAGTTTTATGTATTTACCTAGTCAGCTTGTTGTTGTGTGTTCTATGCGAGATAATTATTAATCTCGAGGTGCATTCAAGTTACGAGTGCCATAGGGAGGGAAACATGCATTCTGATAAGCAGTCAATGCACACGATTCTTGCAATCGCTGGGAAAACAGCAGTTTTAATGGCCTTTGTTAAAAAGAGGGGGATCCCAGCTTTCCTTTCCTACTTTATTTATTTCTCAACTCCTAAATAAGTGCGAACTGCACCATTTTACACCCTGAGTTTTTAGCAGCGCCATGGTTAAGCACGTTACTGCTCTGTGAGTGCATAGATGAGAGTGGGGCTAAATGTAACACGGGTCAATTCTAGGGTAACTTGGGGTAAAACACCACACTACCTCAAAATAAAATATTGTGAGACAGATGCCATTTTTTGTTGAGCAAGAGAATGTGCAACCAGGGAAAACATTTTTTTTAGGGGGGGGGAAATGGTGGCATGAAGTGGTTTCTGTGAGAAATACAGGCAAGGGGCGTGTTACCCCAATTTACCCTAACAGGTAGTCCTACTTTTTATTCAAATCAAATTTTATTGGCCACATGCGCCGAATACAACAGGTGCAGACATTACAGTGAAATGCTTACTTACAGCCCTTAACCAACAGTGCATTTATTTGTAATAAAAAAGTAAAATAAAACAACAACAAAAAAGTGTTGAGAAAAAAAGAGCAGAAGTAAAATAAAATAACAGTAGGGAGGCTATATATACAGGGGGGTACCGGTGCAGAGTCAATGTGTGGGGGCAGCGGCTAGTTGAGGTAGTTGAAGTAATATGTACATGTGGGTAGAGTTAAAGTGACTATGCATAAATAATTAACAGAGTAGCAGCAGCGTAAAAAGATGGGGTGGGGGGCAGTGCAAATAGTCCGGGTAGCCATGATTAGCTGTTCAGAGTCTTATGGCTTGGGGGTAGAAGCTGTTGAGAAGTCTTTTGGACCTAGACTTGGCACTCCGGTACCGCTTGCCGTGCGGTAGAAGAGAGAACAGTCTATGACTAGGGTGGCTGGAGTCTTTGACAATTTTGAGGGCCTTCCTCTGACACCGCCTGGTATAGAGGTCCTGGATGGCAGGAAGCTTGGCCCCAGTGATGTACTGGGCCGTACGCACTACCCTCTGTAGTGCCTTGCGGTCGGAGGCCAAGCAGTTGCCATACCAGGCGGGATGCAACCAGTCAGGATGCTCTCGATGGTGCAACTGTATAATTTTTTGAGGATCTGAGGACCCATGCCGAATCTTTTCAGTCTCCTGAGGGGGAATAGGCTTTGTCGTGCCCTCTTCACGACTGTCTTGGTGTGTTTGGACCATGATAGTTCTTTGGTGATGTGGACACCAAGGAACTTGAAGCTCTCAACCTGTTCCACTACAGCCCCGTCGATGAGAATGGGGGCGTGCTCAGTCCTCTTTTTTTTCCTGTAGTCCACAATCATCTCCTTTGTCTTGGTCACGTTGAGGGAGAGGTTGTTATCCTGGCACCACACGGCCAGGTCTCTGACCTCCTCCCTATAGGCTGTCTCATCGTTGTCGGTGATCAGGCCTACCACTGTTGTGTCATCGGCAAACTTAATGATGGTGTTGGAGTCGTGCCTGGCCATGCAGTCATGGGTGAACAGAGAGTACAGGAGGGGACTGAGCACGCACCCCTGAGGAGCCCCCGTGTTGAGGATCAGTGTGGCAGATGTGTTGTTACCTACCCTTACCACCTGGGGGCGGCCCGTCAGGAAGTCCAGGATCCAGTTGCAGAGGGAGGTGTTTAGTCCCAGGATCCTTAGCTTAGTGATGAGCTTTGAGGGCACTATGGTGTTGAATGCTGACCTGTAGTCAATGAATAGCATTCTCACGTAGGTGTTCCTCTTGTCCAGGTGGGAAAGGGCAGTGTGGAGTGCAATAGAGATTGCATCATCTGTGGATCTGTTGGAGCGGTATGCAAATTGTAGTGGGTTTAGGGTTTCTGGGATAATGGTGTTGATGTGAGCCATGACCAGCCTTTCAAAGCACTTCATGGCTACAGACGTCAGTGCTACGGGTCGGTAGTCATTTAGGCAGGTTATCTTAGTGTCCTTGGGCACGGGGACCATGGTGGTCTGCTTGAAACATGTTGGTATTACAGACTCAGTCAGGGACATGTTGAAAATGTCAGTGAAGACACTTGCCAGTTGGTCAGCACATGCTCAGAGTACACGTCCTGGTAATCCGTCTGGCCCTGCGGCCTTGTGAATGTTGACCTGCTTAAAAGTCTTACATTGGCTACGGAGAGCGTGATCACATAGTCATCCGGAACAGCTGGTGCTCTCATGCATGCTTCAGTGTTGCTTGCCTCGAAGCGAGCATAGAAGTGGTTTAGCTCGTCTGGTAGGCTTGTGTCACTGGGAAGCTCGCGGCTGTGCTTCCCTTTGTAGTCTGTAATAGTTTTCAAGCCCTGCCACATCCGACGAGCGTCAGAGCCGGTGTAGTACGATTCAATCTTAGTCCTGTATTGACTCTTTGCCTGTTTGATGGTTCGTCGGAGGGCATAGCGGGATTTCTTATAAGCGTCCGGGTTAGAGTCCCGCTCCTTGAAAGCGTCAGCTCTACCCTTTAGCTCAGTGCGGATGTTTCCTGTAATCCATGGCTTCTGGTTGGGGTATGTACGTACGGTCACTGTGGGGACGACATCATCGATGCACTTATTGATGGAGCCAGTGACTGATGTGGTGTACTCCTCAATGCTATCTGAAGAATCCCGGAACATGTTCCAGTCTGTGCTAGCAAAACAGTCCTGTAGCTTAGCATCTGCGTCATCTGACCACTTTTTTATTAACCGAGTCACTGGTGCTTCCTGCTTTAGTTTTTGCTTATAAGCAGGAATCAGGAGGATAGAGTTATGGTCAGATTTGCCAAATGGAGGGTGAGGGAGAGCTTTGTATGCGTCTCTGTGTGTGGAGTAAAGGTGGTCTAGAGTTTTTTTTCCTCTGGTTGCACATTTAACATGCTGGTAGAAATTAAGTTGCCCTGCGTTAAAGTCCCCGGCCACTAGGAGCGCTGCTTCTGGATGAGTGTTTTCCTGTTGACTTATGGCCTTATACAGCTCATTCAGTGCAATCTTAATGCCAGCATTGGTTTATGGTGGTAAATAGACAGCTATGAAAAATATAGATGAAAACTCTCTTGGTAGATAGTGTGGTCTACAGCTTATCATAAGATACTCTACCTCAGGCGAGCAAATCCTCGAGACTTCCTTAGTATTTGATTTTGTGCACCAGCTGTTGTTTACAAATATACACAGACCGCCACCCCTTGTCTTACCGGAGTCAGCCGTTCTATCCTGCCGATGTAGCGTATAGCCCGCTAGCTGTATGTTATCCATGTCGTCGTTCAGCCACGACTCGGTGAAACATAAGATATTACAGTTTTTTATGTCCCGTTGGTAGGATAACCGTAATCTTAGGTCATCCAATTTATTTTCCAATGATTGAAGATTGGCTAATAGGATTGATGGGAGCGGCAGTTTACTCGCTCGCCGTCGGATCCTTACAAGGCACCCCGACCTACGTCCACGATATCTCCGTCTCTTCCTCATGCGAATGACGGGGATTTGGGCCTTGTCGGGTGTCTGTAGGATATCCTTCGCGGCCGCCTCGTTGAAGAAAAATTATTCGGCCAATACGAGGTGAGTAATCGCTGTCCTGATATCCAGAAGCTCTTTTTGGTTATAAGAGACGATGGCAGAAACATTATGTACAAAATAAATTACAAATAACGCTGAAAAACACACATAATAGTACAATTGGTTAGAGGGCTGTAAAACGGCAGCCATCTTCTCCGGCGCCATTCCAAGTTCACTGTGTTTATGCAAGTTTTTTGGGACATAAAATTCATCAATAGGATGCTAACTAGTTAAAAGATCATATTTGGGATCCAGCTAAGATCCCAAATGTAACCCCATGCTTCAGCCTATTTATTTATAGCCACTATGCTGCATCAGTAGCGCTACAGGTGATCAGGCCTACCACTTGTGTGACTGCATGGCCAGGCACGACTCCAACACCATCATTAAGTTTGCAGACAACACAACAGTGGTAGGCCTGATCACCGACAATGATGAGACAGCCTATAGGGAGGAGGTCAGAGACCTAGCCGTGTGGTGCCAGGATAACAACCTCTCCCTCAACGTGATCAAGACAAAAGGAGATGATTGTGAACTACAGGGGGAAAAAAGGAGGACTGAGCACTCCCCCATTCTCATCGATGGGGCTGTAGTGGAACAGGTTGAGAGCTTCAAGTTCCTTGGTGTCCACATCACCAACAAACTATCATGGTCCAAACACACCAAGACAGTCGTGAAGAGGGCACGACAAAGCCTATTCCCCCTCAGGAGACTGAAAAGATTTGGCATGGGTCCTCGGATCCTCAAAAAGTTCTACAGTTTCCTGCCATCCAGGACCTCTATACCAGGCAGTGTCAGAGGAAGGCCCTAAAAATTGTCAAAGACTCCAGCCAACCTAGTCATAGACTGTTCTCACTGCTACCACACAGCAAGCGGTACCAGAGCACCAAGTCTAGGTCCAAAAGGCATCTTAACAGCTTCTACCCCCAAGCCATAAGACTCCTGAACAGCTAATCATGGCTACCCGGACTATTTGCATTTCCCCCCCACCCAACCCCCCACCCACCTCAGCCTTTACGCTGCTGTTAAGGGCTTGTAAGTAAGCATTTCACTGTAAGGTCTACACCTGTTTTATTCGGCGCATGTGGCAAATAACATTTTATTTTATTTAATGCTTATTGGTGATAGCATACCTGATAATTTGGACCATGCATAGGCTACAGTATATGCATGGTCCAATATGTTAACATAATTTTACAAATAATTTTACCAATATGTTGTTGGGCTAATTTCTGGAGGTGGAAATTATATTTTAAATGGTGTCAGCATAATTGTATTTTCATTCATTTTGGAGTAGAATGTCCTTTTAAAAAGTCACCCCGCCCTTCCCCACCCCCCACACGTCCTTTCTGTTTCCAGAGGAAAACTTGTGACACAGTTAGCATTTTAGCTCTATTCCCTTAGATTTAGCAGAACAATTATTCTTCGGTTGGTAGGGGAGGGCTTATTTTTTTTCGGACTGGTGATAGTGGATGCAGATTAGGATGACTCAGTGGTTTGGGTGGATGGTGGATATGGACCGTCGCCAGGGATGGATGTGGTGTAAACAGGTTTTGGATCAGAAAGCTTTGGGCATTATAGGAGTGGGGTTATGCAATATTGATGGCTTAAGAGGGTGTGTTTTGGCATTTGGTTTAGTAGTGATTTGCATGATGAAGCGAATAACCCAGGTGGGACCTTTCCCAACAGGCAAAAGTGGTTGAAATAACGTAATAATTATGTAATAAAAAAACAAAAATCTCACTTGGTTAAGAGTAGGGCTGTTGCAGTGACCGTATTACCGCCACACTGGCAGTCATGAGTCATGACCGCAGTAAAAGTCTATGTGACCGTGAAGTCTCTGTAATCTCCTTTTATGAACTCTGGACATGTGCTAGTAGTACCCAACTCGCTAATGATTATCAGGTCGATAATGGCCTGGTACTCAGGTCTCTATTGTCCATCTAATCACTCTGACATCAATGCAAATGCGATCGAAACAACCATATGCATATTAGAGCTTATGCATACACATATGCATATTATGAGCCCAAGCAATACCTGAATTAAAATAATGATTGTGCCATTATACAATACATAGCCTACCACATATTGCACACATCAGAAAAACATAAAAAATATACTGATTTAAGATACTGTATCTCTGTCTCTGTATCTATATTCAATATATATACAAAAGTATGAGGACACCCCTTCAAATTAGTGGATTCGGCTATTTCAGCCAGACCCATTGCTGACAGGTGTATAAAATCGAGGACACCGCCATGCAATCTCCATAGACAAACATTGGCAGTAGAATGGCCTTACTGAAGAGCTCCATGACTTTCAACGTGGCACCTTTGTAGGATGCTACCGTTCCAACAAGTCAGTTTGTCAAATTTCTGCCCTGCTAGAGCTGCCCCGGTCAACTGTAAGTGCTGTTATTGTGAATTATACAACGGGTGGCTCTAATCCTGAATGCTGATTGGGTAAAACCGCATTCCAGCCGGTGTCTATTCCATAAGTTACTACCAGCTAAATCTATGACGTTAAAATGCCTATTTACTCTGTTCCATCTGACTGCGCAACTGTCTTATCTGCCCAGCCAAGCAATTTATAAACTTGATCTCCACTATATAAAAAGCATCTAGACATTATCTCACATTTCTTTTAGACTAACATTTAGTTTTCAACAGCGGAGATTTGTATAAACCGTGCTGTCTGTCTCCGACATTTGCAACATTGTTTCAATATTCAAATTTGATCTCCAGCTGTCACATAGTAATGAACGTGTCGGGATTCGGGACCAGACAGGCAGGCAGCATTTCTCAGCCAGTCGAAATCATGAATCAGCTAGCATCATTTTTATGGACATATACAAAGAAATGTCAAGTGAAAAAGGTAAAACAAAATGAAGTGCAGCTAGTTTGCAGTCTTTCCAGCTTCAGTTTGAAGTGATTGTGTTAGCTGTGTTGTTGGCTAGCTCCTCTGAACAACAGTGTCCTGATGAGTGAGCACATTTTCTATGCCAGGCGAAATCGCGCCTCATTAGCTCATTATGGATGTATCCAAATAAATGCAACTAGAAAACAGCTTAAACAAATGCAAATGCTGCTACTTTGCTGTTATTCTGGCTTTTTGAACTGACTGTAAGTTAGCCGTAGTTGGCTAGCTAGCAAGCAAGGGATAAGAACGTTGTCAGCTAGTAGGGTAGCACCATGGTGTAGCCGGAAGACAGCTAGCTTCTATCCTCCTCTGGGTACATTGACTTCTGTCACATCCGGGCTCTGGGACTCTATATGTTGAGCCAGGGTGTGGTCATTCTATGTGTCGTATTTCTATGTCGGGAGTTCTACTTGTGCTGTTTCTATGTTGGCCAGAGTGACTCCCAATCAGAGGCAATGAGTGTCAGCTGTGGCTGGTTGTCTCTGATTGGGAGCCATATTTAAACTGTCTGTTTGCCCTTTGTGTTTTGTGGGATCTTGTTCGAGTTGGTTTGTGTTTGACCGTTGACTGTCACGTTATCGTTTTCTTGTTTTGTTCGTGCTTTCACTTAATAAAGAAGTATGTTCGCAACTAACGCTGCGCATTGGTCTACTCCATATGACGATCGTGACAGAAGATCCCACCATACCAGGACCAAGCAGCGTGTCCAGGAGCAGGCAGCCTGGACGTGGGAGCAGATCTTGGACGGGCAGGGGTCCTGGACCTGGGAGGAAATCCTGGCCGGGATGGATCGCCGGCCATGGAGTGAGACGGTAGAAGCGCGACGGAGAGAGGAGCAACGGCGTAATCAGTGTCGGCGTCGGACGGACGAGAGGCAACCCCAAACATTTTTTAGGGGGGGGCACAGGGCATGGACGACGGGGCTGACGGAGGCAGACAAGGGGCGAATTCAGAAGGCCACCAGGTTACGGGGGTCACTGGTCAAGGAAGGGAAGGAAGTTGTAGAGGCACAGCGAGAGGTACTGGGGTGTGTTACCAGTCCGGTCCGGCCCGTTCCAGATCCCGGTGTAGAGCCAGTGGTGTGTGTCCCCAGTACGGTCCGGCCTGTTCCTGCCCCCTCGCACCAAGTGTACGGTGCGCGTGCCGCCAGCCCGGCCCGGCCTGTTCCTGCCTCTCGCACCAAGTGTGCGGTGCGCGTCGCCAGCCCGGCCCGGCCTGTTCCTGCCCCTCGCACCAAGCCTACGGTGCGCGTCGCCAGCCCGGCCCGGCCTGTTCCTGCTACTCGCACCATGTCTACGGTGCGCGTCGCCAGCCCGGCCCGGCCTGTTCCTGCCACTCGCACCAAGCCTACGGTGCGCGTCGCCAGCCCGGCCCGGCCTGTTCCTCCTCCACACACCAAACCTACGGTGTGCGTCGCCAGCCCGGCCCGGCCTGTTCCTGCCACTCGCACCAAAGCTACGGTGCGCGTCGCCAGCCCGGCCCGGCCTGTTCCTGCCACTCGCACCAAGCCAGGGGTGCGAGTCGTCAGCCTGGTCCAGCCCGTTCCTGCCACTCGCACCAAGCCAGGGGTGTGAGTCGTCAGCCCGGTAAAGCCCGTTCCGGCTCCACGCACCAAGCCAGGGGTGCGAGTCGTCAGCCCGGTAAGGCCCGTTCCGGCTCCACGCACCAAGCCAGGGGTGCGCATCGTCAGCCCGGTCCGGCCCGTTGCTGCTCCACGCACCAAGCCAGGGGTGCGCATCGTCAGCCCGGTCCGGCCCGTTGCTGCTCCACGCACCAAGCCAGGGGTGCGAGTCGTCAGTCCGGTGAGGCCCGTTCCGGCTCCACGCACCAAGCCAGGGGTGCGAGTCGTCAGCCTGGTAAGGCCCGTTGCTGCTCCACGCACCAAGCCAGGGGTGCGAGTCGTCAGTCTGGTAAGGACCGTTCCTGCTCTACGCACCAAGCCAGGGGTGCGTATCGTCAGCCCGTCCGGTCCGTTCCTGCTCCACGCACCAAGCCAGGGGTGCGCGTCGTCAGTCCGGCACAACCCGTGCCTGGGTCACCGGTGCCTGATCAGGTACCGGTCAGCTGCTCCACAACGGAGCTGAAGCTACCCGCTCCTACGATGTCCAGTTCAGCTCCAGCCAGCGGAGCCAGACCGGACCAGGGGCGCTATGGGGGGATTATTGGAGGGTGGTGGGCAAGCCCGGAGCCAGAACCACCGCCGAGGAGGAATGCCCACCCAGCCCTCCCCTGGTTGGTTCTAGTTGAGGCGCGGTCGCAGTCCGCGCCTTTAGGGGGGGGTACTGTCACATCCGGGCTCTGGGACTCTATATGTTGAGCCAGGGTGTGGTCATTCTATGTGTCGTATTTCTATGTCGGGAGTTCTAGTTGTGCTGTTTCTATGTTGGCCAGAGTGACTCCCAATCAGAGGCAACGAGTGTCAGCTGTGGCTGGTTGTCTCTGATTGGGAGCCATATTTAAACTGTCTGTTTGCCCTTTGTGTTTTGTGGGTTCTTGTTCGAGTTGGTTTGTGTTTGACCGTTGACTGTCACGTTATCGTTTTCTTGTTTTGTTCGTGCTTTCACTTAATAAAGAAGTATGTTCGCAACTAACGCTGCGCATTGGTCTACTCCATACGACGATCGTGACAACTTCAAAACAAAACCTAGGAGGCTCATGGTTTTACCCCCTTCCATAGACTTACACAGTAATTATGACAACTTCCGGAGGATGTCCTCCAACCTATCAGAGGTCTTGCAGCATGAACTGAGATGTTGTCCACCCAATTAAAAGATCAGATAATGAATCTAGTACTGAAAGCATAAGCTACATAAGCTACAGCTAGCTAGCTAGAGAGAAAGACAATAGAACAGTTTAACAAATTAATTTCTTCCAAAATTAAGGAGAAGCAAGAGAGAGAGAGAGAGCTAGCTATATTTGGTTGTATTTTTGTTTTTCTTTCACTTTCACTTAGCTAGTGAATGCAGCTAGCTAGTTTAGCCTACTCAAACACCCGGCTCAAACAGAGAGGGATACGATGTTAGCTAGCTGGCTATGGCTATTCAACACTGGAATTCTTCAAAGTCAAGCTAAGCTTTGGGTTTTATTAATTTATTGCTACCGGGGCCCGTCTGTGTAACTACTAAACTGCTTTCTGACTGTACAACATGATTGTAGTGGGTTTACTAACGTGTTAGTTCTAGTAGCTATGTTGACTACGACATGAGGCTGTGTGTAGCGGTTAACGGTCATGATATGAAAGTTTGGCTTGGAAAGGTTTTTTCGCCTGGTCACAGACAGCTGATGTGTTGTGCACTGAAGTCCACGAGCGAAGGGAAAAGGTGATGGAACATTTAGAACGAACGGCTTGGTTGCATCCATAGCTACAGAAAAAAAAGACTGTCTCTAGCAACCGAACCAATAGAAGAAACGACCAACCGGCTTGGGTAGCAACCATAGATTTGTGTCGGGACTGTATCTTGTGGAAGGATGAAATAGTATGAATAAATTAATCAAAATAACATTTTTAATGAAAATATGTAAATCATTATTTGAATATGTTGGTTTCCCGTTGTATAAAAGTGATAATGCCTTCGAAGCCAGTGTTTGGAGGATATATTGGCACGAGGGCCGGCAAACCGTGCCAATAAATTCTCGAAACACCGGCTTCTCTGGCATTATCACTTAATTATACAATGGGTGGGTCTAATCCTGAATGCTGATTGTTTAAAACCGCATTCCAGCCGGAGTCTATTCCACAAGTTACAACCGGCTAAATCTATGACATTAAAATGAACAGAAAGCTATGGGCAGCCACACCAGCAGTCAGTTGGAGTGAATGGGTGAAAGTGTAAAACAGCCACCATGTTGTAGAGTGGCTGTATTGACTGTATGACCGCTCTGCAGTCGCCCACTCCTGGTGTTGAACAAGTCAGCAAGTGGGATACGGCCTGATCAGTTTCTGCCTCCCTCAATTTGCACAACTACTAGCTGTAGCAGGGCTTGCCCATACTGTATTACGCCATTTTCCCCTTACATTTTCCCCCACGTGGGCCAGCCCCCTAGCAATTTGAGTTCCAATCAATGAGCTTTAGCCCCTCGTCATTTGAGTGACAGCTAGCAAGGTGCACACACAGCAGAGCAAGACAGAGAGCAATGACGTGGTGCACATATCTGCACATATGTAATGTAGTACGCAATTTTCGGGGGCCACTTTTGGCTTGTGAGCGCTACTTTCAGAACCACTGGCTAATAAGTATACAAAAGTACCAGAGAATCTCTTTAATCCATATGTCCATGGGTTAGCCTCTCTCACTTGGTTAGCCTAGCCTGCTCCACTCTGGTAATCAATGTCCATGCTGGGTAAGCCTCCATTGCTATGTTAGCCTGCCTAGCTGGCTCCACTCTGGTTAATCCAGATTTGTGACGTGTTCTGTGGGACGGTCATTCAGCTACCCCCCCACACGTGTCTACTTTACATACCACTGACATGTCACTGTGATGGGAGAAAACACTTTATTGACCCCCCCCCCCACCACCACACACATACACAGTGTGTCTAGACAGCTTAGTGGAAAATCTGATGGGTGGAAATGGGCATTGCGATAGTTTTACTCCACCCAATACCCAATAGTCCACCCACTACTCACACAATATTACTGTTGTGTGCTGTACATGCACTTACTGGATTTAGAAGTATGATATATAAATGGGTTAGCTTTTGTTAACTCAACAAATAATGACTTGCTAGATAAGTACAATGCTTCCATCACTGTCATTTAGCACCAGCCTCCCAACCCAGTAGCTGCATTACAATCAAAAGCGCTTTGAGACCTAGCAATATATCAATGCTATAGAAATGCTATTGAAATGCTATAAATGCTACCCAATCACTATAAATCCCTTCCAATACTAGAAAACAGAGCCAATAACCCTAGCCTCATGTTACAGGTGATTTTGTTCAGCATTCTCTTCAGACTAGCATCTAGAAGTGAAACATTCTCCTTCTCTCCTCTCTAACATTGTTACACACACACCCACATACACACAAACTATTTTGGTGGACAAGGATGCCATCTCCATCACCTCTCCCACCGCTGCTGTCACTGCCACATCCATATTTATAATGCTGACAACGCTGCCTTAACATCCCGTCCAAGGGCCTCGCCATGATTGACAACGCCCTCCTGCGGGCATGCATTATACCCCACTACAATACTGACAACAACACTTACAAAAAAATATTGCAGTTTTGAAACTGCAGTAAAAGTGCAGTAACTGCAGTCAACTGTGGTATTTTGGACGCAGTAATTGCAGAATAACTCCAGTGTACTAGATAAGATGATACTAGATAAGATGTACTACATAAGATGGTGGCGCTGAGGAGGGCGCGCGTCTTGCCGGTTCCTGCTCGAGTTTGCTTTTTATGGCAATTTTTGCGTTAATTATTAATGTTTGCTCAGAATGTTTGTGCAATTTCCTACGACCGACAAACACTTCTGGATCATGAATCGGAAGCTACACACTTCTCTCTCAGCCTCCCAGATCTGGAATACTACATTCGCTCCTTTATTCCCCGCACAGCGGGCTTACCTGTTGCTGCTGACAGAGATGACCGAAGGCAACGCCGGCGAGGAAGGAAAAGGGGACTCCAAGCTAGGCTGAAAAGACAGGCTATACGGCCTCCTCTTCCTAGTATCCTGATTGCTAATGTCCAATTGCTGGAAAAGAAACGTTGTGGACTCCGAGCAAGGCTTCAATCGCAGAGGGACATCAGGGAATGCTGTGTCTTTATTTTTACAGAGACATGGCTTGCGGACAATACACTCAATTCTGCTATTAAACCAGACGGCTTTTCCATTTTCCGTATGGATCGAACAGCGGCTTCTGGTAAGAGAAAACATCTCGAGTGCCTGTTCACCCGACCTGGAGTTTCTGATGCTAAAATGCAGAACGTATGTTATTATCACAGCTGTGTACATAACGCCACAAGCAAACATCAAGGAGGCACTTAGCGAAATGTAGAAAACAGTAGCCAGCAAGAATCCTCTTACCCGGAAGCAGTCTATATTGTCATGGGTGATTTTAACCAAGCACGTTTGAAAACAAATTCTTCCAAAATATCACTAACATGTATCCTGCCGCACGAGCGGAAACAATGTGCTGGACCATGTACAGTATATACAAACATCTGTGATGCGTACAAAGCTATCCCCTGCCCCCACTTAGGCCAAACAGATCACATCTCTCTGTTCCTATTACCCGCCTACAAACATCAACTCAAAAAGGATTCACCAACACAGAGGCGCTGGACAGAGGAGGCAGACTCAATGCTGCATGACTGTTTTGAGAATACTGATTGGAATATGTTCAAAGATTCATCCACACAGGACTCATCCATCAACATTGAGGAATATACATTGTCAGTCACAGGCTTCATTAGGAAATGTGTTGATGTTGCACCCACAATAACAATCTGGACATCCCCAACCAAAAACCCTGGATGAACGGAGATATCCGTACTACGCTGAGAGCCCGTACTGCAGCATTCAATTTCAGCAGAACGGAACCTGATGACTCGGTGGCGCGCAACGTGTAGAAGGCAAGTAGGTATGAGCTCCGGAAATCCATTAGGGACGTAAAAAGACGATACAGACAAACTTGAATTGATGTTCAACAACTCAGACTCGCGACACATGTGGCAAGGACTACAGACTATCACAGACTACAAAGGCAATTCCAACTGTGTAGTGCCCACCAAAACCTCCCTCTCAGATGAGCTTAACACATTCTATGCTCGCTTCGAGGCAGACAATACCGAGCCATCCAGAAAGACTCTCGTTGCTCTGGAAGACCAGGTGCTTTCGCTCTCCGAGGCTGATGTGAGGAAAACTCTCAAAATAGTGAATACTCACAAAGCCTCCTGCCCAGATGGCATCCTTTGCCGCATCCTCTGAGTGTGTGCTGATCAGCTGGTGGACATATTTTTGGGCATCTTCAACCTGTCCCTGTCCCAGGCTGTAGTCCCCACCTGCTTCAAGGAGACCACCATCATCTCAGTGCCCAAGAAAAATAAGGTGACATGCCCAAATGACTATCGCTCTGTCGCAGTCCCGTCGCACTCACCCCCATGAAGTGCTTGGAGAGGCTGGTCATGGCCCACATCAAGGCCAGCATGCCAGGCACACTGGACCCACACTAATTTGCCAACCGCTCCAACAGATCCACGGAAGATGCCATTTCCATCACTATTCACACGGCCCTAACACATCTGGACAAGGGGAACACCTATGTGAGAATGCTGTTGATTGACTACAGTTCAGCATTCAACACAATTGTTCCCTCTAAGTTCAGAGCCCTGGGTCTCAACACCACCCTCTGCAGCTCGATTCTGGACTTCCTGACGGGCAGACCACAGGCTGTGAGGATTGGCAACAACACCTCCTCCATGCTGACTCTTAACACAGGGGCCCCCCAGGGGTGTGTCTTCAGCCCTTTGTTGTACTCACTGTTCACCCACGATTGCGTGGCTTTGCATGACACCAACTCCATCATCAAGTTTTCTGATGATACCACAGTGGTAGGCCTGATAACCAACAACGATGAGTCAGCCTATATCGAGGAGGATAGTGATCTGGCATTGTGGTGGCAGGACAACAACCTCTCTCTAAACATCAGCAAAACAAAGGAGTTGATTGTTGACTTCAGGAAGCAGAAGAGGGAACATGCCCCAATCTAAATCAACGACAACAGTAGAAATAGTCAGCAGTTTTAAGTTCCTCGGCATCCACATCACTGAGGACTTGACATGGACCAACAACACCACCACTCTTGTTACTTCCTAAGGCGGCTGAAGAAATTTGGCACATTACCCTCTCCAAATATTACCGCTGCACCATTGAGAGCATCCTGACCGGTTCCATCACGGCCTGGTACATAAATTGCACGACCGCAAGGCCCTCCAGCGGCTGGTGAAGATAGCCCAGTACATTACTGGGACCGTGCTCCCATCCATCCAGGACATCTACTCTAAACGGTGCGTGAGGAAGGCCCGCTGTGTCATCAAGGACCCCACACACACCAGCCACGAGCTATTCACTCCCTTACCGTCGGGCAGATGGTATCGGACCATGAGTTCTGATACCAACAGGCTGAGAGACAGTTTCTATCTACAAGCCATCAGACTGCTGAACACTTGAACTGGACTGACCACCTGCACTGACTCTCCGCAATTTAGCACACATGCACTCACTCACACACCCACACAGATACGTGTAAATATTGGACTATAAATTGTGCCTTCCTGTGTTATATCAAATTAATTTAATCAATCAATCTTTGCCTCAGCAATGTAGCACCAATGAATGGTCCTGACATTTGAGTTTGGGATTATAAAGTGCAAAGAATATGCATAGAATATAGTTGTATAAGTAAAGGATAATTAATGAGGGGCTATGCGTTCTGTGGAAAATAATCCACGACGTGGAAGGTGTGCTACGACGCGCTAGCGGAGTGCCACAAACCTTCCACGGAGTTGCATTATTTTCCAGAGAATGCATAGAGCCCCGAGCTGATTATCCCGCTTATACCACGGCTATAATTTAACACGTTTGCTGCTAGAAATGTGGTCAACATCCACTGAAGTAGCTAGCAAGTTTACTATAGCTACAGAAGTTGCCTTGGTAACCAAACAAATAAACTTGCTAGCTTAGCTAACCAAACCATCAGTCCTGCTAGCTTGCTATTATGAAAATTGAATTCAACAATGCCAATAATTATTTCAATTCCACTTCTGCTTTCAAAAGCAGCTCAAATATAGAACATGTAAGAATGAACTTCATAGCCATTGAATATTGTTGTGCGTTATGATTGCTTCAAGCCAATCAGAAACGAGTATTCAGCAAGGCAATGGTATAAGAGAGAAGTATACCATACAGCCTATACATCTATATAACCGCTTTAGTATAGTGTATTGTTTGTCCACGAATCAGAGCTCAGAGCCGTTTGACCTCACTGCGTTTGGCTGTGCTGTGTGGTCATCTAATAGAATTGATTGGACAGAAAGACTGACGGGTCATTGAACAGCTGTATGGATTTTTGTATGTTTTTGTCAACTGACAGGGCTGGGGGCCCATATTTCACAATCTTGTTAGTCCTGTTTTTTGTCTACATTGTAACAACTTGATTATTCTATTGGTCTTAAAACCGATGTTAAGTCGAATCCTGGACTATAAAACACCATATATTGACATTTTCGAGCAATTCTCCAAAGAGCTTGCTTTTTAGTCCAGGACTATAGGCTGAATTGGAGTCTGGGAAACTGTCCCTTGATGTCTATATTAAAATACTGAGGATATCACCATCAATAGCACATATTCCATATCTAGATTGCTTTTCTATCTAGGTATGGAATAGTAGGTATTCTGTCAAATTGTTTCATTGCCATACTAATCCTTGATTGAAACGTTACTTCACTCTTAGCCATGTTGTCCACTTTGTCTCTCACTAATTTCATCAACCTTCTGGACAGCAGCAGAGAGAAGACAGGCATGGTTATCTATCATACCAATTAGGTGAATAAATGATTGCATACGAGCTACTAAAGTGTGAAAAGGCTTTTCCTTCTCTTTTTAAAGTATCTATCATACTGACCTATTAGAGACTTACCAAAAGTAGATAATCTGTTTTCAGCTTGGTCAGGCGTGGAGCTCTACGCTTGCGCACACACGCATATAGTAGACACACATAGTCTTGTATAACTAACCTTGTGGGGACACACAATTCAATCCCATTCAAAATCCTATTTTCTCTAACCCCTAACCCCAAAACCTAACCTTAACCCTAAACCTAACCCTAGCTCCTAACCCTAACTCTAGGTCTTAACCCTAAACCTAATTCTAATCCTAACACTAACACTAATTCTAACCTTAACCATAAACCCCCTAGAAATAGCATTTGACCTTGTGGGGACCAACAAAATGTCCCCAGTTGGTCAACTTTGTTTGTTTACTATTCTTGTGGGTACTTCTGGGCTCCCATCTGATGAGCGAAATAGATGGAGCACTGGAGTAGGAAGCCAAAGCATTTGGACGGAGTCCCGTCATATTTTCCCAGGGGGGGATAGTTGGGCATCGCTGATCTGGGCGGACTGCTGGGTAAGCTGGGGGACTGGCTCGCTGGGACGACTCGTGGTAGAAGGCCCTCCGCAATTTGAAAGTGAATCCTCTCGGGTGGTGTCGAGGTGGTGGAGAACGTGGAGGACCTTATCCACAGTGGCACGCAGTTGCGCCAGCTGATCGTGGTGTTGGTGGAGTAGGTGTCCTTGTTCGCTGACCGTCTGGTATATAGATATATATATTTCTCTCTTCTGCTGCTTCCATATTTTTGAGTTAGTATTCTGTAACGTAGACACAGGGAGTCTGGAAGCAAGTGCAGTGTGAGTTTTATGAAAACGAACATGGAACGAATACAAAACAAGGAAAACACAAACAATACTACCTGATGACTGAAAGAACAGATTGCTAGATACATGGTAAGTAATCAAGGTAATAATGAAGTCCAGGTGTGACTGATGATGGGGCGCAGGTGTGCATAATAATGGGTTGCCAGGACCGGTGGTTAGTAGACTGGTGATGTCGAATGCCGGCGGGGGCAAGCAGGAGTAGACGTGACATCGTCATTATATACCTCTGGTGTAAATGGGAAGGCGCGTACACAGCACAGAGGAGCGAAGGAGACGAGACCTAAATTATAACATGAGAACAAGCGGACATAAATGCTCATAAAAACGAAAATGGTTGCAATACAGGCATTTGGAATATCGCGCAAAAAAATAAATGTCAATTAATCAAATAAATTGGATATATCGCCCAGCCCTAACTCAAGTATAAATTACCGAAGTTAACATAGACTGCCAGAGATGACCTGTTAATTAACAAAATTACTTAACATTCCAGTCATTTGGGTAAATTACCGGTAGTTTTGCATCCCTAGCGCAGTGTGCATGCAGTGTGTGTGCGTGTCAGCACTGTCTGTGTGTGTGTTCGTGCACTGTCTCTGTAATGAGAATGGAGAAACTCTGTCTATGAACTAGCTTCATTAAAGTGATTCTCCCACAGAGGGAAACGTCAAAGAAATGCTGGCTTTTCCAAAATGGCAGATGAGTCCAAATGCCACTGGGAAAATAATTGGTGTCCCCCCAGTCATCACACAGTTTACTATATTATGGCAGCTATAGTAGAGAGCCTTGAAAAATGACCTCCCATCTATATGATATATACCGATACGGCCCACGATTGGCTGCATTTTGTCTCACTCAGCATTGAGGTGCTCTCTGATTTGATGATTTGGCTCAGTGCTGTGCACTGCGGTCTGATTGGTTGTTTTTGGCTCAGGCCACATGGCGCTATGTGCAATCAGCAGAATAGTCCCATGGGGATTCATATTCTGTGTTACTCGTCAGAAAACAATTTCTATAAGGCACAGAGAATGGTTGGTAATGTCGAAGTTGAAGCTATGCACTCTGAATAAAGCATAACATACTGTAGTGTGCCATATTTTCGTTTTTAGGCTATAGCACATTATTAAATACAACATACACTACATGACCAAAAGTATGTGGAAAATCATGGGCATCAATATGGAGTTGGTCCACCTTTTCCTGCTATAACAGCCTCCACTCTTCTGGGAAGGCTTTCCACTAGATGTTGGAACATTGCTGCGGGGACTTGCTTCCGTTCAGGCACAAGAGCGTTAGTGAGGTCGGGCACGGATGTTGGGCGATTAGGCCTGGCTCACAGTCGGCGTTCCAATTAATCCCAAAGGTGTTTCATGGGGTTGAGGTCAGGGCTTTGTGCAGGCCAGTCAAGTTCTTCCACACCGAACTCGACAAACCATTTCTGTATGGACCTCACTTTGTGCACGGGAGCATTGTCATGCTGAAACAGGAAAGAGCCTTCCCAAAACTTTTGCCACAAAGTTGGAAGCACAGAATCGTTTAGATTTAAATTGTATGCTGTAGTGTTAAGATTTCCCTTCACTGGAACTAAGGGGCCTAGGCCGAACCATGAAAAACAGCCCCAGACCATTATTCCTCCTCCACCAAACTTTACAGTTGGCTCTATGCATTGGGGCAGGTAGCGCTCTCCTGGCATCCGCCAAACCCATATTCTTCCATTGGATTGCCAGATTGTGAAGCATGATTCATCACTCCAGAGAATGCGTTTCCACTACTCCAGAGTCCAATGGTGGCAAGCTTTACACCACTCCAGCCAACGCTTGGCATTGCGCATGGTGATCTTAGGCTTGTGTGCGGCTGCTCGGCAATGGAAACCCATTTCATGAAGCTCCCGACGAACAGTTCTTGTGCTGACGTTGCTTCCAGAGGCAGTTTGGAACTCTGTAGTGAGTGTTGCAACGCGCTATGCGCTTCAGCATTTGGTAGTCCCGTTCTGTGAGCTTGTGTGGCCTACCACTTCACGGCTGAGCCGTTGTTGCTCCTAGACGTTTCCACTCCACCGGGGCAGCTCTAGCAGGGCAGAAATTTGACGAACTGACTTGACGGTGCCACGTTGAAAGTCACTGAGCTCTTCAGTAAGGCCATTCTACTGCCAATGTTTGTCTATGGAGATTGCATGGCTGTGTGCTCGATTTTATACACCTGTCAGCATCGGGTGTGGCTGAAATAGTACAATCCACTAATTTGAAGGGGTGTTCACATACTTTTGTATATATAGTGTATTTCCTCCAACAATAATAAAAAGGTGCCTCTCAAACATGCATTTTCTGGAGACTTGTGGGAGGAGTGCTGATGACGTCGCCCACTATATGCACTTTCGGGAGCGTGATTACGTCCAGACTGTGGAGAAATCTGCACACAATGCATCCCTGGCCACCTCCTGAAGTGGTCAGCCAGATCTGAACACAATCAGACCTCAAAGCGACTTTTGTGCGTCTAGACCTGTCTTCTCAATGCGATCTTCGTATTCTGATAGCAGAAGTCGCATGTAAGTGTCAAGTGTAGACACAACCAGCGGTAAACGTGTTAGAGCGAGAAAGAAAGCGAGCGCTTCAGGACACACACAGACTGTTGCTGACAGGATTCAGTTAGATGGATGGCCCACTAAGACTATCCTCAGATGCAGAGATGCAATCAATCTTAGACTAGTACACAGTTTTTTACAATGTCATTCACAGACACAGGCCTACTACATGGGTCGGGTTCATTATGGCACACTGTAGCAAAACGTATTAATTGTTGGACCATAGTCCCTTCCTATTTCAGACCATTTTCTTCCATTTAGTGCCTATTGAACTTGACCCCGCTGAAATGAGTTGAGTTCAACAAACACTAGGTTCCATGACACCACATGATGATACTATTATGAGAAATCTGCTTGGTCCTCCAGGAGCATATCTCAGTAGTCTACGGTGGCTTCCTCTCCTCGTCTCCCAACTAATAGTTATTGTGCTGACATTGCTTCCAATGCAGTTTGGGAACGGTAGTGAGTGTTGTAACCGAGGACAGATGATTCTTACGCGCTACGCACTTCAGCACTCGGCGGTCTCATTCTGAGCATGTGTGGCCTCCCACTTCGCGGCTGAGCTGTTGTTGCTCCTAGACGTTTCCACTTCACAATAACAGCACTTACAGTTGACCGGGTCAGCTCTAGCAGGGCAGACATTTTACGAACTGACTTGTTGGAAAGGTGGCATCCTATGACGGTGCCACGTTGAAAGTCACTGAGCTCTTCAGTAAGGCCATTCTACTGCCAATGTTTGTCTATGGAGAGTGCATGGCTGTGTGCTCGATTTTATACACCTGTCAGCAACGGGTTTGGCTGAAAAAGCTGAATCCACAAATTTGAAGGGGTGTCCACATACTTTTGTATATATATTGTATCTCTTAAATCATATCTCTTTGGTCTTCTATAGGCTTTCATAATGTTTGCCCTTGTGTTTTTCATTTACAAAAAAATTAAAAGAACTTGCATTGTGAATGTGATGAAAAGAAAACCGATTTATCTGGAGGTCTATACCTCATTTAATGTTGAGGCCCTTTGAAATGATACTTGATCACACATGTAATTCAATTAGCTCGTTTAGGGTTGATTTAATGAGCTGAGATAAGCAACGGAATTCGGAGGAAATGTACAGTATATTCACCGATGACAGCGCAAATTGGAGAATATCGATTTGGAATGTGTTGGGAACTTGTTTGTCCCCAGGGAACACAGACTTCCAACTGCTTGCTTCCTCTCAGCAGACAGCAACATTAGCCCCACCAGGGTGGTGATCATAAGGCATCAACTGGAAGAAAGTGGACTTGTCCAATAAGAATCTATTATTTATCTTTCTGTTACGAAACATTTTGAAATGTTTTCTATTGTGTGCCCTAATGAACATGGCACAGGAGTAGTGTTGCAAAGGGAGGGTATATTACTGGAAACGTTTTAAGTTTACCAGTAAACTACCAGAATTGTGGTATCTTTCAAGGATTTTATGTAATCTATCACAAGATATCTAGTAGCCCTTTGGGTACTTCAGATTATCACAGTTGTCTGTAATTATCTCTGGCCCTTTCTGTGGCCTTATCACATGTAAAATATATGAAATAATTAAATAAGATAAAAATAATAGTAATTTATGACAAAGCTGTAAAACATTATCATAAATATAAACCATGACAGTTCCTTGACAAGAAAATTAGCCCACCCAACTACCTCATCCCCATATTGTTATTTATTTTGCTCATTTGCACCCCAGTATCTCTATTTGCACATCATCTCTTGCACATCTATCATTCCAGTGTTAATACTAATTGTAATTATTTTGCACTATAGCCTATTTATTGCCTTACCTCCATAACATATATTTTCTGTTGTATTTTTGACTTTATGTTTTGTTTTACCCCATATGTAACTCTGTGTTGTTGTTTTTATTGCACTGCTTTGCTTTATCTTGGCCAGATCGCAGTTGTAAATGAGAACTTGTTCTCAACTGGCTTACCTGGTTAAATAAAGGTGAAATGCCGCTAAATGTGGAGGAATTGGGTGTTCCATAACTTTGTTAATTAAATACATAAAATAAGGCTATATGTATATATATTTTATTCACTCAGGTTCCTTTCATCTAATATTAGGTTTTGGTTGAAGATCTGATAACATTCAGTAAAAAAAATATGCAAAAATAGAGAAAATCAGAAAGGGTGCAAAAACTTTTTCACTTTATATGCACACAACATTGAAGATCCATTGTTTTTCCATAGAATAAATAACATTATTCGTAATCTGACAGAAGGAAATGTAATCCCTGGCGGGCAATTTTAATCAAGTGCTGGATGGATGTTTAGATAGGACAACTTTTGCTAAAATAACCCCTAAGGACCAACTGGCTGTGCACATGTTGATAAAATACTTGGGCTTGGTGAATATATGGCATCTGCTGAACCCAAAAGGAGTATACTTTTTTTTCTCACTGCCACTGATCACATTCTGGAATTTATTATTTCCTTATTTCTAGCAGAATTACAGAAACGGTGATGAGCTGTAAGATAGGAGCCATTTCTCTAACTGATTATGCCATAGTGGAATTACAAATTGAATTACTGAGGGAAACAGTCAGAAAAAGTAGGTGGCGTTTAAACACATTATTATAACAGGATGATGAATTTGAGAGATTACGTGGAGAGGACTTTGAATTATTCTTCAAAGAGAGTATGGGCTCTACTGAAACATTGGGTATGGAATGGGAAACCACAAAGTCCTTTGTAAGGGGGAAGCTTTTCTTCTAAAACAAATAAATAAAGTATAGGTAAAGCTGATACACTAGAACATTAGATACATTTATTAGAGAAAGAACTTTTAAAAAACGGTTCTACGATTTTGTTGAAACATATGTGAATTGAAATTTCAGCTACATGAGATGTACAATGCTAAGGCTGAATATGTCCATTTTAGGGTGAGAATCAAGTTTTATGAAGGAGGTGATAAAGTAGGAAAGCCAACTGAAGAAAAGAGATGTCAGTAATATTATTCCTGTCATAATGAATCAAGATAATAAGTTAATTACTGTCTCAAAGGGTATTAATTAGGTTTTCTATGAGTTTTGCAGGAGTCTATCCCAGTCAGAGGATAACTCAGTGGATGTGGATAATAACTTTTTTGGTGCATTAAAGTTGCTCGAAATTTCCTCAGAACAAGCTGGATCATGTAAGGACAGCCCATTTCAGAAGTGGAGGTTAGAAAGGCTATCGTCCAGCTAAGTGAAAATCATCTGGTTTAGATGGCCTACCAATAGAATAGTACAAGTCTTATGGAGATATACTAGCCCCTATACTGACTGAAGTATTCACTGAAGCACAGCAATTTAATACTCTTCCTGATTAAAGAAGCACTAATAACTTTAATCCCCAAAAAGGGTAAAGACTTGACTGACCCTGGAGGTTATAGACCCATCAGCCTTAGTAATGTAGATCGAAAGGTGTTATCAAAGATTCTTGCCTCTAGACAGGAGAAAACTATTCCCAATATCATCCACTCTGACCAGGTTAGCTTTGTCAAAAATAGGAATTCAAGTGATAGCTTCAGATGTTTGTTTGCATCTCATGTGGCTGAATAACTCTGCATCCTGCCCTGTCACTGCTTTGCCTCTTGATGCGGAGAAAGTTTTCGACAGGGTAGCATGGACGTTTCTCAAGTTTGTCCTCAGTAGATAATGTTTTGGTCCTGGGTTTATGAATTGGATTGATGTCCTGTGTAGGGCTGTCCACAACAACAACAAAAATATTGGTCACTCCACGAGGTGAGATCTTGCATGGAGCCCCAGGCCAAGGGAGATTGACAGTTATTTTGTGTTTCTTCCATTTGCGAATAATCGCACCAACTGTTATCACCTTCTCACCAAGCTGCGTGGCGATGGTCTTGTAGCCCATTCCAGCCTTGTGTAGGTCTACAATCTTGTCCCTGACATCCTTGGAGAGCTCTTTGGTCTTGGCCATGGTGGAGAGTTTGGAATCTAATTGATTGATTGCTTCTGTGGACAGGTGTCTTTTATACAGGTAACAAGCTGTGATTAGGAGCACTCCCTTTAAGAGTGTGCTCCTAATCTCAGCTCGTTACCTGTATAAAAGACACCTGGGAGCCAGAAATCTTTCTGATTGAGAGGGGGTTAAATACTTATTTCCCTCATTAAAATGCAAATCAATTTATAACATTTTTGACATGCGTTTTTCTGGATTTTTTTGTTGTTATTCTGTCTCTCACTGTTCAAATCAACCTACCATTAAAATTAAAGACTGATCATTTCTTTGTCAGTGGGCAAACGTACAAAATCAGCAGGGGATCAAATACTTTTTTCCCTCACTGTATAGTATATATTTGCTACTGCTCGACTAAAAAATAATCTTGGTTGACCAACAGCCTATCGACCAAACAATCGATCAAATAATTGGAGTCAGCCCAAGTCCTGTTTTCAGGTCCGAGGGCAGCTGTAGAGTCTAATCTTTCAATTAAAAAAATTATCTAGATCTACAAAACAGGGAGTCCCTCTTTCGTCTTTAATTTTTTTGATAGCGATAGAACCTTTGGCCATCTCTATAAGGGTTAACCCAGAGATTCAGGGAGTATATAATGGGGAAGAGGAACATAAATTGTTATTATATGCTGATGACATTATTTTGCTGATTAAAAAAACACATGTCATCAATCCCACCACTGCTCAAAACTGTGGAGATATTTTCTGTTATTTCTGGATATGAGGTTCATTGGCAAAAATCTGAGGCTATGCCAGTCTATACGATATGCCCATCAGCCATGGTTACCCCTTTTAATTTCAAGTGGATGAAGTCGGATATGAAGTATCTGGGGATTCTATTGACATCAGAGTTAGATAAGATAGTGGATATCAATGTGCCTCCAGTCCTCCAAAAAATTAAACAAAACATAGTGGAAGTTGTTAAATCTTAGTTTATGGGGAAAAATGTATTCTATTAAAATGATGGTTGTTCCTAAGTTTAATTATATTACAATGAGGCTACCAATATGCATTCCATCATACATTTCTAAGCAGTGTGACGGTATTATTAAATGGGAGGGAAAAGACCTCCCATCTGTGTGCAGAAAAGGCATGCCCCAAAAGAAAGAGGAGGGTTAGGATTCCAGATGTGATACTATACAATGTGGCTTTCGAGCTATCCAGAATGGCTAAGCATTGGAAAGAGGAGGTTGAGGAGAGATGGGTTACGTTGGAAAGTGGTTTGACAGCTCCTTTTGAACAGTTACATATTCTATCCCAAAAAAGAGCCAATGATACAGATATTCAGGGCATCAATCCAATTCCAGACCATTATAGGGCAGTGTGTTGTCAATACATAAAAGGATCAAAGAGTCTCCACATAGACAAAAATATGCTTCTGTATGGTATAATCCTACTATTTGTGTTCGGAAACAGTCAATAATTTGGATAAATGGGTAAGAGAAGGGGTTCATACTCTGGGAGACCTGCACAAGAATGAGGTATTTTTGTCATTTTAAGAAATTGGGAATAAGTATAAACTTGATAATGTGATAATGACATATGGAGATATATGCAAATTAAAAGCTGTGTGTCAACACCAGGTGGTGCCATTATGTCAAAAGGCAACAATGTTGTAGAATATTTATTTTCACTACCAAGCTCTGTACAATCAGCTTCTTTATGTTACAAAATGCTGTTAAAGGTGAATAATGACACCTGTGAAAACTTGAGAATTGTGTGGCAAGGGGATTTACAATGTGAAATAGATAAGAAGACATGGTTGTATAATATTTCAAATATTGGGCAACATGTCAGAGAAGCCAAGGAAAAAAGGTATACAATTTAAAGTTTTTCATAGATAATATTTCACTGATATTATTTCACTCCCCTAAGGTTACAGAGGATGGGTTTGTCACGGGATTATGTGTGTTGGCGAGTTGAAGGGGAAAAAGGAACCCTCCTACATGCACTGTGGGAATGCCGAGTTGTGCACCCCCTATGGGACAAAGCCTTACAGTGCATGGGAGACGGCCTTGGATTCCATGTACCTAGGTCACCAAGACTGTCTGTTGAGTGACAAGTCTGAAATAAGAGGGATTAACCTGACAGAATGTAACATATTATGTTTAGGTATTGTGTTAAGGCTGGTCCTGAAACATTGGAAACGCTTTAGTGAGCCAGTGTTCATGGAGTGGTTGAATATGTTGATAAAAACAACATTGTATGAAATCATGTTGGAAAAGAGGTTGGAGAAAAATTATAAAAACTCAAAAAAAGATATGGGAATGATTCATGTGTTTCCTTAAGGGCACATAAATAATATCATGGCCATGAAATAGCATATCATTTAACAGGAAAAAATCTTCCAATGTATTTGTGTTTTGTATTTGTGTTTTTTGTTTTGTTTAATTCATTGTTTTTTTTGTGTTAAAGATTAAAATTATTAAATAAATTGTCTATACAAAAAATGTTTTGTAAAGACCATTGGTGTTTAATGTGAGGGTTTCAGCCTGTAATATCCTTTATATTTTTCGTTTACACACTTTTATTTATTATACTATGTCAATATGTATTTGTTGTTGGCATCAAACTGGTGGCACTTGTGGAAAAAAGTCAATAGTGGGAAGAGTTGCAGAGTTAATTGAAAATAATGCCATTGTTGATTAGATGCTTTTTTCATTAATAAAGCTATTTTCTATTGAACCATAAATCAAATCAAATCACATTTTATTTGTCACATACACGTGTTTAGCAGATGTTATTGCAGGTGTAGTGAAATGCTTGTGCTTCTAGCTCTGACAGTGCAGTAATATCTAACAAGTAATATCGAACAATTTCACAACATATACCCAATACACACAAATTATATATATATATATATTTAAGAATATATATATTGTGACGTCACGAGAGGCTACACAGCTTTCAGCGGGATTGCTCAAGTAGTGCAAGGAGACCAGGTTCAACCAAAACAAGGATTTTATTAAAGGTCTTGGGAAACTAACGAAAGTATAACACAACTCTGTTCTCTGGTGGCTCTTTAAGGGTTAACAGTTCAGGGATGTCTCTTCCACATCCAAAATCATAACTCTCCCTCGCTCAAATAACTTTTCCCCAGCCTTACTGTAGTCCACGTTGCAGCTAGTGGCCAACCCAGCAAAACGTCCTTCCAAATGTCCCACACGTATTTCCACAGGTGCATATATCCAAAGGTGAGTATTTCCCAAAGGTAAGTATCTCCAAATCCTTATATTCCTCATGGAAGTGGACGTGCAGCACTCTTGTCCTCCAGAGAGCCCAGGTTGGAGACTGTGTCTCTTCACCCCCCACACACCCCCTCAGTGTGTCTCTTCCCTTCCCAAACCTTCAGCTCATCAGCTCCTCATTTGTTTCAGCTGCGTGGGAAGATTGGCCATAGAGGGGTGGAGTTCCCGACCATACCAGCAGATGGAGCCATAGCTGTCTGGGTTTGCAGCCACCTCAGGGGATGTAACGTCCCTCCAGGACACAGCCTCTCGTGACATCACACATCCCCCCTCCTCGGGACCGACGTCCTCGTCGGGGTAAAGGCAGCGAAGAAGGCATCACGCCGGGAGAGGGCGTCCGCATTGCCGTGGTGCTTGCCAGCCTGCTCTCTCTTCAACTCCTCCACCTCTAGGACCAGGGACTCAGCCTCCTGTTGTCTCTCCTTGAGTTTCTTACTGAACGCATCAGCCTTGGTTTTAGCAGAGTTTAGCTTCTGTTGAGCAGCTTTCCGTTCCTTCTCTCTCTCTGCCTCCGCATTCTTCATCTTGTTCTCCAACACCTTGTACTTCTCCTCTGCCTTCTTCTGGACCTCCTTACTACTGCGCAGGGTCTCCTCACACTCCTCGATGGTCCTGCGCAGCCTCTCCAGCTCCTCCTGTTGCTTATGGAAGGAGCTCTGTTGGAGTTTAGCCTGGAGGATATCTAACTCTTCTGTCTTCATGTCTAACTGTTGCTTTAACAAACGATACCTCTCAGCGGTCCCCCTTCAGACCAGACAGTTCTTTGTCCAGATTCTGTAGCTCCGTCTCTGTGTCGGTCTGGGCACCTGCCATCCCTATCAGAGCCCGGGCGGGAGTGAGTAATTCGGAGGATTGCACCGGAGCCTTCCCAGGATGAGTCTTGCCTCTCCGTTTCCGAGGTACTCGGGTTATCCTCTCCTGAGACTCTCTCCAGAGTGGGTAAAAGGCTGGGCAGTCTCGTCCAATTAGGACAGGGACGGGGAGGGAATCAACCACCCCCGCCGTCGTGTGTATGGTTCCCCCGTGTGCTGGTCATTGTAAGTTCAGTAATGGGGTATTCTCTGGTGTCCCCATGGACACAGGAAACTGGGAGGACTTTCCCCGGGGTCAGACACGTTGGGCCCACCAAATCCTTACGCACCAGGGTGGCCCGGCTACCAGAATCCAGTAAGGCCTCCACATCATGGTGATTCACAGTTACCGGGCAGGTGGGGGGTCGATCTGGGCCGCCATCTACGACTCCCAAGAGCGAGGCAAAACGGTGTGTGGGTGCTGAGCTGGAGGACTCCGCAGTGGGCATAGGTTCATCGGCTGGTTTCCCACACTGCCAGGAGATATGTCCCATCTCCCCACACCGGTAACACTGTCGAGTTTCCCCCTCCTTGTGTACTCTTCTTGGACCCGCCTGGTTTCTGGCTCCCCCTGGAGCCGGGATAAGTCCTGACGTGGCTGGGTTCGAGACCTTGGGGTCCTTTGGACGGGTTCTTCCCATTTGTGGTGGGGCCGCACTCCTGGGGTCTTTTTCGGGAAGCATTCAGCATCTCCGCTGTGGCCTGGTACTTTTCCACAGCTTCCACGGTCAGATCAGCCGTGGTCAAGGCCTGTTGACTGATGACCCGTTTTGCCTCATAAGGCAGGGGCGCGTAGGTAACGATCCACCACAACGGCCTCCACCACCGCCGCTGCTGTATTCCTCTGCGGATCCAGCCATTTCCTTGCGATTCGGACAAGTTCATGCATCTGCGCCCGAGGAGGTTGGTCTGGTTGGAAGGTCCAGCTGTGAAAGCGCTGGGCCATACCAAACTTTGTGAGTCCATATCTGCTGAGGATCTCAGACTTCAGGGCATCATAGTCAGTAACCTGGTCAGGGCCCAGGTCCCGGACAGCATTCAGCGCTTCCCGGTTAGAAAGGGGGGCTAACAGACCAACCCACTGTTGCTTGGGCCAGGCTTCCCTAGTGGCCGTGGCCTCAAATGCATGCAGGTATGCCTCAATGTCATCGGTAGCTCCCATCTTAGATATAAAGTCACTTGCCTTTATTGGGCGGGTATTTTGGACCACCCTCTGTCTCTGCAACTGCAATTCCTCTGCCTTCAGAAGGTTGGCTTTCTTTTGCTCCTCCAAGAGAGCCACGTTTGCTTGCATCTGGGCTTGCTGGCCAGCAACAAGGGCTTTCAATATGTCCTCCATTTCAGTCGGGCGGGAGCCTACGGCCAACTTGGAAAACTGGGTGATCAAACCTTCGGTATCCTCCTCTGACATGCACTATTAACGCTTGAGCGTGCCTGTATTCTCCACCATCTGTGACGTCACGAGAGGCTACACAGCTTTCAGCGGGATTGCTCAAGTAGTGCAAGGAGACCAGGTTCAACCAAAACAAGGATTTTATTAAAGGTCTTGGGAAACTAACGAAAGTATAACACAACTCTGTTCTCTGGTGGCTCTTTAAGGGTTAACAGTTCAGGGATGTCTCTTCCACATCCAAAATCATAACTCTCCCTCGCTCAAATAACTTTTCCCCAGCCTTACTGTAGTCCACGTTGCAGCTAGTGGCCAACCCAGCAAAACGTCCTTCCAAATGTCCCACACGTATTTCCACAGGTGCATATATCCAAAGGTGAGTATTTCCCAAAGGTAAGTATCTCCAAATCCTTATATTCCTCATGGAAGTGGACGTGCAGCACTCTTGTCCTCCAGAGAGCCCAGGTTGGAGACTGTGTCTCTTCCCCCCCCCACACACCCCTCAGTGTGTCTCTTCCCTTCCCAAACCTTCAGCTCATCAGCTCCTCATTTGTTTCAGCTGCGTGGGAAGATTGGCCATAGAGGGGTGGAGTTCCCGACCATACCAGCAGATGGAGCCATAGCTGTCTGGGTTTGCAGCCACCTCAGGGGGATGTAACGTCCCTCCAGGACACAGCCTCTCGTGACATCACAATATATATATATATATATATGGACAAGCAATGACAGAGCGGCATGGACTAAGATACAGTAGAATATTAAGGTCTAGCTACTAGAAACTGATGGACAATATGGACACAGATATACAAAAATTATACTATACAGTATGTGAATACATGTTTTGAAAGTTATTCAAGGTTAAATTACCAAAGTTACGATAGATTGCCATATATTTTCTGTTAATTACCAAAACTACTGAAGATTCCGGTAACTTTGGTAAATTACCGGTAGCTTTGCAACTCTAACCAGGACGGCCGATAGGTACTTAGCATAGTAGGAGGCTAATCCTTCTCTTGCTAGAACAAAATATGTACTTGCTGCATACCGACCTGGTTTCGGCAAACCTGACGTTTCTACAAAAGCAATAAGGCCCGAGGGGTTGTGGTATATGGCCAACAGGTTACCAACATACAGTGCTATGAAAAAGTATTTGCCCCCTTTCTAATTTTCTCTACTTTTGCATATTTGTAATACTGAATGTTATCAGATCTTCAACCAAAACCTAATATTAGATAAAGGGAACATAAGTTAACAAATAACACAACAATTACACATTTATTTCATAAACAAAGTTATGCAACACCCAATTCCCCTGTGTGAAAAAGTAATTGCCCCCTTACACTCAATAACTGGTTGTGCCACCTTTAGCTGCAATGACTCCAACCAAATGCTTCCTGTAGTTGTTGATCAGTCTCTCACGTCGCTGTGGAGGAATTCTGGCCCACTCTTCCATGCAGAACTGCTTTAACTCAGTGACGTGTGGGTTTTCAAGCATGAACTGCTCGTTTCATGTCCTGCCACAACATCTCAATTGGGATTAGGTCTGGACTTTGACTAGGCCATTCCAAAACTTCCAATTTGTTGCTTTTTAGCAATTTTCATGTAGACTTGATTGTGTGTTTTGGATCGTTGTCTTGCTGCATGACCCAGCTGCGCTTCAGCTTCAGCTCACAGAGGGATGGTCTGACATTCTCCTGTAGAATTCTCTGATACAGAGCAGAATTCATGGTTCCTTCTATTAAGGCAAGTCGTCCAGGTCCTGAGGCAGCAAAGCATCCCCAAACCATCACACCACCACCACCATGCTTGACCTTTGGTATGATGTTCTTACTGTGGAATGCAGTGTTTGGTTTCGCGAGTGCTTCGGGACAGTCTCTGAATGTCCTTGAGTGGCCCAGTCAGAGCCCGGAATTGAACCCGATCGAACATCTCTGGAGAGACCTGAAAATAGCTGTGCAGCGACACTCCCCATCCAACCTTACAGAGTTTGAGAGGATCTACAGAGAAGAATGGGAGAAACTCCCCAAATACAGGTGTGCCAAGCTTGTAGCGTCATACCCAAGAAGCCTCGAGGCTGTAATCGCTACCAAAGGTGCTTCAACAAAGTACTGAGTAAAGGGTCTGAATACTTATGTAAATGTGATATTTCAGTTTTTTATTGTTAATAAATTAGCAAGAATTTATAAAAACCTGTTTTTTGCTTTGTCATTATGGGGTATTGACCACACGACTGAACAGTAGTCCAGGTGCGACAAAACTAGAGCCTGAAGGACCTGCCTTTTTGAGAGTGCTGTTAAGAAGGTAGAGCTGCGCTTTATTATGGACAGACTTCTCCCCATCTTAGCTACTGTTGTATCAATATGTTTTGACCATGACAGTTTACAATCCAGGGTTACTCCAAACAGTTTATTCACCTCAACTTCCTCAAGTTCCACATTATTTATTACAAGATTTAGTTGAGGTTTAGTGTATAGTATTGAATCATCCGCATGCATAGACACACTGGCTTTACTCAAAGCAAGTGGCATGAGGTTAGTAAAGATTGAAAAAAGTAAGGGGCCTAGACAGCTGCCCTGTGGAATTCCTGATTCTACCCGGATTATGTTGGAGAGGCTTTCATTAAAGAACACCCTCTGTGTTCTGTCAGACAGGTAACTCTTTATCCACAATATAGCAGGGGGTGTAAAGCCATAACACATGTGTTTTTCCAGCAGCAGACTATGATCGATAATGTCATTAGCTGCTCTGAAGTCTAACAAAACAGCCGATTCAATCTTTTTATCATCCATTTCTCTCAGCCAATCATCATTCATTTGTGTGCTGTGCCTGTTGAATGTCGTTCCCTATAAGCGTGCTGAAAGTCTGTTCTCAATTTGTTTACTGTAAAATAACATTGTATCTGGTCAAACACACATTTTTCCAAAAATGTACTAAGGGTTGGTAACAGGCTGATTGGTCTATTTGAGCCAGTAAAGGGGGCTTTACTATTCTTAGGTAGCGGAATTACTTTTTCTTCCCTCCAGGCCTGAGGGTACACACTTTCTAGTAGGCTGAAATTGAAGATATGGCAAATAGGAGTGTCAATATCATCCGCCATTATCCTCAGTAATTTTCTGTCCAAGTTGTGAGACCCCGGTGGCTTGTCATTGTTGATAGACAACCATATTTTTTACACCTCTTCCACACTCACTTTACGGAATTCAAAATTACAATTCTTGTCTTTCATAATTTGGTCAGATATACTTGGATGTGTAGTGTGAGCGTTTGTCGCTGGCATGTCATGCCTAAATTTGCTAATCTTGCCAATGAAAAAATCATTAAAGTACTTGGCAATATCAGTCGGTTTTGTAATGAATGAGAGATCTGATTCAATGAATGATGGAGCTGAGTTTGCCTTTTTACCCAAAATTTCATTGAAGGTGCTCCAAAGCTTTTTACCATACAATTCCTCATCAATCATTCTTTATGTCATTTATCTTTGTTTCATTGTGTAGTTTCTTCTTATTTTTATTCAGTTTAGTCACATGATTTCTCAATTTGTAGTACGTTTTGCCAAACGGTTGTGCAGCCAGACTTATTTTCCATTCCTTTTGCCTCATCCCTCTCAACCATACAATTTTTCAATTCCTCATCAATCCACGGGGATCAACCAAAGGTCACAGCTTCCTCTTTCTGAAAACCTTGTCAGTCTCATTTCTGATTATCTGGGTTGTTTGTATGTTGTCTTTGTTGTCAAAGCTATTCGCTGCTCTGGCACCCCAATGGTGGAACAAGCTCCCCCACGACTCCAGGACAGCGGAGTCTCACTGACCACCTTCCGGAGACACTTGAAACCCTACCTCTTTAAGGAGTACCTGAAATAGTATAACAGTAATCCTTCTACACCCCCCCTTACCAATTTGTAAGTCGCTCTGGATAAGAGCGTCTGCTAAATTACTTAAATGTAAATGTCTTACTTTGCACTGGCTCCCCCTCTCTTCTTTCATGTCTTCTGGGCTGGGAAGGATTGGAGGATGAGGGGATAGTGTCATGGAGGGGTGAAGGGAAGGGAAAACACGGGTCATGTGTGTTCTGATGCCAGGCACTCTTGAGACCCAGCTATGTGCTTGTTGGTGCTTTCTTTCCTGGGAGTCGTGTCAAAACGCCCATCAATTCCCCCCAGGGCTGACACATGGGGCTAGAACCTTCTCCTCCTCATCTCTCTCTCTTTGCCTACACCGCTATCTCCCTCTCCCTCTCTAACTCTCTTTCTCTCTCCCTCTCTCTTTCTCTCTCCCTCTCTCTTTACCTCTCTCTCTCTTTCTATCCTCCCTCTCACTCTCTCTCCCTCCATCCCTCTCTCTACCTCCCCTCTCTCTCTGGGTGGCTTTCCAAATGCACAGCCAATCTTCAGTTATCCTGATGTGACCCTTTGAACATAAAAAGGTGTCCTTCCTTTCTTCCTTCCAGCACTTCGATGGAAACCTGAATTGGTTCTCGCATTGGTTAGGTCCACACTCTCTCCCGTTGCCAAGATATTACAAGTTAAGCAGTGCCCTGTTAACCATTTATTAGTGTACACCGTAGCAAAACGTTTTGCAACGGGAAGTGTTTTGGTCCGTTTTCTTCCATTTGGTATCTAGTGAATACAGTATGACCCTGAACTTTGTGATGCTGCAGATAATTATGGTTCTATACCAAATCATGGGTTCTATCTATACCTAATTACTGACTAGTACCATTTTCAATGCAACCTCTAGTGTATACTGACTCTGTGCTTGGATACACAACCTGTTGGGGCTTTCCTAACCCCATGCCTCATGGAATATTAGTCTGAAAATTAAGGCATATCTGAGCACTTAGTGAAAGGAATATTTGTTTTTCCTCCACTGTCCTTGTGCAAATCAAAGCCTAGTAACCTGGATGCCTGATATAATCTTTTCCACAAATAAGCATTTCTGTATCGGAACAAAAGAACATGCCATACATAGCTAGAGTATATCACCACAAAGGATCATGGTTTCATTCATGGTTTCATAACAACAGTAATAGACTTAATTGGCAAACTGATGGTGTTAATGTTGCAACACTCTATGTGTGAGAGAGAGGAGAAGGAGAGGAGAAAGGTTGGGTGTGTATGTTTGGATCTGTGTTTGCACGTGTGTGTGCGTTCTTGCATGCATGTGTGAAAAACAGACCATGGGGGAGGAGAGGAGGAGAGGGCAATAGGAGGAGAAGTTGGAGGGGTTGTGGTGGGTGTGTGTTTGTTGAGGGAGGGGCAGATGGGGATGAGCGGATGGGCTGACAGCGAGGGTTAAGTGACGTCAGCCAGCACGGCTCCATTCATGAACAGCATGAATAATTGAGGAGCCGGCCCCGGAAGCCACGCTGCACCAAACAGAAGCCATTATGCAAAGCAGATAGCATCGGCAGCCATCTCTCTCCACCCTCAGCATCATCCACACCATAGAGAAAGAGAGGGGGAGAGAGAGGGAGGCAGGGAAAAGGCATGTAACGGAAGCAGGGAGAACGGGAAGAGCGAACAGGAAGCCAAGGAAGGATATAGAGAAAGGAAGAGAAGAGAGAAGAGGCTTTGCAGCAGCTGAAGAACGCGCCTGTGAATCACTCTACAGAGAGAGGGAACGAGAGAGAGAGAGAGACAGACAGACAGACAGAGGGAGGCCATGACGGTGTTGAGTTAGGGCGTGCTCCACTGGTTGCGAGTGATATCGGAGGGCTAGCCCCGCACACGGACCCCTCTGTCTGGGATGCAATGGGAGGCGTTTCCCCCCTCTCCATCTCCTCTCTCTCCTCCGGCTCCTCTCTTCCTCCTCGTGCTGATCGCTGAGTGAATTAATGAATGAAGCAGGTGGAAGTTGATCAGGCGGTTTGAGTCCTTCATGGCTACCAGGTTAGTTCTTATCATTGCTTGAGAGGTAATTCATGTTAGCATCCTCACCTTGCACTGTCTAGTAGAAATAAATAGGAGGGCTAAAGTGGCTACTTAGCTTACGCTAGGCTACTTCTAATTGTGGCGTCCAAGGATGGAGGAGACTGGTTACCTCGTCAAACACACCAAAAGGCTACAGCTAATACGGATCAGTCCAGTCATTCTATTGTTTATTCTTCTCTCTGAATGGGGATGGGAAGTGGTGTGTGTGTGTGTGTGTGGGGGGGGGTAGTTACAGTCTTGTCTACCAATTGGCAGTTACAGTCTTGTCCCATTGCTGCAACTCCCATACAGACACGGGAGAGGCGAAGGTCGAGAGTCGTGCGGCCTCCGGAACACAACCCAACCGAGCCACGCTGCTGCTTGACACAGTGCCCGCTTAACCCGGAAGCCAGCCGCACCAATGTGCCGGAGGAAACGCTGTACACCTGGCGACCTGAGTCAGCGTGCACTGCGCCCGGCCCGCCACAGTAGTCGCTAGTGCACGATGGGACAAGAACATCCCTGCCGGCCAAACCCTCCCCTACCCTGGACGACACTGGGCCAATTGTGCACCGCCCCATGGGTATCCCGGTCGTGGCCGGCTGCGACAGAGTCTGGACTCGAACCAGGAAACAACAAATAATTTGAATAACCAGCTGATAACTATGAGAGAGAGAGAGAGATCCTTAGAATGACTATGAGACATTGAGATTCAGGATGGCTGGCTGCGTAATGCATCCATCTCCTCCCATATTGATATCAGCTCGATTTATGAGCATATTAAAGGTAAAGCACCAGGAGCATATGCGTCCAGGGTTGTCGGTATGTAGCATTTCTTTGGTGCATATTGGAAAATCACCATGATTTTCTTTACGTTTTGACACATTTCCTTTACGTTTTGGCACGTTACGTTTTGACACGTTTCCTTTACATTTTGACATGTTTTAAGAATGTCAACTCATTGTCTTTGCATGCCTCAATTGATCCGTCACACTTAGCTATATAATGACTCTGTTGACCCGAAACATAAACCATCGTTCCACCCTTTCAGTGTCATTATTATAAATGTAACCTGTGCTGCTGGGGTCTTGTTTTCAAGACCAGGAGTATGACCTCATGCAGAGTAGCTTGACCTGTGTGAATGATAGTGTAATTTGACCTTTGACACAAGGCAACAATGTGGGTGGGGGATATGGGTCTTTCTATTAAATAGGGTACCATTGAAGATTTCCTACGCTGAACAACTTGTTCCAGCTGTTGATAAGTCATTGATAATAATCTGCAAAAATTGTTCATGTGATTACATTAAGATATAAGTGGGGGAACATAGCTATATTAAATTAAATTCACATTAAAACTTATGTTTAACCCTTTCTCATGGTGTCTTGATGGATTTGTCAAAAATTGTGTGACATAAAACATTACTTTTCGGTCCTTACATTTATTAATCAGTTAAATTAGACATTGAACTTGAAGAATCCTGGATCTAGATGTCAGACAGTTTTTTTGCATAGAGATCTCAGAAATGCAGTGTAACTATGTAACATTTAGTGTCTCCTTATGTTACAGGGTGAAAATAGTTTTCATGGGCACACAAATCCCCGAATGTATGCGGTTGCAAAATTGAATGCTTCTAACCAAAAGAGTCACCTTACCTTGATACGTAAAATCTAAATCGATATTGTCAACGAGGTTCTTAAATAATTATGGATAATACTTGTTGGATACGCATTTGGTTTCGAGCTGTTTAATTATGTCATGAGATTTTCACACATCATCATCTGATCATGGGAGGAATTTTCTGAATGACAGTCAAGTCACAAACAGCTGTTGTGATAGTGGATGTGATGCAACAACAGCCCAAGAGCTGGAAAAAAGGTGTTCGCCAGGAATGTCAAGAATATTTTGGTGTCTCATTCATTACGCCGGTAAAGATAGTTCTGCCTGGATCCACGTTGCATCTAATATCCCTAGCGAATTGATGTTGATCATCTGTTGTTGTCTGCTTGATTTGCAGCAGGGTCTCGTTAGATTTAACAGAGAAAGCATCAAGGTCATGAGTTAATGTTTTCATATGTTTTTGTGCCTCGGATTGGACACCAAGTCTACTGTGCGCAATTGTGTAGGATAGACTATTGCGCAACACCCAACTCTATTCCTATGAATTTTTCTAGATATAATGACAACAAATTACATAGCCTAGTGAGCTTATTCACAATATGATCTGGTAATGAAATAACATGACAAATACATTTTGGTTTCCATGTTACACCTGCAATTTTAAACAATACAAGGGGCGTGAAGTAGCCTACTTGAACTTGAATTTGGAGCTCAGAAATTAAAGTACTAGAGTAGGCCTACCTTGAAAATCTGACATTTCCTCAATTTGGTGCTTGAAAAGTCCTTATAATTTTCCGTGATTTCATCTGTTTTTGTGAGAGATGTGGCCACTTTCGTTTGTTTCCCTCCGCTTCAATTCAAGGGTGTTGCCCAAATTGATTGTCAGGCAAGTCCACATTATTCTCACATATTTTAGAATGTAATAATTATATGAATATCAATGCATTGGCAAAGCCAAAGAAATTCCTAATTCTTAAATATGTTCTGTGTTCTTTAGGGTTGGGCGGTATCCAGATAGTCATACCTTCATACCGTTCCTGTACCATGCCGGTATACGGTATTACCAGCAGGGGTGCTATTTCTTTCCAAACAAAAAAAAAGAATACAATTTCACTCATAAAATTGTTTGGGCAGCAGGGATCTTGATCCAGGAGGGGATTGATTGTCTCTGCTGTAACCAAGAAGCTTGATCTTGCAAGCTAGCCACTTATGGTATACCGCCCAAGCCTAGTGTCCTCATACAAGGGTCAAATGCAGATGCACGTAAACTCAACCAGAGATTTTGGAAAATCAACCCTTGTGACTGTAATTCTGATGGTGTTCTATGCCTTTTTGCATGCTTTGTGTCACTGTTCCTCTTCAGCACTGAGAACGGTATGCATGTATGCATAACAGTTAAGATAACCATAAACCTAAAATATGTTTGTATGCTAGGCTACAGCACATACTCAGCTATTGGGCGACAACACGTACTCAGCTATAAACTACAACACATACATTTACATTTACATTTTGGTCATTTTAGCAGACGCTCTTATCCAGAGCGACGTACAGTTAGTGAATGCATGCATGTTTTTTTAGTTTTTTTCATACTGGCCCCCCGTGGGAAACAAACCCACATCCCTGCCGGCCAAACCCTCCCCTACCTTGGACGACGCTGGACCAATTGTGTGCCGCCCATGGGTCTCCCGGTCGCGGCCGGCTGCGACAGAGCCTGGACTCGAACCAGGATCTCTAGTGGCACAGCTAGCACTGCGATGCAGTGCCTTAGACCACATACTTAGCTATAGTTTACAGCAAACATACTAAAGTATTGGGCTACAGCACATAACTATCGGTTACAGCACATACTTAGCTATCGGCTACAGCTTCGCACTGAACGGTAACAAATAAAGCAGCATAATGAAGGCGCATATAGAACCTTTTGTGAGGGTTATATGAAGCGAGCCATTGAACCCTTATTGTTTCTATATTTTTGCAACATTTCTTCTGAATGTAGGCTTCAGTATTTGCTGTAGCATAAAGCTTAGGGTCAAATCCAGATGACTGTTACAAATGGGTCTACACCTGTATAGCAGGTGGATAAGTGTCTCTGAATGCTGTCAAGCCACAAAGCAAATGTGTAATGAAAACGAATGAATGCCAGGACGTTGTTGTTTCTAAGGTCTGTTTTTACAGATGCAACACCCTGATACAAAGGTGATGCACAAGACAGGGGTATTAGTAAAGACATCATATAACGGTATAATAGACATGATATAACATGCTGACACTAGTGAATGTAGGGCTTTGATGAGGACCCCCGGTGGTTCACAGTGGTAATGGCTTTACTGTGTGATACAGAGTGGTAGATGAGCACAGGTTTCCATGGGTTGCGTGCCAAATGGAACCCTATTGCCTTTATAGTGCACTACTCATAGGGCACTGGTCAAAAGTAGTGCTTTATATAGGGAATAGGGAGCCATTTGAGACATATTCATGGTCTTTACTTGCTATCGGTACACGAGCACTGGTGCACTGATATCAGAGAGGGTTGCTTTGGCTCATGCAACTTGTTGTGATTTATTCTCGATAGGCGTGTCTGCTATACAGTATAACTAATGCAAATCAGAAAAGGGTGGTGGGCCGAGATATAGGAGGACGGGCTCAATGTAATGCCTTGAATGTAATGTAATTCCCCCCCTCCACACACACCTCCTCATCCTCCTACCCAGCTACAGTGGGGGAAAAAAGTATTTAGTCAGCCACCAATGGTGCAAGTTCTCCCACTTAAAAAGATGAAAAAGAGGCCTGTAATTTTCATCATAGGTACACGTCAACTATGACAGACAAAATGAGGAAAAAAAATCCAGAAAATCACATTGTAAGATTTTTTATGAATTTATTTGCAAATTATGGTGGAAAATAAGTATTTGGTCAATAACAAAAGTTTCTCAATACTTTGTTATATACCCTTTGTTGGCAATGACACAGGTCAAACGTTTTCTGTAAATCTTCACAAGGTTTTCACACACTGTTGCTGGTATTTTGGCCCATTCCTCCATGCAGATCTCCTCTAGAGCAGTGATGTTTTGGGGCTGTCGCTGGGCAACACGGACTTTCAACTCCCTCCAAAGATTTTCTATGGGGTTGAGATCTGAGACTGGCTAGGCCACTCCAGGACCTTGAAATGCTTCTTACGAAGCCACTCCTTCGTTGCCCGGGCGGTGTGTTTGGGATCATTGTCATGCTGAAAGACCCAGCCACGTTTCATCTTCAATACCCTTGCTGATGGAAGGAGCTTTTCACTCAAAATCTCACGATACATGGCCCCATTCATTCTATCCTTTACACGGATCAGTCGTCCTGGTCCCTTTGCAGAAAAACAGCCCCAAAGCATGATGTTTCCACCCACATGCTTCACAGTAGGTATGGTGTTCTTTGGATGCAACTCAGCATTCTTTGTCCTCCAAACACGATGAGTTGAGTTTTTACCAAAAAGTTCTATTTTGGTTTCATCTGACCATATGACATTCTCCCAATCCTCTTCTGGATAATCCAAATGCACTCTAGCAAACTTCAGAAGGGCCTGGATATGTACTGGCTTAAGCAGGGGGACACATCTGGCACTGCAGGATTTGAGTCCCTGGCGGCGTAGTGTGTTACAGATGGTAGGCTTTGTTACTTTGGTCCCAGCTCTCTGCAGGTCATTCACTAGGTCCCCCCGTGTGGTTCTGGGATTTTTGTTCACCGTTCTTGTGATCATTTTGACCCCACGGGGTGAGATCTTGCGTGGAGCCCCAGATCGAGGGAGATTATCAGTGGTCTTGTATGTCTTCCATTTCCTAATAATTGTTCCCACAGTTGATTTTTTCAAACCAAGCCGCTTACCTATTGCAGATTCAGTCTTCCCAGCCTGGTGCAGGTCTACAATTTTGTTTCTGGTGTCCTTTGACAGCTCTTTGGTCTTGGCCATAGTGGAGTTTGGAGTGTGACTGTTTGAGGTTGTGGACAGGTGTCTTTTATACTGATAACAAGTTCAAACAGGTGCCATTAATACAGGTAACGAGTGAAGGACAGAGGAGCCTCTTAAAGAAGAAGTTACAGGTCTGTGAGAGCCAGAAATCTTGCTTGTTTGTAGGTGACCAAATACTTTTTTTCCACCATCATTTGCAAATAAATTCATAAAAAATCCTACAATGTGATTTTCAGGATTAATTTTTTCTCAATTTGTCTGTCATAGTTGACGTGTACCTATGATGAAAATTACAGGCCTCTCTCATCTTTTTAAGTGGGAGAACTTGCACAATTGGTGGCTGACTAAATCCTTTTTTTCCCCACTGTATAATAAGCATCCCAGTATGGTGTGTCAAGACAGTTTCCTGTGTGTAGTCTGGAATAGACCAGATGAGGATGTATAGAGTAATGAAATGATAGATGAGACTGTTAGTTACTCTACAACATGGCTGTTCAATGTCGGCCAAAACACTTTCGGTTTTCTCTCTTAATCCTAATTTACTACCAGGTAGAAACAAAAACTAGAAGTGTTTCGGCCCTCCAGGACCGGAATTGAACAGCCCTGCTCTACACTGATCCTCCCACCATCCCTTCTTTAAGGCAACACACAAACACAGAGCATTTTACGATCACTTTCAACCAGGTGGGTACGGTTTCATAATGCTACTCTCACCTGCTGGAGTTGGGCGAGACATACCAACAACCTCAGCTGAGCTCTGTGCATGTGTGCGTGCCCATGTCTATGCCTGTAATGTTGCCCATAGCAGGCCCAAGTTCTATCTGCAATATTTTTAAAGCTGTAATCTAATGAATACAAGTTAGATTTTATCAAGTGAATTAGGGAGAATTACTGAAGCGTTGTGTGCAATGACACAGCAATTGAAAGAGAGTGTAAAAGTAATGTGTCTCAATAGTTCAATTTCAATATAATCTCCCATATTGTACCAGACAATATACCCAGCAGGGTATCCTATGCCCTCCCTCTCTCTTTTGTTGGAATCTGTTCGCTTTTCCTGCCTGCCAGCCTGACACACACACACACACACACACACACACACACACACACACACACACACACACACACACACACTCAATAATACAGTCTACACCCAAAGCCCCTGGGTGATATAGAAAGGGTTGTAAACTGTGTAGAAAGAGAGAGAGGGAGGGAGGGATAAAAAAGAGTGTGTGAAAGGGGGTGCCAGGACACTCCACAGGGGCACGTTGCGTGGGAGCTTACTGTTGGTATAGAGAGAGAGAGAGAGAGAGAGAGGGATGGAGACAGAGAAGGAGGGAGGGTGAGCTGGGGCGCCAACCCCTGCAGCAGAGCAGCTGTTCTCTCATCAACCATGAAGAGAGTTTAGTGAAGTTAGTGTTCTCTCCACTGAGCTAGACAACATGGCCAGAAGAGCCTTAGTTGCCTGACGTCAAATGAAGTACACTGAATCTGCCAGCCCCTAGACCTGAAGGTCTGGGCCCGTGTTCATAGAATATCTCAGAGTGCTGATTTAGGATCAGGTCTCCCCTATATTCATTATGATTTAAAAGGCAAACTGATCCTCGATCATCAGTCCTATTCTGAAATGCTTTATGAATAAGTGCCCTGGAGAGTAGACTCTCTAGTGGTCTGGATATGACATCAGTTAGTCCATAAAATGGTCCTCTCTTGTCAAGGGCAGAGACGGTGCCTCATCGATGTGCTCTGTAGTATCAAAGACCAATCTTTTCCACTGGAGGAAGTGAACAGATTATTGTAATTGGGGAGGTTGTTGCTTTCTTTAAATTGTCTGATGGTCAAACAACTCAACTTCCAATGGAGTGGACGTTTTTTATAGTCTTTGTAGATTGAATAAAAAAATGTGCACATTATTCATGTTGAGTACAGATTCGCATCTCAAGAATTCAGCCCATAAGTGCTGTGAGTATCACAGAGTTTAAGCAGTAATATTAATCATTCTCTCTCTCACACTTCCTCTATCTCTCCCCAACAGCACTGCCAGCAATTCGAACCGGAGCACGCCCACTTGCTCGCCCGTCCTGCGCCATCGCTCTCGCTCACCCACGCCCCAGCAGAGCTTGGAGCACAGTGGTGAGAACATGGTGGAGAAGGGCCACTTGGACCCCTCCTCTGACAAGGACAAGTCCCCCTCCACCCCCGAGCAGGTGGTGCAGCGCACCTACAGCCAGTCGGTACACTCCGCCACACGCAGCCACGGGGGCAAGAACTCCAAGGTGAGCCTGTGCGCCTGGACTGAACACACACTGGATGAAACACATACGCATGGGCCAAAACACAATTGTGTATTGGTGGAGAAAATATAGGTAGGAACACACTCTCAATTAATTCAAAGGTTAAGGCAACACACACCCATTCCAGAAGGGTTTCCCCCTATCTCAGACCTGTTGTCCTGACTTAGTTTAACTTCTTTGGTAATTAGAGAAATAACCATGCCCTGGTCTGGACCAGGTGCCCATGTGCAAGTATGGACGTGCCCCAAACACTCTCTAGCCTCTCTATCCCCACCACTGCATATCATCACACAATTGCTCGGCCTTTTAATTAAATCTTCACTATAAAGTGGTTTGCCTTTTGGGACTTCTGATCCGCTGTAGCTAAAAGTAATCCACACTCTCACAACAAAAGAAACAGCAGCGATCTTGGTACAAATGGTATAATCGATTACTTTCTCCCAATTGAAATTGATATACTGTAGAATATATTCCAATGCGGGCTGTCAGAATGAAATTGACATGGTCCTTCTGTGAAGAATGTTTCTCTGCCATTCTGTAGTGGATTTTGAAAACCTGCATCTTAGTCAAGTACTCAAGTATACTCAAGTATATCATAGTAAGGTTATTCTCAACCTTTTTCATATCCCATTCCATGCTGATGTTTGCCTCTCACTTCCACTCTCAGGTTGACTTGTCCGTCACTTGTCATGCTTTTGTTTGCCATGTTACTCCTCTGTTTTACTTTTGAGACATGGTTGTTACATTTCTGCACCATCTGCACCATCTTAAAACCAACCACAAGCCAAGTCTGTAACTTGAAACTTTTCTGTTCCTCATATATTTGCTCTTTCTTTTGTTTTTGTTTTCTGATTTTCTTTGTTCTTCTTCTCATGCATGCTAGTCTCACAAGCGACTTTCCAAAGTAAGCATCAGTCTTTTTCTGGTCTTTCTCCTCCCTCCTTCCCGCTAGCTTGTACTCGTGACTTGCCCACTATCCCTGCGATACGCGAATTGTTTTTCCTCTATGCCACCCTACATTATGCTAAGCTAACGTGCGCCTCTATCCTGTCTTTACCTATCCTACCCTATGCAATCCTGCCCTACTCTACCTGATGAGACTACCCAACACTTTCTATGCTAAGCTATGTTAGCCTTACTTAGCTTACCCCTTGCTAACCAACTGTATTAGCCTACCCTTGCACTGACCTGATCTTGACTCCCTCATGCCATGCTAACTAGAAGCGCTAACTCATAATGTACTTTTTATGCTGCTAGAGCAGATGATAAAATGGTTAACCATGGTAACTGGAAACATTACCCTAAATTACCATTGCTTATCTTTCCATGCCTCTATCACACCACATTATCCCATCCTACCTTAAAGGTACACTCATCAATATGATGTCATCATACAGCGCTGGGGGCCACTTCCTGTTTACAGACATCAACAACAGAATTAAAATTTGCCAAGACTGCCACTATTGGCTCTTTTCAATTTATGAACTCCCTTGAGGCATGCCCATCATACAAAGCAGGGTCACTTCCTGCTTATAGACATCAAATATAACTGAACTCTAGTGGTTTCTTAAGTCTTTAAGCAGGAATTGACCCCGCTTTGTATGACGTTGTCATATTGCAGTGTACCTTTTATCCACCCATCTCACCCAAATGCTCATTGTCTGCATTTACTTCTCCCGTCCCAATGAAATAACATCCTATCAGGGACAACGAAATCGAAATAGGAAAAAGATACATGGAAGAATATGACATATTACAACTGAAGTAAAATTATTTGACTGGAAATGTGGCCTATGTCAATTACAATGATGTAGTTAACGCATTTATTTGCAGACAATTAGCCTACTTAGCCAAATTATGCCTACATCGAGGCTACTCTTCTGCAAAACTAAAGTTATTGAAGACAAACTTTTTATGAAGTACCACATTGTAAATGAAAGTGATAGGTAATGCAACAACATGTGTGATAGACAATTTAAATATCATTATAAAACAAAGCACTTTGCATCTGATTCTTTGATTAAGATAACAACTTCCAAATAATAACAAATTACTTTCCTTACCACATTTCCTTCCAATTCAGACATTGTTTATTCAATAAACTACAATATGCCACAGTAGCCATACTGGCCTGGAAGAACTTATAAAGGTTCGCTATTGAGTGTTAGCACGTTGTTCTACAAATAAAGAAATAATGTCTGCTGTCCACACAACATAGGAAATGTTACTCTTCACTACCAGCCTAACCACAAACACGATAAAAAAAAACATTATTATAATATCATTTGTGCAACTTTAAATACAATATCGATTTACGATCATGATTTACAGTGCATTCGGAAAGTATTCAAACCCCTTCACCTTTTCCACATTTTGTTACGTTAAAGCCTTATTCTAAAAATGATTCAACTGTTTTTTCCCCACATCAATCTATACACAATACCCCATAATACCCCATTTGCAAATGTATTAAAAATAATAAACTGATATCACATTCACATTAGTATTCAGACCCTTTACTCAGTACTTTGTTGAAGCACCTTTGGCAGCGATTACAGCCTAGAGTCTTCTTGGGCATGACGCTACAAGCTTAGCACACCTGTATTTGGGGAGATTGGATGGGGAGCGTCGCTGCACAGCTATTTTTAGGTCTCTTCAGAGATGTTCGATTGGGTTCAAGTCCGTGCTCTGGCTGGGCCACTCAAGGACATTCAGGGACTTGTCCCGAAGCCACTCCTATGTTGTCTTGGCTGTGTGCTTAAGGTCGTTGTCCTGTTGGAAGGTGAACCTTCACCCCAGTCTGAGGTCCGGAGCGCTCTGGAGCAGGTTTTCATCAAGGATCTCTCTGTACTTTGCTCCGTTCATCTTTCTCTCGGTCCTGACTAGTCTCCCAGTCCCTGCCGCTGAAAAACATCCCCACAGCATGATGCTGCCACCACCATGCTTCACTGTAGGGATGGTATTGGCCAGGTGATGAGCGGTGCCTGGTTTCCTCCAGACGTGACGCTTGGCATTCAGGCCAAAGAAGTCAATCTTGGTTTCATCAGACCAGAGAAACTTATATCTAATGGTCTGAGTCCTTTAGGTGCCTTTTGGCAGACTCCAAGCAGGCTGTCATGTTCCTTTTACTGAGGAGTGGCTTCCGTCTACCATAAAGGCCTGATTGGTGGAGTGCTTTAGAGATGGTTGTCCTTATGGAAGGTTCTCCCATCTCCACAGAGGAACTCTGGAGCTCTGTCAGAGTTACCATCAGGTTCTTGGTCACCTCCCAGACCAAGGCCCTTCTCCCCGAGTGCTCAGTTTTGCCGGGCGGCCAGCTCTAGGAAGAGTCTTGTTGGTTCCAAACTTCTTCCTTTAAGAATGATGGAGGCCACTGTGTTCTTGGGGACCTTCAATGCTGCAGAAATGTTTTGGTACCCTTCCACATCTGTGCCTCGACACAATCCTGTCTTGCAGCTCTATTGACAATTATTTTGATCTCATGGCTTTGTTTTTGCTCTGACATGCACTGTCAACTGTGGGACCTTAAATAGACAGGTGGGTCCTTTTCCAAATCATGTCCAATCAATTGAATTTACCACAGGTGTACTCCAATCAAGTTGTAGTGTCAAGGTGACGTGTATGCCGGAAACGAAGTCAAGCGCAGGACACCGAACTACTGGCAGAACGTACTTTACTTAACACAGTAAAGAAAGTACAAAACAAACCTCCAAACAGGGAGGAACAAATAACGCATACAACCAGCACTGCCGACCTAACGGAAAACAATCACACACAATAACCAATGAGAGACAGGGGTTTATAAAGGGAATACAATATAACATAATGGGAAACAGGTACAAACAATCAGGACAAACTAGACAAACACCGAAACATAGATCGGTGGCAGCTAGTACTCCGGGGACGACGAACGCCGAAGCCTGCCCGAGCAAGGAGGAGGGGCAGCCTCGGCTGATTCCGTGACATGTAGAAACATCTCAAGGATGATCAATGGAAACAGGATGGACCTGAGCTCAATTTCGAGTATCATAGCAAAGGTTCTGAATACTTATGTAAATAAGATATTTTAGTTTTTTTATTTGTAATACATTTTCAAAAATTTATAAAACTTGTTTTCGCTTTGTCATTATGGGGTATTGTGTGTAGATTGATGAGTACTGAATACTTAACGAATGCACTGTAGTTTCAAATGTCAAATGTGTAGCCTACAGTTCAGAAATATTTCCTTTTCCCCTCTTGATAAGAAATGACCATGTTTTATTAGGACAAGTAAAATCATTAATGGATTAAATAAATTGGAAATGAAAAATGTATCCTACACCATGATTTCTTCCATTCATAAAATGTTTGGGTAGGCTCATTGCCATAGCAGATTTGCTGTGGTAAACGAGGAAATTAAATATATTATTTCAGTTGTTTGGAATGATTGTCAAATAGATAAATCGCCCTTCATCTGCTTAAATTGCAAGATTGAAATGTTCCGATGATAAAACCCACCAGAGAGCGAAATCGTATTGAAAAATGTTGTTTGCAATCAATCAGGACTAGAAGATAACCCCGACATCTGCGTTATGGAGCGGTAAATCAGTGGCGGATGATGGTTGCAATTGAGATCAGCTGTGCGGGTGATTTTAGCGCGTATTGATGCTTTAACGAGAGATCAGCTGGTGATAACCTAGTGGCCATCAGTGGTTGCAATTGGCTCAAGGTGTTTACTAAGAGTCTATACGAAGAGTAGGCTATACTTAGAGTATACTAAGGTACACTTGGTTGTGACCATATGGCTTTTGTTATCTTAATCTTCTTTAACTTCTCTTGACCTTGACTAAACCCTTCTCAGGGTTGTGTTCATTAGGGCACGCAACATAAAATGTTTTAAAACGTTTTGCAACGAAAATGAATGTTTGTTATTGAACAATGCCAGATAGTCCCTGCCGTTCTCAGTGGTTTCTCTTCTGTTTGGTGCCTAATGAACACGACCTAGCCTTCCTACCCTACTCTAACACTCTTTCCTGACGGCATCATGATCCCCTATGTGGCCCTCTGTCTGAAATGTTCTGTGTTACTGGTACTGAAGTTGCCCCTAGACGCTGATCTTGGGTCAGTTTTTTATTTTTCCCCACTAATGGTTAAGGTTAGGTTTGGGGGAGGGGAAGCTGATCCTAGATCTGTACCTAGGGGGAACTTCACCTCAGAGCTACTATTCATACTGTTTCTTTACTTTGATGGAGGACCACACTGTATGAGTGAAGTCTGTTCTGTGGTGTTTTGTAGCATTGCTGTGGTACCAGGACAGACTCCGAGCATGAATATTTGAAGGCATGTACGCACACACACACGTAGATATTGCACACACACAACTCCGCCTCCCACCAACCACCAATAGCTAGTAATACTTTCTGAACAAGCTAACATATGGAAGGGGAAACATTTAAATATATGTTTTTGGGTGTTTTGACACTTTATTCAGACAGTGAGAAAATTAGGTGGGGAGACAGGCAAGTGGGAGAAACAGTGTAAAGGATGGAGACTGGGATTGAACCATGGTCTCCGGTTGAGAGTTGTACATGTGACATGTGCCAGGGAGTGTTACCACTACACTATGGCTCTGCACATGGAAGGGGAAAAGTAACAGGAATTCACCATTGGTCACGATTCACCATTGGTCTCCTCTTAGTTGGAGGAGCACACACTCACCACACACTCATATCTTCAGCCTCTCCAGCCTCTGAGTTAGAATAAATGGGACACAAGGAATATAATCAACAGCCTCAAACGGCCTTCACTCCCTTTTGGAACACCATAACACCTAACGACAAACCATTTACATTCCAACTCTGTCATTCCTTCCAGTATATGTGTTAATATATGTAATATACAGTGCCTTTAGAAAGTATTCACACCTCTTGACTTTTTCCACATTTTGTTGTGTTACAGCCTGAATTTTAAATGAGATTTTGTGTCTGATCTTCACACAATACCCCATAATGTCAAAGTGGAATTATGTTTGTACACATTTTTTCCAATTGAGTCAATAAGTATTCAACCCCTTTGTTATGGCAAGCCTACATATGTTCTCGAGTAAATATTTGCTTAACAAGTCACATAAGTTGCATTTGAAATAGTAGGGTTTAACTTGATTTTTAATGACTACCCCATATCTGTACCCCACACATACAATTATCTGTAAGGTCCCTCAGTCAAGCAGTGAATTTCAAGCACAGATTCAACCATAAAGACCATGGAGGTTTTCCAATACCTCACAAAAAAGGGCACCTATTGGTAGATGGGTAAAAAAACACACAAAAGAAACAGACATTGAATATCCCAACAAAAAAATCCAGAAAAACACATGTCAAAAATGTTATAAATTGATTTGCATTTTAATGAGGGAAATAAGTATTTGACCCCTCTGCAAAACATGACTTAGTACTTTATGGCAAAACCCTTGTTGGCAATCACAGAGGTCAGACGTTTATTGTAGTTGGCCACCAGGTTTGCACACATCTCAGGAGGGATTTTGTCCCACTCCACTTTGCAGATCTTCTCCAAGTCATTAAGGTTTCGAGGCTGACGTTTGGCAACTCGAACCTTCAGCTCCCTCCACAGATGTTCTATTGGATTAAGGTCTGGAGACTGGCTAGGCCACTCCAGGACCTTAATGTGCTTCTTCTTGAGCCACTCCTTTGTTGCCTTGGCTGTGTGTTTTGGGTCATTGTCATGCTGGAATACCCATCCACGACCCATTTTCAATGCCCTGGCTGAGGGAAGGAGGTTCTCACCCAATATTTGACGGTACATGGCCCCGTACATCGTCCCTTTGATGCGGTGAAGTTGTCCTGTCCCCTTAGCAGAAAAACACCCCCAAAGCATAATGTTTCCACCTCCATGTTTGACGGTGGGGATAGTGTTCTTGGGGTCATAGGCAGCATTCCTCCTCCTCCAAACACGGCGAGTTGAGTTGATGCCAAAGAGCTCCATTTTGGTCTCATCTGACCACAACATTTTCACCCAGTTCTCCTCTGAATCATTCAGATGTTCATTGGCAAACTTCAGACGGGCATGTATATGTGCTTTCTTGAGCAGGGGGACCTTGCGGGCGCTGCAGGATTTCAGTCCTTCACGGCGTAGTGTGTTACCAATTGTTTTCTTGGTGACTATGGTCCCAGCTGCCTTGAGATCATTGACAAGATCCTCCCGTGTAGTTCTGGCCTGATTCCTCACCGTTCTCATGATCATTGCAACTCCACGAGGTGAGATATTGCATGGAGCCCCAGGCCGAGGGAGATTGACAGGTCTTTTGTGTTTCTTCCATTTGCGAATAATCGCACCAACTGTTGTCTGACCAAGCTGCTTGGCGATGGTCTTGTAGCCCATTCCAGCCTTGTGTAGGTCTATTATCTTGTCTCTGACATCCTTGGAGAGCTCTTTGGTCTTGGCCATGGTGGAGAGTTAGGAATCTGATTGATTGATTGCTTTTGTGGACAGGTGTCTTTTATAAAGGTAACAAATTGAGATTAGGAGCACTCCCTATAAGAGTGTGCTCCTAATCTCAACTCGTTACCTGTATAAAAGACACCTGGGAGCCAGAAATCTTTCTGACTGAGAGGGGGTCAAATACTTATTTCCCTCATTAAAATGGAAATCAATTTATAACATTTTTGACATGTGTTTTTCTGGATTTTTCTGTTGTTATTCTGTCTCTCACTGTTCAAATAAACCTACCATTAAAATTAAAGACTGATCATTTTTTTGTCAATGGGCAAACGTACAAAATCAGCAGGGGATCAAATACTTTTTTCCCTCACTGTAAGCACAGGCAAAAGAATAATGGGCAAATATTGTACAATTCAGGTGTGCAAAGGTCTTAGAGACTTACCCAGGAAGACTCACAGCTGTAATCGCTGCCAAAGGTGATTCTAAAATGTATTTATTCAGGGGGTTGAATACTTATCTAATCAAGATAAATTAGTGTTTTATTTTCCATTTATTTCCATTACAGAGTATTTTGTCTAGATTGTTGACAAAACATGATAATTACTTTCTGAAGGCACTGTATGACTGATCTTAACTCCCTCGTCTCTCATTTGCATGACCGCTTTTGTCTGTGTGTTTATTTTCTTTCCAGTATGACAGACTAAGACTGATTAAAGTAAGCGCTCATCTTTTCTTTGACCCTCCCACCTCCATAGCCCTCTTAAACTTGACCCCTGACCCCTGACCCCTGCTTGTGACAATATTTCACCTCACCGTCTGGCTCAACCTACTTGTCCTTGGTTCAGTGTGCTCCTAACATGAATCTCCTAGCGGGCATAACTGGTTACAATGAGGTCATTATGACGTCATGGTCAGGTTGTGTACTCTTGTTGGACATCCACTCTCTTTTCATATTTTGTCTTTATTGGAGAGGTATAGAGCGAAATGAGATGTAGGGAGAAACAGAATTGAAAGTTGCAGGGCAGGTTTCGATCCTTGCCCAGACAGGCTATATGTCATCTGGTGTCAGCAGCACTACCACTGGACCAGACCCCAGCACTTTCTATTCTTTCTTGACCTCGTCATGGTTGTAACAGAGACCAGTTGGTTTTAATCTGGTTATATGATGTTTTCTCAACTAGAAAACAAGTTAACAACCAGAAAATGATCAAAAGGATGTTGATGTTCTGTTGTTTTATGTGTAATATGGATGATTAATTTGTAATATGAACTTTATTACACAATTGAAGGCAGCTCGTTGTAAGCTGCTATTATAAAAGGCCATACAGATCTAGGATGCACTATATTCCATAAATAGTGCACTGCTTTTGAGTAGAGCCCTATGGACCCTGGTAGAAAGTAGTGTACCATAGGGAATATGGTGCCATTTAGGATGCACACCTAGTCTTCATGTGTACTACAATATCATATATGGACAAGATCTCTTCTTATCAATAATTGTGTCATAATTCTCCTCAGTTATTTGTATGTAGCCCATTGGTGCCTTCCTGTGGCGTATATGAGTATTGAATTTTATATTTACTGTTACATACTTTTCTAATGTTTTGTTAGCAGTGGGACAGACTAGCGGGTTATTCTGTATAAGTTGGGAAAGCTTGTTTGTGTGTGCACTAACCCATGTCTCATGTTTCTATATTTCTTGTCTCCTTCACCTTGATGTTTGTAACCACAGAAAAGCCAGAGCTGGTACAACGTAAGTCCCTACCTCTTCTCCTACCTCTTCTGGATGAGCTGTATGTTACTGTGTGTGATGTGTTGCATGTTTCATTGGCACAGTGGGTTGGAGCAAGGTGCTTGCAGTTGTGAGTTTGATTCCCACATGGTGTGTGCGTGTGTGCGTGCGTGCGTACGTGCGTGCGTGAAGTTGCTTGGGATAAAAGCATCTGTTAAAATGACCATTATGACCATATATACAGTATTTCAAAGTGTTATGGGTAGGACAGGTCTTCATGTTGTCTGACTGTGTAGCACTTTGTCAGTTGATTGGTGGCTGATTGTTGGGTATCATGCTATACCTCATCTGTCTTCGAATGCTGCTATTGTTATGATTTAACTGGATAGAACCCAAATGCAGACAAGTACACCAAGCCAGAGAAGTTTTAACAGGTTTATTATAATGTTCAATAGTCCAGGTTTCCAATAAATGGGGAAGAGCAAGTCCAGGTTACAGGGAGGGTACAGATCCAGGTCAGGGCAGGTGTGGTACCGTAATGTCCTAGTGTCCGTGGTGAGTCCAAAGGAGAGGCCCGATAGTGGAGAGCAGGATGGTGGTGGCAGGAGTGAAGCGGAGGCAGGAGTCAGGTTCCAAATATCTGTGGCACAGGAGAAAAAGTAAATAAACAGTCCAAAAAAACACAAGAGCGAAAACAGACAGGTTGAGTCGGCAGCGAGACTAACATGGTTGTCTTGACTATGATCTGACGATGAGTGGAAAGTTTGACCGGGTCTTAAAGGCTGAGGTGATTATGGTGAATGAGCTGCAGCTGGAACCCTGACTCCCGCGACACCAGACTTCACTCCTGCAATCAAGGACAGACAGAGGGGGAGGGGGAGAGCAGAGAGAGAGCTACCTAGCAGCAGTAGGCCTAACAGTACCCCCCTCTACGGACGCCACCTGGCGGCCGACAGGGTTTATCAGGATGTAACCTATGAAACTCACGAACCAGAGCAGGATCCACAATGAAGCTCCTGGGCACCCAGGAACGTTCCTCAGGACCATAACCCTCCCAATCCACCAGGTACTGGAAACCCACGACCCCGGCGGCGAACATCCAGAAGTCGCCGGACAGTGTAGACCGGACCCCCACCCACGATCTTGGGCGGAGGAGGGGGACGAGAGGCGGGCACAAAGGGCTAACCGACACAGGCTTAATCTGGGAAACATGAAAGGTGGAATGAACCCGTAGGGAGGCAGGAAGCTGTAGCTTAACCGCGCAGGGGGTTAACAATAGACAGTATCTTGAACGGTCCTATAAAACGAGGCGCCATCTTCTTCGACTCCACCTTCAATGGAAGGTCCCGTGACTTCAGCCATACCTCTTGACCAGGAGAGTAACCGGGAGCCTGGGACCGGTGACGGTTGGCTTGCCTCTGCATGTACGCCGAAGCTCGGGACAGAGCTACCCTGGCCTTCCTCCAGACCTTGCAGCAGCGGCGCATGTGGGACTGCACCGAGGGTACCGCAAGTTCCCTCTCTTGGGAAGGGAACAGGGAGGTTGATAACCCAGAGCACACAGAAAAGGAGACAAACCAGAGGAAGCGTTAGTCAAGGTGTTATGAGCATATTCCACCCAGGGGAGCATGGAGCTCCATGACCCAGGGTTAGACCCAGTGACACAGCGAAGTGCGGTCTCCATCTCCTGGTTCGCTCTCTCGGCTTGCCCGTTGGTCTGGGGGTGATATCCAGAGGACAGGCTGGATGTAATGCCCAAAGCTTTACAGAAAGCTTTCCACACCTGGGAGACAAACTGGGGACCCCTGTCAGAGACAATATCCGTGGGTAGACCATGAGAGCGGAACACATGTTCAACCAAAATATCAGCCGTCTCTCTGGCAGTGGGCAGTTTAGGTAGGGCCAAAAAATGAGCGAACTTAGAAAACGATCAATCACCGTAAGAATGACAGTCTTACCAGATGAGGGGGAAGTCCAGTGACAAAATCCATAGCGATATGCGACCAGGGCCGGCTGGGTATAGGTAGAGGTCGTAGATGACCAGCGCTGGCCTGGGTGGAGTTTTTACTTCGTGCACATACCGTACAAGCAGCAACGAAGGCTCAGTGTCCGCCTCCATCGTGGCCCACCAGAACTTCCGTCGCACAAAGTCAAGGGTCCGCGAAACTCCAGGGTGACAGGTAAGGGGAGGCAGGTGAGCCCACTGAAGTACCTGGGAGCGAGCAGACTCAGGGACAAACATCCGGTTAGGAGGACCCCTCCCAGGGTCAGCTTGATGATGTTGAGCCTGTCTAACAATCCCCTCGATGTCACATGTGATGACTGCAATACTGCAGGTAGGAGGCAAAATGGGTTCAGGGTTACTACCAGTATCAACAGCCGAATGAACACGAGACAGGGCGTCAGGCTTGACGTTGCGTGACCCAGGACGGTAAGACAGAGAAAAATTGAATCTCCCAAAAAATAGTGCCCACCTGGCTTGACGGGGGTTGAGCTGCTTCGCTGACTGGAGGTAAGCCAGATTCTTATGATCCGTCCAAACGATGAAGGGTTGTTCCGCCTCCAACCAATGTCGCCACTCCTCGAGAGCCAGCTTAACGGCGAGCAGTTCACGATTTCCAACATCATAATTCCTCTCTGCCTGAGAAAGTTTCCTTGAGAGAAAAGCACAGGGATGCAGTTTGTTATCTTCAGGAGAACGTTGTGACAACACTGCACCTACCCCAGTGTCGGATGCATCCACCTCCACGACAAACTGGCGGTCGGGGTCCGGCTGCATCAGAATGGGAGCCGAGGCGAAGCGATGTTTCAGTTCTTCGAACGCTGATTCGGCCCCTTCATTCCAAGCGAACGGTCGTGAGATGGAGGTGAGAGCGGTGAGTGGCGCCGCAATGCGGCTGTAGTCCTTGATGAACCTCCTATAGAAGTTCGCAAACCCCAGGAATCGTTGAAGTTGTTTGCGGGTAGAGGAGCTGGCCAGTCCGTGACAGCAGAGATCTTAGCTGGGTCCATCCGCAGCTCCCCTGAGCTATGATGTAACCCAAAAAAAGAGGTCTCAGACACATGAAATTCACATTTCTCCATCTTCACAAACAGTTTGTTCTCCAACAACCTTTGCAACACCTGGCGCACATGCAGTTCATGTTCCTGGGAGGACTCTGAGAAAATCAAGATATCATCCAGATAGACAAAAACAAACCGATTCAACATGTCCCGAAGGACATCATTGACTAGTGCCTGAAAAACAGCAGGGGCATTAGACAACCCAAAAGGCATAACCCGATACTCAAAATGTCCCAAGGGGTGTGTTGAAGGCAGTCTTCCATTCATCACCCTTACGAATGCGCACCAGGTGATACGCATTTCGTAGATCCAGTTTCGTAAAGATGGTAGCACCATGAAGGAGGGAAAAGCAGAATTAATCAAAGGCAGAGAATACTTGTTCTTAATGGTGATGTTGTTAAGTCCACGGTAATCAATACAGGGTCTGAGGGTCTTATCCTTCTTAGCAACAAAAAGAATCCCGCTCCTACAGGTGACGAGGAAGGACGCATAATACCTGCCGCCAAGGAGTCCCGAATGTAGTTCTCCATAGCCTCCGTCTCCGGCCGGGAGAGATTGTACAGGCGACTGCTGGGGAGCGGGGCTCCTGGCTGGAGGTCAATGGCGCAGTCGTAAGGCCGGTGAGGAGGAAGAGAAGTAGCTCTGTGTTTGCAGAAAACGGATGCCAGGTCATGATACACGTCAGGAACAGCAGAAAGATCCATGGACTCCAGTGAGGTTGAGGCACAGTACTGGCAGGAGTCTGAGCAGAACACAAACAATTCACATGACAAAATGTGCTCCATGAAACAATGCTACCTGTCACCCAATCAATGTGTGGATTGTGTTTTATGAGCCAGGGGATACCAAGGACCAGGGGAGTCTGTGGGCAGTCGATAATATGGAATTGAATGTTCTCCTGATGATTTCCCGACACTCTAAGACAAACAGGAACAGTCTGATGGGTAATGCGGGTCAACAATTGTCCATTTAGACCCTTAGCCTGCAGCGGACAGTCCATAGGAACAGTCTCCAAATCCATTTGTTGAGCCCACTCTCTATCCAAAAAGCTTTCGTCGGCACCAGAGTCAATCAGCGCACTAACAGAGAAATTCTGGGACTGCCACTGGAGGGATGCCTGGAGCAGAATGCGGGGAGAAGAGGAAGAATCCGCTGCTCGGCTCACCAAAACTTCTCCCATAAATGATGAGCCGGCCCTTTTCCCCGGACGAACTGGGCAGGAAGGAACGAAATGACCAGCTTCTCCACAATACAGGCAGACCCGAGCCTGAATACGACGTGCACGCTCCTCTGAGGACAACCGTGCACGACCCACCTCCATGGCTTCGGGTTCAGTGCTCCTCGTATCGACTCGGGAAGACACGGCTCTCTCCGTAGGGACGATGCAGGGAGGAGTTTGTTGATGACAGACAGGTTGCTTGGAACTAACACTCCTCTCCCGGCGGCGCTCCCGAATCCGATTATCCAACCTGATAGTGAGTGAAATAAGATTATCCAGCGTAGGCGATTCATCATATGACACCAATTCATCTTTTAAAGTCTCAGACAAAGCATTGATGAACACTCCTTGTAATGCCTCGTCATTCCAACCACTCACTGCTGCTAAAGTCCGAAACTCCACTGCCATCTCCGCCACACTACGAGCCCCCCTGCCGAAGAGAAAACAACCGTTTCGCAGCCTCCTTGCCTCGTACGGGGTGGTCAAAAACCTTCCTCATCTCCGTGGTGAAGGCCACGTAAGCGTTGCAAATGTCCGACTGACTCTCCCAGACCGCGGATCCCCAGGCACGAGCGGAACCGCTAGTAGAGTTGATAAGGTAGGCAATACGGGCTCTTTCTGAGGCGTAGGTGAGGGGCTGTTGTTCAAACACTAACGAGCATTGAGTCAAAAAATCGCCACAGGTTCCCATGTTCCCGTCATAGCGCTCTGGAGCAGGAACAAAGGGCTCTCTGATCTGGGCTGAAGGGGTAGTAAGGGCAGACACTTGATTGGTGAGTAATTGAACCTGATTAAGCAGCACCTGACTGTCCTCAGCAATCGTCTTAAACAGGGTATCATGTTGGTCAAGTAGAATGCCCTGATTGGCTATGGCAGTCCAAATTTGAGTGCACTCTGGGGTGGTATCCGAGCTACTGTCTGCTGGGTTCATGTTGGTCAGATCATACTGTTATGATTTAACTGGATAGAACCCAAATGCAGACAAGTACACCAAGCCAGAGAAGTTTTAACAGGTTTATTATAATGTTCAATAGTCCAGGTTTCCAATAAATGGGGAAGAGCAAGTCCAGGTTACAGGGAGGGTACAGATCCAGGTCAGGGCAGGTGTGGTACCGTAATGTCCTAGTGTCCGTGGTGAGTCCAAAGGAGAGGCCCGATAGTGGAGAGCAGGATGGTGGTGGCAGGAGTGAAGCGGAGGCAGGAGTCAGGTTCCAAATATCTGTGGCACAGGAGAAAAAGTAAATAAACAGTCCAAAAAACACAAGAGCGAAAACAGACAGGTTGAGTCGGCAGCGAGACTAACATGGTTGTCTTGACTATGATCTGACGATGAGTGGAAAGTTTGACCGGGTCTTAAAGGCTGAGGTGATTATGGTGAATGAGCTGCAGCTGGAACCCTGACTCCCGCACACCAGACTTCACTCCTGCAATCAAGGACAGACAGAGGGGAGGGGGAGAGCAGAGAGAGAGCTACCTAGCAGCAGTAGGCCTAACAGCTATAGGCTGAGCATGAGAAGAGTTATCATTTTTAACAAAGGATGAAAGACTTTGAAGTCTGTTGACTTGCAACCCAGTAACAACCAAAACCAACATGAAGCAAAAGGTGTGACACATTTTCCCATTTTAAAAGCATATTTCTGAGGCAGGCAATTTGATGTGAATGAATGAAGTGCTGTATGGACACCTCACCTAGGCTACTTTGCTTCTTCTCCATACCAATAGAGAATACAATTGTTATGCAGATTTGAAAAGTCCTGCCTTTGAAGTACTTCCCCTACAAATTATCTATCAACCCATACCTGGTAATGATGGCATTCATTATTCATATGAAATTATGAATTCACTTTTAATCCAAATAAATAAATGAAAATCAGAGGCTAAATGCCATTAAATTAAACATGAACAATTCCTCAATTGTGATTCACCGTTCTATGGTGAATAGTGACTACACATTTAACAATGGAGTTGCCTCGTGGTATATTTTTCCCATGGGAAATGGAGAGAGATTGGAGACAAATGACATTCAGACTGAGACGACGTTGTTCTGTCATGTTTAGTGTGTGTGTGTGCGTGCGTGCGTTTGCACGCCTTTATGTCTGCGTATGTGTGTGTGTTTGCTGTAAACGTTTGTGTATGCACCTGACTGCAACCATGGCCTGTGTGCCCTGGGACTGCAGATAAGCAGTGTAGCTGACAAAAGCTCCATTGTGGAGCGATCAGTCGATCGCCCCACCACCCTCTGATGAATCAAGCTGACTTTTGTTCTGTGGATCAGGGTTGTGTCCCAAATGGCACCCTATTCCCTACACAGTGCACTACTTTTGACCAGAGCCCCTTATCCCAAACGTAGTGCACTATAGGGAATGGGGTGCAATTTGGGACACCACCACTGAATGAGCCTGATCAATGCAGATCCAACCCCATGACCAGCGTTACCAGCCTCAGTCATTCCCACTCCTGCCTTTTGCTGTTTTTAGTTACCAAGTCACAAGGCTGCAGTATATTATATGACATTACTGTGTATTTGAATTATCATGTACTGTATGGGTCGTGTTCATTCGGCACCAAACGTAAAAAAAAGAAAACGATCTGACTACCTGGATTTGTCCAATAAGAAATGCTTGTTTCTGTTGTCCGTTGCGTTACAGTGTGCCGGATTTAGTTAATGGTGGTGAAGATAGTGAGTCGTACAGTCAAAAGTTTGGACACACCTACTCATTCAAGGGTTTTTCTTTATTTTTACTATTTTTACATTGTAGAATAATAGTGACAACATCAAAATGATGAAATAACAGAAATGGAATCATGTAGTAACCAAAAAAATGTTAAACAAATCAAAATATATAAATTATATTTGAGATTCTTCAAATACCCACCCTTTGCCTTGATGACAGCTTTGTACACTCTTGGCATTCTCTCAACCAGCTTCACCTGGTCCGACTCATTCCAAACCATCTCAATTGGGTTGAGGTCGGGGGATTGTGGAGGCCAGGTCATCTGATGCAGCACTCCATCACTCACCTTCTTGGTAAAATAACCCTTACACAGCCTGGAGGTGTGTTGGGTCATTGTCCTGTTGAAAAACAGTCCCACTAAGCGCGAACCAGATGGGATGGCGTATCGCTGCAGAATGCTGTGGTAGCCATGCTGGTGAAGTGTGCCTTGAATTCTAAATAAATCACAGACAGTGTCACCAGCAAAGCACCCCCACACCTCCTCCTCCTCCTCCATGTTTTATGGTGGGAACTACACATGCAGAGATCATCCATTCACCCACACCGCGTCTCACAAAGACACAGCGGTTGGAACCAAACATCTCCAATTTGGACTCCAGACCAAAGGACACATTTCCACCGGTCTAATGTCCATTGCTTGTGTTTCTTGGCCCAAGCAGGTATCTTCTTCTTATTGGTGTCCTTTAGTAGTGGTTTATTTGCAGCAATTCGACCATGAAGGCCTGATTCACACAGTCCCCTCTGAACAGTTGATGTTGAGATGTGTCTGTGACTTAAACTCTGTGAAGCATTTATTTGGGCTGCAATTTCTGAGGCTGGTAACTCTAATGAACATATCCTCTGCAGCAGAGGTAACTCTGGGTCTTCCATTCCTGTGGCGGTCCTCATGAGAGCCAGTTTCATCATAGCGCTTGATGGTTTTTGCGACTGCACTTGAAGAAACTTTCAAGTTCTTGAAATGTTCCGTATTGACTGACCTTCATGTCTTAAAGTAATGATGGACTGTTGTTTCTCTTTGCTTATTTGAGCTGTTCTTGCCATAATATGGAATTGGTCTTTTACCAAATAGGGCTATCTTCTGTATACCCCCCTACCTTGTCACAACACAACTGATTGGCTCAAACGCATTAAGAAGGAAAGACATTCCACAAATTAACTTTTAAGAAGGCACACCTGTTTATTGAAATGCATTCCAGGTAACTACCTCATGAAGCTGTTTGAGAGAATGCCAAGAGTGTGCAAAGCTGTCATCAAGGCAAAGGGTGGCTATTTGAAGAATCTCAAATATAAAATATATTTTGATTTGTTTAACACTTTTGTATACTATTTGATTCCATATGTGTTATTTCATAGTTTTGATGTCTTCACTATTATTCTACAATGTAGAAAATATTAAAAATAAAGAAAAAGTCTTGAATGAGTAGGCGTGTCAAAACTTTTGACTGGTAGTGTATGTAGTGTGATGCACCTCCTGAATATCAACAGGAAGTGTGAATTAGGGAGATGTGAATTAGGGACACTATTTTTCAGTGTCAGAGGAGAGTTGAGTTGTTAGTCTATTGAACAAACATGGTAGCCTACATCTGTAGCTTACATTTTGTGCTGTCAGTCACCTTTGGGCCTTTGGTGGTATAGTAAGACTGGGTTTGTTCTCCTCAGCAAAACATCACTGACACTTGAGTAAAGTTACAAATTCTGGCATACACTGAAATCTCAGTGCAGAGCCCTTCATGTGGTGTGCAGTGAAGTCACAAAGCAGAACTTTGCTAAGCCTCTTTGGAGTGTGCCTATAGTGGTGTGTAAATCCAGCCTAACTGGACTCCAGTGATTGACGGCGGCATGACTTGTGTCCAGGTCAGTGTGTCCAGGTCATGCCTGATTGGATATAGATGAGGTGTGTCTGAACCTAACGGTCTGTAGTGGCTGTAAAACAAACCCATTCTTGGGCCATAAACCACAGTATGACTGAGCAGCTGAGAAGCCATTTTAGGTATTGTTTATTTATTGGGATCCCCATTAGCTGTTCCAGAAGCAATATCCCTGGGTCCATAACGTCTTGTATTTACTGTTTACAGTCTGTGTGGTTCAAATTTAAGTTTTAATAGTTGTATGTACGGGATACACGTGGTATACACCGTCCAATGAAATGCTTACTTGCAGGCTCCTTCTTGACAATGCAACAACAATAATAAAAGATAAGAATACAAACATAAAGTAAATGGCTCAATAGAATAGAATAAACATTTTAGCATAAGTATAATACAGGAAGGCACAACACTATAGGCTACATTATGAGGATTGGCTACATTATTAGGATAGGATACGTTATTAGGATAGGATACATTATTAGGATAGGATACATTATGAGGATAGGCAACATTATGAGGATAGGCTACATTATGAGGGTAGGCTACATTATGAGGGTAGGCTACATTATGAGGGTAGGCTACATTATGACCACGAGGTCTAGGAAACACTCCAGAGAAATGAAAGGAAAAATAAACGGTAAAAGAAAAAGGGTATGAAAGTTTCACTGCATAACACCCCAAACGACAGCACCTCTTCCCCTTCGTGCCTGGCCATGCAGTCATGGGTGAACAGGGAGGGGATCAGTGTGGCAGATGTGTTATTACCTACCCTTACCACCTGGGGGCGGCCCGTCAGGAAGTCCAGGATCCAGTTGCAGAGGGAGGTGTTTAGTCCCAGGATCCTTAGCTTAGTGATGAGCTTTGAGGGCACTATGGTGTTGAATGCTGAGCTGTAGTCAATGAATAGCATTCTCACGTAGGTGTTCCTCTTGTCCAGGTGGGAAAGGGCAGTGTGGAGTGCAATAGAGATTGCATCATCTGTGGATCTGTTGGGGTGGTATGCAAATTGGAGTGGGTCTAAGGTTTCTGGGATAATGGTGTTGATGTGAGCCATGACCAGCCTTTCAAAGCACTTCATGGCTACAGACAGCTACGGGTCGGTAGTCATTTAGGCAGGTTATCTTAGTGTCCTTGGGCACGGGGACTATGGTGGTCTGCTTGAAACATGTTGGTATTACAGAGTCAGTCAGGGACATGTTGAAAATGTCAGTGAAGACACTTGCCAGTTGGTCAGCACATGATCGGAGTACACATCCTGGTAATCCGTCTGGCCCTGCGGCCTTGTGAATGTTGACCTGCTTAAAAGTCTTACTCACATTGGCTACGGAGAGCGTGATCACATAGTCATCCGGAACAGCTGGTGCTCTCATGCATGCTTCAGTGTTGCTTGCCTCGAAGCGAGCATAGAAGTGGTTTAGCTCATCTGGAAGTCTTGTGTCACTGGGCAGCTCGCGGCTGTGCTTCCCTTTGTAGTCTGTAATAGTTTTCAAGCCCTGCCACATCCGACGAGCGTCAGAGCCAGTGTATTACGATTCAATCTTAGTCCTGTATTGACTCTTTGCCTGTTTGATGGTTCGTCGGAGGGCATAGCGGGATTTCTTATAAGCGTCCGGGTTAGAGTCCCGCTCCTTGAAAGCGTCAGCTCTACCCTTTAGCTCAGTGTGGATGTTGCCTGTAATCCATGGCTTCTGGTTGGGGTATGTACGTACGGTCACTGTGGGGACGACGTCATCGATGCACTTATTGATGAAGCCAGTGACTGATGTGGTGTACTCCTCAATGCTATCTGAAGAATCCCGGAACGTGTTCCAGTCTGTGCTAGCAAAACAGTCCTGTAGCTTAGCATCTGTGTCATCTGACCACTTTTTTATTAACTGAGTCACTGGTGCTTCCTGCTTTAGTTTTTGCTTATAAGCAGGAATCAGGAGGATAGAGTTATGGTCAGATTTGCCAAATGGAGGGCGAGGGAGAGCTTTGTATGCGTCTCTGTGTGTGGAGTAAAGGTGGTCTAGAGTTTTTTTTCCTCTGGTTGCACATTTAACATGCTGGTAGAAATTAGGTAGAACGGATTTAAGTTTCCCTGCATTAAAGTCCCCAGCCACTAGGAGCGCTGCCTCTGGATGAGTGTTTTCCTGTTCACTTATGGCCTTATACAGCTCATTCAGTGCAATCTTAATGCCAGCATTGGTTTGTGGTGGTAAATAGACAGCTATGAAAAATATAGATGAAAACTCTCTTGGTAAATAGTGTGGTCTACAGCTTATCATAAGATACTCTACCTCAGGCGAGCAAAACCTTGAGACTTCCTTAGTATTTGTTTTTGTGCACCAGCTGTTGTTTACAAATATACACAGACCGCCACCCCTTGTCTTACCGGAGTCGGCCATTCTATCCTGCCGATGTAGTGTATAGCCCGCTAGCTGTATGTTGTCCATGTCGTCGTTCAGCCACGACTCGGTGAAACATAAGATATTACAGTTTTTAATGTCCCGTTGGTAGGATAACCGTAATCTTAGGTCATCTAATTTATTCTCAAATTATTGAACATTGGCTAATAGGATTGATGGAAGAGGCAGTTTACTCGCTCGCCGTCGGATCCTTACAAGGCACCCCGACCTACGTCCACGATATCTCTGTCTCTTTCTCATGCGAATGACGGGGATTTGGGCCTTGTCGGGTGTCTGTATGCACCCAGAGTCACCCCTAATGCACCCAGAGTCACCCCTAATGCATCCAGAGTCACCCCTAATGCACCCAGAGTCACCCCTAATGAACCCAGAGTCACCCCTAATGCACCCAGAGTCACCCCTAATGCATCCAGAGTCACCCCTAATGCACCCAGTCACCCCTAATGCACCCAGTGTCACCCCTAATGCACCCAGAGTCACCCCTAATGCACCCAGAGTCACCCATAATGCACCCAGAGTCACCCCTAATGCACCCAGAGTCACCCCTAATGCACCCAGTGACAATTATATATGTAGGCTATTATCCTATGCACTGAGTCATGTTCAGTAGAAAGAAAACATTTTAAAACAGAGTGAAATGTGGAGGTACTACTTAAACTCCATTAAGACACACTCCTTTTCATTTTCTGTTTCAAAACGTTTTGCTATGGTGTGTCTGACCTGAACACTTCCCCGGTTCCTTTGGGTAATGTCAGAGAGAGACTGTTAGGTCTCAGCCAGATGTTTGTGTGGGGGGAAACGAGGGGGAGGGGAGAGCGGGTGAAGGTGGAGAGTCAGGTTGGGGGGAGTGGGTGGGGAAGGCAGTGTAGCTGTGTGAATCACCTTTCTGGTATGAGTGTAGACGCCCCTAACCCAAAATCCCCCTCCATCAGAGGGTGTTTGGAGTTCATTCACCCCATGTCCTGAGAGATAGGGAGTGGGAGGGAGAGGGAAGGAGAGAAAAAGATTTAGAGAAAGAGAGTGATCTATAGTGTAAACATACTACAATGTTTACACTATAGATAACACACATACAGACACACACACACACACACACACACACACACACACACACACACACACACACACACACACACACACACACACACACACACACACACACACACACACACACACACACACACACACACACACACACACACACACACACACACACACACACACACACACACACATACATACAATGGGTACTTCTGTGTGTTGCTCTCTCTCTGCACACAAAACCTCTGAATTCATGTTTGCCTCCCCCACTTTTCCTGGAAGAGAATTTCACAGTGTGTATCATAAGAGGAAAAGCCTTTGTGGTTCAAGTCGGGACCTCAGGACGGACACACACACACACACAAACAAACGTACATGGATACAGTGTATCCTCTGGGTCTTCACATACAGACCCATAGGGGTAAACTCAATTCATTGAGGAGGCAAAGAAAGGGCTTTTTCAAGGAAGTCAATTGGTTCTCTAAACTTCCTGAAGTGTTGTTGTGATGTGCCACCATGGGGTGGGGTAGAAACAGGCTTTCTGACAGGCTGAGAAGGAGGGAGAGAGGGAGGGAGTGGACAAGGAGGAGGAGAGGGAGAAGGGTTTTTGGACGGGATTTATACCCATAAAACCATACAGGCACGCACGGCAGGGACATACAAGCACACTGCTCAAACGTGCACATACACACTCACATTGCAGAAACACACACACACACTCAAATTCACTCCTGCTGCACTCAAGTACCCCTCTACACCCACCCCACCCACTGGGCTAGGGCCCTCCCATTTCCCCTCCTTCCTCTCTCTCTCTCTCTCTCTCTCTCTCTTTCTCCTTCTCTTTTCTCTCTCTCCCTTAACACAAAAACACACTCACACTCGCTCCTCCCACACTGCTTTCCTCAAGAATTGTTTTTTAAGAAGCAGAGAGAGAGAGAGAGCAATTTCAGCAGTAGGGTCCTGGTATGAGCTCTGCTGTGGTTTGCATGGTCAGTAGTGTGCAGTGGTCCAGTCACAGGGTTTCCACTCTGTCCTGTGATGCACTGTTGACCACTTTCATTGATGAGTAGCTAGCCCTTCACTGGACAAGCTAAAGCATCCCAGACTGGCCAAGAGGATTTTTTTGTTTTCTGCTCTCTCATTGAGGACAAAGACTTTGTGTGTGTCCGTTTTCACACATGGGAATACGACTGAGAGCGAGCGACAGAGAGAGAGAGAGAGCGAGAGGCTACTGCTCTTTTTGTTTGGGATTATAATTTTATTTGCTCAGTTGGATTTTTAGATGTTGAGACTGCTTGAGCTGGGCTTGTATTGTTTCTCGGTGTCAATGTGGAAAGATACTTTTTTCCTCCATGTGGATTGTGTGTGTTTTGATATGTTGGGATATATATTGCTTTGGGAAATCATTTGAGGAGACCATGCCCTTCTACAGCACCTTTGGAGGTATCACTCTCTGATATTACTTTGGGGATGACTGCAGTGCCTTAGCTCCCAAGGCTTTTCTATCCTGGATGTATAAGAGGGCTCTAAACTCCATGTGAAGAGAACTGTTTTAAACCAACTTCTTAAAAGCATCTCTGGTCCATCCATTGATTCCAGACTACAAAGCATTGTTGCATTTTCCTCTGAAATCTTTAACTAACTGGAGGCTTGTCCTGTGCCTGTCCCAGGTCTTAACCTCTTCTTAACCCGGTTTAAACTTGGTCCTGACTTGGTCTTAAACCGTTCTTAACCCGGACCAACCAGTGCACCTGGCTCAACTGGCCTCTCAAGACTTACGAGGGGGGATCAACTCTTTCCCAAAAACAGGAACAGAGAGGGAGGGTGGGGAATGGACATTCCCATTACAGAAGAAGGGGTCTCCTTCTCCTTCAGTTTCTCAGTTTACATTGTGGACACATGCCTAACTGTACTCTATGGATTTATAAGAGTAATTATTGACCCTGGCTGTCATCTGGAGTTCTTGCTATCTCAGTGCCTGGACTTTTAGCTGGAGAAAGGAATGTCCTTCCGCTTGCCACCGGTCACCAGGGTTTACATTAGTTACATGTCAATCATGAATGTGGGTGTGTGCGATAGTAGGTACACCTATAGTTTCTGGGTTCTACAGTTTTTAGAGAGTTAGGAAACTTTCACATTCTTAATTCTTGAGTACTAAGTCATGTGAAATATGCTGTTATGAATTCTGTATTTTTAAATTAAACTGAGCTCTAAAGCTCTGCTAGCTACCTGTAGTGGTTGACCTGTAGTTGTGACATATATCATTCCAGATATCTCTGTCTCCCAAAGCTCTTTGGGAGGGTTCAGAGAAGTTCTGTATTAGTTCTGACCATACTAGAGGAGAGAGAAAGGGTGTGTGTGCGTGCGCACGTGTGTGTGTGTGTCTAAGGGAGCAATCAGAGTTATGAGCCAGGGCTAAAAAACACTTGGCTCTCAGACAGCAAATAATTCCACTCCTTTGACGACAAAGGGGGAATACCAGACCAGCACCCGACCGCTCTCCAGGCTTAGAGACACTGCTCACACCTCAGACCAGCACCCGAACGCTCTCCAGGCTTAGAGACACTGCTCACACCTCAGACCAGCACCCGACCGCTCTCCAGGCTTAGAGACACTGCTCACACCTCAGACCAGCACCCGAACGCTCTCCAGGCTTAGAGACACTGCTTACACCTCAGACCAGCACCCGACCGCTCTCCAGGCTTAGAGACACTGCTCACACCTCAGACCAGCACCCGAACGCTCTCCAGGCTTAGAGACACTGCTCACACCTCAGACCAGCACCCGACCGCTCTCCAGGCTTAGAGACACTGCTCACACCTCAGACCAGCACCCGAACGCTCTCCAGGCTTAGAGACACTGCTTACACCTCAGACCAGCACCCGACCGCTCTCCAGGCTTAGAGACACTGCTCACACCTCAGACCAGCACCCGACCGCTCTCCAGGCTTAGAGACACTGCTCACACCTCAGACCAGAGAAAAGAGAGAAAGAAAATAGGAGGGAGGGGTGAGAGCCAAAAGAACAGAGAGGCCCAGGCCATGGATATTTCAGTCAGCATGGACACAGAGACAGAGACTGAGACAGACTGGGAGTCTCTGTCTGACTGGGAGGCTATCCCTCAGCCACACGACGACGAGACCCAGGCCGAGGCCCAGGCCCAGTGGGAGACCTGGGACTGGGAGTCAGAGAGGGTCCCAGCCGTAAGTTACCCTCCTTTGGGCTGGGGTGGAGACGGGTGTGGGGGCGAAAGGGTGTTGATGGTGGGGGTTACAGTTTAAGAATTCCAAGTTGATAATCTAGTCGGTGCTACCTCTGTGCCGTGCTGCAAAGTGACTTGTGGTCATTGTTTTGCACAGCTTTGGGGTTAAACAGGATTGGTGGTGAACAGCGAGTGCAGTGAACCTCAAAGTTTCTCTAAACTCTTAACTCCCCAACTCAAAAACTTCTCATCTCCCTGTTTCGAAAGTATCTAAATTCCCAAACCAGTGCATTATATTCAAGTGTACTACTTTTGACCAGGGCCCATTTTGGGATGGTGCCTTAATTGGACTGAGCGTTACATAACTATGAATCACTAGAGTTGTTTTGGTCTCTCTAACTGGACTGAGGTTGGCTACGGCTCCGTGGTTCAGAGCCAGATAGTCAAGATGTTTGACTTGTACACTTTTCACATCACTGAGCCGAGCCAAGCCAAGCTGAACTGTACTAGGGCCAAATGTATCAAGCGTCTCAGAGAAGAAATGCTGATTTAGGATCAGTTTTGCCTTTTAGATCACAATGAATAAAATTGCCTGGAGAGGGGGGACCTGTTCCTAGATCAGCACTCCTACTCTGTGATGCTTGTTAGAAAATACATACGGCCCCTGGCTTGGTTTGGCATCCACCATAGTTGCTGGAACCGTGCTACAGAGGACACTGTAAAAACAATGGGCGGTATGGTATTATCGGCATGATAGTGTAAAAAGGGTATAGCTCTGTCAGAAGGCATTTGAGACAAGCCCTGTGTGGAGAATGTATCAACATATGTAGGATGGGCTTTCAATACTCCAGGAGGTCCGATGTTTTACAAAGTGAGGCTGGTCTTTTCTTGAACCGTCTGCCTCAGAAAATACCTCAGAGATGAGCAAGAGAAAGAGCTTGTTTGATAGCACTGAATGTATTGTTTGATGTGGGATTTACGTATTGATGATCAGCGAATATCTCGATGATCAGCTACATATTTGAATATATAGGCTAATATATATATATATATATATATACACACTACATTACCAAAAGTATGTGGACACCTGCTCGGCGAACATCTCATTCCAAAATCATGGGCATTAATATGGAGTTGGTCCCCCGTTTGCTGCTATAACAGTTGTTGTTGGAACATTGCTGTGGGGACTTGCTTCCATTCAGCCACGAGCATTAGTGAGGCCGGGCACTGATGTTGGGCGATTAGGCCTGGCTCGCAGTCGGCGTTGTCACGACTTCCTCCGAAGCTGCCTCCTCTCCTTGTTCGGGCAGGCTTCGGCGTTCGTCGTCACCGGCCTTCTAGCCACTGCCGCTCCTCATCTCATCATTCCATTTGTTTTGTCTTGTTTATTACACACCTGGTTCATATCCCCTCATCAGTACCTGTATAAGTGTTCCCTCTGCCCCCTTGTCTTTGTGTGTGATTGTTTATTGTGGAGGTTAGTTTAGCTCTGTATTTTGTATCGCCGGGATATTTTCCAGTGTGCCTTGTTGTTTCCCAGTGCTCCTGGAGTATTTGACACATTGCTGCGTACCGCTGTGTCTTCGGAATAAACACATTTATTCTGTGATTTACCCTCCTGCTCCTGACTCCTTCAAAATCACTCACCACAGGCATCCCAAAGGAGTTCAATGGGGTTGACGTCCGGGCTCTGTGCAGGCTCTTCCACACTGATCTCGACAAACCATTTCTGTATGGGCCTCACATTGTGCACGGGGGCATGGTCATGCTGAAACAGCAAAGGGCAGGTAGCGTTCTCCTGGCATCCGCCAAACCCAGATTAATCTGTTGGACTGCCAGATGGTGAAGTGTGATTCATCACTCCAGAGAACGCGTTCCCACTGCTCCAGAGTCCAATGGTGGCGAGCTTTACACCACTCCAGCCGACGCTTGGCATTGCGCATGGTGATCTTAGGCTTGTGTGTGGCTGCTCAGCCATGGAAACCCATTTCATGAAGCTCCCGACGAACAGTTATTGTGCTGACATTGCTTCCAGAGGCAGTTTGGAACTCGGTAGTGAGTGTTGTAACCGAGGACAGATGATTTTTACGCACTTCAGCACTCGGCAGTCGCGTTCTGTGAGCTTGTATGGCCTACCATGTTGCGGCTGAGCAAAATGACGTTTCCACTTCACAATAACAGCACTTACAGTTGACCGGAGCAGCCCTAGCAGGGCAGAACTTTGACGAACTGACTTGTTGGAAAGGTGGCATCCTATGAAAGTCCCACATTGAAAGTCACTGAGCTCTTCAGTAAGGAAATTCTACTGCCAGTGTTTGCATGGCTGTGTGCTCGATTTTATACACCTGTCAGCAACGGGTGTGGCTGAAATAGCCGAATCCACTAATTTGAAGGGGTGTCCACATACTTTTATATATTGTGACGTCACGAGAGGCTACACAGCTTTCAGCGGGATTGCTCAAGTAGTGCAAGGAGACAAGGTTCAAACAAAACAAGGATTTTATTATAGGTCTTGGGAAATTAACGAAAATATAACAAAATTCTGTTCTCTTGTGGCTCTTTAAGGGTTAACAGTTCAGGGATGTCTCTTCCACATCCAAAATCATAATTCTCACTCGCTCAGATAACTTTTCCCCAGCCTTACTGTAGTCCACGTTGCAGCTAGTGGCCAACCCAGCCAAAAGTCCTTCCAAAAATCTCTCACGTATTTCCGCAGGTGCATATATCCAAAGGTGAGTATTTCCCAAAGGTAAGTATCTCCAAATCCTTATATTCCTCATGGAAGTGGACGTGCAGCACTCTTGTCCTCCAGAGAGCCCAGGTTGGAGACTGTGTCTCTTCCCTTCCCCAAAACCTTCAGCTCAACAGCTCCTCATTTGTTTCAGCTGCGTGGGAAGATTGGCCATAGAGGGGTGGAGTTCCCGACCATACCAGCAGATGGAGCCATAGCTGTCTGGGTTTGCAGCCACCTCAGGGGGATGTAACGTCCCTCCAGGACACAGCCTCTCGTGACATCACACATCCCCCTCCTCGGGACCGACGTCCTCGTCGGGGTAAAGGCAGCGAAGAAGGCATCACGCCGGGAGAGGGCGTCCGCATTGCCGTGGTGCTTGCCAGACTGCTCTCTCTTCAACTCCTCCAACTCTAGGACCAGGGACTCAGCCTCCTGTTGTCTCTCCTTGAGTTTCTTACTGAACGCATCAGCCTTGGTTTTAGCAGAGTTTAGCTTCTGTTGAGCAGCTTTCAGTTCCTTCTCTCTCTCTGCCTCCGCATTCTTCATCTTGTTCTCCAACACCTTGTACTTCTCCTCTGCCTTCTTCTGGACCTCCTTACTACTGCGCAGGGTCTCCTCACACTCCTCGATGGTCCTGCGCAGCCTCTCCAGCTCCTCCTGTTGCTTAGGGAAGGAGCTCTGTTGGAGTTTAGCCTGGAGGATATCTAACTCTTCTGTCTTCATGTCTAACTGTTGCTTTAACAAACGATACCTCTCAGCGGTCCCCTTCAGACCAGACAGTTCTTTGTCCAGATTCTGTAGCTCCGTCTCGGTGTCGGTCTGGGCACCTGCCATCCCTATGAGAGCCCGGGCGGGAGTGAGTAACTCGGAGGATTGCACCGGAGCCTTCCCAGGATGAGTCTTGCCTCTCCGTTTCCGAGGTACTCGGGTTATCCTCTCCTGAGACTCTCTCCAGAGTGGGTAAAAGGCTGGGCAGTCTCGTCCAATTAGGACAGGGACGGGGAGGGAATCAACCACCCCCGCCGTCGTGTGTATGGTTCCCCGTGTGCTGGTCATTGTAAGTTCAGTAATGGGGTATTCTCTGGTGTCCCCATGGACACAGGAAACTGGGAGGACTTTCCCCGGGGTCAGACACGTTGGGCCCACCAAATCCTTACGCACCAGGGTGGCCCGGCTACCAGAATCCAGTAAGGCCTCCACATCATGGTGATTCACAGTTACCGGGCAGGTGGGGGGTCGATCTGGGCCGCCATCTACGACTCCCAAGAGCGAGGCAAAACGGTGTGTGGGTGCTGAGCTGGAGGACTCCGCAGTGGGCATAGGTTCATCGGCTGGTTTCCCACACTGCCAGGAGATATGTCCCATCTCCCCACACCGGTAACACTGTCGAGTTTCCCCCTCCTGGTGTACTCTTCTTGGACCCGCCTGGTTTCTGGCTCCCCCTGGAGCCGGGATAAGTCCTGACGTGGCTGGGTTCGAGACCTTGGGGGTCCTTTGGACGGGTTCTTCCCATTTGTGGTGGGGCCGCACTCCTGGGGTCTTTTCGGAAGCATTCAGCATCTCCGCTGTGGCCTGGTACTTTTCCACAGCTTCCACGGTCAGATCAGCCGTGGTCAAGGCCTGTTGACTGATGAACCGTTTTGCCTCATAAGGCAGGGCGCGTAGGTAACGATCCACCACAACGGCCTCCACCACCGCCGCTGCTGTATTCCTCTGCGGATCCAGCCATTTCCTTGCGATTCGGACAAGTTCATGCATCTGCGCCCGAGGAGGTTGGTCTGGTTGGAAGGTCCAGCTGTGAAAGCGCTGGGCCATACCAAACTTTGTGAGTCCATATCTGCTGAGGATCTCAGACTTCAGGGCATCATAGTCAGTAACCTGGTCAGGGCCCAGGTCCCGGACAGCATTCAGTGATTCCCCGGTTAGAAAGGGGGCTAACAGACCAACCCACTGTTGCTTGGGCCAGGCTTCCCTAGTGGCCGTGGCCTCAAATGCATGCAGGTATGCCTCAATGTCATCGGTAGCTCCCATCTTAGATATAAAGTCACTTGCCTTTATTGGGCGGGTATTTTGGACCACCCTCTGTCTCTGCAACTGCAATTCCTCTGCCTTCAGAAGGTTGGCTTTCTTTTGCTCCTCCAAGAGAGCCACGTTTGCTTGCATCTGGGCTTGCTGGCCAGCAACAAGGGCTTTCAATATGTCCTCCATTTCAGTCGGGCGGGGAGCCTACGGCCAACTTGGAAAACTGGGTGATCAAACCTTCGGTATCCTCCTCTGACATGCACTATTAACGCTTGAGCGTGCCCGTTTTCTCCACCATCTGTGACGTCACGAGAGGCTACACAGCTTTCAGCGGGATTGCTCAAGTAGTGCAAGGAGACAAGGTTCAAACAAAACAAGGATTTTATTATAGGTCTTGGGAAATTAACGAAAATATAACAAAATTCTGTTCTCTTGTGGCTCTTTAAGGGTTAACAGTTCAGGGATGTCTCTTCCACATCCAAAATCATAATTCTCACTCGCTCAGATAACTTTTCCCCAGCCTTACTGTAGTCCACGTTGCAGCTAGTGGCCAACCCAGCCAAAAGTCCTTCCAAAAATCTCTCACGTATTTCCGCAGGTGCATATATCCAAAGGTGAGTATTTCCCAAAGGTAAGTATCTCCAAATCCTTATATTCCTCATGGAAGTGGACGTGCAGCACTCTTGTCCTCCAGAGAGCCCAGGTTGGAGACTGTGTCTCTTCCCTTCCCCAAAACCTTCAGCTCAACAGCTCCTCATTTGTTTCAGCTGCGTGGGAAGATTGGCCATAGAGGGGTGGAGTTCCCGACCATACCAGCAGATGGAGCCATAGCTGTCTGGGTTTGCAGCCACCTCAGGGGGATGTAACGTCCCTCCAGGACACAGCCTCTCGTGACATCACAATATATATATATTTTTTTTTCATTTGATTTATCCCTATCTATAGATCCATATTCTTTCTCTGGTATCATCTGCTCTGAAAACGGTCTTATCAATCCTTACAAACTAATTACATTAGGTTCATAGGGTACACCCATAGAGATGTACTAGAGAGCTCATCTCCTATATTTGTAAAGGCCTGTTCTGTGACAGCATTGCCAGGGCCAATCTCCATATTAAAGTAGTTGTAACCTCTATCCAACTGTGTGGCCAACAAAATAACACTAGCTTTAGTTCTAGGACAATGGCTCTTACCTTACAGAGCACTGGGGTGGTTAGAGTGACCCAAGGTGATGTGTGTCCAGTCCAGTCCAGTCCACCACCATCACCACCACTCTGTGGGCTAGTTGGCTGCATTCCCTCCCTTTTCAGGCTAAAGAATGCAGTGTTTGTGTGTGGAGAGAGAGGCGGACTGGGCAGTGGTCAGCAGCACTCTGTCTCTCTCTGCCCCTCTAGAAGAAAATGTTTTTATCTGAATCTCTCCTATCAGTGAGAAAGAGAGACAGAAAGAAAGAGAGGGGGAAGTCCAGCTGAAGCTGAGGTATTATTAGCGTTAGCATGGACCATTTAGCATATTTTAGAGTGCTTGTTTAGTTTGGGATAGGAGGTTCTGGGTGATTTCAGGCTCTGACAATTTCTATGGAAAGAGAGGACACACATAGTTCGAGTCAATGCATGCAGTAGCCATGGTCAAATCACTGAATGGTAACTGTGAAACTCTACAGTAACAAGTCTACTACCATTTTCAACAACAACAAAAAATGTTCCCCTGTTTTGTGCCTACAACCCATGATATTCAAATAAGTAAATACTTTCACTGTTTGTTTATTGCTATCGGTGGGGGGGATTATACTTGCTTGCGTATTTAAAATGTTTTATGTGTGTATTTATATTAATGAGTAGACTGCTTTTGTGTAAATGAATGTCTCTCTCTCTCAATGTGTTTTATGTTATCTCTCTCTCCCCGCTGCAGGTATTGAGTCCCACGTATAAGCAACGCAATGAGGACTTCAGAAAACTCTTCAAGCAGCTACCTGACTCAGAACGCCTCATTGTGGGTGAGTAAGATGGAATGATCAGTGAAAAACTATATGGAACAAAAATATAAACGCAACATGTAAAGTCTTGGTCCCATGTTCCATGAGCTGAAATAAAAGATCCCTGAAATTTCCCATACGCACAAAAAGCATATTTCTCTCAAATTCTGTGCGCAAATTTGTTTACATCCCGGTAAGTGAGCATTTCTCCTTTGCCAAGATAATCCATCCACCTGACAGGTGTGGCATATCAAGAAGATGATTAAACAGCATGAACATTAAACAGGTGCACCTTGTGTTGGGGACAATAAAATGCCACTCTCTTAGAGAATTTGGTAGTCTGTCCAACCGGCCTCACAACCGCAGACCACATGTATGGCGTTGTGTGGGCGAGCGGATTGCTGATGTAAACATTGTGAACAGAGTGCCCCGTGGTGGCGGTGGGGTTATGGTATGGGCAGGCATAAGCTACAGACAATGAACACAATTTAATTTTAGCGATGGCAATTTGAATGCACAGAGATACCGTGACGAGATCCTGAGGTCCATTGTCGTGCCATTCATCCTCCGCCATCACCTCATGTTTCAGCATGATAATACACAAGGATCTGTACACAATTCCCGGAAGCTGAAAATGTCCCAGTTCTTCCATGGCCTGCATACTCACAGGACATGTCACCCATTGAGTATGTTTGGGATGGTCTGGATCGACGTGTACATCAGCGTGTTCCAGTTCCCCGCCGATATCCAGCAACTTCGCACAGCCATTGAAGAGGATTGGGACAACATTCCACAGGCCTCAATCAACAGCCTGATCAACTCTATGTGAAATAGATTTGTTGCGCTGCATGAGCCAAATGGTGGTCACACCAGATACTGACTGGTTTTCTGATCCACGGCCCTACCTTTTTTTTATTAAGGTATCTGTGACCAACAGATGTATATCTGTATTCCCAGTCATGTGAAATCCATAGATTAGGGCCTTATGAATTTATTTCAATTGAACGATTTCCTTGTATGAACTGTAACTCAGTAAAATCTTTCAAATTGTTGCATGTGGCGTTTATATTTTTGTTCAGTGTATATTCATATTTTTCCTTTAACACCAGGGTGGTGTTAAGTAGCGCACACCGTAGCAAAAACATTTTACAACGCAACAAGGAAACCTGTGTTCTTATTGGACAAGTTCAGATAGTAACTCCCCGTTTCAAAATGTTTTCTCCCGACTGAACAGGACCCAGGTTTTATTTTCTTTGTGTCTTCAATAGTACAGATTTTTAAGTGATTTAAAATCTCCATGTCCCTCGACTTCTTTTGGTGTCTGCAGTGCAAACGCCTGACAAACTGAGTTTTGAGTGACATAATGTACAATGTTACCACACCACAAGGGTATTCACTGATATGAAATGTTAAGAACATTGCAGATAGAAATGTAACCAGTAGAGCCAACGCAAGTCCCTATTCTACCTGGCAGACAATCATACCTGTTCTACACAACACATTTCTGAACAGTCTGTAAAGTTTCACCCACCCTGAACAGGCCCCAGATTCCGATTCATATGATCAGGTGGCCATGGGAGCTATTTGGAAGCTCAAATGCGCATAGATGCAGCCTAGTCCTAGATCTGTTTGTGCTCTTGCCAACTCCATTTCTGTCATTGTCAAGCCAAACAGCCTGGCTTCACAGCAATCTTCAAATATGAACATTCTATCATTAATGAAGCCAGACTGTTTGGCATGATAATGAGTGACAAGGTGTTGGCATGATAGCATAAATAGACTGGATATTTGTTTGATCTGCATATGTTTTATATTTATTGGTAGAGCATTGAGCCTCTAATATGAGCCTCTAATAACCCCATGACCTTTAATAACCCGATGACCTTTGACCCTGTGTGGCAGACTACTCCTGTGCCCTGCAAAGAGATATCCTGCTGCAGGGGCGCCTCTACGTCTCGGAAAACTGGATCTGTTTCTATAGCAACATCTTCCGCTGGGAAACGTTGGTACGGACTTTAGTTTCTTTTACCATTCTCTACACTGGGCTCCTCTGTCCCTTACTGCACAATGTCCCAAATTACCCTCATACTTATGTATAGGCTGTCTATTTTCTATAAATAGAAGGTATTCGACTTAATATTAAACTGATTTGCTTGGTTTGTTCCATAAACTGAGTATTAAAGCTACCATCTAAGATTTGGGAATCTGTTTAATTTCTGTCTTATCGTAACCCAAAAGATAAGGTTTTATTATTTCATTGTTAACAAGCAACAATAATGCAAACAAACAATGTATAGCTTAAAAATGTGGTTAAAACCATACAATCTTTTGGATGCCATGGACTGTCACGCCTTACATCTAGAGCGCTGTCTATGAATTTGAGTAGTGTTACATTTCCCTCCGCTGTATACCAAAATAAGTGTTGTTGAGGACCCCTTTCTGTTATCTTCCCAATAACAGACTGTAGCTGAACCTGTTATCTGTAGTTTTACATCGATTCTCTCTCTCTCTAGCTGACAGTGCGGCTAAAGGATATCTGCAGCATGACCAAGGAGAAGACGGCCCGCCTCATTCCCAACGCTATCCAGCTGTGCACTGACAATGACAAGGTCAGCACTGGACACACACACACACACACATGCATGTACATACAGTGCCTTCAGAAAGTATACACACCCCTTGACTTTTTCCACATTTTGTTATGTTACAGCCTGAATTTAAAATTGATTACATTTAGATTTGTTTCTCACTGGCCTATACACAATACCCCATAATGTAAAAGTGGAATTATGTTTTTTATTTTATTTGTACAAAATAATAAAAAATAAAAAATGGAAATGTCTTGAGTCAATAAGTATTCAACCCCTTTGTTATGGCAAGCCTAAATAAGTTCAGGAGTAAAGATTTTCTTAACAAGTCACATAATAATTTGCATGGCCTCACTCTGTGTACAATAATGATTTTTAAAAGTTTTTTACATGATTTTTGAATGACTACCTCATCTCTCTACCACACACATACAATTATCTGTAAGGTCCCTCAGTCGAACAGTGAATTTCAAACACAGATTCAACCACAAAGACCATGGAGGTTTTCCAATGCCTTGCAAAGAAGGGCACCTATTGGTAGATCGGTAAAATAACATAAAACAGACATTGAATATTATAGCATGGTGAAGTTATTAATTATACTTTGGATGGTGTATCAATACACCCAGTCACTGCAAAGATCCAGGCGTCCTTCCTAACTCAGTTGCCAGAGAAGAAGGAAACCACTCAGGGATTTTACCATGAGGCCAATGGTGACTTGAAAAAATTTACAGAGTTTAATGGCTGTGATAGGAGAAAACTGAGGATGGATCAACAACAGTGTAGTTACTCCACAATATTAACCTAATTGACAGAGTGAAAATAAAAAATATTCCAAAACTTCCTGTTTGCAACAAGGCACTAAAGTAATACTGCAGAAAATGTAGCAAAGCAATTAACTTTTTGTCCTGAATACAAAGTGTTATGTTTGGGGCAAATCCAAGACAACACATTACTGAGTACCACTCTCCATATTTTCAAGCATAGTGGTGGCTGCATCATGTTGTGGGTATGCTTGTAATCGTTAATGACTGGGGAGTCTTTCAGGATAAAAAGTAAACAGAATGGAGCTAAGCTCAGACAAAATCCTAGAGGAAAACCTGGTTCTGTTTGCTTTCCACCAGACACTGGGAGATTAATTCACCTTTCAGCAGGACAAAACATAAAACACAAGTCCAAATCTACACTGGAGTTGCTTACCAAGACAGTGAATGTTCCTGAGTGGCCGAGTTACAGTTTTGACTTAAATCTACTTGAGAATCTATGGCAAGACCTGAAAAGAGTCTAGCAGTGATCAACAGCCATTTGACAGAGGTTGAAGAATATTGAAAAGAATAATGGACAAATGTTGCACAATTCAGGTGTGGAAACCTCTTAGAGACGTACCCAGAAAGACTCACAGCTGTAATCGCTGCCAAAGGTGCTTCTACAAAGTATTGACTCAGGGGTGTGAATACTTATGTAAATGAGATATTTCTGTATGTTTCCACCTTGTCATTATGGGGTATTGTGTGTAGATGGGTGACAAAACAACAACAATTTAATCCATGTTGAATTCAGGCTGTAACGGAACACAATGTGGAATAAGTCAAGGGTTATGAATACTGTCTAAAGGCACTGCATACACAGGCACATATACAGTGGGGAGAACAAGTATTTGATACACTGCCGATTTTGCAGGTTTTCCTACTTACAAAGCATGTAGAGATCTGTAATTTTTATCATAGGTACACTTCAACTGTGATAGACGGAATCTAAAACAAAAATCCAGAAAATCACATTGTATGATTTTTAAGTAATTCATTTGCATTTTATTGCATGACATAAGTATTTGATACATCAGAAAAGCAGAACTTAATATTTGGTACAGAAACCTTTGTTTGCAATTACAGAGATCATACGTTTCCTGTAGGTCTTGACCAGGTTTGCACACACTGCAGCAGGGATTTTGGCCTACTCCTCCATACAGACCTTCTCCAGATCCTTCAGGTTTCGGGGCTGTCGCTGGGCAATACGGACTTTCAGCTCCCTCCAAAGATTTTCTATTGGGTTCAGGTCTGGACTGTGCTAGGCCACTCCAGGACCATGAGATGCTTCTTACGGAGCCACTCCTTAGTTGCCCTGGCTGTGTGTTTCGGGTCGTTGTCATGCTGGAAGACCCAGCCACGACCCATCTTCAATGCTCTTACTGAGGGAAGGAGGTTGTTGGCCAAGATCTCGCGATACATGGCCCCATCCATCCTCCCTGCTATACGGTGCAGTCGTCCTGTCCCCTTTGCAGAAAAGCATCCCCAAGGAATGATGTTTCCACCTCCATGCTTCACTGTTGGGATGGTGTTCTTGGGGTTGTACTCATCCTTCTTCTTCCTCCAAACACGGCGAGTGGAGTTTAGACCAAAAAGCTCAATTTTTGTCTCATCAGACCACATGACCTTCTCCCATTCCTCATCTGGATCATCCAGATGGTCATTGGCAAACTTCAGACGGGCCTGGACATGCGCTGGCTTGAGCAGGGGGACCTTGCGTGCGCTGCAGGATTTTAATCCATGACGGCGTAGTGTGTTACTAATGGTTTTCTTTGAGACTGTGGTCCCAACTCTCTTCCGTTCATTGACCAGGTCCTGCCGTGTAGTTCTGGGTTGATCCCTCACCTTCCTCATGATCATTGATGCCCCACGAGGTGAGATCCTGCATGGAGCCCCAGACCGAGGGTGATTGACCGTCATCTTGAACTTCTTCCATTTTCTAATAATTGCGCCAACAGTTGTTGCCTTCTCACCAAGCTGCTTGCCTATTGTCCTGTAGCCCATCCCAGCCTTGTGCAGGTCTACAATTTTATCCCTGATGTCCTTACACAGCTCTCTGGTCTTGGCCATTGTGGAGAGGTTGGAGTCTGTTTGATTGAGTGTGTGGACAGGTGTCTTTTATACAGGTAACGAGTTCAAACAGGTGCAGTTAATACAGGTAATGAGTGGAGAACAGGAGGGCTTCTTAAAGAAAAACTAACAGGTCTGTGAGAGACGAAATTCTTACTGGTTGGTAGGTGATCAAATACTTATGTCATGCAATAAAATGCAAATGAATTACTTAAAAATCATACAATGTGATGTTCTGGATTTTTGTTTTAGATTCCGTCTCTCACAGTTGAAGTGTACCTATGATAAATATTACAGACCTCTACATGCTTTGTAAGTAGGAAAACCTGCAAAATCGGCAGTGTATCAAATACTTGTTCTCCCCACTCTACACATGGCTTTTCTATCAGGTTGGTGATGTCATATCCTTTATTTTTCTTGCTTCCCACAGCACTTTTTCACCTCGTTCGGAGCGAGGGACCGGACATACATGATGATGTTCAGACTATGGCAGAATGCTCTGCTAGAAAAGGTAAGACTGTTATATTTATGATAGTTCACTTTTAATTAAACTAAAAGACTGTGGAGTGTATTGTTGCCAATTTAGTCAAAACCCCTTCTCTTATCCCTCCTTCTTCTCTCTCTTTCCTCCCTCCATCTCTCTATCTCCTCTTTTCTGTCTCTCTCTGTCGCTCACACTTTCTCTCTCTCTCTCTCTCTCTCTCTCTCTCTCTCTCTCTCTCTCTCTCTCTCTCTCTCTCTCTCTCTCTCTCTCTCTCTCTCTCTCTCTCTCTCTCTCTCTCTCTCTCTCTCTCTCTCTCTCTCTCTCTCTGTCTCTCTGTCTCTCTCTCTCTCTCTCTCTCTCTCTCTCTCTCTCTCTCTCTCTCTCTCTCTCTCTCTCTCTCTCTCTCTCTCTCTCTCTCTCTCTCTCTCTCTCTCTCTATCTATCTATCTATCTATCTATCTATCTATCTATCTATCTATCTATCTATCTATCTATCTATCTATCTATCTATCTATCTATCTATCTATCTATCTATCTATCTATCTATCTCAGCCCCTGTGTCCCAAAGAGTTGTGGCACTTTGTCCATCAGTGTTATGGCAACGAGCTGGGTCTGACCAGTGACGACGAGGACTACGTCCCGCCGGACGATGACTTCAATACCATGGGGTGAGTTTTGACCGCATATACACATACACACCTCCCCCCCATCACCATGCATCGTAAAGCGCTGGCGCCGTTCCCCGAGCTGATAACCTTGACCTACAGCTGTTGCGCGTCCCCGTGGTGTAGGTACTGCGAGGAGCTGCCCGTGGAGGAGAATGACGCCAATGACGCCACCAACCTCGCCAAAATGCCTGACGCCAAGGGCGACACCAGCCCCCTGTTGTCCCACAGAGCCTTCCCCAACAACGCCCTACCCTGTCCAAGCACCATCCAATCACTCCTCCCTGTGAGTACCACTGGATATTACACCAAATCTTGCTTTGTATCACCTACAGACAAAATGTCATTGAGTGTTCTGGAGTCAGTGGCTTAGTCCGCTAGACCACCCCAGGCCACAGTAGCGGCATTTCAACCAAAGATAAATATTATACCTGGCTGAGCTTGCGCTTACAGTTTCATAAGTATGTACTGTAGGTAGTCGGTCTAGAGTTTCACTTGACCCTTTACTCATGACCCCTCCTCCTCTATAGTTTGACTTGGCTGCCGTGGACGAGTTCCCCCTGTGTCTAACCGATGGCGAACTCCTGACCCTCCAGTTGCCGGGGTTGGACAACCGGAGCAGTGGTCACAGCAGTCCCGCCCCCTCGCCCTCGCTGGACTTCAACGACAACGAGGACCTTCCTACTGAGCTCAGCGACTCCTCCGAGACGCACGACGAAGGTTTGGGTCTCTTACACAATCGCACACCCACTCATGCACGCACGCACACACACACATTCACTATTTCACTCACACACACTGTCACTGTTAATGTATAACACACACACCCGTTTCATCCTTTCACACACACACACACACACACACACACTTACTCTCCTTCCTCTTCCTCTGTATGTGTGTTTGTGTGTGTGTGTGTGTGTGCAGCAGGGGAGGTGCAGGCCTTCCATGAGGACCTGAATGGGAAGCAGTACATCAACGAGGTGTACGAGTTCAGCGTTGACAAGATGTATGACATCCTCTTCACCGAGTCCACCTTCATGAGGGACTTCCTGGAGCAGAGACGCTTTTCAGGTGACACCACAGTACCCAGACCAGTTTTAGAGTCAGATTAAATGGACAGGTGGGGACCTGATCCTAGATCGGTACTCCTACTCTGAGACGCTTTGTGAATACCGTCCCTGTTCAGATACTGTAGAAAGGTATCTTTCTTTCTCTCTTTCTCTCTTTCTTTCTTATTTTTATCCTTCCTTCCTTTACTGATCTGACATGGCTGGATTGGTGAAAGCGATAGGGTGGAAACCTCGCATTCACTTATCCAATAATGCACAGATCAGTAATGGAAGGAAGGCAGGAAGGATGCATTTTGAAAGAATTTAACAAAACCTCAGTGTGTGTCAGACTAAATGTTAAAGAAGTAAGGGCTGATCTTTCTGTTTGTCTAGACATTGTCTATCACCCCTGGAAGAAAGAGAAAGAGGAGACGGGCAACCAGACCAGAGAGATCATGTACACCATCTCCCTCACCAACCCCCTGGCCCCCAAGACAGCCACCGTTACTGAGACGCAGGTGAGTAGAGCCCCCCAGTGGCACTGCATGTCATAGCAGTTTTAAATGTTGTACATAGTTTGTTTTCATGTTTTGTTTGCACTTGACATACCGTAACTACAGTCACTGTAATGTCGCTGTTAAATGCAAACACAATGGTAACTCTTTTTTTAAAATCACCTGTGTGTAATGCATTATGAATGCTATTATGGTTATGTACTTTATGTATTTACAGTCGTGGTCAAAAGTTTTGGTCTCCACAAACTTTGCTGCCTCAGTGTTGATGATGGCAATTTGCATATACTCCAGAATGTCATGAAGAGTGATCAGATGAATTGCAATTAATTTCAAAGTCCCTCTTTGCCATGAAAATGAACTTAATACCCAAAAAACATTTCCACTGCATTTCAGCCCTGCCACAAAGGACCAGCTGCCATCATGTCAGTGATTGTCTCGTTAACACAGGTGAGAGTGTTGACGAGGACAAGGCTGGAGATCACTCTGTCATGCTGATTGAGTCAGAATAACAGACTGGAAGCTTTAAAAGGAGAGTGGTGCTTGAAATCATTGTTCTTCCTCTGTCAACCATGGTTACCTGCAAGGAAACACGTGCCGTCATCATTGCTTTGCACAAAAAGGGCTTCATAGTTAAGGATATTGCTGCTAGTAAGATTGCACCTAAATCAACCATTTATCGGATCATCAAGAACTTCAAGGAGAGAGGTTCAATTGTTGTGAAGAAGGCGTCAGGGCGCCCAAGAAAGTCCAGCAAGCGCCAGGACCGTCTCCTAATGTTGATTCAGCTGCAGGATTGGGGCACCACCAGTGCAGAGCTTGCTCAGGAATGGCAGCAGGCAGGTGTGAGTGCATCTGCACGCACAGTGAGGTGAAGACTTTTGGGGGATGGCCTGGTGTCAAGAAGGGCAGCGAGGAAGCCACTTCTCTCCAGGAAAAACATCAGGGACAGACTGTTATTCTGCAAAAGGTACAGGGATTGGACTGCTGAGGACTGGGGTAGTCATTTTCTCTGATGAATCCCCTTTCCGATTGTTTGGGCCATCCGGAAAACATCTTGTCCGGAGAAGACAAGGTGAGCGATCCAATCATTCCTGTGTCATGCCAACAGTAAAGCATCCTGAGACCATTCATGTGTGGGGTTGCTTCTCAGCCAAGGGAGTGGGCTCACTCACAATGTTGCCTAAGAACACAGCCATGAATAAAGAATGGTACCAACACATCCTCCGAGAGCAACTTCTCCCAACCATCCAAGAACAGTTTGGTGCCTTTTCCAGCATGATGGAGAACCTTGCCATAAGGCAAAAGTGATAACTAAGTGGCTCTGGGAACAAAATATCGACATTTTGGGTCCATGGCCAGGAAACTCCCCAGACCTTAATCCCATTGAGAACTTGTGGTCGATCCTCAAGAGGCGGGTGGACAAACAAAAACCCACAACTTCTGACAAACTCCAAGCATTGATTATGCAAGAATGGGCTGCCATCAGTCAGGATGTGGCCCAGAAGTAAATTGAAAGCATGCCAGGGCGGATTGCAGAGGTCTTGAAAAAGAAGGGTCAACACTGCAAATATTGACTCTTTGCATAAACTGAATGTCATTGTCAATGAAAGCCTTGGACACTTATGGAATACTTGTAATTATACTTCAGTGTACCATAGTAACTACTGACATAAAGATCTAAGAACACTGAAGCAGCAAACTTTGTGGAGACCAATACTTGTGTCATTCTCAAAACCTTTGACATAGGCAGCATTAGGGAGCCATGGGTTGTTATGAATGCTTATAGCAAGTCTTATTATGCATTATGGGTTTATCACTTATAGAAGGCACTAAAACGTTTAGAAAAAGCACCACATAAATTTTTAGATTACAAATAGCTGAAAGTCATTTGCAGCCATCCAATAGCCAGAATAGGCCTTTTTTGTCTGTTAACACAACTGTGTCAAATTTGTGTGGTCTAGACGCTGTACAAGGCCAGCCAGGAAAGCGAGTGCTACATCATAGATGCCGAGGTGATAGCACACGACGTCCCCTACCATGACTACTTCTACACCCTGAACCGCTATGTGCTCACCAGGGTGGCCAAGAATAAGTGTCGGCTCAGGTGAGATAGATATCCTGTTTTCCGTCTATACTTCCTGTGAGTGGAGATGGGTTGCCTCTGTCGCCTAGCTGTTCAAATTCCAACCAGGCACACTAGCAAAACATTTCGCAACGGAAGACAATAAAGGGTGTTCTGATTGGACACGTTTAGTTAGTACCTCCACATTTCACTCTGTTTAAAAACGTTTTCTCGCTACTGAACACAATCTTGATAATGCAGTACTTGACTCCTTGGGTGAAATGTATTCTACCCTTTAGGAAAATAAGTTACATTTAAGGTTGACGCATACAGTGGGCCAAGGAGGTGTAATGGGAGTTTATTTATGTGTGTCAAATCAAATCAAATTAAATGTACGTGCCTCTGTGTGTGTGCATATGCATGTGCCTGTGTGTCTATGTGTGTTGGTGTGTATGTGCATGTGTTTGTGACCTGCAGGGTATCCACAGAGCTGCGCTACAGGAAACAGCCGTGGGGGCTGGTCAAGGGCTTCATCGAGAGGAACTTCTGGAGCGGCCTGGACGAGTACTTCAGACACTTAGGTCAGTTGTATCTAGAATATGACTACAACTCCTAATGGTACAGTATGTAGCCTGGGAGTATTCTTGGAGCCTATATTTGTTAGCCTGATCCACCATCCTTCCCTTTGTGCTCCTGTTTAGTTTCACTTCACTTCATCAAGATCTGTGAAGCGAAACAGAATGTAAGCTCAAGAGATCAGGATGGTTGTACGAGGCTAAGGATTGGTATCTCTGAATTAGTCACTCACTTGAGAAACTGGAATAAGTACTGTTTAGATACTGCTTCTCCAAGATAAATTATTGAAGTAAATATTTATTTAACTCAAAGAATGTGAGCACTGCTTAAGCCTACTGCTTTAACCTCTAGCTTGCATGCCAGTCTGTTTCATCTTAAGCTAACCCTTTAATAGTTGCCTTGCCTAACAACCCAAGGCAACAACTCACAACAAATGAGGTGTATATAGCAGAAACATACTGGCATCCTGGCTATTAAATCTCTGCATGATTTAGGTAGTGCCCTATGTAGGGATAGGGTGCCATTTGAGACACAGCCACTGTGTAATACAGCTTCCTTTAACTCTTTCCAGAGCTGGAGCTGAGTAAGGTGGAGGTGGTCCTGGCCGAGCCCCACAGACAGTCCCCCAAGGCCAGGTCTCTACGGGCAGGGGCATTGAGGCGACGGAAACGGCCCCTGGTCCACCTGCGGCCCCCACACATGGACGAAGCCCTCAGCCCCGTCACCACGCCCGAGGACGAGGAGGAGGTCACCCACCACCACCGCAACAAACACGTGGCAGGTCAGAGGGGCACAGGGAGACTGACTGACCGTTGATGGCTGTGTTTGACTCAGAGTATGATGTACATTTTAGGACACCCTCAAGCCTTAAGCCGCTGGGATCAATTGCCAATATGGTTTCAATCAGACCTGGGTTCAAATAGTATTCAAATTCTTTAGCTGCTTTTGATTGAGTTTTCCTGGCTCAATGGAACAACTATCAGAAAAATTCCCAGAATGTTTGTGTAACACGGTGCTGTAGCTTTTCCTAGTGATAGTTCATCACACAAACCTGTACCGCGGTACAGGGTTCTAAAAAACAAACGTTTTATTACCTGCAACTGTAATGTTTGATTAGGACAGGAATAGAATATTAGGTAATGGATGGCTTTTTTGTATTGATCCAAAATGGCCGCCTATCTTCCAGCAGGTTCCACTCAGACCAGATACATCCCGGACAATGTCCCAGGGGGGCTAGCGCTCTACAGTGTCTCCAAGCTACTCCTCATCATCAGCTTTGTGTGAGTGTCATTCCACCGCCACCCTGGGGGCTGTCACCACTGCTGGTTGTTTAAAATTCTCATTCACCATGCTGTTACTGGGAGGTGAATCCATATAAATATATTACTAGAACGGACAAAGCCCCTAAGGTGGCCGTTCTAGTCATTTTAATTCTATGGGTGGAGAAGTCTGACTCTCACCCTCATATAGATCCATTGAAGTAGCCATAGATATCTCTGGTCTCTACATGTTTTGTGTGTCATTTATGTGTCAAAGTTGCCTGTTGTGACTCATTTGATTAAATCTGGCCACTTCAACACATCTTGTTCCTTGTGTACCAATACACTTGGAAAGTGGAGTATGCCAAAAAAGTAAACATTACTGGAGACACCTTGCAGTTTTGAAGACATCGTCGCATTTGCTTGCAAAGAGTGGTGTGGTTGCCTATTAACTGTAACTGCTTCTAAACTCTTTTGCTAGCTACCATAACACTGTTTGAAAAAACCTGTCTCCAAAACTGACTGAGGTGTCTCCAGTTTGAAAATTGTAACATTGTGAACATTGTTTCCACTTTCTATGCGTATTCAAACCAACCATTCATTGATAATCTGATATATTTTTCATTTTCCCCTCTCCTACTACTCTAAAGTAGAATGTATGAGTAGGGTTGCAAAATTCCGTGAGCTTTCAATAAATTCCCTGGTTTTCCAGAAATCCTGGTTGGAAAATTCCGGGTTTCCTGCTTATTCCCTCCTGATTCCCGGGAATCCTCCAACCGGGAATTTGGGAAAACCAGGGAATTATTTGAATGTTCCCGGAATTTTGCAACCCTATGTATGAGAGGGGACATATAAAACACTGTCTTCTTTCTCTCTTGTCTGGTGGTGTGTGTAATTGTCCTCTCTCTCTCTCTCTCTCTCTCTCTCTCTCTCTCTCTCTCTTTCTTTCCCTGTCTCCATTCATGCATTCTAGGATCTGTATAAGGTATTCAACTTTTTTTCATAACACCACATTGATTTTGATGATTAGATTTGTGTTTGATGGACTTGGTTCACCTCATACATACACTGGACTAGATTATTAACCTCCTTCCTTTGCAGTAGTTGTAGGCATTCAAATTCCAGAGGAATCCTGCTATCTCTAGTCTAACATAGACTTATGTCAGTAGTCTTACGCAGTTTCTGTCTCTGTTCTCTCTCTCTCTCTCTCTCTCTCTCTCTCTCTCTCTCTCTCTCTCTCTCTCTCTCTCTCTCTCTCTCTCTCTCTCTCTCTCTCTCTCTAGCCTAGTATTGCTGGTGTTTCTGAACATGATACTGTTTTATAAGCTGTGGATGCTGGAGTACACCACACAGAGCCTGACCTCGTGGCATGGCCTACGACAACAAGAAAGGTACTTCACACAAATACAATACAACCCAATTCAATACCAGCATTGTGGAATTACTTTGGAATTGTAAGGTAGTCAATTGTAGTATAGAAGGGTTCTTAATTTGTCACTCCACAATTTACAGCAATTGACAAGACATATTGCAGATTCAAAACAACATTGCGGACCACTCTGAGTGTGTTTTTAGACACTATAAATAACCATAGACAGTCATAATACATATTATAAACTGGGTAGTTTGGGTGCTGATTGGCTGAAACAGCATTCCAGCCGTGTGTATATCATACAAAATACAGTACCACGGGTATGACTACTACTTGTTTACAGTTATATTTATGTTGGTAACTTATAATAGCAATAATGCACTTCAGCGTTTTGTGGTATATGGCCAATGTACCACTACTATGGGCTGTATCCAGGCACTCCGCTTTGCCCCTCGGACCTTATTGCTTACATATCATACAGATCAGCCATAATACATTACATCCTCTAGATGGCGATATTTGACTGTGTGTGTGTATGTGTGTGTTTGTGTTTCTTTCTTTCTCTCACAGTAAACTTCCACAGACGCAGCTGGAGTGGGCCCAGCTTCTGGAGTCGCAGCAGCGGTACCATGACGACGAGCTGCAGAAGTGGAAGGAGATCATCAAGTCATCGGTGATGTTGCTGGACGAGGTGAGACAGCCAATCAGAACTTAGAATACTGATTCATAACTGACTAATTTGGTCAGAGAAAGAATGTTCATTCACAAACTTTAAAGAACATTCAAGAATGTGTGTGTGTCATAGATGGTTGTTCAAACACACATGCAGTACTGTATTTAATGTGCTCCATCAATATTTGATTTGACCCTGACGTGAATTTAGGACTGAATCAACTTGTTCCGCATGCTAAAAAACTTTTAACAAATTGCACTTCCTATTGACTTCAATGCATGATCTGCAAAAAGTGTGTCAAGTCGAGCTTGAGAAATGGACGTTTCCTTTGTTTCCTTTTCCTTTTCCTTGAAATGTTTCCTTTCCTAGATGAAGGACTCATTACTAAACCTGCAGAAGGGCATGGGCTTAAGGGAATATAACTCTGAATCGGAGGAGAAGAGAAGTCGATATCACTGACAATCAGACAATCCTTAGCCACCAGCCAGGACATTATGTGCAATATCTAACGAACCATTCATGGGAAAAGTCTTGGGAAAAGTCTTAGGAAAACAAGATAAATATGTTCACTTGCAAGGCGGCACGGAGGGACGACGACAGGTCTCCCAGTCCGACTGACTGCACTCCCACCGCCCAACGTCTGGCAGAAAGTGACCTCATCACCACCTCGTTCTCTGAGAAAGTTGTACTGTAAAGTGTTTTGTTTTGTTAGTTTTAATTTTTTCGTACGGACAAAGCAAAGATAGAAGGGATGGATCGGGGGAAGCATGCATTTTTTGTTTCCGTCTGAAAAAAATAAGACGTTTTCGGTGGAGATGTGTATGGAAACCTCGGCATACTTTGTCTCAGAAGAGCAAAAAAAAATACTGGATCAGGGGTTCCTTGTGTTCCTCCGTAGCCTTTTTAGGAACTCTTGGACAAAGTTTTGGAGCTGCAGTATCCCTTTTTTTACAGACCTTTGGACTCTGGGACCAGGTTACGATCATAACGGAACCACAATCAACGTGCAGTGTTTCAACACAACCCATCATTTCTAGGATAGAACTACCAGGAATCAAAGTATATTATAAATATATATATATATATATATATATATATATATATATATATATATGAATATATTATAATGACGTATGTATTTTTTTGTAGAAGTTAGTTGCAGTCAGGGCAAATTTTTACCAGGCTTCCATGGTGTATCAGGGCAGGTTTCCCTGAAAGCTTGTGCCATGGCGTTGTGTTTCTATGTTTGTGTTTGTGTGTTCATGTTTTCTAAGGCATGTTCTCTACTGCGTGTAGAGTAGCCCTACCCCTTTGATTTTTATCTGTGGACAGGGGAGCTAGCTATAGCTTTTAGCGGCAGTGAGAATGTAATGGATAACTGGTTACTTTGCTAGCTTGTTAGCATATACGGATGAGAAAGCAGTCAGCTTTTGCAGAGGTACACAATAGGTTTTTCTCAATATGCATACTACCGTGCTCCACACTGTCATGCTCCGAGTGCATTCTCTGTAGACGTTCTCTTGAGTACGTTCTTGTGAGGACGAGAGTGTGGAGAACGCATAAAACATCACATTTGAGAAGCACTCCCCCTACTGTCTTACCTCATGCTGCACTTCCCTATTCACTGAACCTACTTCCTGCCAGGACAATGGCAATAGAGACTAAACAAGATATACACAAAGCAAACGTTTTACTTCATAACTATCAGCTAGCTATATGTGAATCGTAATAATCTAGCTCACCAGATAGTTTAACAGGCAAAAATGACCTAAAACTAATGTTATGCAAAGTTGATGTCAATTCTTCATGGGTAGCTAGCTAACAATTTTCCGTGGATATCTGGCTAGCTAACAGTAGTAGCTAGCCAGTTAGCCCTATTGACTTACTATGGGCTTGCGATCTACACATACTACAGTGGGTTTTGTAGGCAGGTAAACACTCCAAAATGAGCATAGCATGTATTTATTAACGTATCAAGATAAAATATTGTAGTCAGGCAACATATGAGATGTCAGAGTTTATTTTCTCTCGCTTCAGCTCAAATAATGTCCGCCATTGCTTTCAAGAAATTGTACGTAATTTTTTACATGGTTGCGTCATATTTCTGTGCATACTTTCCGTTGAAACTTGCATCTATTCATGCTTCAAAATATGTACAAACAGAGTACGCATTCGAGAAGTGCCCTCCGTGCTCTGTTTCGCATACTTTGATTTGGACTCATACTCCGACCTTCCTGTGCTCCAATTTGCGTGCTCGGAGCATGATAGTATGCATTTTGAGAAACACCCAGCATTTTCCAATGATGCAACGCTCTTCCAGGAACAGGGCATTCTTGGCCCTAGCCAACCCCAAATGTTATATCAACGTTGTGTTTAGGTTTTATCCATACACGTCTTCAACCTTGTCCTTCAGGAAGATTTGTTTTAGGTTATGGATACATCTATTAAGTGTTGCCAAGATTTACGTGTCAACTTTTATGCTAACGTATCATTTTTCATTTTGGGCAGTATTGTTGTCATCTTTTATTTGGCCGCTTTGTGTTGTATCAATTCATTTGTGACTGTCCTGTATTGGCTAGAATATAATGTACTTGGGAGTGTACTTTACACATGCAATGGAGCTTGAATGTGTCCCTACCTGCTCTTCAAAAATCATTTAGGTTTATTCACCCAGTTTTCAGCCCAAATACTGTGAAAACATAATGATCAGTGTTATGATAATGTGGATGTTATACTATGTCACTCTATGAAACTTCTTCACAGGGCACCTGGTTGTTCAGCTTTTTAACCACAGAGGGAGTGGACAGTATTTTAGGGAGGGTATTTCTTCGGAGAGGGACGTGATTTTACGAAGGGATACTGCAGCTGAACCGAAAAACATTGATTACTCTGAAATATTTGATGATTAAAACTGTGAACTTCCTCATTGAAAAATATGCTTGAAGCTGGAAAAAAACAAGAATAACGTAAATTGTACAGTATTCAGAGGCAGATATTTTGGGATTTATTTATGTACAGTGTATACGAAAAATTTAAAAGAAACGTTTGGGGAAACGTTCACCCACCACAGAACTGGATTCAAATACAGTATAATTTGAAATAATTTCTAATATTTTGACTGCGCTTGATTGAGCTTTCCTGGCTTTTATGGACCAATAGAAAAGTCCTAAAACTGCAGACCCCGCCCATTTGGCACTCTAGGCAGGCTAAAACAAACTCAAAGTATTTGAAAGATTTCAAATAGTATTTGAACTCGGGTCTGACCTACTGAACTCCTCTGTCTTCCTAAAGATGTCTGTCGTGGGCTATGTCCTGGCATATTGGATGTGTCAAGTTGACACCGTCAACCATTCCCACTTCGTTTGTGTTTGTTGATTTAAATATTTAAAATGCCCAAGAATGGTATCTACTGTGGCCAAAACTACAATTTTAGTATCTCCCCATCTGTCTATGAAAGCATATAGCTATCAAAATACATTTTCATTTCAAATTGAATTTCGACAGCTAAACACTTCCATATTTGCCTGCCCCCCATGTATTTTTAATTGGCAGGACTCTCAAGGATTCTTGTGATGACTTTGGAAACAAACAAAGCCTGCAACCTTTGATTCAGCCACTAACTGGTATGTTTGAGGGATTGGGATGAAGGCATATACAGTGCACGGTGTGCAGAAATAACATTTAGGCCAAAATAATTATGTCTGAGTTTAACAACGTTACGCATTGGGATACAATGCTTTAGACATGGGTCATAATCACTAGGAAGCAAACGGGCCAAAACAGTTAGGGACGTACCTGAATTTCTCCAATAATGAATACGACCTAATGCGCTAATGAATACGACCCTGGACTCATTAGCCTTGCACAGACAGTGGATCGTACATTCCAAAAAGAGGAGGGTTTCATCTGAAAGAAAAAACAACAATATATGCAATGGATTGACACAGTGGGTAGCACTTCATACATTATGAATGTCAGTCATTTACATTATTGCTCAATTATTTTCCCACTCCCTTGCGCTATGACATGGTCAATGTTGCTGAAATGGCCATTTGACCTAGTTCAGGTCAAGTTGTTAAGCCTAATTTTAAGAATGATAATTGAGCTGAGAACTATTCAAGGCGGATTAAATTGTATTCTTGAGAGAAAGGGATCATGATGAGATTACAATGATTTGTACTGTACCTTACATTTTTCACCTGTCGACATGACAATCATTTCTGTTTACTTGGTGAGAGGAGTTGAAAGCGGTCAACCAACGTGAGACGATGTGCAACCAAAAGGTGACCCTTAAAGATGGAATCCACATCAGGAGGAAAAAGAACCACTGGCCGCCCCATCACTCGTTATTGATTTTGTTGCAGAGGAGCGTCGCGCAGTATGGTAAAGAAAAATGTGCAGTACTTAATGTGCTCTTCTATCACGTGTGCAATGCTGTTGAGGGGGAAAAACAGTGTTCGTTGTTTGCAGTAACTTTGTTGTTATGATATCACAAATGGATGTGGCTGTTTCACCATTAAGGATTCAAAGAAAACGCTCTATTAATCCGATGCAATAAATATATTTAATGAATTATCTAAAATGTCGATAGTAAGCTGCCTTCGTTAGGCCCTTGATGACCCTTCTATAGAGAATGCGTGCTAGATTCCTGTCTCATTTGATATGCATAGGTGCTTTATATTGCAGGAATGCCTCAAATGGCCACTGAAAATGAAATGGTTAAATTATGTTTTTTTAATAGAATGGTCAGTAAGCATGTTTGAGTGTCTGAGAAAACAGACAAAATATGTTGCACCCAAAAAGTAGTGTTCTTAAAAACCTGAAACTGAAAGAGCTTTCTTTGTTAATTTGAATGACCTGTTCATGTTTGCCAAATGATAGTAAATTCTAAGGAATTTATGAACAATATGCACAATATAGGTAGAGAATAGTGTCTTATATTGAGCATGAGACATAAATAGCCAATTTAAAGGATGTATTTTAGAGCTTGTGTTTGTGGTTAAGTTTCCATGGCAATCTCAAGAAGCCTGACCTCCAATGCTTTCAAACCCTTCACTTCAGTACACACACACACACACATGCACACACACACATGTTCGCTCACACAAGTGCGCACACACCTCAGACAGGTGCAAGTTCTCCATCTCAGAAACACTTGTTGTGGCATTGTATATCCTCTGTGTGTGCATACAATACCTCATGTTTTTTTAAGTGTTTTGATCTCCTATATATGACTGAAATATTTATACAGATAATACTGTATGTATATGTTGTGTATAGCTCCAGTGTACACAGACTAGAGAAACCCATCCGCGCTGGGCGTGGTCTTGGGGGGGAAAACTTTGAAAGAAAAAAAACATTTGAAAGGCTTTATTGGTTTGTGGAGGAGTAGAGATGGAGGGAATGAAATAAAATATTGGAAAGTATGTGTTTTGTTGCTGACTCATGTCTGTCTGACTCACCCCTGCAGCTGTTAGTTTGTGATATTATTTCAATATGGGTCAGGTATTTTTCTGTACCCCCTTGAGCAATTTTCACATGGCTTCCATTTGTGTCAGTGCTACATTTGGTCATTCATTCATTCGTTCATTCATTTAAAGTCAATATTTTCATTCATGTCTTTAAACTGATAGTAATGCTGCCATGTTACCAGGATATTTGTAAATAAGACATGCATTTTATAGCCTTATTGAAAGGATATAATAAGGGAGTGAATGCATTTAGAATGTCACCTGTTCATCATTGTTCATTCATGTCCTTGCCCATGACTTCCGATGTTATCTGAGGTTGTGTTGAAAATGGCACTCTATTCCCTATATAGTACACTACTTTTGTCCAGAGCCCTACATAGATATACACTCAGAGACATACACTGAGTGTACAAAACATTACGAACACCTGCTCTTTCCATGACATAGACTGACCAGGTGGATCCAGGTGAAAGATATGATCCCTAATTGATGTCACTTGTTAAATTGAGAAAATAGAGACTTGGATTGTGTATGTGTGCCATTCAGAGGGTGAATGGGCAAGACAGAAGATGTAAGTGCTTTTGAACGGGGCATGGTAGTAGGTGCCAGGCACACTGGTTTGAGTGTGTCAAGAACTGCAACATTGCAGGGTTTTTAACGCTCAACAGTTTCCCGTGTGTATCAAGAATGGTCCACCACCCAAAGGACATCCAGTCAACTTGACACAACTGTGGGAAGCTTTGGAGTCAACATGGGCCAGCATCCTTGTGGAACATTTTCGACAACTTGTAGAGTCCATGCCCTGACGAATTGAGGCTGTTCAGAGGGCAAAAGGGGTGCAACTCAATATTAGGAAGATGTTCCTAATGTTTTGTAAACTCAGTGTGCATTCCCTACATAGGAAATAGGGTGCCATTTGGGACGCAATTAGCTGGGTCGTTCCACGAAATGTGTCTCTTTTGCGTCCTTTTGATATTTTAAGCAGAAATTGTACACCAACATTGAATTTTAAAAGCCTGTTATAGTAAATGAAGTGCTCTTTAATATAGACGACATGAAAAATTATATAAATCTGAAGAAAAAAAAGTTGTCCCTATGTGCACTCTGTGACTTCTAGGAAGATTTTAACCCGTGTCACATTCGCTCATAGACGGGTCAGACCAAGGCGCAGCGTGATATGCATACATGTTTATTTACCGAATAAACACACGACAAAACAATACATCAACAACACGTGAAGTCCTAAGGTAAGGCACAACAAACCTTATACGGAACAAGATCCCACAACCCACTAGTGCCAATAGGCTGCCTAAGTATGGTCCCCAATCAGAGACAACAAGCGACAGCTGCCTCTGATTGGGAACCACACCGGCCAACATAGATCTAGACATACTAGATAGAAAACATAGAACTACACAACATAGAATATACACACCCTGACTCAACATATATGAGTCCCTTGAGTCAGGGCGTGACTGTACCCCCCCCCCAAAAGGTGAGGACTCCGACAGCGCCACATAAACATAACAGGGTAGGGGCCGGGTGGGCATTCCGCCTCGGAGGCGGATCCGGCTCCGGGCGTGACCACCACCTATTCTCCGCCTCCCTGTTGCGCCCCTGGTCAGGTCTGGACCTCGGCGCGCTGCTTCCCCTCTCCTTCCTCCCACGACGTACCAAGCCCTGTCTGGACCCTGGTGTGGGAGACCCCGAACCTGGAGAGGGGCTGACGTCTGGGTCTGGACTGGAACCGCTGACTGGAGCTGGACCCGACGACGGTGGAGCGAACTGCTCTGGCTCCGGAGTGGAGCCGCTGACCGGAGCTGGACTGGACCCCGGTGGAGTGGACTGCTCTGGCTCCGGTGTGGAGCAGCTGACCGGAGCTGGATCAGGCACCGGTGGAGCAGACTGCTCTGGCTCCGGACTGGAGTTGCTAACTGGTGCCGGACCAGGCACCGGTGGAACGGGCACGGGCCATGCCGGACTGGACACACTCACCACTGGTCTGGTGCGAGGAGCAGGCACGGGCCGAACCGGAATAGGAACATGCACCACTGGCTTGGTGCGAGGAGCAGGAACAGGCCGGGCCGGACTGGCGACCCGCACCACTGGCTTGGTGTGAGGAGCGGGAACAGGCCGGGCCGGACTGGCGACGCGCACCGCTGGCTTGGTGCGAGGAGCAGGAACAGGCCGGGCCGGGCTGGCGACGCGCACCACTGGCTTGGTGCGAGGTGCAGGAACAGGCCGGGCCGGGCTGGGAACACACACCACTGGTTTGGTGCGATGAGCAGGAACAGGCCGGGCCGGGCTGGCGACGCGCACCACCGGCTTGGTGCGAGGAGCAGGAACAGGCCGGGCCGGGCTGGGAACACGCACCACTGGTTTGGTGCGAGGAGCAGGAACAGGCCGGGCTGGCGACGCGCACCACTGGCTTGGTGCGAGGAGCAGGAACAGGCCGGGCTGGCGACGCGTTCCACTGGTTTGGTGCGAGGAGCAGGAACAAGCCGGACCGGGCTGGCGACGCGCACAACTGGCTTGGTGCGAGGAGCAGGAACGGGCCGTACCGGACTGTGGAGGCAGACTGGAGGTCTGAAGCGAAGAGCTGGCACAACCCGTCCTGGCTGGATGCCTACTTCCGCACAGTATGTGTGAGGCATTAGCACAGGACGCACAGGGCTGTGCACGCGCACTGGCGATACAGTACGTAGAACCGCGCAGGATATGCGGGACCGAGGAGGCGTACTGGAGACCAGGAGCGTTGAGCCGGCACACCCCGTCCTGGCTGGATGCCCATCTTCGCACGGCACGTGCGTGGTGCTAGCACAGGACGTACAGGACTGTGCCGGCACACTGGCGACACAGTACGTAGCTCCGCATAACACGAGCCTGCCCAGTCACACGCTTCCTTGCGTGAGTACGGGGAATTGGCTCTGCTCTAACACTAGGCTCCGCCAACCACCCTTTTAGCCCCCCCCAATGCACCGTGCGTCGCCAGAAGGCCAACGCTGACCGCCACCGCAGTGAGGCCCCGGTCTTTGTACCGGGTGATCGGGTCTGGGCCTCGACCCGGAATCTGCCCCTCCGCCTGCCCTGCCGGAAGCTGAGCCCGCGGTTTGTGGGGCCGTTCAAAGTCCTGAGGAGAATGAACGAGGTTACTTATAGGTTACTACTCCCTACAGATTACCGCATTAACCCCTCGTTCCATGTGTCTCTCCTCAGGCAGGTGGTGGTTGGTCCGCTCCAGGAGTCTCTGCCCCCTTTGGACATCGAGGGGGCCCCGGCGTACTCCGTCTGTTCCATCCTGGATTCGAGGCAACGGGTGGGGGGACTTCAGTACCTCGTGGAGTGGGAGGGGTACAGTCCGGAGAGCGGTGCTGGGTCCCGGTGAGGGATATCCTCGATCCCTTCCTGTTGCGGGATTTCCACCGTCGCCATCCGGCTCGCCCTGCTCCGTGTCCTCCTGGCCGTCCCCGAGGCCGGTATCGGCGCGCTGCTGGAGCTGCGCGTCAAGGGTGGGGTACTGTCACGACCTCAAAACTCCACACAGATGTCACTGACTAGTTGGATATCCATTTCACACTGAGCAAACAATTTATGTACGTACAGCATGCTTATAAATGCATTTTTTATCAGGTTTTTGCTTGGCGGGGCATATTTTATTGACATTTGTCAATAAAAAAAATGAAACTCATGAAATTGTTTTGTGTTCTACTTGTAGCCCTGGTTGTCCTGAAAAAGAAAATAGAAAATCACTTAAATGTGAGGCTAAATATGAGGGCAGAGCAAGCAGATGAATGAAAATAGTGCATTTCAGCTTTTCACTGGGAGATTTAATGGGACTGACCATGACTGACACCAAACTAGAGTTGTCTTGGGGGTTGTTTTAAAATGGGTGTCTCTTTTGTGTGTTCGCATGTTCGCGTTTGATTTGGGAGTCTGTGTGTTCACAGGTGAGAAGAGTTAGCCAAATGATTTAGCCAATTAGCTTCAGCAGGCTGGTGTGCAACCATGGCAAAGTTGGCTTGACTTTGGATAGCCTATCTGTGGGGCTAGTTAGGGACCGTCAATAAATTACACAATGTAAATAAGACAATATTTTCATGTTATACACCTTTTGGTTTTCTTATTAAATGCTTTCAATTTGTATATGAATTTCTACAATTTATAGTTGGTTTGAGGTTTTTAAGTCATAAAAATGTGGAGCTATTGGAATTTTAACATATTGTCCCATGTACATTGTGTAATTTACCAATGGTCCCTAACTAGCCCCATAACGATATCCAAAGTGAACCCAAATTTACCATGGCATTATGATCTGGTTGTGTGCAGCTGCACTCCGAATTGATGATTACTAGTGTGCTGCCAGCTGTGGGCAGGATTGAAACAAACCCAACTTTCAAACCCAATTTACATTGTGATGCAGTCACGACCACAAGTCTCACAAAACTCAGTTTTGGACGAGGCTGACGTTATTTTGACAGTAGAATAAATGTTTCTGACTCATATCGATGAGTCTAGGCTGTTTTCGATGGTCAAAGTTTTTTATGGGTAGTTGAACTTTAATGACCAAGCCAAAAAAATTGGCCAAGTTAGGAAGTTCAGCCCCCCTTTAAGTTTTCATGTACTGAATAAAAAACATGAGTTTAATGTATTCCCATTGCATTTTCCACTCTACCAATAGTTTTGTCACACAAACTGTTGCAATAAATGGCAAACTTGCCCAATCTGGTTTTCGTGCATGCTCTCTAGACAATAGTTCACTAATAAAGTGGACACTGGACAGGTTATGTAATATGATGAGATGGATAAGAGCAAGATCATTTGTATTTGTTAATTGGCAGCTAATCACCGATTACCATGTCACTAGCATACAAATGAGGATTAAGATTTTATTGTAATGTAGCATCAAGCTCATCACTGTGCACATTCGGCAACCTGTAGCCTAAACTGTGCATACTTTTTCAAAATCGCAGTGGGAGGACCACACAACATAGCATCACGTGACTGCAAATTTAACTCAACATGATGGTTATTCCAAAGACAGTATGGTTATTATATCATCAATATGCAGATTTCCATTGACCCAGGTTTATTCGACAAAAGCAATGTTGCAAAAAATCATAATTGCAACGTGTAATGGAAACGGCAGATATAGGAGACATTTTCTAAACATCGACAACATTTTTATCCGTTCGACGGATGGATTTTTCTTTTGTCTAACTTTCTTAATTGCGACAAATTATGATGGAAACTGTTTTTTAAATAAATGATGATTGACAAATCATTCTGAAGGTACACGGGGCACGTTATGTCATCATTTAACTATAAAACTCCACTCCACATTTCATTCTAAATGCGTCCTGCTTGCAAAATTACTTTTTTCAACTGTAAAAATAAGTTTTTTTGCAGGATAAGGATGGTCCTGACTTTGAAGAATGCCTGAATTGCTTCGCTTGCTTTTCTGGTTGGCTGGCAAGTTTCACCATCCAATTATTTCAGATCTACAGGAGTGCAAGTTTCACCATGGTGATACGTTGGCACAAGAGAATAATTAGAATATGGCAAATATTGGCCTCCCGAGTGGCGCAGCGAACTAAGGCACTGCGTCGCAGTGCTAGAGGTGTCACTACAGACCCGGGTTCGATCCCATAGGGCAGTGTGCAATTGGCCCAGCGTGGGGAGGGTTTAGTTGGGGGGGCTTTACTTGGCTCATCGTGCTCTAGCAACTCCTTGTGGCAGGCCAGGTGCCTACAGGCTGACCTCGGTCGTCAGGTGAACAGTGTTTCCTCCGACACATTGGTGCTTCCGGGTTAAGCGGGTAGGTGTTAAGAAGCACGGTTTGGCTAGTCATGTTTCGGAGGATGCATGACTCGACCTTTGGCTGTTGGGGAGTTGCAGCAATGAGACAAGATTGAAAAAGGGGGTAAAAAAAAAAAGAATATGGCTAATATTTGTCACTTATTGCATTCTATCCATGCTGGCTTTCGTGGGCCTGAGACATGAAACAGTCTCATCAATTTATTAATGCGCAATTTGCCTATATGGTTAATGGAAGCACTTCAACCACAAAATTATTATTCAACAATATAGGTTTTTTCAAAAAAGTTTTTTTCATTTTTTGGGTTGTGACGTCATTACGTCCTGCTGCGACACAAGACATTTTCTATGCAAACTTTCTAAAATGTCGACAAAAAATCACTGGACAAGTTAATGGAAACATAGCTAATAACCACCCACTGAGCACAAACTGGTTTCATCAATGTTGTTTCAAAGTAATTTGTCAACGTATTGTTACGTGGAATCTGTGGAAAATACCCAGGATTTGCAAAAAGTCATCAACTGTTGTTTTGAGGGTGAAATTTCAACCACAGAATTATGCCATCATGGTAACCAATTTTCAACATAGACGAACCTTGTATAAATTATGTTGCATTTGTACCTTTAATACAATGTCAGATCTTCAACGGTATATCCACTATCAGAAAAAAAACTACTACTCCTATTGGAGAGCTGATCTATCTATTTGGTCTCCCATCCAGGGTTTTAACCAAGCCCTACTTAGCTTTGATATTTGTCACTGACTACTACCAATGTGCTATCGTGAGAATAATTTTTGAGAGATCTCTTAATAACTAAATAGATTCACTGTTGCTATCGAAGTCATTCCAAAGCAAAGGTTTAACAGAGCAAATGAAATGTAAACATACTCTATAAGTCATATATCATCAATGATACTATTTAGGGATTTTTGGCATTTGCGAAGTCGTCAACAGCTATTGTTTCAGTTCAATCCAGGGTTAAACAAAACATAGATAGTACATATAGGCCTAGGGTTTCAAGCTTTGGTTGATGTCAAATTTTATCTTCAAGTTAACCTAAAATAAAAGTTAAAGAATAGTACTAAATCAAACCAAACTTTATTTAAAGTGCATTTAAAGTTTGATTTGATTTAGTCCTATTCTTTAAATTTTGATTTTTGGTTGAGATGGAGATGTGAATCCAACATATCAATTATTAATTTGTAGACAAACTGGAATTAAATTCAGACTAAGTCAGTGGCCAAACACAATGTTGCTATTTGGGAAAACAAATATACTTGCTAGTTAACCATCTGATTGATAAAGTTGATATGAATACCATTCACTAGCTGTCAACATTATTGCGTTTGGTGATCATCCTCCAAATTTGGCCATTGAAAAGCCTTCATACTGTAGTTGCAGTTCCTCAGGGAACTGTCTGCTGATAGCTGATAACAGGGTGGCAGGGTTTTTTGATGTGCAGCTATAGAGTTCCATGGCCCAACAGACTCAACTGGGGATAGGGGGATGGGCACATGTTAGTTTGTCTGGGAGACCTGTCTGGAGGATATAGCATGAGTTGGAGTGAGTACAGTAAATCCAATCCAACCAGTGGCCCTGGATAATATGCTATATGTCATCACACAGACAGACAGCCATAGTGATGGAGGTTTGTGTAACAGTGTTGCTTCCGTACCTCTCTTCACCCCAACCTGGGCTTGAACCAGGGACCTTCTGAACACGTCGACAACTGCCTCCCATAAAGCATCGTTACCTATCGCTCCACAAAAGCCACAGCCCTTGCAGAGCAAGGGAAACAACTACTTCAAGGTCTCAGAGCGAGTGACGTCACTGATTGAAACACTAACTAGCTAGGCATTTCACACTGGTTACATTTACATAGTGCATAAAGTATATTCAGTATATTACCACCAGCAGAGCTTACTTCTCTGTGCTCTGGTAGTTGGTCTGAAGGCTCTGGAGGTCCTTAAATTCTCTATGTAGCACCTGTAGAGAGATGGATACAGGTACTGAATGCAATTGAAAGAGAGGGCAAGAGTGTTAACATTTACATTGTTGATTATTGAAGACTATAAGGGTGCCTTCCAACTAGACAAATGGATGCGAAAAAATTTAGTACCTCAATGGCTTTCAAAGGGAGGAAATCTTGGGGGAGAGGCTTGAGTTGTGCTGTCCATCAGAAAAGTTGCAAAGACTATCCTTCAACCAATTAAAAACATAGAACAGTGTATTTCCCGACCAAACAGCTATGTTGGACATGCGTTTCATGCATTTTGGTTTGAGAACAGCTGTCACGATCGTCGATAGAAGTGGACCAATGCGCAGCGTGATAAGTGAACATACTTCTTTTATTAGAGTCACCACACGAACAAAACAACAAATGATACGAAACGTGAAGTCCTACGGTTACACAAACCAAACGGAACAAGATCCCACCACACACTGTGGAAAACAGGCTGCCTAAGTATGGTCCCCAATCAGAGACAACAATCTACAGCTGATACACGTAGCCTCTGATTGAGAACCACACCGGCCAACATAGAAACAAATGAACTAGAAAATCACCCTAGCACACAAAACACATAGAAACAACACACCCTGGCTCAACATAACAGAGTCCCAGAGCCAGGGCATGACAACAGCCTTACTCTGTGGTTCAAGTTGTATCGTCCCATTGGCCCAGGGCATCATGACAAACCCTCTAATGAGTCTCTTTGACAGGGAGTTACTACAGGAGTAGACAGACTTCTCCACATATGAGTGGAGTATTATATATATATTTAAAAAATATGCATGACTTACTGACACTGACATTGAGTGCTCCATGTTCCTGCTGGTAGCAGGCCTCAACCTTGATGCAGGGAAATGTCTTGCAGGACTCCTGCCTTGGAGGACGGTTGTATCTATCTCCACCAGGCTCCTGGAAATCAGCTAACAAACCTGCATAGATTAACAAAATAAAATGGTAACTGTATTTAGTCAATTGAAGTCATGACAGCCATAGGTGTTTTACACAGGAGTGTACAGGTTTTTGTTCCAGCACTTCACTAACACCTCATTCAACTAACTGTGGTCTAAATTGAACAATCCCTTGCACACAGTTCAGTCCACTGGAACAGAAAACAACCACGTCGTTATTATTGAATGAGCTTCCCAAGTTACAAGCTTACAATTCTGCATGATAGAGAATAACGTGTGGATCTATTTCTACCTAACCTTGTGAATAAACTCTAAGAACAAGTTTCAATTTAGCTAGCTAGCCAGCTTGCTAATGGTATTTATATCAACTCTATCAATCAGATGGTTAACTAGGAAATATAATATTAGTTTTACCCTCGCATCTAAAGCTGCCTGATGAAGCTAGCCAGTTGATAGTAAAGCTAGGATGAATGTTGGAAGCCAGCCAGCTAGCTAGCTAGCTAACATTAGCTGCTGTAAATTTTGTCTGAAATGTACCATTATATTTCCCATGTTAAACAAACTACTGTCATGCCTTTTCACAAAACAATCGATGTACATATATAAAATAGACAATTACCTTCAAATAGATCGTTTTATTCTAGTTCTTCAGGCTGAGGAGTAAGTAACATCGTTAATTTGTAGAAATGACTTTTCTTCTCCTCTTCAAGCTACTTCCTGAGATTTGCGAATCTCTTTCTGCAAACTTACAAAACTTTCTACAAGTTTACGAATCTCTTGGTAACGTGACAACAGTGACAGAACTCCGAGCGTGCGCAGATAACAAATCTGCAAGTGTATTTTTGATTCACAGCAGAATATTCATAGTCGTAACTGTATTTGTAATAATTCTGAAAATAAATTATGCTTACAAATTTTATTGAATGCATTCAAATGTCAAGTTACAAGTTTGGGACCATTGTTAAATGTTTCACACAACATGATACAAGCTTACGAAATTAAATTACACATTTCCGAATTGTACTTGCAACCACGAATCTCAATGTGTGACCCCGAAATTCAAAATACAGACTCAAGGGGTTCTGTCATCATTATTATCCCATAATCATGTAGGCCATACCCGCACTGTATCTGCGAATGCGAGCTGTTGGCTAGAGCACATGTGCCAAGACCAGAGTGGACATATTTGCTATATATAACGCAAAATGTTTAGTGCCAAACCATCAGTAGAGTTGAAAATGCGATGTAAACCCTTTTAACTCCCCCAAAAATTTCTGGTACATGGGAATTTAACCGCAACAGTTATTTTTATGTGCCCTACATCATCACGCACAGCCTTTTATCCGCAACAAGTCATTTGATGGAAACACCCCACTGGGTACAAACTGGTTGAATCAACTTGTTTCAAAGTAATTTGTCAACGTATTATGAGGTGTAATCTATGTGGAAAATAGATTGGATTTGAAAAAAGTAATCAACATAAACTGTTGTTTTGAGAGTGAAAGTTCAACCACAGGATTATTGTCATCATGGTAACCAATTTTTACATAAACAATCCTTGTATAAAATTTGTTGAATTTGTTTGTTTGAAACAACATGAGGGTTTTAACAAAGCCAGCCACTTAGCTTTGATATTTGTCATTGAATACTACCAATGTGCTATCCTGAGAATGATTATTGAGAGATCTCTACTTAATAACTAAATAAATGATATTCACTGTTGCTATTGAAGTCATTGCAATGGGTAGGTTTAACAGAGCAAATGAAATTTGTCGTACAATATATCATCAACAATACTATTTAGGCCTATACAGCATTTGCAAAATCCTCAACAGCTATTGGTTCAATTCAACCCAGGGTTAAACTAAAATAGAAAATACATATAGGCCCAGGGTATCAATCTTTGGTTGATTTCAAATGTAATCTACAACTTAATAATGAATATGTTGGATTCACATCTCCTTCTCAGCCAAATATCTATGTTAAAGAATAGGACTAAATCAAATACAACTTTATTTAAAGTGCATTTAAAGTTTGATTTGATTTAGTCCTATCCTTTAACTTAGATATTTGGTTGAGATGGAGACGTGAATCCAACATATCAACTATTAATTTGTAGACAAACTGGATATTCAATTGTGTTTGGTTGTCAATGCAACCACATATCAACATTTGAAGGAGATGTATTTTCTGCTTGGATAGTTCCATCTGTGCCACTGACTTAGTCTGGCTTTAATTCCAGTTTGTCTGCAAATTAATCATTGATATGTTGGATTCACGTCTCCATCTCAACCCAAAATCTAAGTTAAAGAATAGGGCGAAATCAAATCAAACTTTAAATGTACTTTAAATCAAGTTTGATCTGATTTAGTTATATTGTTTAACTTAGATGTTTGATTGCAATGGAGAAATGAATCCAACATATCAATTATTAATTTGTAGACAAACTGGAATTAAAGCCGGACTAAGTCAGTGGTAGAGAAGATGCATATCCTTCAAATGTTGATATTTGGTTGTATTGACAACCAAATACAATTCAATATCACTTTTGAAATACAGTACATAGACTATTATCTTGTCGACAAGTTAACAAATTAATGATATGTTGGATTCACGTCTCCAACTAAACAAAAAATAAAAGTTATAGAATAGGATTAAGCAAGTGGCTTAGATGAAACTATCCAAGCATTAGATCTCCTTTAAATGTTGATATTTGGTTGGGTTGTCAACCAAACACAATTCAATATTACTTTTGTAATACAGTTAATAGCCTAAAGTTAAGGCTGTCTTACAAACAAATGTAACAGTATTTATTTAACCTTAAAATGAGTAACACGTCCATGGCCATATTTTGAGGATACTGTATTTGTCTTCAAGTATTTGTCTCAAGATAGCATGCACATGTCTGTGGAGATCTTCACAATTGCTATAATAATCTCTGCCTAATCTAGAACAGCATTGATCACTTGCACTATGTACTTTTAATGTAACCACAACTGCAATCCAGGACATTTGGTTGTGTTAATAGATGAAGCACAGATATAACACATTAAGTTGTTGTATAAATACAAAATATTCTGATACAAAGTATTCCATGAATGTTGTTGTGCTTTTAAATGGTTGAAAGCATAGTGATAACACATTGAGAATTCAACAAACTGCTGTCTGTCTTTTTGAATGGGTGAATAAAGGTTGAAATCTCATTGATCAACATCTCAACCAAATATAATCCAAATATCCACGTAGAAATGACATGGTGTGCCCATCTCTGGTAGGAAATGCGCATATTGTTTTTATGCGAATTTTAGAATATTCGCATGAAAATCTGTCACCAATTGGATGGAAACCTAGCTAGTGGCTACAATGGGTTTAGGCGAGGTAGCCAGAGAAGATGCATGGATTTTCATTAAAGGCTGGCCTGGTACTACTTGATCAACGTGTTCCTCTCCCTTGGTGTCCACTTTTAGCATTAATGCACGATTCATTCACTGAACTGACAGAGTGAATGCGATGTTGAAAGCAATGGAATACTAGGGAGAGCTCAGTGTCCAATGACATCTTAAAGAGTAGAATACCTTTTGAATATTAATTATTTTGAGTTCTGGGTAACCAATGGACCCTCGGAAAAGGCCGGGCATGCTAATGTCCAATTGACAGCTGCGGAATTGGAATCCAGCAACAGCATTGAGCCAGCAAGAGGAATGGGTTCGGTTCTGGCTACAATGTTGCGCAGCTGTAACCTATAGCTTGCTGTCACTACTTCGCTTTAAACATGGATATCAAAGACTGAAGTAACTTTGAAATTAAAGAAAATATGCAGACAATTTAGCCTTACTTGAATACTAAATAGGAAGGAACGGCTGAGAAACGATCGAAGAAGAGCCAAAGAGCGAGGAGAACGATGTACGGAGCGTTTTCTTTACCAATGACAGCGGAGCGCAGACGGAATAAGGAGCGCCTTGAGGCGATTTTGGCCGGCCTATGTGAGTTGGAGCTGATGAAACGGAGCCAGGAATGCCTGGTGCTCAGCGCCCTCTCCTTCGGGGACTCTGTCCCAGGGCGCCGGGCATGGGGCGACCTCCAGCCGGCCCGGCCTTCTCCCGACACAGCCAACTGTGCGCCGGACGACTTGAGTTATAGGCGCCAGCCGGTAAGACTTTAGTATTGTACTTAAAATTGCATATTAAATCGATAAAACATTTTCTTATCGATCTAATTAATAGCCTATAGTTGGACATGTTTTATTAATTTGGTATTACTTCATGGTTATGCTTTTCGTGCACTTGGAATGAAATTGGGTCATAGCCTAGAGTGTATCTGTGCAGAATAACGGTACCATAAGAAATGTGGACCCGACACCCGGATATAGTGTGCTCAGAGCGCGCAAGACCATTTAAGGCAAACTTGTGAATTCGTTGCTTGTGTTTTTTTTTCATTCCATTGTCTATTGACGCTGTTTCGAAAAAATATGTTCACCTGGCTATATTTTATATATCAAGTTGAAGTGATATACTTCTTGTTTTGAAAAGGTCGAACCCTGGAGGTTTTTTATAGTTGAGGGATAATCTAAGTGTCCACAATTAGTTGGGACATCTGTCAATTATTTGACTATAATATCTCCATATCTATTAGTGTGTTTTACAAATCGTATTTATTTATCTGATTTATTATTTATCAAGGCCTATTGCATGTTATCCCGTGGCTGCTTTTTTAAAGAGGCATTGGCCGAATTCTATGAATTACCTAGGCATAATTAGGTATGCCTAAAATATATGTTAAAAAAATTCTGAAGTTAAGATATTTGTGCAGTCATTGCACAGACAGTTGTTCAATGACCAAGCGATGTTGTGTGGCTACCCAGACTCCTAGCTCTGGCCAAACACTATACCATGCCCATGGATGTTAGTTTCTTCTCAGCAATAAGTCTGGATCTGACTACCTCCCCAACACTTCACCAAAGGAGAACACATTCAGGGCCATCTGATTGGTCCAGAAACTGATAGGTTGGGCCAGAGCCAGAGCCAGAACACATGTAGGTAAAGTGGCAGTTTGAAAATGATCCTTGCTATCAAGAATCCTTGGGACATCCCTACCCCATTGAAGTTGACATTTAAAATGGTTAAGGTTAGAGTTAGGTTCTCTGTGGCTCAGTTGGTAGAGCATGGCACATGCAACTCCAGGATCGTGGGTTTCACGACCCACTGAGGCCACCAATATGGAAAATGTATACATGCATGTCTGTAAGTCGTTTTGGCTAATAGTGTCAGCTAAATGGTATATATTGTAAGGGTTAAGGTCAGGGTGATTAAGGTAGGGGTTAAGGTTAGGGTTTGGGGTAGGGATGTCCCAAGGATCCCAGATAGCACTGAGCATGTGAAAATTCGTAATTGGCTTTGATACTCTGATTGGTTAGAGACGATCCAATCGCTGATGACTTTGTACAAGCCCCTCTTGCCCTTTGTCACCACAATAGTGATGGGAAGATCAACTATTTTTACTGACTCTGATCTTTTCGACTCTTTCAGTCAAAATAACAAATCTTTCGACTCATTTCGTTATTTTGAATCAGTAATGCCCAGAGCTCACAGGACCCCCTACCGGCGAACGATGAACTGAAAACTCGAAAACTGAAAGAGTCATGATTCTACAAGCCTCTCGTGCACGTCCTTCACCATAGGGGGCTTATTGGAGCTGTCATTTGGGACTGAGACTTGTAAACGTGTGCTTTAAACTATTTACATTTGATTGTTAGGCATACAACAAATATACTTTTTTTAAACATTTGAAACGAGGTCTAGTTGTGTCCGCAACCTGACTAGATTGAGAACGACTCTTGGCGGAGTGCATTGCTTGACTGCCATGAGGGTGATAAGCACAATATTGTTCGTGATTCGTTCTCGAGTTCCAGTTTATTGAGCAGAGGCTGTGTATGTTTTGGTTCTACAAAGCTGTGTCCATCATAACATTCAATAATCAATTAATTGCATTCATTCTTGCACCATGCAATCAACTATCAGTCTTTTTCTTTCTTCTCTCTGCTGCCTGCAGCATGATCTATTTTCCGATCATGCAGGTCATATGAACAACTTAAATGAAACGAGTCACTCAGAAAAACAAATAATGACTCTCGAGTCAGTACAAAGAGTAGTTAAAAAATAACTAACCGTTCATGAACTGCATATCACTACATCACAAACGACTTCAGTCTCAGACTAAAGTATGTAGCAAATGACAGAGCACCGGATGAATTTGGTGCGAGTCATCAGGCTACAAGTGCTGTACTTGATGCAAGTGTTGCTATCGACTCATCATGGTCTTGGGTGGTCTCCATAAAGCATGGATTACAATAGCATTGGCAAACAAACAAGACAGGAAAACATGTTGCAATTTTGGATCAAGTATTGTTTTCTCCATGGATTAAATTGGTGATATGGGAATAACCTGGACATGGCCTTGCAAATTTGCCATGGGCTGCTAAAATAAGAACCATATATTTTATGTTAAATACATTTACTTGCCCCGGCAATGAACTATCTCACTGCCTATAAATAGTATCTTAAAAATCCATCCTGCTACATCTTTGCCTCGAGCATCAAGCGAGAAATTGCATGTGAATGTAATCTAAACAGTAGCCTTGCCTTGTAGATTTCCATCTAATATAGACTGAAAAACGACGCGCATGACTTGCACACAACCCCTATAAAGAGGTCACTTTAATTAAGGATCGGACCCTTTTTTTCAATTTTCACCTAAAATGACATACCCAAATCTAACTGCCTGTAGCTCAGGACATGAAGCAAGGATATGCATATTCTTGATACCATTTGAAAGGAAACACTTTGAAGTTTGTGGAAAGGTGAAATTAATGTAGGAGAATATAACACATTAGATCTGGTAAAAGATAATACAAACAAAAAAAGATGCTTTTTTTTTTTTTTTTTTCATCATCTTTGAAATGCAAGAGAAAGGCCACAATATAATATTGCAGTTTAGGCGCAATTTATATTTTGGCCACTAGATGGCGGCATTGTGTTTGCAAAGTTTCAGATTGATCCAGTGAAGCATTGCAACACTGGACTATTTTGTATCAAGTCTGCCCAAATGTGCCGAATAGAGAACATACAAAAATGATATGGTAATACAAAATGTAAGTTTACACACTCCCAGGAATGTCATACATGATGGATCATTAGCTTATACACTAACTTTCACACATCTAGATGGCCGGGTGTGGAGCAAGAGACAGCAATGGTTCAAACTGTAGAACCCAGTTCCTACATTTGAATATAAAAATAGATTTTATCAAACAAAACTATGCTACATTTTATCTCTGGGACCCTTAGGGTGACAAATCAGAGCAAAATTTGAACCCTTTCTAATTTTCTCTACTTTTGCATATTTGTGATACTGAATGTTATCAGATCTTCAACCAAAACCTAATATTAGATAAAGGGAACATAAGTGAACAAATAACACAACATTTATATATTTATTTCATAAACAAAGTTATGCAACACCCAATTCCCCGGTGTGAAAAAAGTAATTGCCCCCTTACACTCAATAACTGGTTGTGCCACCTTTAGCTACAATGACTCCAACCAAATGCTTCCTGAAGTTGTTGATCAGTCTCTCACGTCGCTGTGGAGGAATTTTGGCCCACTCTTCCATGCAGAACTGCTTTAACTCAGTGACGTGTGGGTTTTCAAGCATGAACTGCTCGTTTCAAGTCCTGCCACAACATCTCAATTGGGATTAGGTCTGGACTTTGACTAGGCCATTCCAAAACTTCCAATTTGTTGCTTTTTAGCAATTTTCATGTAGACTTGATCGTGTGTTTTGGATCATTGTCTTGCTGCATGACCCAGCTGCGCTTCAGCTTCAGCTCACAGATGGATGGTCTGACATTGTCCTGTAGAATTCTCTGATACAGAGCAGAATTTATGGTTCCTTCTATTAAGGCAAGTCGTCCAGGTCCTGAGGCAGCAAAGCATCCCCAAACCATCACACCACCACCACCATGCTTAACCTTTGGTATTCTTAACCTTTGGTTCTTACTGTGGAATGCAGAGTTTGGTTTTCGCCAGGCATTACTGGAACCATGTCGTCCTAAAAGTTATACTTTTGAATCATCTGTCCATAGAACGTTATTCCAAGAGTCTTGATGATCATCCAGGTGCTTTTTGGCAAACTTGAGTCAACTTTTTGGACGAGATGGGTCCCATTATGCCTGGCGAAAACCAAACACTGCATTCCACAGTAAGAACATCATACCAAAGGTCAAGCATGGTGGTGGTGGTGTGATGGTTTGGGGATGCTTTGCTGCCTCAGGACCTGGATGACTTGCCTTAATAGAAGGAACCATGAATTCTGCTCTGTAGCAGAGAATTCTACAGGAGAATGTCAGACCATCTGTCCGTACATTATTTACCTTCAGAGGTTGCCGTGAAAAGGTTTTTGTTGTTGTGCACTCTCCTCAAACAATAGCATGGTATTTTTTCCCTGTAATAGATACTGTAAATTGGCCAGTGCAGTTAGATTAACAATAATTTAAGCTTTCTGCCCATATAAAACATGTCTATGTCCTGGAAAGTTTGCTGTTACTTACAACAGTCTTGCTAATCACGTTAGCGCACTTTAGCTCAACCGTCCTGTATACGGGACACCGATCCCGTAGAAGTTAAATCTCTCTGTCTCTCTCTCAGTCGCTTCAGGCCACTGTGTGAAAAATAGCCGTGGATTAAGTGGGATATTGATAGGCCTACGGTTGGGCCATTGCTCTTGTGTTGTTCGTTTTGCATCGCTCGGTGCCCCGGGTGGTCGAGGTTTGCGCATTGTAGACCATTACATTTGTCCTAAAGTGAAATCTCCACCCAGCGAGTAATGCAACACGAACTCACTCATTGATCACCTTGTGGGCAATTTGGTTAGGCATTAATGCTTGAAATTTTGTTTTGGATTGTCTTCGTGGGTTTTGAACAATACGTTCAAAATCCTTCAAAATGTTCATTATGTGGACTACCCAATATGACAATGGAGGAGGGATTTATTAAGTTACGTATAGGCCAATCAATAGGGAATAAATATTTTTCCATCTGACCTCCTCCCCACACAAGGGCTACATCCCAAATGGCACCTTATTTGCTATATAGTGCACTAATTATGACCAGAACATATGGGGCTCTTTTATTTTTATTTTGTTTTATCTTTATTTAACTAGGCAAGTCAGTTAAGAACAAATTCTTATTTACAATGACGGCCTACACCGGCCAATTGTGCGCCGCCCTATGGGACTCCCAATCACGGCCGGTTGTGATACAGCCTGGAATCAAACCAGGGGGTCTGTAGTGACACCTCATGCACTGAGATGCAGTGCCTTAAACCACTGCACCACTCGGGAGATCTGGTCAAAAGTAGTATATAAGGCATAGGGTGCTATTTGGGACACATCCAAGCTGACGCTTGCAGATAGCCTGCTCTAAGACCAGACCTCACATCTGCCTGATTCTTAACTCAACTGATTCTCCTGCTGTCCGGGATAAAGATAAGGCAATACCCAGGGCCAGGTGTAAGGGACTGGTGTCTCTGTGTGTGTGTGTTTGTTTGTTTGTGTGACTGTGTGTGTGGGGGCATGTGTCGGTATGTGTCACAGGAGAAAGTTGAGTGTGTGTGAGAAAGGTGCTGCCATGTGGTTAAGGTTGGAGGTGTGTGTGTGCGTGCCATGTGCATTTGAGTTTGTGTGTGTGTGCATGCGTGTGAATTTGTGTGTGTGTTTGTGTGTGCGTGAGCAGACCCTCCAGGTTTATTCCTGAGGCAGTGGTGCTGACAGCCATCTGACAACAGACAACAGCTGGGAAATCACATACTGTCCCCATTTCAGAGGAAAAGTGTGTGTGTGTTTGTGTGTCTGTGCTTAAAAGAGAAAACGGATGAATGTGTGTGTGTGTGTATGGAGAGGGGATTGGAGGACAGATTTTGTGTATTGTATTTGAGATATCTAATCAGTGTGCTATGTGATATAAATGTATGTGTGGGAATGTTATTCAAATAATATGTTTGTGTGTGTGCGTGAATGTGCATGTGTGTGTCCTCCAATTAGCAGTCTGTACTGTAAGCCCCCCATCCCCCCCATGGAGCCCCTTGCAGCTGTGTGGCCATGTGTCACCGGAGCTTCTCACATTGTGACACACACCATCCTCACACTCTACTTTAATGGTGAATGTGTGCATGTGTGCACGTGTGTATGTGTGTGGGTGGGTGGGTGGGTGGGTGGGTGTGTTTGCGTAGCCTGTGTGTGTGTGTCTATGTGTGTGTTTGTGTGTGTTTCATGCCTAGCTGTGTTGGGTAAACGTTGTGGAGTGTCAGGCGAGTGTGTGCACAGAGTCAAAGCGGGAGGTGAGAGAGAGAGAGAGAGAGAGAGAGAGAGATGTGTACCTAGGGGGGTTGTTGTCACTTCTCTCTTGTTGTGGGGTCTCTAGACACACTCTGGGGTGAAGTTTCCCCTAGGTACACATCTAGGATCAGATTCCCGACCCCAATCCTGAACATAACCATTAGTGTCTAGGGGCAACTTCACCCTTAGACCCAACTTCACCCACTCTACACACAGTCCCAGGGATGAGGGGAGTGGGTAGAATCCCCAAACCACTGACGTAGGGTCAGATATTTTTCCATTCCCCTAAAGGTTTGTATAAGGGAGTAATCTGATCCTAGATCTGTGGCTAATGACAACCTTGACCTCGTACCCCCACCATCTCCAACCCCCTGAAAATAACCCCCACACGCAGCACAATTATGGATCTCCACTACCACCACCACCCCCCAACTCCACGGAGGTCGACTACCAACCTCCGTACCCAGCTTCGGGGCTCCCTGCTAGGCTTCGCTGAGCAGCAGGCTGCCCTCTCTCCCCTGCTGGGAGTTGGAGGATCCAGCAGGGGCATAATTAGCCGTGCACAGTGCTGAGAGAAGCTTTTAGCGGTTGTTAGCGGTTAGCTGCGACACGGGCTGTTAATAATTGATGGGAACAAAAGGTTTAATTGCACAGGAATCCTGCTTGAAGAGAGACATGAGTGGGAAGCAGGGGATGAGGAGTGTGTGTGGACTCGAATGGATCATGCTTGTGGGTGTATTGTAGCTGGGTAGAAAGGGATAGGAAGTTGTAATCTATTGTAGTGCTGGTGTCTGTCTGTTAGGGTGAGTGTTTGTTTTGGGAGTGTGAAAGGGAGAAAAGGGATATGAGAGGGCTGAATAATTGATTAAGGGAGATGGAGATGCTTGTGGCGATTGATTGAGTGTTGCTCTATGGGGATTGCCGTGTGTCTTGCCTTCAATCCCACTCAGTCGCTCTTCCGAACTCTCTCTTTCTCTCCTTCTTTCTCTCTGTCTCCTTTTTTCTCTCCCTGTCCTTTCCCTCTCATTCTCTCTCTCTCTCTCTCTCTCTCTCTCTCTCTCTCTCTCTCTCTCTCTCTCTCTCTCTCTCTCTCTCTATTTTTTCTCTCCCTCTCTATCCCCCTTCTGGAGAAGGCACCTCACTTTGTTGCCGTGATGACACTAGCGGGGGTTACATCATTGGGTTTATCTAACAAGCTTAAGGCTGCGTCCCAAATGGCATCCTATTCCCTTTATAGTGTACTACTTTTGACCAGGGCCCATAGGGAATATGGTGCCATTTGGGATACACAGTTAGAGTTGATTTTATTTTGGGAGCTTCTAGCGGGCCCTCTGGGGGCCCCTGTCATCAGCAAACACAAACACACCACTGTGATTTGACCTGTCAGAGGGCCCTGCACAAAGGCAGCGTGGGCTCCCGCTTACTCACACCCATTACACTACTCCACATTGCACAGTGTAGGGGCTTCTGTTTGAACTGGATGGTTTTGTGCCCTCCAGTGTGGTTTGTATGTGCGTGCGTGTGTGCGTGTGATTGAGTGAGAGTGTGTGAGTGTGCGTGTGTGCACACACTATTGCACAACTCACAATGCAAAAAAAGTCTATACATTTAAGCACAATGTAATTAGGCTGCACCACTCCAAATGGCACCATATTCCCTATATAGTCCACTCCTTTTCACCAGGGCCCATAGTAACCCAGCAGTATAATACTTTATTAAAGGATACATTCACTCCAAAACTATATTTTGGTATTTCTTTCATTAGTCCACACGCTTGTTAGATAAACCCAAACACATCATATGATGGGGGACTAGAGGACTATGGGAAGGTTCGAGGCCCTCAGGAGAGGTACTTGGATTTAGGCTAGACTCCCAGAACTTGCAGGGAGAATGTATCTAGGTTTAATCACTTTTTAAAGATGGTTTGAATCATTTAGACTAGGGAGATGAAATGTGTGGGAGGGAGGGGGAGAGAAAGGGAAGAGCGGGACAGTTTTTGGGAAACAGCTTAGAGGTTTCAGTTTTTTTTGCTCCTACAAAGGTTCTAAAGATGAATTTAGCCTTAAGATTATTTTGGGAAACCAGGCCCAAAGCGACTTACAGGCGCAATTAGAGTTAAGTGCTTTGCTCAAGGGCACAATGACAGATTTTTCACACAGTCGGCTTGGGGATTTGAACCAGTAACTTTTCGGTTATTGAACCAACGTTCTTAACCGCTAGACTACCGCCACCGTGTGTGTGTGTGTGTGTGTGTGTGTGTGTGTGTGTGTGTGTGTGTGTGTGTGTGTGTGTGTGTGTGTGTGTGTGTGTGTGTGTGTGTGTGTGTGTGTGTGTGTGTGTGTGTGTGTGTGTGTGTGTGTGTGTGTGTGTGTGTGTGTGTGTGTGTGTGTGTGTGTGTGTGTGTGTGTGTGTGTGTGTGAATTACCTGGGTTAATGTCATGAATGTGCTAGTTGAAAAGACCCGTGTGTGGGTTTAGGAGCCACTCATGTGAGACCACACCGGTTCAATAGGCACTTGTTTCCTTTACGCACGCGCAGACAGACAGACACACATACACCTCACAGCCTCTGTTTGTAATCCCTAAAATCAAACCTCTGTAAACCCTATACAGGTCAAACTTCTTCAAAGGCTCTGGTCCTACATATATCATCAGATTAACACTCCAAGTGCACCAGTCAACTACATTTCCATTCCAATCCATTTAGTTCACATGGAGAATAGGGAAGTGTTCTAGCAGGCTTTTGTTCCAGCCCAGCACTACCTGTCATAGTACTACCCTGATAACCCTCAAATTAGTTAGTGTTCATCAATCACCCTCTCTAACCTCTTGTGTTCATCAATCCCCCTCTCTAACCTCTGAGCACAAAGCCTGACTCAGTCTTACTGGAGAGAGAAATGGGGGAGGGGTAGTGAGAGACTGACATCCCAGGGTGGTATGTTTACATCCCTTGTTCCCACCCCTCTTCCCTGAGGTTGTTGGACCACCCCTGCCCCTGACCTGAGTGATGGGGCCTGCTCCCTGTCCAATGAGTTGCTCCACGGTGGAACCCTGGAGGGGAGAGAGGAAGGGGGAAGGGAGAGGCCACTAGGGCTATAGGAAGTGGGTGACCGTTTTGGAGCTGACATTTTGTCAGGGTGATTGACACATAGATTGAACGGAAAAATACTTATTTGTGATGACAAGATGCATTTGTCTCTTTCATGCTGGCTTTCTCTCGCTCTCTCTCTTTCAATTTCATTCAAAAAACCTTATTGATATGGAAAGTTAGAGCACTTACATTGTCAAAGCAAACATAAAACAAGGATGGTTGAGTAAGACAGGAAGATATTTACCTCTTCTCTCCATTTTATCTCTCTTTCTCCTTCTCTCTATATACACTACCGGTTAAACGTTTTAGAACACCTACTCATTCAAGTTTTTTTTTATTAGTTTTTTTTTACAATTTTCTACATTGTAGAATAATAGTGAAGACATCAAAACTATGAAATAACACATATGGAATCATGTAGTAACCCAAAAAGTGCTAAACAAATACAAATATATTTTATATTTGAGATTCTTCAAAGTAGCCACCCTTTGCCTTGATGACAGCTTTGCACACTCTTGGCATTATCTCAACCAGCTTCATGAGGTAGTCACCTGGAAAACATTTCAATTAACAGGTGTGCCTTCTTAATAGTTAATTTGTGGAATTTCTTTCCTGCTTAATGCGATTGAGCCAATCAGTTGTGTTGTGACAAGGTAGGGGGGGGGTATACAGAAGATACAGTGGGGAAAAAAAGTATTTAGTCAGCCACCAATTGTGCAAGTTCTCCCACTTAAAAAGATGAGAGAGGCCTGTAATTTTCATCATCGGTACACATCAACTATGACAGACAAATTGGAGAGAAAAAAATCCAGAAAATCACATTGTAGGATTTTTAATGAATGTATTTGCAAATTATGGTGGAAAATAAGTATTTGGTCAATATGTCACGCCCTGACTCTGAGGACTTGTATTTGTTGAGTCAGGGTGTGTATTTTCCGTGTTGTGTGTTGCTATGTTTGATTTCTATGTTTTGGATCTAGCATGTGCAGATCTATGTTGGCCGGGATGGTTCCCAATCAGAGGCAGCTGTGGCTCGTTGTCTCTGATTGGGGACCATACTTAGGCAGCCTTTTGACACCTGTTAATTGTGGGATCTTGTTCCGTGTAAGGTATGTTGTTTGTATGCTACCTTGGACTTCACGTTTCGTTTGTTGTTTTGTCATGTGTTTAGTCGTTAATAAATATGAATGCATATCACGCTGTGCCTTGGTCCTTCTCGTTCGTAAACGATCGTGACACAATAACAAAAGTTTCTCAATACTTTGTTATTGTCACACCCTGGCCTTAGTTATCTTTGTTTTCATTAATATTTTAGTTAGGTCAGGGTGTGACATGGTGAAGTATGTGTTTTGGTTTGTCTAGGGGTTTGTAGGTTTATGGGGTAATGTCTTGTCTAGGTGTTTGTATGTTGATGGCTGCCTAGATTGGTTCTCAATTGGAGACAGCTGTGGTTTATTGTCTCTAATTGGGAGCCATATTTAAGGCAGCCATGGGCATCATGTGTTTGTGGGTAATTGTCTAAGTTGAACGTTTGTTGCTTGTCTGTGCACTTACGTTATTTAGCTTCACGGTCGTTTGTTGTTTTGTAAGTTTTGGATAGTGTTCGGTTTCGTGTTTTTCTCTCTTCCATAATAAAGAGATGTATTTTGCACACGCTGCGCCTTGGTCCACCTCTATGCTTGACGATCGTGACAGAATTACCCACCATCAAAGGACCAAGCGGCGTGTCCAGGAGCCAAGGGTCTGGACATGGGAGGAGATTTTGGAAGGTAAAGGGTCTTGGACTTGGGAGGAAATCCTGGATGGAATGGATCGACGGCCATGGTGTGAAACAGTGGAGAGGCGACTGAGAGAGGAGCAACGGCGTCAGCAGGGCCATCGTCGGAAGGACGAGAGGCAACCCCAAAAAGTTTTTTGGGGGGGGCACATGGCTTGGGCGGCTGGGCAGCAGGAGGCTGCCACAGGGAGACGTGGAGAGAAGGCTACCGGTTTACGGGAGCCATTGGCGAGTAGAGGGAGGGAAGCAGTTGAGGCACGGCGTAAGAGACTGAGGTGTGTTACCAGTCCGGTCCGGCCCGTTCCTGATCCCCGGTTAAGGCCAGTGGTGTGTGTTCCCAGTACGGACCGGCCTGTTCCTACTCCACGCATCAAGCCCACGGTGTGCGTCGCCAGTCCAGCCCGGCGGGTTCCTGCTCCACGTACGAAGCCTACGGTGAACGTCGCCAGCCCAGCCCGGCCTGTTCCTGCTCAACGCACAAAGCCTACGGTGTGCGTCGCCAGCCCAGCCCGGCCTGTTCCTGCTCCACGTACGAAGCCTACGGTGTGCGTGGCCAGCCCAGCCCGACCTGTTCCTGCTCCACGTACCAGACCCACGGTGTACGCCGCCAGCCCGACCCGGCCTGTTCCTGCCACTCGCACCAAACCTACGGTGCGCGTCGCCGCCAGCCCGGTCCGGCCTGTTCCTGCCACCCGCACCAAGTCTACGGTGCGCGTCGCCAGCCCGACCCGGCCTGTTCCTGCCACTCGCACCAAACCTACGGTGCGCGTCGCCAGCCCGGTCCGGCCTGTTCCTGCTCCCCGCACTAGCCCTGAGATGCGTGTCCTCAGCCCGGGACCACCAGTTCCGGCACCACGCACTAGGCCTTATGTGCGTCCCCAGGGTCCAGCATGCCCTGTTCCTTCTCCCCGCACTAGACCTGAGATGCGTGTCCTCAGCCCGGTACCTCCAGTTCCGGCACCACGCACCAGGCCTCTAGGGCGTCTCGGCCGGCCAGAGTCTGCCGTCTGCCTAACGGCGCCTGAACTGCCCGTCTGCCCAACGCCGTCTGAACTGTCCGTCTGCCAAGCGCTGCATAAGCCGCCCGTCTGCCCTGAGCCTTCAAAGCCTTCCGCCAGACAGGAGCCGCTAGAGCCTTCCGCCAGACAGGATCAGCCAGAGCCTTCCGCCAGACAGGATCAGCCAGAGCCTTCTGCCAGCCATGAGCAGCCAGATCCGTCAGCCAGCCATGAACAGCCAGATCCGTCAGCCAGCCATGAGCCGTCCAGCCAGGATCCGCCAGAGCCGTCCAGCCAGGATCCGCCAGAGCCGTCCAGCCAGGATCCGCCAGAGCCGTCCAGCTGGGATCCGCCAGAGCCGTCCAGCCAGGATCCGCCAGCCAGCCAGGATCCGCCAGAGCCAGCCAGCCAGGATCCGCCATTCAGTCCGGTGCTGCCCCTTAGTCCGGTGCTGCCCCTTAGCCCGGTGCTGCCCTTATCCTGGTGCTGCCCCTTATCCTGGTGCTGCTCCTTATCCTGGTGCTGCCCCTTATCCTGGTGCTGCCCCTTAGTCCGGTGCTGCCCCTTAGTCCGGTGCTGCCCCTTAGTCCGGTGCTGCCTCTTAGTCCGGGTGCTGCCCCTTAATCCAGTGGGGTTAAGTTGGAGGGTGGTCATTTGGAGGAGGCTACGAAAGCGGGTAGTGACTATGGTGGGGTGGGGACCACGACCAGTGCCAGAGCCGCCACCGTGGACAGACGCCCACCCAGACCCTCCCCTAGACTTTATGCAGGTGCGCCCGGAGTTCGCACCTTAAGAGAGGGTTATGTCACACCCTGGCCTTAGTTATCTTTGTTTTCATTAATATTTTAGTTAGGTCAGGGTGTGACATGGTGAAGTATGTGTTTTGGTTTGTCTAGGGGTTTGTAGGTTTATGGGGTAATGTCTTGTCTAGGTGTTTGTATGTTGATGGCTGCCTAGATTGGTTCTCAATTGGAGACAGCTGTGGTTTATTGTCTCTAATTGGGAGCCATATTTAAGGCAGCCATGGGCATCATGTGTTTGTGGGTAATTGTCTAAGTTGAACGTTTGTTGCTTGTTTGTGCACTTACGTTATTTAGCTTCACGGTCGTTTGTTGTTTTGTAAGTTTTGGATAGTGTTCGGTTTCGTGTTTTTCTCTCTTCCATAATAAAGAGATGTATTTTGCACACGCTGCGCCTTGGTCCACCTCTATGCTTGACGATCGTGACAGTTATATACCCTTTGTTGGCAATGACACAGGTCAAACGTTTTCTGTAAGTCTTCACAAGGTTTTCACACATTGTTGCTGGTATTTTGGCCCATTCCTCCATGCAGATCTCCTCTAGAGCAGTGATGTTTTGGGGCTGTTGCTGGGCAACACAGACTTTCAACTCCCTCCAAAGATTTTCTATGGGGTTGAGATCTGGAGACTGGCTAGGCCACTCCAGGACCTTGAAATGCTTCTTACGAAGCCACTCCTTCGTTGCCCGGGCGGTGTGTTTGGGATCATTGTCATGCTGAAAGACCCAGCCACGTTTCATCTTCAATGCCCTTGCTGATGGAAGGAGGTTTTCACTCAAAATCTCACGATACATGGCCCCATTCATTCTTTCCCTTTACACGGATCAGTCGTCCTGGTCCCTTTGCAGAAAAAACAGCCCCAAAGCATGATGTTTCCACCCCCATGCTTCACAGTAGGTATGGTGTTCTTTGGATGCAACTCAGCATTCTTTGTCCTCCAAACACGACGAGTTGAGTTTTTACCAAATTGTTCTATTTTGGTTTCATCTGACCATATGACATTCTCCCAATCCTCTTCTGGATCATCCAAATGCACTCTAGCAAACTTCAGACAGGCCTGGACATGTACTGGCTTAAGCAGGGGGACATGTCTGGCACTCTAGGATTTGAGTCCCTGGCGGCGTAGTGTGTTACTAATGGTAGGCTTTGTTACTTTGGTCCCAGCTCTCTGCAGGTCATTCACTAGGTCCCCCAGTGTGGTTCTGGGATCTTTGCTCACCGTTCTTGTGATCATTTTGACCCCACAGGGTGAGATCTTGCGTGGAGCCCCAGATCGAGGGAGATTATCAGTGGTCTTGTATGTCTTCCATTTCCTAATAATTGCTCCCACAGTTGATTTCTTCAAACCAAGCTGCTTACCTATTGCAGATTCAGTCTTCCCAGCTTGGTGCAGGTCTACAATTTTGTTTCTGGTGTGCTTTGACAGCTCTTTGGTCTTGGCCATAGTGGAGTTTGGAGTGTGACTGTTTGAGGTTGTGGACAGGTGTCTTTTATACTTATAACAAGTTCAAACAGGTGCCATTAATACAGGTAACGAGTGGAGGACAGAGGAGCCTCTTAAAGAAGAAGTTACAAGTCTGTGAGAGCCAGAAATCTTGCTTGTTTGTAGGTGACCAAATACTTATTTTCCACCATAATTTGCAAATAAATTCATTAAAAATCCTACAATGTGATTTTCTGGATGTCTTTTTCTCAATTTGTCTGTCATAGTTGACGTGTACCTATGATGAAAATTACAGGCCTCTCTCATCTTTTTAAGTGGGAGAACTTGCACAATTGGTGGCTGACTAAATACTTTTTTCCCCCACTGTAGCCCTATTTGGTAAAAGACCAAGTCCATATTATGGCAAGAACAGCTCAAATAAGCAAAGAGAAACGACAGTCCATCATTACTTTAAGACATGAAGGTCAGTCAATACGGAACATTTCAAGAACTTTGAAAGTTTCTTCAAGTGCAGTCGCAAAAACCATCAAGCTGGCTCTTATGAGGACCACCACAGGAATGGAAGACCCAGAGTTACCTCTGCTGCAGAGGATACGTTCATTAGAGTTACCAGCCTCAGAAATTGCAGCCCAAATAAATGCTTCACAGAGTTCAAGTAACAGACACATCACAACATCAACTGTTCAGAGGAGACTGTGTGAATCAGGTCTTCATGGTCGAATTGCTGCATAAAAAAACACTACTAAAGGACACCAATAATAAGAAGAGACTTGCTTGGGCCAAGAAACACGAGCAATGGACATTAGACCGGTGGAAATTTGACCTTGGTTCCAACTGCCGTGTCTTTGTGAGATGCGGTGTGGGTGAACGGACGATCTCTGCATGTGTAGTTCCCACCGTAAAGCAAGGAGGAGGAGGTGTTATGGTGTGGGTGATTTATTTAGAATTCAAGGCACATTTAACCAGCATTGCTACCACAGCATTCTGCAGCGATACACCATCCCATCTGGTTTGGGCTTAGTGGGAATATCATTTGTTTTTCAACAGGACAATGACCCAACACACCTCCAGGCTGTTTAAGCGCTATTTTACCAAGAAGGAGAGTGATGGAGTGCTGCATCAGATGACCTGGCCTCAATCCCCCGACCTCAACCAAATTGAGATGGTTTGGGATGAGTCGGACGACAGAGTGAAGGAAAAGCAGCCAACAAGTGCTCTGCATATGTGGGAACTCCTTCAAGATTGTTGGAAAAGCATTCCAGGTGAAGCTGGTTGAGAGAATGCCAAGAGTGTGCAACGCTGTCATCAAGGCAAAGGGTGGCTTTTTGAAGAATCTCAAATATAAAATATATTTTGATTTGTTTAACACTTTTTTGGTTACTACATGATTCCATATGTGTTATTTCACAGTTTTGATGTCTTCACTATTATTCTACAGTGTAGAAAATAGTAAAAATAAAGAAAACCCCTTTCATGAGTAGGTGTTCTAAAACATTTGACCGGTAGTGTACATCTCTCTCTTCTCTCTCTCTCCCCAACTCTTCCCCTCTTCCCCCATTTCTCCCTCCACCCTTTCCTCTTGCCCTTATTTCCAGTAAGTTCACCATGTTTTGCTGGACGGATCAGCATGTCTGTGTTTTCACCCCACAGCTCCCCTGCTTTTATATGGTACTTTTTACTGGGTGAGAAACACCTGATTCAAAGAGGGATGCCCAGTTCGTTCTCAGCTGCACTGTGGAAGCCTTCCCCCCTTCGTCAGATGTTTGGCGAGTTCATTTGGATTGTAGAATGTGTGTGTGTGTGTGCAAGTGTGGGTTTTCATTTGACGTGGACAATGTGTGCAGGTGTACGTTGTCAGTGTCAGCTTGTGTGTCCACACACACTCGACATCAGCATAATTCCCAGATTCCCCCTCTCTTTCTCCTCTGTATAAAATATGGAACATTATCTCTGCCATATTACCCAGCAGGATTTTCCGACTTCTCAGCTGGTGGAACCACGCCGATGTTATGAGCCAGCAGTGTGTGTGTGTGTGAGTATGTGTGATTCAGCAGTGATTAAAACCTCGCTCCCACTACCCTCTCTACGACAGTCGAAGAAAAAGTAACTTCCCAAAACGGAATTTCTATTTTTATCCCGCACCTGAAACAACAAGATGTGTATGAGCTATCTTTCAGAACAATCCTAATGGTTGAAAAGCTATATATTAACTAATTAGAAAAAGTCAAGTGTTAGAAATCAGCTGTTTACTGTTCACTGTGTATATGAAAGCTTTAGATCTTGTCTCAGATCATGGTTAACACGGTAAGCATTTGTGGTAATCACATGAGAAATCAGCTGACTCTGTACACAGATAGGGTTGCATTGTGTCCCTCATTTGCCCTCTCTCACTCTCTGTCCCCCTTTTATCTACCCCATCTCTCTCTCTTTCTCTATCTCTCTCGCTTCCCTGCTACAGGCATTTTGGTAAATGGACGCTCGATTGGTTGATTGATTGTGCAGTTGATTTATTTATTGAGTAAGGGATGCTCAAGGTTTGCCCCCTATAATGCTTCACTAAGAGATTTGAGTGTGGCTGTCTTGTATTTTCCTCCCCCCTCTCTCCCTCTTCCCCCTCTCTCTTTCTCTTTCTCCTTCTGTCTGTAATATATTTGGTTCTGCTGTTCCGCTCATGGGGCGAAGGCTGAGGCCTGTTGTTTTGACAGCTTTAACCTCCTCCAAAGCCGATGCTGTTCCCATCCTTCACCAACCATTTGTTTGAGAGATTTGGCAGAGGCTTTGTGTGTGTGTGTGTGTGTGTGTGTGTGTGTGTGTGTGTGTGTGTGTGTGTGTGTGTGTGTGCATGCGCAACCGTGTGTGTGTATCCTTGTATCTCAGTGTATATCTGCGTGTGGGGGGAATGGCATGTTACTATTCCACTGTTTTGTTAATAAATAAAAATATTGTCACATACACCGGATAGGTGCAGTGAAATATGTTGTTTTACAGGGTCAGCCATAGTATTACAATGCCCCTGGAGCAAATTAGGGTTAGGTGCCTTGCTCAAGGGCACATCGACAGATCTTTTCAGCTTGTCGACTCGGGTATTCAAACCAGCAAACTTTCAGTTACTGGCCCAACGCTCTAACCGCTAGGCTACCTGTCGCCCGTATAAGTGCGTGTTGTAATAGCTGTCTGCGAATGTAAAGGTTGTTTGTGATCTGTCATTGTCTCTGGCTTTGTCTATGACCCTGGGAGATGAGACCATGTGTGTGTGTAGAACATCCAAATACAGTCTGTAACCCTGATTCTATTTCTCTCTTTGTGTTCCAGAGCAGTCTACAGTGTACTCCATGGGGTCTGATGGCATCTCTGGAGCAGCAGGTTGGGAAGCTGAGGGTTGATACAGAGGATAACAGAGTGGAGCCCCCTACTGACGTGGTGGACAGTCGGCCCAGCTCAGGTAACATAACACTACACAAATTGGACCCTTGACTACGGTTGCAAAATTCCCGGGTTTTCCAGATATGTGTAACAGAGGTGGTTGCGTGATGAGTATCCTTACCCGAGACCAGAAGACTTGTGTTAGCTCCTACAGTGAGGGAAAAAAGTATTTGATCCCCTGCTGATTTTGTACGTTTGCCCACTGACAAAGAAATTATCAGTCTATCATTTTTATGGTAGGTTTATTTGAACAGTGAGAGACAGAATAACAACAAAAAAATCCAGAAAAACGCATGTCAAAAATGTTATAAATTGATTTTCATTTTAATGAGGGAAATAAGTATTTGACCCCCTCGCAATCAGAAAGATTTCTGGCTCCCAGGTGTCTTTTATACAGGTAACGAGCTGAGATTAGGAACACACTCTTAAAGGGAGCGCTCCTAATCTCAGTTTGTTACCTGTATAAAAGACACCTGTCCACAGAAGCAATCAATCAGATTCCAAACTCTCCACCATGGCCAAGACCAAAGAGCTCTCCAAGGATGTCAGGGACAAGATTGTAGACATACACAAGGCTGGAATGGGCTACAAGACCATCGCCAAGCAGCTTGGTGAGAAGGTGACAACAGTTGGTGCGATTATTCGCAAATGGAAGAAACACAAAACACTGTCAATCTCCCTCGGCCTGGGGCTCCATGCAAGATCTCACCTCGTGGAGTTGCAATGATCATGAGAACGGTGAGGAATCAGCCCAGAACTACACGGGAGGATCTTGTCAATGATCTCAAGGCAGCTGGGACCATAGTCACCAAGAAAACAATTGGTAACACACTACGCCGTGAAGGACTGAAATCCTGCAGCGCCCGCAAGGTCCCCCTGCTCAAGAAAGCACATATACAGGCCCGTCTGAAGTTTGCCAATGAACATCTGAATGATTCAGAGGAGAACTGGGTGAAAGTGTTGTGGTCAGATGAGACCAAAATCAAGTTCTTTGGCATCAAATCAACTCGCTGTGTTTGGAGGAGGAGGAATGCTGCCTATGACCCCAAGAACACCATCCACACCATCAAACATGGAGGTGGAAACATTATGCTTTGGGGGTGTTTTTCTGCTAAGGGGACAGGACAACTTCACCGCATCAAAGGGACGATGGACGGGGCCATGTACCGTCAAATCTTGGGTGAGAACCTCCTTCCCTCAGCCAGGGCATTGAAAATGGGTCGTGGATGGGTATTCCAGCATGACAATGACCCAAAACCCACGACCAAGGCAACAAAGGAGTGGCTCAAGAAGAGCACATTAAGGTCCTGGAGTGGCCTAGCCAGTCTCCAGACCTTAATCCCATAGAAAATCTGTGAAGGGAGCTGAAGGTTCGAGTTGCCAAACGTCAGGCTCAAAACCTTAATGACTTGGAGAAGATCTGCAAAGAGGAGTGGTACAAAATCCCTCCTGAGATGTGTGCAAACCTGGTGGCCAACTACAAGAAATGTCTGACCTCTGTGATTGCCAAAAAGGGTTTTGCCTCCAAGTACTAAGTCATGTTTTGCAGAGGGGTCAAATATTTATTTCCCTCATTGAAATGCAAATCAATTTTGAACTTTTTTGACATGGATTTTGTTGTTGTTATTCTGTCTCTCACTGTTCAAATAAACCTACCATTAAAATTATAGACTGATCATGTCTTTGTCAGTGGGCAAACGTACAAAATCAGCAGGGGATCAAATACTTTTTTCGCTCACTGTATAAGCTAATGCCTAGGCTTTAGCTCAGTGGGCTAACACCGTCTCGTGGTGGGCAGGACACCCAGCTTCCAACCCAGTCTGTTACATATGCATGGTAGTGAATAAATTAAGAAAATTGTATTTTATGAAGTCATCGTAATCAATGTACTATTCACACATAGCGGGGATAGGCCTAACCATTAGCCTGCTCTAGTTCCATGCCTCCATGCTCTAGTTCCATCAGAGCACGTCACCATCTGATGCTGAGAGGCAGAGAGAGATTACAAAGGCCCATCTAGTTTCTGTCCTCGGCTCAGAGGCTGACATCATTATATGAGGTGGTTTGGTAGCCTGGCAGCAACAAAAGCAGGTAGACACGTCTGCTCTATTTTAGAATGGTAACTTAAATTACCCCACAGTAGGCCTATTACTGCTTCATATAGCTATCTCACCCCTATCTCTCCCCTAACTCACCTCACTTTTACTGTATAGCACTGTATATTTCACAGTAGTCTTTTTGGAGAGAGGGCCAAAGTCATGTGTGATATAGAGCAGTGGCGGTTGGTGCCGTTTTAGATGAGGGAGGACGATCATTATTTTAATGAGCATGGCCTTATTTCTATTACAGCATATTGGATGACTGTCATTCATATTCCATTCACCCAGCTCAATGTAACATGGATAGGTTTAGGTTACTACATGATACTCACATGTTCCCTATACCCATCATGAGGTTACTACAACCTGCCTATGAATGAAAGTTTGCAACGTAGGTGCACGGGTTGAGAGAAATTTGAGTAATCAATGTGACAGACAGTGATTGACACATTCAATCCCGCCTTGCACACTCTTGCCTGCATCTTGCTGATCTAGGGTGTAATAATTCATCCAAAAGTTGCAAACAATAGTTTCTATTGGACAAATTCAGGTATGTTTATCCCCGTTTCGTTTTGTTTGCTTCCGTTTAAGAAAGTTTTTCAACAGAATCGGTGGTATGAATACATCCCTGATCAAACTTAAAAACAGTTCACTTTCATAGCGGCCACATACAAACATCATGATCACTTTGATCGTTGTAGTTATAATCCTTCTTGCATTTATGCACTCTCTTCCCCTACCGTTTCCCTTTTCCCTGGCCTGGACTTCAGTGCAAAACACATCAGCTGTCTGTGACCAGGCAAAAAAACCTTTCCAAGCCAAACCTTCATATCAAAACCGCTAACCGCTACACAAAACCTACATCGTTATCACCATTATAAGCTAACGTCATAGTCAGCATAGCTACTAGAACTAACGCGTTAGTAAACCCTCTACAATCATGCAGTACAGTCAGTTAGCAATTTTAGCAGTTACACTGGTGGGCCCCAGTGGCAATAAATTAATAAAACCAAAAGCTTACCCTGACTTGGAAGAGTTCCAGTATTGGATAGCCATAGCCAGCTGGCTAACATAGCATCCCTCTCTGTTTGAGCAGGGTGTTTGAGTAGGCTAAACTAGCTACCTGCATTCGATTGCTAAGTGAAAGTGGGAAAATAAATACAACAAAATATAGCTAGCTCTCTCTCTCTTGATTCGCCTTCATTTTTGAAGAAATTAATTTGTTCAAAACTGTTCAACTATTGTCTTTCTCTCTCTTTGAGTCAACTACTACCACATTTTACGCACTGCAGTGCTAGCTAGCTGTAGCTTTCAGTGCTAGATGAATTCTCTGATCCTTTGATTGGGTGGACAACATATCAGTTCATGCTGCAAGAGCTCTGATAGGTTGGAGGACATCCTCCGGAAGTTGTCATAATTACTGTGTAAGTCTATGGAAGGTGGTGAGAACCATGAGCCTCATATGGTTTTGTATTGAAGTCAATGTACCAAGAGGAGGACGGAAACTAGCTGTACTCCGGCTACACCATTGTGCTACACTACAGAGTGCTGTTGAGGCTACTGTAGACCTTCATGACAAAACAGTGTTTTAATCAATATTTTTATGAAATTCACTGAGTAGGGTGGTCCTCCCCTTCCTCCTCTGAGAAGCCTCCACTGATATTGAGGGATTTTCTAGGGCTGCTTTGCTTGTGTTATTTGTGAATTAAAGCAGGAAACAGTTCCAAAGCCCACATTAAATTGATAAATGCATTCAGTTTTCTGAGGGAGCGTTTTTGCTGAGAGTTGAAAATTACTTGGCTTGAAGAGCTGTGAGCCGTCCAACGAAAATGTACTTTCAGCTCCCCGAAGATGCCAGGAGTATTAAATCCATGGTTAATGTTGGGTCAATTACCTCAAAGTATGCACAGTCGGATGGCGATTTGGAGATTGAGGATGGCATGTTGAAAAATGCTTTGAGAAGCCTTTGAGAGTTTAAAAAAGGAAACCTTGAGAGGCATCAAATGCCTTGAGGAATGAGTAAATGACTAACATGCCATTCACTTTCAACATGGGAAAACAACATTGGGATACAAGGCCACAGTATATCTGCTAGCAGTCCTCTCTTCACAACTGAACGTTAATCAGCTGTAGTCACATACAGTAAATGCTGTGTACGTCTTTTGAGTGGGGTTACTCTTTTGAGCCAGACCTGACTACCAGCTCAACGCTTTCCTGTCGTTATTTTCGGGACCCACATTTTAATTTGAGGGCAACAATAAAATCACGTTTTACAGTGTTACACCCAAAATAATGAAACAAACAAGAATTATATCCTGCATTTTATTAAGTATTTTAATTATAGTTTGTGCATTTTTACACCACTTACAGATACTTTTTAAGATCTCACAGTAACACAACATTTTATGATCTTACAGTAACAGAAAAACAACAAAATGCACAGACCTAAAGTTACTCTTGGTTGCAGGTAGAGAAAGACAATAATAAAGAAAAAAGGAAAAGCTCACTAAAAAGATTACAATTCAATCTAGAGAGAGAGGCCAATATAAGGGGGACCCACCCGCCTACAGCTGACAAAGTTACAGAAGTGAACGGCAGTTTCTTTCTTTTCAAATCAGTTAGTGTTCCGGTTCATAAGAAAAGTAAGCAATACACTGTATGCATACCCAATGACTTTAGAAACAACCATCCACAGGAAATACAGACTGTTGCACTTGCATACCAGTACTCCCAAATCGTCATTTGGCTGAGACGTGAGTGGTATTGGTCCTGTGTGGCTCAGTTGGTAAGAGCATGGAGGTAGCAAAGTTAAGGTTGTGTTGGTTAATTACCTGCAGGGACCTCATACACATACGAAAAATGTATGCGTTCACTGTACTGTAAGTCACTTCAGATAAAAACATCTGCTAAATGGTATACATGGGTTTGCAGGATTCTATGAGCTGAATGAGGGCCTGTCTCCTATGGATCTCTCTGATTCCTCTGGGTTTGGAGAGCTCTCCCCCAACACTGCCCAAGCCATCCGCATGGTTTATGCCAACGACAGGCCCAAATCAGCCGGTAAGTGACTACACACACACACACATACACACACACACCAGTGGATGCTGCTGAAGGGAGGACGGCTCAGAATAATGGCTGAAACGGAGCAAATGGAATGACATCAAACATATGGAAAAATGACATCAAACATACTATTCCACTCCATCCATTACCACGAGCCCATCCTCCCCAATTAAGGTGCCACCAACCTCCTGTGACACACACATCATGCAAATACAGTACAGTCAATATAGCCTACGCACATACCTAAGCGAACCATTCAAGTGATTTTATTCGCTTTTTGTATTCAATTTCAGTAACGCCATGGTTGCTCAGCAAAGGCATTTACCCAGATATAGAGCAATATCCATTTAAACTCTTGGGTATCTGTTTGATCAGGTCAGACTACATGCTTACTAAATGTATATTAGTCCACATAGACAGTGCAAGATGGCAACAATGATGCCAAGCTGGCACTAAGTCCCCCACAGAGCAGCGGCCAGCAGAAGCACATTAGAGCGAGATGCCATCAGACTCAATCAGTGCTCCCAAATAGCCCAGACTATAACGAGTTCTAGACGTGCGGCAAAACAAACACAAACCCATTTCTTTCCAATTGCATTAAAGCGAAGGACCTTATACGAATGGATTCTCTTCTACTTGAGTTCCCTTCTGTAATTGGCTTCTAGTTATTAGATTAGGAAGATGTGCTCTTAAAGATACAAATGTTTAATTTGTATAGTATAGTATTGTATTGTACTTTTATTTTCTGGACAATACAAAGTTTGTCAGATGTTTTGTCAAGAAACCAGGCATGGGATGTGGACATACCTGTATCTTGGCATGAGACTACTTTTGAGGTCTGAAAACATTGAACAAACTTAGGTTTTGGAGTGCAATGTCCATTTAAATTTCATTTACATTTACGTCATTTAGCAGACGCTCTTATCCAGAGCGACTTACAAATTGGTCCATTCACCTTATAGCCAGTGGGATAACCACTTTACAATATGTTTTTTTTTTTTGGGGGGGTGGTAGAAGGATTACTTTATCCTATCCCAGGTATTCCTTAAAGAGGTGGGGTTTCAAGTGTCTCCGGAAGGTGGTGAGTGACTCCGCTGTCCTGGCGTCGTGAGGGAGCTTGTTCCACCATTGGGGTGCCAGAGCAGCGAACAGTTTTGACTGGGCTGAGCGGGAACTGTGCTTCCGCAGAGGTAGGGGGGCCAGCAGGCCAGAGGTGGATGAACGCAATGGCCTTGTTTTGGTGTAGGGACTGATCAGAGCCTGAAGGTACGGAGGTGCCGTTCCCCTCACAGCTCCGTAGGCTAGTCTTGTAGCAGATGCGAGCTTCAACTGGAAGCCAGTGGAGTGTGTGGAGGAGCGGGGTGACGTGAGAGAACTTGGGAAGGTTGAACACCAGACGGGCTGCGGCATTCTGGATGAGTTGTAGGGGTTTAATGGCACAGGCAGGGAGCCCAGCCAACAGCGAGTTGCAGTAATCCAGACGGGAGATGACAAGTGCCTGGATTAGGACCTGTGCCGCTTCCTGTGTAAGGCAGGGTCGTACTCTCCGAATGTTGTAGAGCATGAACCTACAGGATCGGGTCACCGCCTTGATGTTAGCGGAGAACGACAGGGTGTTGTCCAGGGTCACGCCAAGGCTCTTTGCAATCTGGGCGGAGGACACAACGGAGTTGTCAAACGTGATGGCGAGATCATGGAACGGGCAGTCTTTCCCCGGGAGGAAGAGCAGCTCCGTCTTACCGAGGTTCAGCTTGAGGTGGTGATCCGTCATCCACACTGATATGTCTGCCAGACATGCAGAGATGCGATTCGCCACCTGGTTATCAGAAGGGGGAAAGGAGAAGATTAGTTGTGTGTCGTCTGCATAGCATTGATAGGAGAGGCCATGTGAGGATATGACAGAGCCAAGTGACTTGGTGTATAGCGAGAATAGGAGAGGGCCTAGAACTGAGCCCTGGGGGACACCAGTGGTGAGAGCACGTGGTGCGGAGACAGATTCTCGCCACGCCACTTGGTAGGAGCGACCTGTCAGGTAGGACGCAATCCATGAGTGAGCCGCGCCGCAGTTGCCCAACTCGGAGAGGGTGGAGAGGAGGATCTGATGGTTCACAGTATCAAAGGCAGCAGACAGGGCTAGAAGGACAAGAGCAGAGGAGAGAGAGTTAGCTTTAGCAGTGAGGAGAGCCTCCGTGACACAGAGAAGAGCAGTCTCAGTTGAATGACCAGTCTTGAAACCTGACTGGTTTGGATCAAGAAGGTCATTCTGAGAGAGATAGCAAGAGAGTTGGCTAAAGACGGCACGCTCAAGAGTTTTGGAGAGAAAAGAAAGAAGGGATACTGGTCTGTAGTTGTTGACATCGGAGGGATCGAGTGTAGGTTTTTTGAGAAGGGGTGCGACTCTCGCTCTCTTGAAGACGGAAGGGACATAGCCAGCGGTCAAGGATGAGTTGATGAGCGAGGTGAGGTAAGGGAGAAGGTCTCCGGAAATGGTCTGGAGAAGAGAGGATGGGATAGGGTCAAGCGGGCAGGTTGTTGGGCGGCCGGCCGTCACAAGTCGCAAGATTTCATCTGGAGAGAGAGGGGAGAAAGAAGTCAAAGCATAGGGTAGGGCAGTGTGAGCAGGACCAGCAGTGTCATTTGACTTAACAAACGAGGATCGGATGTCGTCAACCTTCTTTTCAAAATGGTTGACGAAGTCATCCACAGAGAGGGAGGGGGGAGAAGGATTCAGCAGGGAGGAGAAGGTGGCAAAGAGCTTTCTAGGGTTAGAGGCAGATGCTTGGAATTTAGAGTGGTAGAAATTGGCTTTAGTAGCAGAAACGGAGGAAGAAAATGTAGAGAGGAGGGAGTGAAAAGATGCCAGGTCCGCAGGGAGTCTAGTTTTCCTCCATTTCCGCTCGGTTGCCCGGACAGTGTCTGCATCCCACATGGCACCCTATTTCCAATATAGTGCATTAAATAGGGAATAGGGTACTATTTTGGACACAGACAGTGAGTTGTATAAGGGACTTGTAAAAAAGGGGACTTCTTGTGCCCAGTGACAGATAAATGAGGGGACTGGGTGTGCTGGTGGAGGGGTGAAAGGAGAGACTGGTTGTTCTGGTTTTGATGTGTAATTGCATCAGTGGACTGTCCTGTCGTGATTATGCAGGGGCCTTGATTATAGTCATGGGATTTAGACAAGGCTGCCCTGTGCATACTCAGTTGGAGAGAGAAAACAGAAAGAGAGAAAGACCCACTGTACCATGTTAGAGACACACACACACACACACACACACTAACCCTTACACAAGGCCAGACATAAAGCAGGATACAGGAGACAGTGATATGTTAAAGTAAAGCTTAGCTGGTCTGGCCTTGGCTGTGGCTAGCTGAAGTTACTTAAAGGAATGCTTCCCAGTGGGATACAGACAGACTAGCTTAGGAAAGACAGAGGTTGTGTCCGAAATGGTACTGTATTTCCTTTAAAGTGCACTACTTTTGGGGCACAGACATACTTTAGTTTGACATACAGTTGAGTAGAGCCCCGGTGGCCTGCCTCAGCTGTTTATTCTATGTGTGTGTAAGGATTCAACAGAACACTGTGTCTGCGCCCCTATGGGCTCTGGTGAAAAGTAGTGCACTCATTAAGTGATAATGCCCTAGAAGCCGTGGTTTGGAGGATATATTGGCACAGGTGTTGTTAGGCCTGGGATGAAGTCGAGTGCCGGCAAACCGTGCCAATATATCCTCCAATCCACGGCTTCGAGGGCATTATCACTTTTATACAACGGTATACCAACATATTCAAATAATGATTGACATATTTTCATTAAAAACATTATTTTTATGAATTTATTCATACTATTTTCTTCCTTCCATGAAATATAGTCACCAACACAATCTAGGGTTGCTACCCAAGCCGGCTGGTCATTTGTTCGATTGGCATCTTTGCCAGCCAAGCCGACTGGTCATTAGTTCTATGCGTTCTATGCCAAGCTAGCATGGGCCATAACTATCTAAGCTAAATGGCTATACCAGACAAAAAAAAGAGAAAACATAACTTTTATTTGAACTGATTTTAATCAATGAAACAATACCTTCACTTTGTTATCCCCCGCAGCTGAGCTAGCTAGTTGTTGTATGTTACTATGACAACCAGACCAACTTGCTGTTTGTCTCGTCCGGACACTTCCTATGATGGGATGGAGATCGCAATTTGAAATTTAAACAATGTTGCAAAGGTCAGAGAGGCAGACAGTGAGGTTTATACACATTTCCGCTGTTGAAAACCAAATGCTAGGCTAAAAGAAAGGGGATATAACGTTTAGATGCTTTTTTACAGTGGAGATCACGTTTTTGAATTGCTTGGCTGGGCTGGGACAGCTCTCTATGGGAAGGTGGTGCTAGCATTTCAAAAGTGAAACAATGTTCCGGATGTCGGAGAGGCAGACAGCAAGGTTTATACACATCTATATAGGTTAGAAGCAAGGGGAAATAATGTCTAGATGCTTTTTTTACAGTGGAGGTCAAAGTTGCCTGGATGGGCTGATGGGACAGTAGATTCCGCAGTGAGATGGAACAGTAAATAGGCATTTACCGTCATAGCCGGTGGTAGTCGTGAAATAGACGCCGTCTGGAACGCGGTTTTAACCAATCAGCATCCAGGATTAGACCCACCGTTGAATAAATAAGGATTACAAGTAAAGAGTTCAATCAAACTCGACCAAAACAATGGAAATGTGTGGGGGAAAGTTCCCGAATCTCCTCATTGCCCCCCACCAAAATTAACCTACATTAAGGCTATTGTTTATATGTGTATTTCACCAATCAACTGCATTACAGTTAAAAAACAACTTTGACTACCACCACCAATTTCTGTATGCTAGCTATGCTACCAGCTTATATGAACAGGAGTTAGCATAGCAGTCACTTCTTCTAAACCTGAAAAGGGACAACTTCTAAATGTTAGGCAGCGAAAACAGCCAAATATATCCAAATCGGACTTTAGCAACCACATTGTGGACCTGTTACAATACATCAATCATGACTGATTTGATGAATATCCAGATTTGTTGAATGTGCGCTAATCCGGCGTCCTTCTTCTATCCCCCACCATCTGTGTTCCATTGACCTCTTTACTGCATTTATAGGGTACCTTTTGGAACACAGCCTGTGTTGTGTCTGTAACCGTTGGCCACAATAAACAGTGTCCGGTGTTTCTGCAGCTGTGTGTATTGTACTCACAGCTAGTGCTACATCCGTGGTCCCTGGTGTATGTTTGCTCATTCACATTAGTGGGTTTGTTTACCAACTTCCCATGACATACCCCGTTTTCAAGAAAAAAGGGTTCCAAAAAGGTTATTCGGCTGTCCCCATAGGAGAACCCTTTTTGGTTCCAAGTAGAACCATTTTTGGTTCTAGGTAGATTGCGATCGACCGGTTGGTGACGACTGTCCTATGGGGACCCTTTTAGATTCTAGATAGCACCTTTTTTCCCTAAGAGTTTAAATTGAATTGAATTGAATAAACTTTATTAATCCCACGTGGGGAAATTGGATTTGTCACCAGCAAGACACATACAGCAACAACATACACATGCATACAGTACATTGGATACACATAGGCAGCGCACTGATGGCTGGTGAAACAAGCACAAACCATTACTTCCTTAGAGTCATTGTATTAGTCCAATGGGTTAGGCAGCACCCGTGTTTTGCAAATGGTGACAAATTGAGTCAAAGGGATAAGGGTTGTGGTTAGAAACATTTGTTTACCTGCAGGGTTACAATAACATTTTAGAGCGTTTAGGTGGGTCAGGACACAATGTCGGTGAAAACCACAGACAAAGCAGATTTTTTTTTTTTACAGATGCTCTCGCTCCTCTCCATAGTCCGCCAACAACTATTGATTTGTGCGTTTTTGACAGAGATGACAAAATCCTGCTTTAGACGCAGCCTTAGCCTATGTGTGTGGGGTCTCTCTATTGCTGTGTCACTATAAAAAAATATTGGGTTGTCCTTTGTTTTGTGTCTGATTATAACCATGTTACTGGTTCTGTTTTCCAGGGGAATTCTTTGTGGCCAATCGGGATGGACAGCTAGAATCCGTGTCCCGCCCCACAGTCCCCCGCTCCTTCTCGGTCCCCTACCCCTCCCTGGAGGGCATCGCCGAAGGGGCTTGCGAAGGGGAGGGGGAAGGGGAGGCCTGGCCCTGGGACACCAGCGAGGGGCCAGGAGGAGAGCTGGAGCTGGGGGGAGATACGGTGGAGGGGGAGCCCACGGAGGAGGACTACCGCCAGGCCCAGCGTGTGGAGACCTACATCCTGGGTTTGATCCAGCGCCGCACCCTGCCCCTCCGGCCCTGCAAACCCCGCACCAGCCTGGGTCTGCACGAGGCCCGCACAGCCATCACCGTGGCCCGCCAGAGCAGCCTCTGCCGCAAGGAGACCGAGCCTCTGCCAGCCACTGACTCCATCCCTGACCATCACCCCCACCCCAACCATCACCACGCCGCTTCTGTGGTTTCCCCCAGCAGTTACGAGGGTCCCCCTCCATCCTGGGCCTGCCGCAGCCTGGACCAGGAGCCTTACGCAGTCATGGCCCTGCTCCCTGAGGACTCCCCTCACCACCAGCACCCCCACCCTCACTACCCCCAACCCAGGCCCAGGCAGCACCCCCTGGCCAACACCTGCTCTGCCTCCCTGGATTACCCCTGCGGTGGAGCTCCATCCCAGGACCCTAGCAGAAGTGAGCCCGACTCACCCCAGCACTTCCACAACGGCTACCCGGTCCCGCCCCTGCCACACTCGCCTCCCCCGCCCGATGACCAGTTGGTCAATGCCCAGTACATCCCTGCCCAACCCTTCCGGGCCCCCACCGCCAGGGCCTCCGCACACTCCCACTCCCACAGGGGGCCCAAACCCAGCCGGGGCACCTATTATCCAGAGAGAGGCTCCCAACAACAGCCGGCCCCACAGCAGTTGCAGCAGGCCAAGTCTAGAGCCGCCGCCAAGAAGTGTCGCTTCAGCGAGGAGAGGGAAAGGGAGAGGGAAAGGGAGAGGGAAAGGGAGAGGGAGAGAGAGAAGGAGAGAGAGAAGGAGACGGCCAGGGAGAGAGAGAGGGAGAGGGAGAGAGAGAGGGAGCGGCCGGGAGGCTCCAAGAAGCCAGGAAGACGGGCCTGCAGGTCCCAGTCGGAGAACAGCCTCAATGGGCAGAGGGGGGTCCCTGAACACAAGTACAACACAGTGGAGAGAGACGGGTCAGGGTCAGGGAGCGGCCGCGGGAGCCAGTCCAAGGGGAAGAGGCCCCAGCCGGGCAGCGCAGGCTACCGCCGCTGGCGCTCCACCCTGGATCTCAGCCAGGACGAAGCCGAGCAGCCTCCACAGCCACCCCCTCCGCCCCCGGCCGACCGTGGCCCAAGGCGCATCCGCAAACCCCGGCCCCCGCCTTACGCCTATGTCAACCCCCACCCCCATCATCATCCCCACCACCCCCATCTGGAGTACCTGGACAGGGATCGCGTGCCCCTGTGTCGGCCCGAGGAGGGCTACACGCACCCGGGGCAGGGTGAGTCTGAGTCGAGCCTGAGTGAAGCCGACACGCCAGCTTCCAGCTCACTGTCCAGCGACTCAGACGAGAGCGGGGGTCTGGTGTGGCCCCAACAGCTGCCCCCTCAGCTCTCCTCCCCCCCGTTACCCCCCGCCCCGGCCGGGGTCCCCCTACAGCCCAAAGCCTTCGTCAAGATCAAGGCCTCGCACGCGCTCAAAAAGAAGATCCTGCGCTTCCGCACAGGCTCCCTCAAAATCATGACCACCGTTTAGAGCGCTACCCTGCACCAGTGTGGAGAATCAGCAGTGGGGATTATATACATGGTTTCCTCGCTATACATGGTTTCCTTTGAGGAGAAGCACTGTCTGTTTTGGAGAGCAGCGGATACATAAGACAGCAAACTTAACTCAGTGTACTGCCTAACTGTACATACATACAAAGATACTTTAGCTTTCAGTGCAGCCTTCACAGGCCTCAGATCTGCCATCAACTCTCCAGAACACAGAGCTGAGCCTGAGCTCTAAACTCTAATACCTGATCAGTGCAGCATTCTGCTGTTGCCTGAGCCCAGCCAGTTGAGGTCTGAGACTAGATAATATGCTTTATGGCATGAGTTGGTGCTAGTGGTAATTTTGGGTGGCTGAAATAGACACAAAACTGGGACCCAGAGATTAAGCACCCACCATCCCCCTTCTATTAAGACCTTGCACCCCTTCCAAAAAAGGCCTTACCCCCCATATCATTCCCCTTTCCCTCCCGACTAACAGAGAGTACTGTGAGCATGATGTGAGCCCTGTGATGTGACCTGTGACTCAGCATCAATATGTCTGTAGCCTAGGTTGCATTCCAGGCTGACTACAAGGCAGACATTGCATTTCATCAACCAATGGATACATGTTATGTCATCAACTGCATAACGCAGTCAGGCATCAGATTGCTAAATCATATCATGTGGTTAGCTGATATGTTATACACCTATCCAGGTGTTGTGAGATCCGGCACGTGTCTGTAATGTAGCCTGGATAGCGGCCGTCCTCTACACATGCTCACTTGTGTGGTGTGGTGGACACACTCCTGTATTTATGAATGTAGTCTAAATAAAATGAGCTGGGACCATGGAACCTTTAGGGACCACAGCGGTCTTGTCTCTCGACCATCCGCAGTCAATGTGTGTTTTATTACATTTAAATTTAACCAACTGGGCAAAAACTGGTTGAATCAATGTTGTTTTCATGTCATTTCAACCCAAAAAATCTATGCGATGACGTTGAATCAACATGGAAAACTGATTGGATTTGCAAAAAGTAATCAACTTAAGGGCATTTCGGGTTTTTTTCACCCAACTTTTAACCTAAATCCAATGACATGGTGAAATGTTTTGTTGAATTCACGTTAGTTGAAAACTCTACCAAATGTTAATCAAAACTAGACGTTGAACTGACGTCAGAAACGTTTATTCTACTGTAAAAATGGACTACAAAGTGTAAATAGGATAATTTTGTTCCTGAGTATGTTTTGTACCTGAGTATGTCACAACGTAAATGAAGGTTGGGTTTATTTAAATCTTGCCCACATGCCAACAGCTGGCAGCACACAAGTAATCATCAATTCGGAGTAAAGCTGTATGCAACCAGATTGTAATGCCCGTGGTAAATGTGGTTTGACTTTGGATATCCCTATGGGGCTAGTTAGGGACCATTAGTAAATTACACAATGTATATGGGACAATATGTAAAAATTCCAATAGCTCCAAATTTCAATGACTTAAAAATCTCAAACCTACTATAAATTGTAGAAATGTATATACACATATTGAAAGCATTTAATGAGAAAACGAATAGGTGTACAACATGAACATATTGTCTCATTTACATTGTGTAATTTATTGATGGTCCCTAACTAGCCCCGGAGACAGGCTATCCAAAGTCAAACCAATTTTGCCACGCCTGAAGCTAATTGGCGATATAATTTGGTTAACTCTTCCGACCTGCGAACACACACACGAGACACCCACATCAAACAACACCCCTAAACCAACTCACGTTTTGAGTTCAATCATTGCCGCTAGCATTTCTTGATTAACCAAATCTAAAAAGAGGCCAAATCAGGAACTGCAGTCGCCCTTTAAGATACTCTAAAGAGGCACGGTTTTAGATGTTTCGGAAGATGGGCAGAGACACCACTGTTCTGACATTAAGGGGAAGCATGTTTCACCATGATGTTGACCAATGTTGAATGCTACTATCTGTGGGGTTATTCATAGCTTTGTGCCAGCACAGAGAAGAGATTTTATTGGGCGAAGAGAAAGCGTGAAAGAGAGACAGTGTGGGTGTGTTTGTCTCTCTAGCTCGTTAAAGCTGTGGTGCATAATTAGTGTTGTTTGTGTTCCATCCTGATTTGCCCCAAGGTCTACCACACAAAAGACATGGGCTTTGTCTGAAAACGTTACTAGCCGTCAAAACTTTGCTTCCTCTCCTTGTTTACTCAACTCCTCACCTCCCTCTCAAAGCTAGTTGAAGGAGGAGATGAAGAGGGAGGAGATTAATCGTGTAAACAAGGATGTATGGGCTCTTTCTAAAAATACTTTCTTCAATTTCTTCGTTCCTCGCCTCCTTCTCAAAATGTATTGGAGGAAAAGATCTGAGGTGAGGAACCTTGGACCTTCTCTTCCAATGCACTTTGAGAGGGAAGTGAGGAGAGCAGATGCAAGGAATCAAAATACTTTTGAGGAAGAGCCAAGCTGACTGATTTGAGGGGAGGAAAGAGAACCAAGATGGACATCCATTTCAGAGGAAGGATAAAGCTATGACGGGATGAAAGACAACCTTGCCATAATGGCTACGGATAACATTATGAATGTTAATAGAGATACATGATACACATTTAACTTCTGACAATTGAAACCACATGTGGCATATCTGACATTGTAGCCAGTCCAGTTTCTCTATCTTATTGAGATAAAACAAAAACTACAGGTGCTGAGTCTCAAATGGCACCGTATTCCTTACATAGTGTTCTATATTTTACCAGAGCCCTATGGACTCTTGTCAAAGGTAGTGCATAAGGTCAATCTCGTCAATAGGTTGCCATTTGGAAAGGAAACAGTATCTTCTGTGCTGGGTGGTACCAATGGAGCCAACCACACTAATAACCTTTCACTGACGTAGGTGGAAGAACACACACAGTTAGGGAACACACACATAAAAACACACACTTATAGCAATAAAAAGGGGATGATGTAAGTGTTAAATGAAAGAAAAGGGGAGGTGGAGGGTATAAAGGAGGTAAGAGAATGGGCAAAGGGAGCGACAGAGGGAGAAAGGAGGGAAAGCGCGGTAGATGGAGTTGGAAAGGCGGAGGGAGAGCAGCAGAGAGAGGAAGAGCTGGTTTCTGGGTAGAGATGGTATCTTATTTTTGTTGTTGTCATGCAGGTCTCGTCTGCTGTGTCACCGACGTGGCTGCAGGCTGCAAGGCACTGGACCGGAATTAACTTAATCAGTTTCTCCCCCCGGAGAACTAACAAGATAATTTGCCCCATATGTAGTGGAGCAACTTCCTACACACACTGGCATACACACACATGCACTGGCATACACGTTACACTCACTAACATGCACTGCCATAGGCACACACAGGTATGCACATGTTACACTCACTAACATGCACTGCCATAGGCACACACAGGCATGCACACACACACACACACACACACACAACATCTACAGTGGGAAAGAAAGACACAAAAGCGTCATCAGGTAAAATGTTGAGAACTCCTCCCACAAAACCTTCTGACACACACCCATTCTTACACACACAGTTACACACATACAAAGGCCCTTGCCCTATGACCTTTCTTTCCTGTGCCACATTCTGGTGTGCACACACACACACATACACACCAGTGGTGGTCAGTGCCGTTTAAGATGAAGGAGGACAATTTTATTTTTCATGAGCATGGCCTTATTTCTATTACAGCATCTTCGATGACTGTCATTCATATTCCATTCACCCAGTTCAATGTAACAGCGATAGGTTTAGGCTACTACATGATACTGAAATGTTCCCTATACCCAACATGAGGTTGCTACAACCTAACCTATGAATGAAAGTTTACAACGTAGGTGCACACAGGTCGAAATAGAAATCTGAGGTGAAAGACTGACACATTCAATACTGCCTTGCACACTCTTGCCTGCATCTAGCTGATCTAGGGTGTAATCATTAGTCCAACAGTTGCAAACGAGAGTGTCTATTGGACAAATTCAGGTACGTTTATCCCCGTTTCATTCCGTTTGCTTCGCCGTTTAAGAAAAAAAAATTCAACAGAATCGCCGGAATGAATACAAAAATGATCACGCGTAAACACGTTGTATTCCTTCTCGCATCTATGCGCTCTCCTCCTCTCACGTTTTCCCTTCGCTTGTGGACTTCAATGCACAACACATCAGCTTTATGTGACCAGGCGAAAAACCTTTCCAAGCCATCCCATATCATAACCACTACTCATAGCCTACATCGTTGTCACCATATTAGCTAAAGTAACGTCATAGTCAACATACACCTTTGGGATGAATTGGAATGGCGACTGCGAGCCAGGCCTAATCACCCAACATCAGTGCCCGACCTCACTAATGCTCTTGTGGCTGAATGGAAGCAAGTCCCCACAGCAATGGTCCAACATCTAGTGGATAGCCTTCCCAGAAGAGTGGAGGCTGTTATAGCAGCAAACTCCATATTAATGCCCATGATTTTGGAATGTGATGTTCGACGAGCAGTGTCCACATACTTTTGGTCATGTAGTGTAGCTAATAGAACTAACACGTTAGTAAACCCGCTACAATCATGCAGTAACGTTATAGTGTACAGTCGGTAAGCAGTTTAGCACTTACACCAGCGGGCCCCGGTGGCAATAAATTAGTAAAACCAAAAGCTTACCTTGACATGGAAGAGTTCCAGTGTTGTGTTGGATAGTCATAGCCAGCTAGCTAACATAGCATCCCTCTGTTTCAGCAGGGTGTTTGAGTAGGCTAAATTAGCTAGCTGCATTTGCTAGCTAAGTAGGTGGAACTGAAAGTGAGAAGAAAGAAACAGACGAAATCTCTCTCTCTATCTCTCTTGCTTCTCCCTCATTTAGGAAGAAATTAATTTAGTATAAACTGTTCAACTATTGTCTTTCCCTCTCTTTGAGTCAATTACTCAAAATTTTATGCACTGCAGTGCTAGCTAGCTGTAGCTTATGCTTTCAGTACTAGATTCATTCTCTGATCCTTTGACAACATGTCAATTCATGCTGCAAAGCTCTGATAGCTTCAAGTTCCTTGGCGTAAAAATCACAGACAAACTGAAATGGTCCACCCACACAGCCTCAGGAGGCTGAAGAAATTCGGCTTGGCACCTAAAACCCTCACAAACTTTTACAGATGCACAATTGAGAGCATCCTGTCAGGCTGTATCACTGCCTGGTTTGGCAACTGCACCACCCGCAACCGCAGGGCTCTCCAGAGGGTGGTGTGGTCTGCCGAACGCATTACCGGGGGCAAACTACTCGCCCTCCAAGACACATACAGCACCCGATGTCACAGGAAGGCCAAAAAGATCATCAAGGACATCAACCACTCGAGCCACTGCTTGTTCACCCCGTTATCATCCAGAAGGCGAGGTCAGAACAGGTGTATCAAAGTTGGGACCGAGAGAATGAAAAACAGCTTCTATCTCAAGGCCATCAGACTGTTAAATAGCCATCATTCGCACATTAGAGGCTGCTGCTGCCTATTGAAATCACTGGCCACTTTAAGAAATGGAACACTAGTCACTTTAATAATGTTTACATATCTTGCACTACTCATCTCATATGTATATACTGTATTCTATTTTATAATATTCTACTGTATCTTAGTCCATGCCGCTCTGTCATTGCTTGTCCATATATGTACATATTCTTAAATTCCATTCCTTACTAGTTTTGTGTGTATTGGGTATATGTTGTGTAATTGTTAGATATTACTTGTTAGATATTACTGCACTGTCGGAGCTAGAAGCACAAGCATTTCGCTTCATCCGCTATAACATCTGATAAACACATATATGTGACAAATACGATTTGATTTGATTTGATTTAGGTTGGAGGACATCCTCCGGATGTTGTCATAATTGTTGTGTAAGTCTATGGAAGGGGGTGAGAACCATGAGCCTCCTAGGTTTTGTTTTGAAGTCAATGTACCCAGAGGAGGGTAGAAGCTAGCTGTCCTCCGGCTACACCATGGTGTTACCCTACAGAGTGCTGTTGAGGCTACTGTAGACCTTCATTGCAAAACAGTGTATTTTAATCAATTATTTGGTGACGTGAATATATTTAGTATAGTTTTATCTAAAAAGGATAACTTGTATGACATTTACTGAGGAGGATGGTCCTCCCCTTCCTCCTCTGAGGTGCCTCCACTAAATTATACACACCCACTCACATGCACAAACACACACACACACATAGACTAACACACACATGCTCTGACACACTCATGTCCCCTCACATGCAGAAAGTCACATACACACACGCACACACACACACACACACACACACACACACACATACACACGCACGTCTTGGTGCAGCTGTAGAACAGAGCACTATTGAGTGAATAAACAGCAGGGAGTGTGTGAGGCTGGGGGAAGAGAAGAGGACAAGGGGATTTCTGGGATATGGTTGGGTTCTGACATTATGACACTGTTGTAGTTGTGTTGATCCTCTCTGTCCTGCTGCAGGACGAAAATAGTAGGAGAAAAGAGAGGGAAGGAGAGGAATGAAAGACTGAAGAAAAGACGATGGGCAATTGAGAGAAACTAGCTGAAACTACTGAGCCCCTAAGCAGTCCTGCTGGAAACAAAGAGGAGGAGAGATGGAGAGAGAGAGAGAGAGAGATGGAGAGAGAGGGAACTCAGGCAAAAGAAAGAAGCCTCTGTCGCTTGTTCTCCCTCTATATAGACTCTCTCTCTTCACTCATTCACTTGTTCGCTCTCAGGCATTCCCCCACCCACCACTCCCTCTCTTTCTCACCCTCCCTCTCCCTCTCTCCATCCCTTCATCTGGATATCGTTAGAGAAGCATGCTCCCTTCAGGGCCACGAACCTGGGGTATTTCCTGAGAGCAAGCAGGGAGAGACAGGAGAGGAGGGGGGCAGTCAGCCAGCACAAACCAAAACCCAGAACGAGAAACAGAGGGTGGGAGGGAGAGAGGGGAAAAAAGAAAGGAGAGTCAAACTCAACTGAATGGAGGCCCAGCCGATGCTGCATCTGGCTTTGATTTGCGAGGGAGAGAAAGAGGCAGAGAGAGAGAGAGGAAAGGGGCGGAAAGAAGGGGTGATGTGAAGAGTGAAGGAGGAGAGGCGAGAGGGAGGAAAAGGGCTTTATTTCTGGCACTTGTTTGGTTCCAGAATGATTTACCTATTTTCTCCTCTTTCTCTCTCGTTTTATTATTGCTTTCTTTATCTCCTCGCGCTCTGACTTTAATGAGTTGGTCTAGTTCTCAGGAGACAAAGCAGCAGTCTGAGCAGCCTTTTGCTCATTTTCTAATTTTCACTCCGTCTGTGTGCTTCCTCTGTCTCTCCTATCTCTGCTCTCTCCCATTCCTCACTCCTACTCCCTTTACTGTGTAGGTATGTACATACTGTACATGCGCGCACGCGCACACACCTACCTCTATACATACTTAGACACACACACACACACCTACCTCTATACATACTTAGACACACACACACACCTACCTCTACACATACTTAGACACACACACCTAACTCTACACATGCTTACACACACACACACCTACCTCTACACATACTTAGACACACACACACACACCTACCTCTACACATACTTAGACACACACACACACCTACCTCTACATATACTTAGACACACACACACACACCTACCTCTACACATACTTAGACACACACACACACACACACACCTACCTCTACAAATACTTAGACACACACACACACACACACCTACCTCTACACATACTTAGACACACACACACACACCTACCTCTACCCACAAATTCAAACACATGCTCAAACACACACACTCAAACCCCATACATCATGTCTGCCCTTTCCATATCATACCCTACATAGAGAGGTCTCACACACGGGAGGTATGTGTGCTGTCGGACCGCAGTTCTGCATACAACAGTCTGGTAGCCCAGCCAGCAATGTTGCAGGGGCAAATAGAAGGGGAGAGGGAGAGAGAGGTGAGGGTATGAAGAAGGGAGGGGGGTGAAAGTGGCTTGTTTGGTGGATCGGTTGTGGACAGACTTGGATAACTCAAACCTCCCCTCTCCCATGACAGACGCCTCCCCATAGGGTCCAGCCCTATAGCTGGCCCCCAAACCCTCTTTCCTCCAGTCCAGGCGGTAGGACAGACAAACAGAAAGGAGAGCAGAGCAGCAGACACAGGACACAGAAAACAGAAACAGAGAGACGCACGTACGTCTGACACGAAACAGCCGCCGTGACGCCATACCAGCGGTGCAGCACAGGGTTTGTGTGTGTGTGTGCATGTGTGTCTATGAACACAGTGCCAGTATGTATGGAGAATCGACACAAATCAATGTACATCTAACATTTCACACAGACTTTTCCTGGCATGTAGAGTGCAGGAACTTCGGCTCTAACATACACTGTCTGGAACGGTCGATCTCTCCACTTGGTTTTCAATGGAGCTTCACTTCTTCCTGCTCTTCTCTTTCTTTCTTTCTTTCTTTCTTTCTTTCTTTCTTTCTTTGTCATCTTTTAATTTTCTCTCTTTCTTGTTCTCTCTCTCACTCTCTCTTAATCTCTTTCTTGTTCTCTCTCTCACTCTCTCTTTCTTTTTCTCCCTGAGGAGAATTTCTCATCTCCGTTGCCATGGGGTACTTTTATATTTAGCCCGTTTCTGGTATAGTGGCCTGTGGTTTTTTTGTCTGCGAAGAACACCTGCTGTTGTTTACTAAGTATGTGACAAATACAATTTGATTTGATTTGAGGATGTAACGTTCAGAGGCGATGTGCCTCTCTCCACAGCCTCGGACAGCAGCTCTCACCCGCTGTTTAGACTCTTGTGACATCGCAGTCGATCGGTGCGGTCAATATAATCAGTATTAGCACAATGTCACACTGAGCCCACTGTGAACGCAGCGTTGTGAACTGTTGTGAAAACGCCACAGAAATGCACTTCAGTATGAGGTCATTTTAGGGTTGTTGCGGTGACCGTATTACCACCACACTGGCAGTCATGAGTCATGACCACAGTCAAATTCTAGATGATCTTTGAGTCATGGTAATCTCCTCTTATGCACTCTGGACATGCGTTGGTAGTACCCAACTCGCTAACGACCATCAAGTCGCTAATGGCCTGGTACTCAGGGCTCTATTGTCGCTCTAACCACTCTGACATCAATGCAAATGCAAAATCGAAAATCACATCAAACAATTATCATCAAAACAGTATGTGCTTTTAAAACTCACCTCACTGTGATTGATCAATTTGAAGAAAGAAGTTCAACAGCAGGTTGAAACTGAGTGGAAAACATGGTCGTTTTGGATGTTGTGTCAAAGCCTAACACAACGAAATGGACAGCGCTTTCTAAGGTGATGATTAATTCAAAACACTATATACATATTAGAGCTTATGCATAGGAGCCCAATCCCGAAAGAAAACCTGAATTATAATAATTGTTCTATTATACAATACTTAGCCTACGCATATTACACATGGCAGAAATATTTTTGGTACATAATTGGTAGCCTAAATTAAACAAATTCCGAGTTAGCCTACAATTATAGTGAATTTGTATTTGAGTTTGAATAGCTTAGTAATAGGGCATTTTTTATATTTTCATAATTAATAGGCTGACACATTACCTTTAGCTATACAGAATATTGTTATGATTTAACTGGATAAGAACCCAAATGCAGACAAGTACACCAAGCCAGGGAAGTTTTAACAGGTTTATTTACAATGTTCAAAGTCCAGGTTTCCAAATATATGGGAAGAGCAAGTCCAGGTACAGGGAGGGTAACAGATCCAGATCAGGGCAGGTGTGGTACCGTAATGTCCTAGTGTCCGTGGTGAGTCCAAAAGAGAGGTCCGGTAATGGAGAGCAGGATGGTGGTGGCAGGAGTGAAGCGGAGGCAGGAGTCAGGTTCCAAATATCTGTGGCACAGGAGAAAAAGTAAATAGAACAGACCAAAAACACAAAGAGCAAAAATAACCAGGTTGAGTCGGCAGCGAGACTAACATGGTCGTCTTGACTATGATCTGACGATGAGTGGTAAGTTTGACCGGGTCTTAAAGGCTGAGGTGATATGGTGAATGAGCTGCAGCTGGAACCCTGACTCCCGCACACCAGACTTCACTCCTGCAATCAAGGACAGACAGAGGGGAGGGAGAGAGCAGAGAGAGCTACCTATCAGCAGTAGGCCTAACAGTACCCCCCTCTACGGACGCCACCTGGCGGCCGACGGGGTTTATCGGGATGTAACCTATGAAACTCTCGGACCAGATCAGGATCCACAATGAAGCTCCTGGGCACCCAGGAACGTTCCTCGGGACCATAACCCTCCCAATCCACCAGGTACTGGAAACCACGACCTCGGCGGCGAACATCCAGAAGTCGCCGGACAGTGTAGACCGGACCCCCACCCACGATCTTGGGCGGAGGAGGGGGACGAGAGGGCGGGCACAAAGGGCTAACCGACACAGGCTTAATCTGGGAAACATGAAAGGTGGAATGAACCCGTAGGGAGGCAGGAAGCTGTAGCTTAACCGCGCAGGGGTTAACAATAGACAGTATCTTGAACGGTCCTATAAAACGAGGCGCCATCTTCTTAGACTCCACCTTCAATGGAAGGTCCCGTGACTTCAGCCATACCTCTTGACCAGGAGAGTAACCGGGAGCCTGGGACCGGTGACGGTTGGCTTGCCTCTGCATGTACGCCTGAAGCTCGGGACAGAGCTACCCTGGCCTTCCTCCAGACCTTGAAGCAGCGGCGCATGTGGGACTGCACCGAGGGTACCGCAAGTTCCCTCTCTTGGGAAGGGAACAGGGGAGGTTGATAACCCAGAGCACACAGAAAAGGAGACAAACCAGAGGAAGCGTTAGTCAAGGTGTTATGAGCATATTCCACCCAGGGGAGCATGGAGCTCCATGACCCAGGGTTAGACCCAGTGACACAGCGAAGAGCGGTCTCCATCTCCTGGTTCGCTCTCTCGGCTTGCCCGTTGGTCTGGGGGTGATATCCAGAGGACAGGCTGGATGTAATGCCCAAAGCTTTACAGAAAGCTTTCCACACCTGGGAGACAAACTGGGGACCCCTGTCAGAGACAATATCCGTGGGTAGACCATGAGAGCGGAACACATGTTCAACCAAAATATCAGCCGTCTCTCTGGCAGTGGGCAGTTTAGGTAGGGCCAAAAAATGAGCGAACTTAGAAAAACGATCAATCACCATAAGAATGACAGTCTTACCAGATGAGGGGGGAAGTCCAGTGACAAAATCCATAGCGATATGCGACCAGGGCCGGCTGGGTATAGGTAGAGGTCGTAGATGACCAGCGCTGGCCTGGGTGGAGTTTTTACTTCGTGCACATACCGTACAAGCAGCAATGAAGGCTCGAGTGTCCGCCTCCATCGTGGCCCACCAGAACTTCCGTCGCACAAAGTCAAGGGTCCGCGAAACTCCAGGGTGACAGGTAAGGGGAGACGAGTGAGCCCACTGAAGTACCTGGGAGCGAGCAGACTCAGGGACAAACATCCGGTTAGGAGGACCCCTCCCAGGGTCAGCTTGATGATGTTGAGCCTGTCTAACAATCCCCTCGATGTCACATGTGATGACTGCAATACTGCAGGTAGGAGGCAAAATGGGTTCAGGGTTACTACCAGTATCAACAGCCGAATGAACACGAGACAGGGCGTCAGGCTTGACGTTGCGTGACCCAGGACGGTAAGACAGAGAAAAATTGAATCTCCCAAAAAATAGTGCCCACCTGGCTTGACGGGGGTTGAGCTGCTTCGCTGACTGGAGGTAAGCCAGATTCTTATGATCCCTCCAAACGATGAAGGGTTGTTCCGCCCCCTCCAACCAATGTCGCCACTCCTCGAGAGCCAGCTTAACGGCGAGCAGTTCACGATTTCCAACATCATAATTCCTCTCTGCCTGAGAAAGTTTCCTTGAGAGAAAAGCACAGGGATGCAGTTTGTTATCTTCAGGAGAACGTTGTGACAACACTGCACCTACCCCAGTGTCGGATGCATCCACCTCCACGACAAACTGGCGGTCGGGGTCCGGCTGCATCAGAATGGGAGCCGAGGCGAAGCGATGTTTCAGTTCTTCGAACGCTGATTCGGCCCCCTTCATTCCAAGCGAACGGTCGTGAGATGGAGGTGAGAGCGGTGAGTGGCGCCGCAATGCGGCTGTAGTCCTTGATGAACCTCCTATAGAAGTTCGCAAACCCCAGGAATCGTTGAAGTTGTTTGCGGGTAGAGGGAGCTGGCCAGTCCGTGACAGCAGAGATCTTAGCGGGGTCCATCCGCAGCTCCCCTGAGCTATGATGTAACCCAAAAAAGAGGTCTCAGACACATGAAATTCACATTTCTCCATCTTCACAAACAGTTTGTTCTCCAACAACCTTTGCAACACCTGGCGCACATGCAGTTCATGTTCCTGGGAGGACTCTGAGAAAATCAAGATATCATCCAGATAGACAAAAACAAACCGATTCAACATGTCCCGAAGGACATCATTGACTAGTGCCTGAAAAACAGCAGGGGCATTAGACAACCCAAAAGGCATAACCCGATACTCAAAATGTCCCAAGGGTGTGTTGAAGGCAGTCTTCCATTCATCACCCTTACGAATGCGCACCAGGTGATACGCATTTCGTAGATCCAGTTTCGTAAAGATGGTAGCACCATGAAGGAGGGGAAAAGCCGAATTAATCAAAGGCAGAGAATACTTGTTCTTAATGGTGATGTTGTTAAGTCCACGGTAATCAATACAGGGTCTGAGGGTCTTATCCTTCTTAGCAACAAAAAAGAATCCCGCTCCTACAGGTGACGAGGAAGGACGCATAATACCTGCCGCCAAGGAGTCCCGAATGTAGTTCTCCATAGCCTCCGTCTCCGGCCGGGAGAGATTGTACAGGCGACTGCTGGGGAGCGGGGCTCCTGGCTGGAGGTCAATGGCGCAGTCGTAAGGCCGGTGAGGAGGAAGAGAAGTAGCTCTGTGTTTGCAGAAAACGGATGCCAGGTCATGATACACGTCAGGAACAGCGGAAAGATCCATGGACTCCAGTGGAGGTTGAGGCACAGTACTGGCAGGAGTCTGAGCAGAACACAAACAATTCACATGACAAAATGTGCTCCATGAAACAATGCTACCTGTCACCCAATCAATGTGTGGATTGTGTTTTATGAGCCAGGGGATACCAAGGACCAGGGGAGTCTGTGGGCAGTCGATAATATGGAATTGAATGTTCTCCTGATGATTTCCCGACACTCTAAGACAAACCGGAACAGTCTGATGGGTAATGCGGGTCAACAATTGTCCATTTAGACCCTTAGCCTGCAGCGGACAGTCCATAGGAACAGTCTCCAAATCCATTTGTTGAGCCCACTCTCTATCCAAAAGCTTTCGTCGGCACCAGAGTCAATCAGCGCACTAACAGAGAAATTCTGGGACTGCCACTGGAGGGATGCCTGGAGCAGAATGCGGGGAGAAGAGGAAGAATCCGCTGCTCGGCTCACCAAAACTTCTCCCATAAATGATGAGCCGGCCCTTTTCCCCGGACGAACTGGGCAGGAAGGAACGAAATGACCAGCTTCTCCACAATACAGGCAGACCCGAGCCTGAATACGACGTGCACGCTCCTCTGAGGACAACCGTGCACGACCCACCTCCATGGCTTCGGGTTCAGTCCTCCTCGTATCGACTCGGGAAGACACGGCTCTCTCCGTAGGGACGATGCAGGGAGGAGTTTGTTGATGACAGACAGGTTGCTTGGAACTAACACTCCTCTCCCGGCGGCGCTCCCGAATCCGATTATCCAACCTGATAGTGAGTGAAATAAGATTATCCAGCGTAGGCGATTCATCATATGACACCAATTCATCTTTTAAGGTCTCAGACAAAGCATTGATGAACACTCCTTGTAATGCCTCGTCATTCCAACCACTCACTGCTGCTAAAGTCCGAAACTCCACTGCCATCTCTGCCACACTACGAGCCCCCCTGCCGAAGAGAAAACAGCCGTTTCGCAGCCTCCTTGCCTCGTACGGGGTGGTCAAAAACCTTCCTCATCTCCGTGGTGAAGGCAACGTAAGCGTTGCAAATGTCCGACTGACTCTCCCAGACCGCGGATCCCCAGGCACGAGCGGAACCGCTAGTAGAGTTGATAAGGTAGGCAATACGGGCTCTTTCTGAGGCGTAGGTGAGGGGCTGTTGTTCAAACACTAACGAGCATTGAGTCAAAAAATCGCCACAGGTTCCCATGTTCCCGTCATAGCGCTCTGGAGCAGGAACAAAAGGCTCTCTGATCTGGGCTGAAGGGGTAGTAAGGACAGATACTTGATTGGAGAGTAATTGAACCTGATTAAGCAGCACCTGACTGTCCTCAGCAATCGTTTTAAACAGGGTATCATGTTGGCCAAGTAAAATGCCCTGATTGGCTATGGCAGTCCAAATTTGAGTGCACTCTGGGGTGGTATCCGAGCTACTGTCTGCTGGGTTCATGTTGGTCAGATCATACTGTTATGATTTAACTGGATAAGAACCCAAATGCAGACAAGTACACCAAGCCAGGGAAGTTTTAACAGGTTTATTTACAATGTTCAAAGTCCAGGTTTCCAAATATATGGGAAGAGCAAGTCCAGGTACAGGGAGGGTAACAGATCCAGATCAGGGCAGGTGTGGTACCGTAATGTCCTAGTGTCCGTGGTGAGTCCAAAAGAGAGGTCCGGTAATGGAGAGCAGGATGGTGGTGGCAGGAGTGAAGCGGAGGCAGGAGTCAGGTTCCAAATATCTGTGGCACAGGAGAAAAAGTAAATAGAACAGACCAAAAACACAAAGAGCAAAAATAACCAGGTTGAGTCGGCAGCGAGACTAACATGGTCGTCTTGACTATGATCTGACGATGAGTGGTAAGTTTGACCGGGTCTTAAAGGCTGAGGTGATATGGTGAATGAGCTGCAGCTGGAACCCTGACTCCCGCACACCAGACTTCACTCCTGCAATCAAGGACAGACAGAGGGGAGGGAGAGAGCAGAGAGAGCTACCTATCAGCAGTAGGCCTAACAAATATCTCACCACCCTGTGTTTCCATCTCCTCCCCTCTCTCCTTCATTCCTTTCTCAAGCGCGCAGAGAGATGGGATGTCAGCAGTTTAATTAAATATGTTTTGTTGTGAAAACAAGTTACTATCGATGTTCCCTAACAGATGTCTCTTGGTTTCCCAAATTAAGCACTGGGTAGCTACAGGAAAAGGGTTGGAGAGCCCATGGCATACAGAGTTTGGGAGGAATATCACCTGTTGTGTCGGGAGAGGCTGCATGCTCCTCAAACAGTGGTTGATGCATGGAGTGAAATAACCGGAGTATCCTACTACCCGACATGAGTGAAAAACTAACTGGCCTCCATTCACTATTGAAGTACATACTAATGACATGTATTTTTCCCCCTGCCCTGTTCCTGCCCATTTGTTAATGGGCCATTCTAAATCAAAACTAATTTTAAATATTAGTAAAGACAAGAACATTGTACCTGGCGCTGACGAAGATGGCGGCCTCGCAACTAGCTCTTAGGAAACGTTTTTACATTATTAGCTCAGAAAGTGTTTTGCATCAATACATACAGCCGGGAAAAACTATTGGATATCAGAGCAGCGGTAACTCAACAGCATTACGACCAGGAATACGACTTTCCCGAAGCAGATCCTTTGTTTGCTCTCCCCAGGGCAACTGAACTGATTCCAGCGGCTGACCCAAAACATCACTGGCGGAGGAGAGGCACTCAGAGCGGCCTGCTGGTCCGACTTAGGAGGCGCGCACACCACCCACCGCTTCCAAGTATTCTACTCGCTAATCTTCAATCTTTGGTTAACAAAGTCGACGAACTACGGGCAAGGATTTCTTTCCAGAGAGACATCAAGGCCTGTAACATACTCTGTTTCACGGAAACATGGCTCTCTTGGGATATTCTGTCGAAATCGGGCCAGCCAGATGGGTTCTCAGTTCATCGCGCAGACAGGAATAAATATCTCGCAGAAGGGCGGAGGTGTGTGTTTCATGATTAACGACTCATGGTGTAATTGTAGTAACATAGAGGAACTCGGGTCCTTCTGTTCACCCGACCTAGAATTTCTCACAATCAAATTTCGACCGTTTTATCTCCCAAGAGAATTCTCTTTGGTTATAGTCATGGCCGTGTTTATCCCCCCTCAAGCCGATACCACGACGGCCATCAAAGAACTTCACTGGACCTTATGCAAACTGGAAACCACATATCCTGAGGCTGCATTTATTGTAGCCGGGGATTTTAACAAAGCAAATTTGAGGACTAGGCTGCTAGTTCTATCAACATATCGACTGTTGTACTCGCGCTGCTACAATCCTCTACCATTGCTATTCAAACTTCCGGGATGGTTATAAGGCCCTCCCCTGCCCTCCTTTCAGCAAATCTGACCACGACTCCATTTTGCTTCTCCCTTCCTATAGGCAGAAACTCAAACAGGAAGTACCCGTGCTAAGGACTATTCAACGCTGGTCTGACCAATCAGAATCCACGCTTCAAAATTGTTTTGATCACGCGGACTGGGATATGTTCCGGGTAGCTTCCGAAAATAATTTAGACATATACACTGAAACGGTGACGGAGTTTATCAGGAAGTGTATAGGTGATGTTGTGCCCACTGTGACTATTAAAACCTACCCTAACCAGAAACCGTGGATAGATGGCAGCATTCGCGCAAATCTGAAAGCGCGAACCATCGCATTCAACCATGGCAAGGTGACTGGGAATATGGCAGAATACAAACAGTGTAGCTACTCACTCCGCAAGGCAATTAAACTGGCAAAACATCAGTATAGAGACAAAGTGGCGTCGCAATTCAATGGCTCAGACACGAGACATATGTGGCAGGGTCTACAGACAATCACAGACTACAAAATGAAAACCAGCCACATCGCCGACACCGACGTCTCGCTTCCTAAACAACTTCTTTGCCCGCTTTGAGGATAACACAATGCCACTGATGAGGTCCACTACCAAGGACTGTGGCCTCTCCTTCTCCATGGCCGACGTGATTAACACATTTAAGCATGTTAACCCCCGCAAGGCTGCCGGCCCAGACGGCATCCCTACCCGCGTCCTCAGAGCATGCGCAGACCAGCTGGCTGGTGTGTTCATGGACATTTTCAATCGCTCCCTTTCCCAGTCTGCTGTTCCCACATGCTTCAAGATGGCCACCATTGTCCTGTACCCAAGAAAGCAAAGGTAACTGAACTAAATGACTATCGCCCTGTAGCACTCACCTCTGTCATCATGAAGTGCTTTGAGAGACTAATCAAGGATCATATCACCTCTACCTTACCTGTCACCCTAGACCCACTTCAATTTGCTTACCGCCCCAATAGATCCACAGACGATGCAATTGCCATCACACTGCACACTGCCCTATCCCATCTGGACAAGAGGAATACCTATGTAAGAATGCTGTTCATTGACTATAGCTCAGCATTCAACACCATAGTACCCTCTAAGCTCATCATTAAGCTCGAGGCCCTGGGTCTGAACCCCGCCCTGTGCAACTGGGTCCTGGACTTCCTGACGGGCCGCCCCCAGCTGGTGAAGGTAGGAAACAACATCTCCACTTCGCTGATCCTCAACACTGGGGCCCCACAAGGGTGCGTGCTCAGCCCCCTCCTGTACTCCCTGTTCACCCATGACTTCGTGGCCAAGCACGCCTCCAACTCAATCATCAAGTTTGCAGACGACACAACAGTAGTAGGCTTGATTACCAACAATGACAAGACAGCCTACAGGGAGGAGGTGAGGGCTCTGGGAGTGTGGTGCCAGGAAAATAACCTCTCACTCAACATCAACAAAACAAAGGAGATGATCGTGGACTTCAGAAAACAGCAGAGGGCGCACACCCCTATCCACATCGACGGGACCACAGTGGAGAAGGTAGAAAGCTTCAAGTTCCTTGGCGTACAAATCACCGACAAACTAAAATGGTCCACCCACGCAGACAGTGTGGTGAAGAAGGCGCAACAGAGCCTGAAGAGGCTGAAGAATTTTGGCTTAGCACCTAAAACCCTCACAAACTTTTACAGATGCACAATTGAGAGCATCCTGTCGGGCTGTATCACCGCCTGGTACGGCAACTGCACCGTCCACAACCGCAGGGCTCTCCAGAGGGTGGTGCGGTCTGCCAAATGCATTACCGGGGGCAAACTACCCGCCCTCCAAGACACATACAGCACCCGATGTCACAGGAAGGCCAAAAAGATAATCAAGGACATCAACCACCCGAGCCACTGCCTGTTCACCCTGCTATCATCCAGAAGGCGAGGTCAGTACAGGTGCATCAAAGCTGGGACCGAGAGAATGAAAAACAGCTTCTATCTCAAGGCCATCAGACTGTTAAATAGCCATCACTAGCACATTAGAGGCTGCTGCTGCCTATTGAAATCACTGGCCACTTTAAGAAATGGAACACTAGTCACTTTAATAATGTTTACATATCTTGCACTACTCATCTCATATGGATATACTGCATTATATTCTATAATATTCTTCTGTATCTTAGTCCATGCCGCTCTGTCATTGCTTGTCCATATATGTATATCTTCTTAAATCCCATTCCTTACTTTTTTGTGTGTATTGGGTATATGTTGTGTAATTGTTAGAGCTAGAAGTGTATGTGACAAATACAATTTGATTTGATTTGATTTGAAGATTAAATTGAGAATAGTTTGATGGGTGAAAACATGATCACTTGAAGAGATCTTTTGATTTCTTTTGATTTTCTTTTGATTTCTAAGGCATTCTAAGGTTTGTTGTCCAAAAAGTTGACTAAAGTTTGCCAAAAAGCACCTGGAAGCACCTGGATGATCATCAAGACTTCTGGAAGAATGTTCTATGGACAAAAGTATAACTTTTTGGAAGACATGGGTCACATTATGCCTCGCGAAAACCAAACACTGCATACCACAGGAAGAACCTCATACCAACAGTCAAGCATGGTGTTGGTAGTGTGATGGTTTGGGGATGCTTTGTTGCCCCAGTACCTAGACAACTTGCCTTAATAGAAGGAACCATGAATTCTGCTCTTTATCAGAGAATTCTACAGGAGAACGTCAGGCCATCCGTCTATGACTTGAAGCTGAAGCGCAGCTGGGTCATGCAGCAAGACAATGATCCAAAACACACAATCAAGTCTACATGAAAATGGCTAAAAAGCAACACATTTTACGTTTTGGAATGGCCTAGTCAAAGTCCAGACCTAATCCCAATTGAGATGTTGTCGCAGGACTTGAAACGAGCAGCAGTTCATGCAGTTCAAAACCTACAAATTTTGCTGAGTTACAGCAGTTACAACCCTAGGTCATGTGATATCTGGATCTCTGTCAGTAGTACAGCATGTTCTGACAACAACTGACAACTGAGGGGGTTTTGTCTGACAACTGACAGATTGGTCTGACAACTGTCCGTACATGTAGTTGTTCCTTCAAGGTCCAAGTTTCAAATTTATTTGACACTTACTTGCATCATGAATATGAAATGTCATGTTTTTTACATGAAAACCACTAATTAGGCTTAATATACAAGATGAGAGTTGCGTTGCTACTCTTTTTACATGTCGATGACCACTCTAAGTAAACATAAGAGTAAAGCGTTGCGTTGCTACTCTTGCCCTCTTCAAATGTCAGTAATGCAATTCTACTCCTTTTGTGCCTCAGCAGAGTTGTTTTGTTTCAGATATAAACATCTGGGAGGTCTATACTCGATAATATCTAGGAGATGCTTGAACCTTTGTGATGTAGCTTTTGTTGTTTAAACTGTAAACCCACTGCCTACAACACCTGCCTTCTAAATAATGGACTAGGATGCAGTTACCCCGTGCAACGTCAGTGCCATTTTAATTTACATATTTTTTACATTTTTAGTTATTTAGCAGACGCTCTTATCCAGAGCAACTTACAGGAGCAATTAGGGTTAAGTGCCTTGCTCAAGGGCACATCGACAGATTTTTCACCTAGTCGGCTCAGGGATTAGAACCAGCGACCTTTCGGTTACTGGCACAAAGCTCTTAACCACTAAGCTACCTGCCGCCACACACTCAAAGACAGCTCTATCCCATTGAGTCCAACATATTTCCCATGTTCTTTGTTCTAAAACTCCTTCTGCTCAAGTAGTGATTGTGTAACTGTAGCTTGATTGCATTGGAGGTATAGGGCAAGGGTTGGGGTGCGGAGTGGAGTTGACCTGCAGTTATGCTGCCCCCGTGAAGATTGACGGTGTAACTGCACCCTCACAGCCTTGTAACTTGATCTGCCGTCTCCATGTCTTTTATGACTGACACATTTCACGCCTCACTAAAGCCAATAGCCAGGGCCATGTTTCAGTACTCAAGGCATCAATCACCATAACAAGCTGGGGTTAACCAATGCAATGATCATGCAAATTAGCCTATGACAATTGGCAATTCTAACAGTATAATGTTGTTTACACCAATGAGTTAGTTGTAGACAAGCACACTGCACTTGACTTCAATTTAGCTGAGAAAGCATTCGTGGTAAACGGTGTGGATGTCATCTCAAGCATAAATGTCCTTCAAAAGTAATGTGCAGTGCGCTTGTCGACAATGTGTCTTTGACTGAATCCCAGCCTATGTCTTGGTTTAAGCCCTACTCTTTTCCTTATGATTTCTATCAACACAGATCGTTTGAAACATGCGCGACAACCACCTGATAACCTGGAATTTGAGGATGCTTATAAAGTTATTGTTGAGATACATATTATTGTTATTAGATTGTTCTTATACTTCTGTTTTTACATTTCCATTTCTATTGTTATTTTCTTATTTCCCATCTTATTGCATATTAATAATTAATGGAAATAATGAGATGCAAAGCATGTGTCTGGAATAACATTCTCCTCAGATAGTCTTGAGCTAGTTTACTTTCACTGAGGTCAGTGGGATGCAGGGTTGGGGTCAGTTCCATTTCAATTCAGTCAATTCAGGAAGTAAACTCAAATTCGGATTTTTTTTTAAATTGAGGACAATTGGAATGATAAAATCTGATTACTCCCTGAATTGACAGGGAATTGACAACAACCCTGGTGGGAGGTCTGGATAAACATGTACCAGCTAACCAGCTCTATTAGACAAAATGGCTTTGAGGTAACATGTCACAGTCTTGCACACACTGAAGAAGGCTTCGACCATAACGTAAAAAGCTTTTCCCCATTCTGCTGGCTGCTGCAGGGAATATATATATATATTTTTAATCACGAAAGGAAGATATTGGAGTGGACTTTGTGTGTGACTTTCTAACCCTAACCTACAATTTTTTCCAAGTAACATGGCTTTATTTCCTTAGTCATTCTCCATATGACAGCAAACACAGGAGAGGGTGACAATCTGAATGGAAAAAGCTATAGAAATGCTGTGTTTTCTTGAGCTTCAGAGTTGTCTCACAAAGGAAAAAACTGTGCCAGACCAGTATTCAATTAGGAGGTGTTCTTTATTCATATTGTTGATGAAATATTACACATCAATGCAGAGTCATTTTGGATTGCTCACACTCATACCATTTGATGGTGCCTGGCCTGCAAAATATTGAAACATTCTTAAAGGAATTTCAACCCAATGAGAAAACATAGGAGCATATCTGTGGTGCCACAATTACAAGGAAAAATGTTGTGATTAATCAAAATGATGTGGTGAATATTCATAGGTATGTTAATTTATTCATGTATTTTCCTTTTTGTGCCAGAGAGAAGTGCAACATCCTTATTTTAATGTCCCAAACAATGGCATGTGCTCACAAAAATGTACTTATAGTATGGTAACAAAAAACTATCAAAAGAGTAGAGTAGGTCAAAATATTACTATGTAAAATCATTCAATAATTGTTCTGCCTCTCTACAAAATCGCTCCAAACAAGTGGTTTCTACGTTTGACCTTTACTGTCCAGTGTGTTGCATCTCAATAAAATCCTATTGCGTCTACCTGATTATCACCAGGGAAATGCAGGGGCAACTATGACAAAAATAGTTTGCACAACTGATGTACAACCAATTTGACAAAAGTGTTACACAACTGTTGTGGAGACAGCACAATGGTTGTGTGAACATTTGTGTGCAGACAAACTCCTTTGGATCACAAAAATATAAATTGTATCACAACCATTGTGTAAAATACTTTGTACATCACTTGTACAACTTTGGTGTGTTTGGGGCCTATTTGTTTTAGGTAGCGAATAATGCTGTGACCTGCTTGTTCCATGACTGCAATAGAGGACACCACTGCTACAGTAACAGTCATAACAACAGCTTTGCTGGGTAGACGCCAGAGTTGCAAGCTGCTGGTTTGTAAATCTATGTCGATAGTCTTTCATTGAACTCTATTATTTGGCGCGGGGAGAGGTGTGGGTCAGATTGGATAATATTCACCCTGAACAGCCCATTGCACTGTATGTTAGTATCTCTCAGACCTACAGTAGGTTGTGTCTCAAATGGCACCCTATTCCCTATATAGTGCATTCCTTTTGACCAGGACCCATAGGGCTCTGGTCAAAAGTAGTGCACTATATAGGGAATAGGATGCCATTACAGAGGCAGCCCTAGTAACTTGCTTGTTTCCATGTTGTCACATAGAAACAGAGCTGTGTCTTGAATACAGTCTGAAAACTGCGGGTAGCTAATATCTTTTTGTATTTCTGTTGTATGTACACATTTTTCCTAGTTTCCCAACAGGGGAAGGAACTACCGTTTCAATAATATATGGCATTTTAAAACTTTATTTTAACAGTAAACAATTCTAAAACCCCATTAAATGATAAAAAAAAACATTCCAGCCATCTTGAAACATGCCATCTTAGGGTACATATCCGAGAGGTAAAAATCCACAGACTGTGTGTCCAGAGAGAGTTCCGATGGTGATGTCAGAAAGAGTTCCGTAGATATGTCACTGTTTGTGCTCCGCTCCTATTGGCTCTCCTCAGGCTTGGGTGGGGCAGTCTCGCGGAGGGGCGAAGGGGGAGGAGTCAAACGGGCGACGTTGAGGGATTGAGCTGTAATAGAACTCTTTCTTCTTCTGCGAGAGATAAAGAGAGAGAGAGAGCGAGAGAGAGAGAGAGAGAGAGAGAGAGAGAGAGAGGGGGAGCGAGAGAGGGATGGTGAGGTGGGTGAGTTGAGGGCAAGCATCCACACTAGCACTTGTGCTGAACTGAAATAATTGGATAGGTACACTCAAAAAATTAGGGGTTCAACAAGGGTTCTTCTAAGATCCTCAAAGTTCTTCGAAGAACCTTAGGGTTCTTGGCAAAAAAGGTCCTTCCAGGAACCCCGTAGGAGGTGGGGTTCATCGAGGAACCTCATTAGTTGGTGGGGGTTCTTGTAGGAACCTAACTGCCCAACTGAAACATTTGGATTAGAATTTGAAAGGACAGCAGGTGCAGGCACTTGACTGAAAAATGTAAAGATCTCCACAATTTAAGGTAAGGTTTGTCCCTTGTACGATCTAAATTGATATTGTTTTATGATGATACCATCTATCTTTTCAAATATGTGCAAATCTTTCTAAAACAGAAAAAGGACACAATTCAATGGATATCAATCAACAAAGAGGTAATAATATGTATGCTATAAGAATATGTTGAAGTCTTGATGTTTTGGGTGCAGATGATTGAACTGCTCACTTTTGTGTCTGTGTCTGCAGGTTTACAGACGAGGAGGCATACAAAGGTATGTCAATTGGTATGTTATGCAGATCACATGTACAGTCGTGGTCAAAAGCTTAGAGAATGACACAAATATTAATTTTCACAAAGTCTGCTGCCTCCGTTTTTATGATGGCAATTTGCATATACTCCAGAATGTTATGAAGAGTGATCAGATGAATTGCAATGAATTTCAAAGTCCCTCTTTGCCATGAAAATGAACTTAATCCCAAAAAACTTTTCCACTGCATTTCAGCCCTGCCTCAAAAGGACCAGCTGACATCATGTCAGTGGTTCTCTCGTTAACACAGGTGAGAATGTTGACGAGGACAAGGCTGGAGATCACTCTGTCAAGCTGATTGAGTTAGAATAACAGACTGGAAGCTTTAAAAGGAGGGTGGTGCTTGAAATCATTGTTCTTCCTCTGTTAACCATGGTTACCTGCAAGGAAACACGTGCCATCATCATTGCTTTGCACAAAAAGGGCTTCAACGGCAAGGATATTGCTGCTAGTAAGATTGCACCTAAATCAACCATTTATCGGATCATTAAGAACTTCAAGGAGAGAGGTTCAATTGTTGTGAAGAAGGCTTCAGGGCGCCCAAGAAAGTCCAGCAAGCGCCAGGACCATCTCCTAAAGTTGATTCAGCTGCGGGATCGGGGCACCACCAGTGCAGAGCTTGCTCAGGAATGGCAGCAGGCAGGTGTGAGTGCATCTGCACGCACAGTGAGGCGAAGACTTTTGGAGGATGGCCTGGTGTCAAGAAGGGCAGCGAGGAAGCCACTTCTCTCCAGGAAAAACATTAGGGACAGACTGATATTCTGCTAAAGGTACAGGGATTGGACTGCTGAGGACTGGGGTAAAGTCATTTTCTCTGATGAATCCCCTTTCCGATTGTTTGGGGCATCCGGAAAACACCTTGTCCGGAGAAGACAAGGTGAGCGCTACCATCAGTCCTGTGTCATGCCAACAGTAAAGCATCCTGAGACCATTCATGTGTGGGGTTGCTTCTCAGCCAAGGGAGTGGGCTCACTCACAATTTTGCCTAAGAACACAGCCACGAATAAAGAATGGTACCAACACATCCTCCGACAGAAACTTCTCCCAACCATCCAAGAACAGTTTGGTGATGAACAATCCATTTTCCAGCATGATGGAGCACCTTGCCATAAGGCAAAAGTGATAACTAAGTGGCTCGGGGAACATAACATCGACATTTTGGGTCCATGGCCAGGAAACTCCCCGGACCTTAATCCCATTGAGAACTTGTGGTCAATCCTCAAGAGGCGGGTGGACAAACAAAAACCCACAAATTCTGACAAACTACAAGCATTGATTATGCAAGAATGGGCTGCCATCAGTCAGGATGTGGCCCAGAAGTTAATTGACAGCATGCCAGGGCGGATTGCAGAGGTCTTGAAAAAGAAGGGTCAACACTGCAAATATTGACTCTTTGCATAAACTTAATGTAATTGTCAATAAAAGCCTTTGACACTTATGGAATGCTTGTAATTATACTTCAGTATACCATAGTAACATCTGACAAAAATATCTAAAAACACTGAAGCAGCAAACTTTGTGAAGACCAATACTTGTGTCATTCTCAAAACTTTTGACCATGACTGTATAATCCTCCATCCTTACCTCTTCAAGGAATATCCCATAGGCCTCTACAGTATGGACAAGGTATGTGAATGAAAGCCATTATCAAAATAGTTTGATTCATCCACATTTACCACAAAAGCCAAGGTATGAATACTGTCGTGTGCATGTTTTGTTAATCATCTGTATAATTCCAATTTTTTGGATTCACAGACTTCACCCTCCCTACAACTCTGATGAATATAACAGGAAATTGTTGTTCTTGTTAAGAGTATTACTACTACTAATAATAATAATAATAGGGGAGGGGGAAGTAGTTCAAAAATGAACCCCAAAAGGTTCTTCAAAAGGTTATTTGAGGATCCATTAAAAGGGGTTCTTTGAAGAACCCTTTTAAAGAGTTCTTCTAAGAACTTATAGGGGTTCCCCAAATGTTTCAATTTGAAGAACCCCTAAAGGATCCTCCAGGAACCTTTACTTTTTAGAGTGTACAAGCAATATGGTGGTGGCTCAACCTGCCATTGTACTTACACCTACAGTATCTACTCCTCTCAGATTTACACATTAGCCTATGCCTAGGGCCTTTCCCTCAGTGGACCTTTGTCACAGTTTTAGCTCTGGTTCTTACCCCTGCAGCATCACCATATCCTCTTGGTTGTCCCCACTGATGCAGCTCTTAGTCTGGGGGAGGCTCTGCTTGTTGAAGGGGTCCTCCTCCTCTATTCCCTGGGAGCAGCGCAGCTCCCTGATCTCGCTCGCCTCGTCAGTCTGCACCACGATGGAGGGCAGTCGCCCCCTGCGGTGAATAGGGTCCTCTGCAAAAGACTCCAACTCTGACTCTGTGGCCATGGGAGTAAGGGGGCATGGGAAGATCTGGGGTGGAGAGGGGGTGAGAGGGGTGGCAGGGAGAAGAGGCAGGGGGGAGAGATGGGGTGAGGGAAAAGGGAGGGAGAGGGCAGGCAGGAAGGGAGGGGAAAGAAAGAGCAGAGTATTTGATTTTAAACCTTTATTTATACAGGTACAGTAATTCAATGAAAAAACAAATTCTTATTTACAAGGACAACCTGTCCAGCGGCGAAGACAGCAGCGATATAGAACAACACAAAAATGTCCCTTGAACATATAGAGTGGGGGAAAAAAGTATTTAGTCAGCCACCAATAGTGCAAGTTCTCCCACTTAAATAGATGAGAGAGGCCTGTAATTTTCATTATAGGTACACGTCAACTATGACAGACAAAATGAGAATTTTTTTTCCAGAAAATCACATTGTAGGATTTTTTATGAATTTATTTGCAAATTATGGTGGAAAATAAGTATTTGGTCAATAACTAAAGTTTCTTAATACTTTGTTATATACCCTTTGTTGGCAATGACACAGGTCAAACGTTTTCTGTAAGTCTTCACAAGGTTTTCACACACTATTGCTGGTATTTTGGCCCATTCCTCCATGCAGATCTCCTCTAGAGCAGTGATGTTTTGGGGCTGTCGCTGGGCAACACGGACTTTCAACTCCCTCCAAAGATTTTCTATGGGGTTGAGATCTGGAGACTGGCTAGGCCACTCCAGGACCTTGAAATGCTTCTTATGAAGCCACTCCTTCGTTGCCCGGGCGGTGTGTTTGGGATCATTGTCATGCTGAAAGACCCAGCCACGTTTCATCTTCAATGCCCTTGCTGATGGAAGGAGGTTTTCACTCAAAATCTCACGATACATGGCCCCATTAATTCTTTCCTTTACACGGATCAGTCGTCCTGGTCCCTTTGCAGAAAAACAGCCCCAAAGCATGATGTTTCCACCCCCATGCTTCACAGTAGGTATGGTGTTCTTTGGATGCAACTCAGCATTCTTTGTCCTCCAAACACGACGAGTTGAGTTTTTACCAAAAATTTCTATTTTGGTTTCATCTGACCATATGACATTCTCCCAATCCTCTTCTGGATCATCCAAATGCACTCTAGCAAACTTCAGACGGGCCTGGACATGTACTGGCTTAAGCAGGGGGACACGTCTGGCACTGCAGGATTTGAGTCCCTGGCGGCGTAGTGTGTTACTGATGGTAGGCTTTGTTACTTTGGTCCCAGCTCTCTACAGGTCATTCACTAGGTCCCCCAGTATGGTTCTGGGATTTTTGCTCACCGTTCTTGTGATCATTTTGACCCCACGGGGTGAGATCTTGCGTGGAGCCCCAGATCGAGGGAGATTATCAGTGGTCTTGTATGTCTTCCATTTCCTAATAATTGCTCCCACTGTTGATTTCTTCAAACCAAGCTGCTTACCTATTGCAGATTCAGTCTTCCCAGCCTGGTGCAGGTCTACAATTTAGTTTCTGGTGTCCTTTGACAGCTCTTTGGTCTTGGCCATAGTGGAGTTTGGAGTGTGACTGTTTGAGGTTGTGGACAGGTGTATTTTATACTGATAACAAGTTCAAACAGGTGCCATTAATACAGGTAACGAGTGGAGGACAGAGGAGCCTCTTAAAGAAGAAGTTACAGGTCTGTGAGAGCCAGAAATCTTGCTTGTTTGTAGGTGACCAAATACTTATTTTCCACCATAATTTGCAAATAAATTCATTAAAAATCCTACAATGTGATTTTCTGGATTTTTTTTCTTCTCATTTTGTCTGTCATAGTTGACAGGCCTCTCTCATCTTTTTAAGTGGGAGAACTTGCACAATTGGTGGCTGACTAAATACTTTTTTTCCCCACTGTACTGAAAGTATTCACCCCCCTTGGCATTTTTCCTATTTTGTTGCCTTTCAACCTGGAATTAAAATAGATTTTTTGGGGGTTTGTATCATTTGATTTACACAATATGCCTACCACTTTGAAGATGCAAAATATTTTTTATAAACAAGAAATAAGACAAAAAAACAGAAATCTTGAGCGTGCATAACTATTCAACCCCCCAAAGTCATTACTTTGTAGAGCCACCTTTTGCAGCAATTACAGCTGCAAGTCTCTTGGGGTATGTCTCTATAACCTTGGCACATCTAGCCACTGGGATTTTTGCCCATTCTTCAAGGCAAAAGTGCTCCAGCTCCTTCAAGTTGGATGGGTTCCGCTGGTGTACAGCAATCTTTAAGTCATACCACAGATTCTCAATTGGATTGAGGTCTGGGCTTTGACTAGGCCATTCCAAGACATTTAAATGTTTCCCCTTAAACTACTGGAGTGTTGCTTTAGCAGTATGAAGTTTTTTCCATTAACATTTACCACAAAAACCAAGGTATGAATACTGTCGTGTGCATGATTTGTTAAAAATCTGTATAATAAAAAGAAAATGGATTCACAGACTTCACCCTCCATACACCTCTGATGAATATAACAGGTAACATGTTCAATCACCATGCACTGCAAAATCATTCTGGCTATGGATTTGGAGAACATCAACACATTAACATCAACACGCCAGAGGATATACCCATTGGACTTGGGGCTCTGCTGGTAGCTTACCTCATATTTAGATTTTTGTATTCTGCTTTGCCACTAAAATCATAATAAACACTGACACCTAAAATATTGTAGTTATTGTTATGCATATTGTTATTAATAATAATAGGGGAGGGGGGGTAGTACATTTGTTTACCCCAAAAGGTTCTTCGAGGATCCATTAAAGTGGGTTCTTTGAAGAACCTATAGGGGTTCCCCCACAGTTTCAATTTGAAGAACCCCTAAAGGATACTCCAAAAAGTCATTTTGGGTTACACTCTTAGAAAAACAGGTGCTAAATAGAACCATATAGGGTTCTTCGGTTTGTCCCCATAGGAGAACCCTTTTTGGTGCTAGGAAGAACCATTTGCAGAGGGTTCTACCAAGAACCCTAGGGTTCTTCATAGAACCCCCTGTAAATGGTTCTACCTAGAACCCTCTATGAAGGGTTCTTCCTAAAACCTTCTATAAATGGTTCTACCAATAACCTTTTTATCATCTAAATGTTCTTCCTAGAACCCTGTATGAAGAGGTTCTATCGAGAACCCTTTTATCTTTGAAAGGTTTTTCCTAGAGCCCTCTATGAACGGCCCAAGCAGCCTTTATTTTTTTATTTTTTACATATACTGGATCATAAGGCCTTTTTTTTTTGTTATACCCTAACACAGTAGTGTTAGGAAACTCCTGGTTTACAAGCCACATCAGGCCTGCAAGTCACATTATGCTGGCTTGCAAAGTGATGTGTAATTAGCAAAAATGAATGTGTAATTACTTTACACCACTCCTGAATCAACTCTAGAAATGTTAAAAAGAAAAATCAACACAAGTTAACACTGGCCAATTTGCTGTGTACAAATATTCTCATATAAGTACAGTTTAAAACATTCTCATACCTATATTTTTAAACCTTAAGAGGGTTAAAGTTTAAACACTGAGGTTAACATTAATGCTCAAGAACAACTTAAAGGAAAGAAACAAATACAATAAAAAAGCTTATTCAGATTCAGAAGGGTTCTATGTACACTGTACACAAATATAAACGCAAGATGCAACAATTTCAAAGATTTTACTGAGTTACTATTCATAGAAGGAAATCAGTCAATTGAAATAAATTAATTAGGCCCTAATCTATGGATTTCACATCACTAGGCAGGGGTGCAGCCATGGGTGGGCCTTGGAGGGCATAGGCCCACCCGCTGGGGAGCCAGGCAAAGTCAATCAGAATTAGTTTTTCCCCACAAAAGGGCTTTATTACAGACAGAAATACTCCTCAGCACAGCTGTGTGTGTGTGTGTGTGTGTGCATGTGCGTGTGCGTGCGTGTGTGCGTGCCTGAGTGCGCTAGTGCGGATGTGCATGTGCGCGTTCATGCTTGTGTAACAGAGTAAGAAAATATTGCATAGAAAGTGTTACAGAAGAGATGTCAATGTCATATATTTCATTTACTTCTATTGACAGATTATTACGTGTGTGCGCGTGTGAGTGAGTACCTGGTAGACTCTGCTCCCTCTCCTCTGCTTTGGATCTGCTGAATCCTCTGGGGCAGTCACCACATTCACACTGTTAAAACACAGTAGATAATAATAATAATAATAATAATAATAATAATAATAATAATATGCCATTTAGCAGACGCTTTTATCCAAAGCGACTTACAGTCATTTTTGTGTATGGGTGGTCCCTGGGATCGAATCCACTACCTTGGCGTTACAAGCGCCGTGCTCTACCAGCTGAGCTACAGAGGACCATATAGATACATCCATATAGTGCACAGATATAATTTAACACGCTAACAAGTATACTGTATATACAGTCGTGGTCAAAAGTTTTGAGAATGACACAAGTATTGGTCTTCACAAAGTTTGCTGCTTCAGTGTTTTTAGATATTTTTGTCAGATGTTACTATGGTATACTGAAGTATAATTACAAGCATTCCATAAGTGTCAAAGGCTTTTATTGACAATTACATTAAGTTTATGCAAAGAGTCAATATTTGCAGTGTTGACCCTTCTTTTTCAAGACCTCTGCAATCCGCCCTGGCATGCTGTCAATTAACTTCTGGGCCACATCCTGACTGATGGCAGCCCATTCTTGCATAATCAATGCTTGTAGTTTGTCAGAATTTGTGGGTTTTTGTTTGTCCACCCGCCTCTTGAGGATTGACCACAAGTTCTCAATGGGATTAAGGTCCGGGGAGTTTCCTGGCCATGGACCCAAAATGTCGATGTTATGTTCCCCGAGCCAATTAGTTATCACTTTTGCCTTATGGCAAGGTGCTCCATCATGCTGGAAAATGGATTGTTCATCACCAAACTGTTCTTGGATGGTTGGGAGAAGTTGCTGTCGGAGGATGTGTTGGTACCATTCTTTATTCATGGCTGTGTTCTTAGGCAAAATTGTGAGTGAGCCCACTCCCTTGGCTGAGAAGCAACCCCACACATGAATGGTCTCAGGATGCTTTACTGTTGGCATGACACAGGACTGATGGTAGCGCTCACCTTGTCTTCTCCGGACAAGCTTTTTCCGGATGCCCCAAACAATCGGAAAGGGGATTCATCAGAGAAAATGACTTTACCCCAGTCCTCAGCAGTCCAATCCCTGTACCTTTAGCAGAATATCAGTCTGTCCCTGATGTTTTTCCTGGAGAGAAGTGGCTTCCTCGCTGCCCTTCTTGACACCAGGCCATCCTCCAAAAGTCTTCGCCTCACTGTGCGTGCAGATGCACTCACACCTGCCTGCTGCCATTCCTGAGTAAGCTCTGCACTGGTGGTGCCCCGATCCCGCAGCTGAATCTACTTTAGGAGATGGTCCTGGCACTTGCTGGACTTTCTTGGGCGCCCTGAAGCCTTCTTCACAACAATTGTACCTCTCTCCTTGAAGTTCTTGATGATCCGTTAAATGGTTGATTTAGGTGCAATCTTACTAGCAGCAATATCCTTACCTGTGAAGCCCTTGTTGTGCAAAGCAATGATGACGGCACGTGTTTCCTTGCAGGTAACCATGGTTAACAGAGGAAGAACAATGATTTCAAGCACCACCCTCCTTTTAAAGCTTCCAGTCTGTTATTCTAACTCAATCAGCATGACAGAGTGATCTCCAGCCTTGTCCTCGTCAACACTCTCACCTGTGTTAACGAGAGAATCACTGACATGATGTCAGCTGGTCCTTTTGTGGCAGGGCTGAAATGCAGTGGAAATGTTTTTTGGGATTAAGTTCATTTTCATGGCAAAGAGGGACTTTGCAATTCATTGCAATTCATCTGATCACTCTTCATAACATTCTGGAGTATATGCAAATTGACATCATAAAAACTGAGGCAGCAGACTTTGTAAAAATTAATATTTGTGTCATTCTCAAAACTTTTGACCACGACTGTACACACTGTACAACTGATGTACAACACATTTGACACAACTGATATGTTTGTGATGCAACAGAGTTTGTCAGCACAAAAACGTATACACAATAATTTTGTGCTGTCTCCACAACCCTGTAATAATTTTTGTACAGAAAGGCTCTCCATTGTATCACAACCGTTATGCCAAATGTGTTGTACATTATTGAGTGTCTACGGGGCCACATAGCCTAGGGACTACAGACAGAAAGTCACTGGGATTGACATTTGTGTCTGACAGCTCACTGTCTCTATTGAGCAGACTACATAGGCAAAATAAAATAAGACACAGCACCTCTGTCTATTCTTATACAGACACTCCACTGCACTGATAAGCAACGTGTTAACCATGGCAAACCAGATTATAGCCAGAAGTCAGAGCGAACAGGTGAGAGTCAAGTTGTAGTGTGGACAGACACGCTCCAATGGCAGCTTTTCCCAGCCCCATCACTTAGCTATACAAAAATACAAAAAACGTGTTGTTTTCAAATCACAGCTTTAATGAGGAGAGGGAGGAAGTCTCTCCTCATCCTCGTTAGCTAATCCTCCACAGTAAGACCTTAACGAGGTAACGGGCTTCCACGCCCAATACCTGCTCAACCCTCAGTGGGATAGATGAAGTGAAGGGTGGGAGGGGAGGAAAACAAGGGCACGAAGTCGAACAGCACAGATGCTGTTTACATTGTCAGTGCTAATCTGAGGATGGGTTCAATAGGGGGTGTTTCTTTGACACCGACCATCGACCGACGGCAATCCTGGACACCAGAAATAGGGTCATTTTTATTTTAGATGAATTGATTTAATCTCATCAGGCCCGAGGACCCCAGCAAATATCTGCATGTCCAGCCCTTATATTTAGCATCACAATTAAGTGTTTTACCATTTTCTTTTCAGGAAAACCAGGGCTACAAGTAGAATACAAAACAATTTCACATAAACAGTTGCATTCATGAGTTTTATTGACAACATGATATGAATTTATAAAAATGCTGTTAGTACAGAAATTCCCCTCCTCAATCCTAACCTTATCCTAACCTTAACCATTAGTGGGGAAAATGCTAAACTGAACCAAAATCAACGTCTAGGGGCAACTTCACCCTACTTCGGCTCTTACCTTTGGGGAGGGGGTAACCGGCTGGCAGGAGTGCAGCTCATTTCCAATGGAGAGTCCTGGCAATTGCTGTACTGAGACCAAATCAATCAGAATGTCACCCAAATACTGAACCCAAGTCTGATGCTCTTTTATTTATGCCTTTCTCCTGTTCTGTTCTTTTACTTATATGTCTCTCTTTGGACCTTTATCCCTCGCTTGTCTCTGTCTGTCATACACTGACACACACATACAGTATGTGCATACACCCTCATGCACACACACAATCCCAAGCCAGCTTTACCGACTGACCGGCTTAACGTCACCTTCAATTAAAAAAGAGCCGGTTACATCATGGTGACTGTATTGTTGCACGGGGTTGGACACATAGGAACCACGGGGCAAATGGCCACCGCAGACAGATAGTCCAGGGTAGTATTTATTAGTGCACAACATAGCAAAACGTTTTTGCAACTGAAAAATAAAACGTGTTTCTTATTGGACAAGTTCAGGTAGTCCCTCCCCGTTTCAGCTTGTTTGCTTCTGTTTGGGTACTAGTGAATACAACCCAGCTAATAAAGCACTCTCTCCTTATATTTTACATCGTACAATCGCCAGAGGGTCTCCCCAAAATAACTGTGTTTGAAATGGCACTCTATTCCCTTTATAGTACTCTACTTTGGACCAGAGTCCAAAGTAGTGCACTAATATCCACTGAGTGTACAAAACAGCTCTTTCTATGATATACTGGGGACTGACCAGGTGAATCCAGATGAAAGCTATGATCTCTTAATGATGTCACCTGTTAAATTCACTTCAATCAGTGTAGATGAAGGGGGGAGACAAGTTCAATAAAGATTTTTAAGCCTTGAGACAATTGAGACATGGATTGTGTATGTGTGCCATTCAGAGGCAAAAGAGTGAATGGGCAAGACAAAATATTTAAGTGCCTTTGAACGGGGTATGGTAGTAGATGCCAGGTGCACCGGTTTGAGTGCGTCAAGAACGGCAATGCTACTGGGTTTTTCATGCTCAACAGTTTCCTGTGTGTATCTAGAATGGTCTACCACCCAAAGGACATCCAACTTGACACAACTGTGGGAAGCATTGGAGTCAACATGGGCCAGCATCCCTGTCGAACGCTTTCGACACCTTGTAGTCCATGCCCCGACAAATTGAGGCTGTTTTGAGGGCAAAGGGGGGTGAAACTCAATACTAGGAAGGTGTTCCTAATGTTTGATATACTCAGTGTGTACATACATTTCTTAATTTCTTTCTTTTTACTTTTTTTATTATGTGCATATTGTTTTGTATTGCTAGGTATTATTACTGCACTGTTGGAGCTAGAAACACAAGCATTTCACTCACTTGCGATAACATCTGCAAATCTATGTACGCAACCAATAAACTTTGATTTCATTTAGATTTGATTTCATTTAGAGTTGCTCTGCCCAATACAGTTTAATTCATGGGTCGTTCTTACTTTTGGCCACATGGGGGCACTGTTACATGTGACTGAATTGTCAAACTTGTTGCAATGTGTGTAACACGATTATAGAGGTTAGAGAGGTTAGGAGGGTTGCAGGTTTGAATCCCAGGACTGACAGGAGTAAATCTGAGAAGATTTCAGGTGCCAATTACTGCCGTTGTGTCCTTGAGCAAGACATTGAACCCCAAACCCACCCCAGGGTCATTGCACTGCAGCTAACTGTGTGCTGCTCCCAGCCTGCCGTGTGTGTACAGTATGTTTGTGATTGGTGCTGTGTCAGCAAAATGTCACATTTCTGTTGTAATGGACATAAAGATATATTATATTCTATTCTATTCTATTCTATTCTATCTGTTCTAAATATATATTATATTTTCTTCTATTCTCTTCTATTCTGTGTGTGGGGGTGCTCTGTAGTGACTGAACAGCACTGCTCTCTCCTGTTATACATTAGACCCAGACACAGTGTCTCATAGTGTGTGCTTGATAATGGATGCATCCGAAATGGCACCCTATTCCCTTTATATAGTCATGTATAGTGCACTATGGGCCCTGGTTAAAAGTAGTGAACTTTGTAGGGAATAGAGTGCCATTAGTGCCATTTGGGACACATCCAATGACTCATCGGCTCTACTGTCCCAGTCACATACTGTACTGTGACATTGTGGCTCACGTGTTAAGACGTGTCACTCAAACCTCTCACAGGGCACTATCTCCTCTTTTCAAAAGGGGATTCTGGCTGTATCTGTGCACGAGCACCCACTCTGTGCCTAGATAGAAGGCTCTGATGAAGGCGATTCATGACGAAACATAAGCTTATTATATATCAGATTTTTTTTTTTATTCTCCCGGATATCCTGGGGTAAGGAATGCTTTTAGTTTATTTTGAAGTCCCTCAGTCAAGCACCTGATTCCCGCTTTTTCGTTTAATCTTGGCTGAAGCACGTTTGGGTGTACCTTTTTTCCTAGGTAGAAGTCGTCAGATTACCCTCCCCTAATCCTAACCATAACTGCAAAAACAGATCATAGGTCAGCATCTAGAGGCAACTTCACTTAACTCTATGGTGTCTGTGTGAGCGCCAACCAGGGTTGCGGTCAATTCCATTTTAATTCAACTATTCCAGGAGGTAAAGTGACATTAAAGTGACATTTTGTCAACTGAAAACATTGGGATTGGAATTTGAATATTAGTTTACTTTATGAGATCACTGAATTGAAATGGAAATTAAGCCCATCCGTGGGGCACACCCCACTCTCCCAGCATGCGATGGTTCTGGCCAGAGCTAATCCTAGAAGCAGATCAGCTTACCCCCTCCCAAATAGTAAGCACAACCATTGGAGAGGAAAATGCAAAAACTGACCTTAGACCAGGGTGGAGCTAGCTGCCCAGTGTGCTGTGCCCTGGCGTTTCCCAGAGCGCCACTTCCTTAGGAAAACATTCCAATGACACTGTCTGCACCACACTGCTTTGCTGTTATGCTGTGGGCTCCCATTCACGAACACAGACACACACATGGACACCACACACACATTCGCTAAGTCTAAGTCACATTCGCTAAGTGCTATGCACACACACATAATGCAAACACATGCTGTGCACATACTGATATGCTAGATGTGCACCAACAAAATACACAAATTTACGTGCACATAGGAACGTACGCAGGCACACGTATGCTCTACATGCACACACACCTAAGCGCATGAGCTCAAATGCGGATGTGTATCAGGACAAACACACATAGACAAGAAACACACTGTCATATGTGCACAACACGCCGGCTTGCACCCACACAAGCACAAACACAATTCAAACACACATATCAATATGGTGTTAAAATGAGGCACACATCAATATAAATCATGCATTCAGTAGAATTTGCTATGAAAACAATGAAATATTGAAATAAAATTGAGAAAAAAGAAAAGAAAGCGAGAGGCCGATTTGAAGCAAGGGAGGCTGGTGTATAAACAGAAGAAGAGAGGAAGGGGGCAGTTCACTGGAGAAGTCAAAACAGTAAAGAAGTGAGGAGAGAGAAAGAGAGAGAGAAAGAGGATAGAGGGAGCAAAGCTTACATACACACAATGAGCGACAGACACCGGGGAAGAAGAGAAGGACAGACAGACAAAGAGAATAAACGTATGGACAGACTGAGAGAGTGGAGGATTTTCAGAGCCAGTGAGCTGGACAAGAAAAGTGGACAACCACTGTGCCCCTGAAAAGAGTGAGTGAAGGAGGGAGAGAAAAATGGAGGGAGGAGGGCTGTGGACACAGAAGGGGAGAGAGAGGTGAGATGGAGGGATCTGCAAAAGGTTGAGGGACCAAAATTGCTAATTGACAGTGGACGGTTTTGTAACTGTCGTGAGAATTGTGGAGACCATAAAGCATGTACCTGCAGTACAGAGTAGTGTATGTTTTGGTTCGACCACATACAGTTCTAGAACATGAAGCTACAATTCTGTGAAAGGGGTGAACGATTTTGAACTTTGAAGTTTTAGGAGGCGAATGAGGTGGATGAGAGACAGAAGAGATTACAAGTCACTTGGAATAAAAAACAGAGACACTTTTTTCACACAGTAATACAGTCTTCCATCTACTATAATATTGCACACACTGAGTTTAGACGGAAGGAAAGGAGAGAGAGAGAGAGAGAGAGAGAGAGAGAGAGAGAGAGAGAGAGAGAGAGAGAGAGAGAGAGAGAGAGAGAGAGAGAGAGAGAGAGAGAGAGAGAGAGAGAGAGAGAGAGAGAGAGAGAGAGAGAGAGAGAGGGAGAGAGAGAGAGAGAGAGAGAGGGAGAGAGAGAGAGGTTGAGAGACACACCAAAAAAGGGCTGGAGTCAGAGTTGGAGTAACTGCATGCTTAACGGACGCCGTAGAGCCACAGGGAGAGAAAAGTAAGGTGGGGGGGAGAGAGAGAGACAGAGACAGAGACAGAAACAGAGAAAGAGAAAGACAGATAGACTGAAAGAGAAAAGTAAAGAAGTGGTAGAAGTGAGACAAAAACAGAAACCAAGAGAGGGGGCCAAAGGGTAAGAGAGAGAGAGACACACACATACACACACACTGTACAGCATGAAGAACGAACAAATGAGAGTGGAGTAGCGAGTGGAACAGAGCAAAGAGAGAGGGATAAAGAGAGAGAGAAAGAGGGAGGGAGGGAGAAAGAGAGTGACAGACAGGGAGGAAGAGAGAAAAAGACGGGGCACTGTAAACTACAGGAAGCCCCAGTGTCAAACAAACAAGGGACTAGAAGAGCTCCAGTCCAGAACCAGCCACCAGCCTCCAGTCTCCATTGACTTCAGGGAGTCAGGCCCTGCTCTGCTGGACAGCATGTCGGCGGACCCTGGGCCTCGTGACTCAGACCTACTGCTGTTGGAACTCCAGGCCCCAGGGCCGGTGGGACTGCAGACACTGTTGGACCTGCTAGTGGGGGTGTACCAAGAGTTCCGTTTCTCACCCCTTGCCAGGGAGAAGTACGTTGCGGGCTTCCTGCAATGGGGTCAGTCCCTTACTTACAAAGCCTTACTGTGTGTGTGTGTGTGTGTGTGTGTGTGTGTGTGTGTGTGTGTGTGTGTGTGTGTGTGTGTGTGTGTCTGTGCAATTGTGCGTGTGTGCAATTGTATGTGTTTGTGCAAATGTAACCTTGCATGGCTACTTAATGGTTTAAAACCTGCCTGTGTTTGAATTTGCTTACATGGCATGCCGAGTGGGCCGAGTTTGCACTTTTGGGATTATTTCTCCGGGTAAACTAAATTAAGCACAAAGTATTTGAAAGAAAACAATTACACAACCCTACGTATTAATTTGTACAGTGAAGCTAAAACTTTTAATTTGACTCCAGCATTTTGGATTTGTTTTAAATGAGGTGGCAGTACAGAATGTCACCTTTTATTTGAGGGTAACATACATATATATTTTACTGGTTAGAAATGAAAGCACTTTATGTATCTAGTCCCCCTATTAGAAGGTGTTATAAGTACATGGACAAATTCACTTCTATTGTATTAAATTAAGTCAAAAGTTTAGTGTTTGGTCCCATATTCCTAGCACGCAATGACTACATCAAGCTTGTGACTCTACAAACTTGTTGAATGCACTTGCAGTTTGTTTAGGTTGTGTTTTATACTATGTTGTGCCCAATAGAAATGAATGGTAAATAATGTATTGTGTCATTTTGGAGTCACTTTTATTGTAAACCAGAATATAACATGTTTCTGAACATGTCTACATTAAAGTGGATGCTACCATGATTACGGATAATCATGAATGAATCGTGAATAATAATGAGTGAGAAGGTTACAGAGGCACAAAGATTATACCCCCCCAAAAATGCTAACCTCCCCTGTTATTGGTAATGGTGGGAGGTTAGGATGTTTTGGGGGCATGATATTTGTGTATCTGTAACTTTTTGTGGGATGTGGTTTCATCTTGACATTAGACTACTTTAGAGGTCTGAAAACATTGGACAAACTTTGATTAGAAAGTTTAATGTCCCTTGAATGGACACCATTACGACTAGTTCTATGTTTATAGAGGGCAGTCAACCCCTGGTTGTGGTGAGTGCATGTGATGTGTTCCCCAGAGTAGCATACTGAGTCATGTTGTGTTCTAGTAAGGGAGGGAGAATAAAGTGTCCTTACAGTATAAGACTGCAGTGCAGACACAAGGTCATGTAAGCCAACACCCCTCTGTTAACCCTCTGCCAGCCCTCGTGAGCCCCCATGATATCTCAGCTGGTGTCAGCCTGTTAAGCCCACCAGCAGTCACACACTTGCACACACACACACACACACACACACACTAACACACACACTTTACAGTAGGAAATCACATTGCTCCCCTAGACTACTAAAACTGAGAACTGTTTTATTGAGAACATTGGCCTCACTGTTGGACATAGACTATGTGAAAAGAACTCCTCACATCTTCACACTTCTCTTTTCAACCCTTCAACCTTAATCCTCCAATTCTGTCTCTGTCTTCTCTCTCTATCTTACTGGCTTTTGTCACCCAAGACAATAACAAAGTCATACATGTATCTGTATATACAGTCAGGTCCTAAATTATTGCCACGCTTGATAATATTGAGCAAAAGATACTATGGAAGAAATACCAGTACCAGGACATTTTAGCCAAAAACCTGGTTGCCTCTGCCATGAGGCTGAAACTTGGCTCCAAGTGAATCTTTCAGCAAGACAATAACCTCAAGCACACATCAAAATCCACAAAGAAATGATTAATTGACCACAAAATCAACATTTTGCGATGGCCATCTCAGTCTCCTGACTTGAACCCCATTGAAAACCTGTGGTTTGAATTGAAGAGTGCAGTCCAAGTGCAGACAAAGGATATCAAGGATCTGGAAAGATTCTGTATGGAGGAAGGGTCTAAGATCCCTCCCAATGTGTTCTCCAATCTCATAAAACATTTTAGGAAAAAGGCTCAGTGCCGTTATCCTTGCAAGGTGAGGTATTGAAAGGTATTAAAAACAGGGGTGGCAATAATTTTGACCCCTAGCTTTTAGCGATTAGTTTTTATTACTTTTTGTTTTTGCATACAATATAGCTCAGTATTTGTATGATTTATTTTATTGTATTTTTTTCTCATTTTTATCAAGGGTGCCAATATGGACCTGACTGTATATTCTGTGATATTTCAATCAAATATATTTGTATATACTGTAACATATATGGTGAATGGTTCCACATGTCCCAGTATATACTGTACAATGTCCCTCCTCCCTCATTTGACGTAATCCCTGATTTTGGATAGCGCTCCACCACACCGCCATCACTAATCCATATCATGTCAGATCTGTGCTTAAACTTCATTTCTCCTGTGGTCTTTTGAATAAACTCTTACTGTACAGTATTTCAAAATGCTTCGTAAACATGTGATGCGACTGAGTGAGTGTGTGTGTGCACAAAATTGTGTGTACGTGCGTGTGCATGCAATTGCGCGTGTATGCATGCTTCTGTGTGTGTGCAATTTAGTCCAGTGGCCGAAGGATATCATATGTCACAGAGATGGAGGTTCCTATTTTGGTCTCAGCATGTGTCCAGTCTCGCTGAGGGATGAGTGTAGAGTGTCAGATGTGGAACGTTGACCAGTGATGCAGCAGGGTCGTGGGCTTAGTGTAGGCTGAGTGAGTTAGACCTCAGTTAATCTTTGCTTGACATAGTCAACAAGGGTCAAACAGGCATCAGAGAGTCAAGGAGCCCCTATTATCTGTCAGCAGTTTATACCTTGGAGCAGGGGTATTCAACTCTTACCCTACTAGGTCCGGTGCCTGCTGGTTTTCTGTTCTACCTGATCATTAATTGCACCCACCTGGTGTCCCAGGTCTAAATCAGTCCCTGATTAGAGGGGAACAATGACAAAACGCAGTGGAACTGGCTTCGTGGTCTACAGTTGAATTTAAGGGACGTAGAGGCTTTCTCTGTCTGGACAAACATGTCTGCGTGTGTGTATGTGTGTGTGTGGGTTGGTTGGTTCTTGTATCCTTGTGGGGACCTAAAATCCCCAAAAGTCCCTACAAAGATAGTAAATCAAGGAAAGTTCTCCCTCGTGGGGACATCCCCATGAGGATAAAGGCTATTTTAGGCTTAGGGGTTAGGTTTAGGGTTACAATTAAGGTTATGGTTAGAATTAGGGTTAGGGTAAGGGGTTAGGTTTAAGTTTAGGTTTAGGTTTAGGTTTAGGGTTAGGGTTACGAGTTAAGGTTAGGGTTAGGGTTATGGTAAAATAGGATTTTGAATGGAAATTAATTTTAGGTCCCTACGAGGATAGAATAAAATGTTATGTGTGTGTGGGTGTCTGTCTGTCTGTCTGTCTGTCTGTCTTTCTTTCTTTCTTTCTTTCTTTCTTTCTTTCTTTCTTTCTTTCTTTCTTTCTTTCTTTCTTTCTTTCTTTCTTTCTTTCTTTCTTTCTTTCTTTCTCTCTCTCACTGTGCATCTTTCTGTCTGTATCTGTGTGTGTGCCCTCTCTCTCTCTCTCTCTCTCTCTCTCTCTCTCTCTCTCTCTCTCTCGTGCTCTCTCTCTCTCCATCCCTCTCTCTCTGGGTGGGTTCTGGTCTGGTCTGGTCACTCCCTACATGGCATTCATAACAGGATGAGTTTTCGATGGGGACATGGCCAGAGTCAACATGCACAGGAACAAGCTGTGGCTCAATCACCCTCCTTTTCCGCTTTCAGACTTTTTGGACCTGAAAAATGTCGCTAACAACAAGTTCCAGTCGTGTTGACATGTAGTTCAGGAGGACTAGAACGATGCGTGTCTAAATCTGGGTTTTGTGTCTTATTAAAGTGTTATTCTTGGTTTTGCCTCCTTTTGACCTTTCAATGAAGAGACTGCATGTAACAAGGGGGAAAACATATAACATCATTGCTCCCGCTTTGAGAATGCAATGTCATGGTTGCCTACAAGTGTATTGCATGAATCATGTAACATTATATATCTTGGAATGACTATGTATCAGCAGCTACAGAGGAGCTATATGCGTACTCAACCTGGGATAGTTCCTTATCCTCTTTATGATATTAGTATTTTGCATCATTATTTGGGATTATTATGTTATCTCCCAACAAATCAGGATCTGTGTTTTATGGTGTCAATTAGAGGAGGGGGTGCGTAGATGCTGTAAAAAGTAAAGTATGCTGTGTAGATGATGTAAAAAGTCACCTAACTTACCAATATGTCACTCAACCTTATCAAGTCAGCTCCTCTACTTCTTTCAAGTTATTAAGAATCTTCATCTCCAAAAAAATGTACACAAAAACATAGCAACAGGTATGACTCCCACCCCTCCTCCCTCACACTCTCTCTTTCTCTCGCTTTCTCTCTCTGACTCGCTTTCTTTCTTTCTTTCTTTCTTTCTTTCTTTCTTTCTTTCTTTCTTTCTTTCTTTCTTTCTTTCTTTCTTTCTTTCTTTCTTTCTTTCTTTCTTTCTTTCTCTCTTTCTCTCTTTCTTTTTTCTTTCTCTCTTTCTCTCTCTATCTGTCCCTCTCTTTCCTGTCTCTGTCCTGTCTCTGTCCATCTCCCTGGAGGAAAGACATTTCCATTTACAGATGTAGGATCTTAATTTGAGCCAGTTTGCTACAGCAGGAAAGTAATCCTGCAGCAACAGGAAATGTGAATGATTATGTGTATTATAATTCATGGACTTTTCTGTAGGGGTTGATACATTTTCAATTAGGGCAAATGAAGTCTGAAATGTTAAAGTGGATATTACTCACTTTAGAAGCCTTTTTAAACCTTGAATACACTACAAGTTAGCATTTCCTGCTGTGCAGGAAAATTCTCATCAACAAGTGATACAATTAAGATCCTACATCTGTATGAGGCAATTGGACGGGTTGGCACAATTCCACCAGTAAAGGCCTGGGGTAAACAACACAGGCGGGCAGGCAGAGGAGCGGAAAGAATCTCAGCGTCACCCCCCACCCCATACCATACTTCCATCAGGGCCCTGTTCTCTGTCAACCAATGTGTGTGTGTGTGTGTGTGTGTCCCTGGGGTGTGTTTTTCTGGTGTGTGTATATGTCAGTGACTTGTAGTCAGCGTAGGCAGCATAGACAGTGCATACCCTGTGATAATCCAAAAAAATTTACGCTGCTATGAAAAGCCAAATAAAACATTTTCTTACATACAAAAAATTCTTAATTTTTTGTTATCTAATGTTTTGTCTCAATGATTCTGGTAGTTTATATGCTCAAATGTTGTTGTTGTTGTTGCTAAAACTGCATCAAAACCTCAGGAAAGGCGGCAGGATATTCATGCCATCCTTTCCATCCATTCAAATCCATTCAAATTGTTGACGCGTGCGACCATTCCTGACTCCAATCAATGTTAATGGATATGGTCAGCATAGGCGTCGCTCCTTTGCCTAGCTTGAAGTAGCTTAGTTCGTTGCATTGAGACAATTTCATATTTTTTGGCGCATGGGGTAATTGCCTAAACATATTGTGTGGGAAACCTGGGGTAAACTCTGTACATTTGGGCGTGTCTACATAATTTGGCGCTCGCATCCCTTGAACTGAACGAAGGTGAAGCTAGCTAGCTAGCAAAAACAACCTGACAAATGGACACTATACTGCACCTCAAACAATTTTCCAAGTTGGAAAAATCTAACGCGCCATTTGCAGGGTTCGAAGAGGGGAATGTCAACTATAAAGAAAGTTAAGACTAGACAGAGGCAGCATACAGGAGCTCTACAAGAAGTTACTTTATTCATGACAGGTAACCACCATCTCACTCACTGCTAGCTGTCGGACAGGCGAACAGTGAGTACTGGATTGTCCACTTGTCTGAAATGTCATTACCAATTAATACTTTTTACCCTGACTTTTACACACCTTGGACATATACATTTGCTTTGTGGATGTAATGGAAATGGGGCTTCTCTCGCCACTAAAGGAGGATTCTGCTTTCTGACCAGTTGGATGCCCTAATGGATGCCTACATGTGTGCTGCGTGGGAGAACTGTGCTACCAGCTACTGTTTGTGTGTGTGTGTGTGTAACTTTTTGTGTCATTGTGAAAATGGAACCAAAGGAGGCCTTGGGGATGTGTCTCTCACACCACCATGGGCCTGCTGTGTGCATGCAGAATACAATAATAGCAGAGCCATGTCCGTGACTTCTACAATGCCGTCACCGAGAGGTTCACCCTGAAGGACAGATTCATGGACTTAATTTGCAAGTAAAGGTAGGCCTAAATTGATTTTCCTAGGCTACTGTTGAATGAACATGGGAATAGACAACATCCCTTTGATGCATTTGATATATCAAGCTAGAATTTCATTTTGATGAGACACTTTTGTGACGTTTTTAACAGCATTTTTCAGTCATTTTGATTGTTGATGTGGACATTTAATTTGAACCTTATTTATTATATACAGTATGTGTGTGTAATAACATTTTACATAATAATATTATTGGGTGTGTGTGTTTGTGCGCGCTGTACGTGGTGCATTGGAAGAATTGTTAAATCCATTGTGAATGGAGCTTGCTTTGCAAACTATTCGGATGAAATGTGTCCATATATTGGTCTTTTAGTGCCATATATTTGGTTGTAACTGTGGATGCTACATTGGTCTATGGCGGAGCTGAGTTGAGCAGTGTGTCATTTTGTTGGATGATATGAAATATGCCGCCATTAGAGACTATCACTTGTGTACCTTTGCTACATTGGTATTTACATTGGTTGGAAATTGTTTGTCAATTTTGGAGCTATCTGTTGTATGGTTAACTTGGGCTTCATCAAGGTTTATTTGTGAGTAAATCTGGCTTTGATAATAGCCAGTGCCTACCCAGCCATCGACCTCACCGCATGTCACTGATGTATATGTGTGTGGAGGGGGATAAAGCTGGTCAGGATGGGTGGAAATCGAGAATGATTATTTCTGACCTCATATCCTCTCCTGTGGCATTACAATCATCATCTCTCATAAACCAAGCATGTCCTGCTGACAGGGACACATTCTCTGACACTCCAGAGTGAAGTTTCCCATAGGTACAGATCTAAGATCAGCTTCCTCTCCCCCAATCTTAACCTTAACCGTTATTGCAGAAACTGACCTAAGATCAGCATCCAGGGGATACTTCACCCATAGCCATTCTCTGAGAGGTAGCTAGAGGCTATTGGGTTCCTACACTGTGATTGATGAGCTTGCCTGGCACAATGGAACCATTGGCACAATGGAACATTTGCAAACACGGCCCATCCGGCACTCCAGGCTGGCTAAATCAAATGCTCAAAGGATTTGAAAGATTTGAACCCAGGTCTGGTGGGTTCATAATGTTGGGCTATTAGTATGGGTAGAAACTCTATCATTGACCACATTTACATTTACATGCACACCAGTATCTTGTTATTATATCCCGTTTACAATAACACTAATAAGCTCCTATCCCGGTTTTGAGAAACCCGAATAAGATGCCTGGGATATTCAGATCTTAGACGGGATACTGTGGCATAGTATCACCTTTGAGGTTCAGATGGGAACAGTAGTAGTTGGAATAATAACTGCCCACTGGTCACAACTGCTTGAATCAACGCTGTATCAATGTAATTTCAACGTAATTTCAACCACAAGATTGTGTCATCATTGAAATGAATTCTCAACATAGCAAAACCTTGTATAAAATATGTTGAATTTGTACCTTTGAAACAATGTCAGATCTTCAACGTTATATCCACTATCAGAAGAAAATAAAAACAATAGGCTGGGCAGCACCTCCTAGAGTAGGGATCATCAACTAGATTCAGCGGTGGGACGATTTGTTCTTGAGCGGATGGTCGGGGAGTAAGAACATAATTAAGCAATAAGGCCCGAGGGGGTGTGGTATATGGCCAATATACCACGGCTAAGGGCTGTTCTTAGCCTTAGCCGTGGTATATTGGCCATATACCACAAACCCCTGAGGTGCCTTATTGCTATTATAAAGTGGTTACTAACGTAATTACTAATTCAATATAACTTTTGCAATACAGTAAATAGCCTATTAAATTGTTGACAAGTTAACAAAGATATGTTCAATTCACGTCTCCAACTAAACCAAAAATAAAAGTTAAAGAATAGGATTAAGTCAGCGGCTCAGATGAAACTATCCAAGCATTACATACAGTGCATTCAGAAAGTATTCAGACCCCTTGACTTTTTCCACATTTTTGTTATATTTACATAAGTATTCAGACCCTTTGCTGTGAGACTCGAAATTGAGCTCAGGTGCATCCTGTTTAGATTGAACATCCTTGAGATGTTTCTACGACTTGGTGTCCACCTGTGGTAAATTCAATTGATTGGACATGATTTGGAAAGGCACACACCTGTCTATATATGGTCCCACAGTTGACAGTGCATGTCAGAGCAAGAACCAAGCCATGAGGTTGAAGGAATTGTCCGTAGGGCTCCGAGACAGGATTGTGTCAAGGCACAGATCTGGGGAAGGGTACCAAACAATTTCTGCAGCATTGAAGGTCCCCAAGAACACAGTGGCCTCCATCATTCTTAAATGGAAGAAGTTTGGAACCACCAATACTCTTCCTAGAGCTGGCCGTCCAGCCAAACTGAGCAATCGGGGGAGAAGGGCCTTGGTCAGGGCAGTGACCAAGAACCCGATGATCACTCTGACTGAGCTCCAGAGTTCCTCTGTGGAGATGGGAGAACCTTGCAGAAGAACAACCATCTCTGAAGCACTCCTCCAATCAGGCCTTTATGGTAGAGTGGCAAGACGGAAGCCACTTCTCAGTAAAAGGCACATGACAGCCTGCTTGGAGTTTGCCGACAGGCATCTAAAGGACTCTCAGACCATGAGAAACAAGATTCTCTGGTCTGATGAAACCAAGATTGAACTCTTTGGCCTGAATGCCAAGTGTCACGTCTGGAGGAAACCTGGCACCATCCCTACGGTGAAGCATGGTGGTGTCAGCATCATGCTGTGGGGATGGGTCGGCAGGTAACTTAGTGGTTAAGAGCGTTGTGCCAGTAACCGAAAGGTCGCTGGTTCTAATCCCCGAGCCGACTAGGTGAAAAATCTGTCGATGTGCCCTTGAGCAAGGCACTTAACCCTAATTGCTCCTGTAAGTTGCTCTGGATAAGAGCGTCTGCTAAATGACAAAAAAAAAAGAGCAAAGTACAGAGAGATCCTTGATGAAAACCTGCTCCAGAGAGCTCAGGACCTCAGACTGGGGCGAAGGTTCACCTTCCAACAGAACAACGACCCTAAGCACACAGCCAAGACAACACAGGAGTGGCTTCGGGACAAGGCAATGAATGTCCTTGATTGGCCCAGCCAGAGCCCGGACATGAACCTGATCGAACATCTCTGGAGAGACCTGAAAATAGCGACGCTCCCCATCCAACCTGACAGAGCTTGAGAAGAATGGGAGAAACTCCCCAAATACAGGTGTGCCAAGCTTGTAGCATCATACCCAATAAGACTCGAGGCTGTAATCACTGCCAAAGGTGCTTCAACAAAGTACTGAGTAAAGGGTCTGAATACTTATGTAAATGTTTTTTTGTATACATTTGTAAAAGGAAATTCACAACCCATTTAACAAACATTTTCTAAAACAAAACAGGCTATGTAGACAGACTCCTGGATCTCCTCTTCAACGAGGTCCCCCTTGATCCAGCGTCATATGTGGGGAAGCTGTGCGAGCTGTCCATCCCAGGACCCCTGTCTGCCCAGTGTGAGAGGCCTGGAGGAGGCCATAGCTGGATTTGTCTCCCGTTTCAATCTTGGGGTTGACTGAAGCCTGCTTGATTGAAATGAGACTGCAACCAACTACAAATAAAATAAAATAAAATAAAATTGTATTTGTCACATACACGTGTTTAGCAGATGTTATAGCGGGTGTAGCGAAATGCTTGTGCTTCTAGCTCCGACAGTGCAGGAATATCTAACAATTTCACAACATATACCCAATATACACAAAACTAGTAAGGAATGGGATTTAAGAATATATACATATATGGACAAGCAATGACAGAGCGGCATGGACTAAGATACAAAAGAATATTATAGAATATAATGCAATATATACAAATGAGATGAGTAGTGCAAGATATGTAAACATTATTAAAGTGACTAGTGTTCCATTTCTTAAAGTGGCCAGTGATTTCAATAGGCAGCAGCAGCCTCTAATGTGCTAGTGATGGCTATTTAACAGTCTGATGGCCTTGAGATAGAAGCTGTTTTTCATTCTCTCGGTCCCAGCTTTGATGCACCTGTACTGACCTCGCCTTCTGGATGATAGCGGGGTGAACAGGCAGTGGCTCGGGTGGTTGATGTCCTTGATGATCTTTTTGGCCTTCCTGTGACATCAGGTGTTGTATGTGTCTTGGAGGGCGGGTAGTTTGCCCCCGGTAATGCGTTCGGCAGACCGCACCACCCTCTGGAGAGCCCTGCAGTTGTGGGCGGTGCAGTTGCCGTACCAGGTGGTGATACAGCCCGACAGGATGCTCTCAATTGTGCATCTGTAAAAGTTTGTGAGGGTTTTAGGTGCTAAGCCAAATTTCTTCAGCCTCCTGAGGTTGAAGAGGCTCTGTTGCGCCTTCTTCACCACACTGTCTGCGTGGGTGGACCATTTCAGTTTGTCGGTGATGTGTACGCCAAGGAACTTGAAGCTTTCCACCTTCTCCACTGCGGTCCCGTCGATGTGGATAGGGGGGTGCACCCTCTGCTGTTTCCTGAAGTCCACAATCATCTCCTTTGTTTTGTTGATGTTGAGTGAGAGGATATTTTCCTGGCACCACACTCCCAGAGCCCTCACCTCCTCCCTGTAGGTGGTCTCATCATTGTTGGTAGTCAAGCCTACTACTGTTGTGTCGTCTGCAAACTTGATGATTGAGTTGGAGGCGTGCTTGGCCATGCAGTCATGGGTGAACAGGGAGTATAGGAGGGGGCTGAGCACGCACCCTTGTGGGGCCCAAGTGTTGAGGATCAGCGAAGTGGAGATGTTGTTTCCTACCTTCACCACCTGGGGGCGGCCCGTCAGGAAGTCCAGGACCCAGTTGCACAGGGCGGGGTTCAGACCCAGGGCCTCGAGCTTAATGCTGAGCTATAGTCAATGAACAGCATTCTTACATAGGTATTCCTCTTGTCCAGATGGGATAGGGCAGTGTGCAGTGTGCAGTGTGATGGCGATTGCATGGATCTATTGGGGCGGTAAGCAAATTGAAGTGGGTCTAGGGTGACGGGTAAGGTAGAGGTGATATGATCCTTGAATAGTCCCTCAAAGCATGATGACAGAGGTGAGTGTCACAGGGCGATAGTCATTTAGTTCAGTTACAATCTCTGTAGTTGGTTGCATTTCCTAAAGCCTAAGTAATTCACTTTATATATATTTTCAAGCATTCGGACGGGAGATGAGTGTTACAAATTGTTCAAATCACTCTAGGGCGGCCTGGTGACTATATTAGGCTTATGGCTCTAATGATCTTTTATGTCAAATGATGTTTCACCATTATTTCTCACCTTTATTTCTCATGATTGTTCATGTTGATCAATATTTTGTTTGTAGCTCCGTTGGTAGAGCATGGCGCTTGCAACGCCAGGGTTGTGGGTTCGATTCCCACGGGGGGCCAGTATGAGAAAAACAAACATGTATGCACTCACTAACTGTAAGTCGCTCTGGATAAGAGCATCTGCTAAATGACTAACATGTAAAAAATGTAAAAATAAATGTCTGATCAGTACATACAATTCGGAACATATTGTATGCTGTTTCCATGTACATTCCCTTATGTCTAAGCTTCTAAGGTAACTCAGGCTTGACAAATTCTTGTGAAGAAGTGTATCAGTGAAGTGTATTAGTTACAAAATAATAGAAATGTAATTGTGTATTGCTGCTGTTTGTCTGTTATGGGTGATGTTTTGGTCATTCAAATGCTATTTTTACTTGAAAATACGATGACTGTGCATGACCTTTAGGTCATCGAAATTTAGAGCTATTGGACATTTTACATATTGTCCATTTACTGATGGTCCCTAACTTGCCCAATAGGGATATCCAAAGTGAAACAAATTTACCACGGGCATTACGATCGGGTTGCGTACAGCTACACTCCAAATTGAAGATTACGGGTGTGCTGCCAGCTGTGGGCATGTGGGCAGGATTTAAATAAACCAATCTTCATTTACATTGTGACATACTCAGGTACAAAACTCAGTTTTGGATGAGACTGACTTAATGACTAAAATTATCCTATTTACACTTTGTAGTCAATTTTGACAGTATAATAAATGTTTCTGACTCATATCGATGGCACATAGGCTGTTTTCTAAATGAGTAGTTGTTTTTTAGGGGCAGTTGCTCTTATAATATATGATATGAGCTATTATCCAGAATACTGTACGCATGTAAACATGGTCACTGGTCCAAAGACAGTGAACAACCTGTGAATGACTTCTATGAAATCTTATCAGAAACTCTGTGGAGTGTTTCCAAAATGGGGCTTTGAAAACCACTGGAGGATTGTGACCACTTCCTATTGATTATGGCTGGGTTTTAGAAATTGCCTTGTTCATCTGGAGGGTCGCAAGAAATGTGTTGAGGGCTGCATAATTACTTTTTTGGATAGGTCACAGCACGCAAAGTCTTGCAATGCACTGTTCTAGGGTGTTCCAAAGCATTGATATGGGCTAAAGAGATTATGGTTTGGTACAGCCTCAAGATGGCTGCCCATATTATTGGTATAGGTCCAGATGTAAATCCTGGACAGATTCCCCAAATCGACAGTCACATGTCAGTCACAGCAGCCGCTGTGCACTAGTACATCGCTCCATTTTAATAGTCTATAAAGTAAGTGTATGATTGCATCCCAAATGGCCCACTTTTCCCTTTTTTAACAATTATTTATTAGTTTTTCTTGCATATCCTAGACAATTACATTTATAGATATAAATATGTACAGTTCAGTAGGGGGAAAACAAACAAAATGTCAAAACACAAAAACAAAAACAACACCATACAACTGAAAAAGGACAAAACAAAATAGATTAAAGACAAATAGTTATCAGTTTTTCCAAATTAAAACGATCTATTCAAATGTCATTATCAACGGCTACCAACCCATAGCCACATAGGAAAACTGAGAAAAAAACAGAGCAGGGCAAAGCTGTCTCACATTGTTGTTAAATTAGATCTTGCAAGTGAGAGATAGCATGTGACCAATTGATCAGAGTTTCCGGCTTAGCCCTACGCAGTCTGACAGTGGATCTTTCCAGCTGCACATTGTCCAAGTACATAGGCAACCAACATCTGCAAAGGGCAATACACGGTTCAAACCAACTCCTTAGAATAGTTTTTTTGCCTGCTGTTGATGCAGCCATAACAATCCGCCTCTCTTGATTAGATAACGAAATGCTAGGGCTACAACCCAGCAGGAGGAGGGATGAGCAAGCAGGTAGGTTCCTGCCAAGAATACCATTTAAAACACAAACAACATGAACCCAAAGAGACTTTACCGGTACACAACTCCAAAACATGTGCATGCAGTATAATTGCCCACCTCAGATTGGGTGCATTTATTACAAAAATCCCTATCCACAAACTTTGTTTTGAACCTTTGCTCTGGGGTTAAATAAAACCTTTGAGCAAATTTGAAATGAATGAGTTGATGGGCAAGGCTTTTAGAAGAGGCAAGAATATTGCCCCATATCGTGGTTCAAACCCTGCACTTTGTAGGTCCTTCTCCCAGATCGATAACAGGTAGATGTTTTATATTATGAGTCATTAGCCTATCACATAGTGAAGACACCATTCCGGCTTTCCCTGGACATTAAAGTTTGGTTTAGTATCCCATGGTACACCGTAAGTTTTCAACGCTGTACGCAGTCTGAGATTTAAAAACCCCCCAGGAAGAACCAGGGAGAGAATATGACTCTTTCAGATCTTGAAAGGAACGAAGCCCTTGCAGGTTGAAGATATCCTTCAAAACATGAATTCCTTGTTTAGACCAAGGAGGGAATGTAAAGGGCACAGAGGCAGATCAAATAAAATTGTTATTCCAAATAGGAGATAACTCATGAAAATTGCAAGTTGGGCCCAGATAATTATTGATTTGGTACCAAACAATAGATCCCATAAAGATGAGGCAGTTTTTTGCTTTATCCCAGAAGAAGGAAGGCCCTGAATTCTAATTTGGTGAGACTTGGCCTCCTCTATTTTCTGCCAAGGCACATCAGATGAAGAGTCAAGCCAAATACTTAGTGACCTCAGGTGAAATGCCCAATAATAGAGTTTAAAGTTGGGTAAAGAGAGCCCTCCAAACTTTGTTGGACTTTGTAAGGTGGAGAGACTAAATCTAGGACGTTTCCCATTCCAAATAATATTTCTCACCAAGATATCTATGTCCCTAAAAAACTAGGCTGGGGGTGGAAGAGGAAGCATTGAAAACAGGAAATGAATACGGGGGAGGACATTCATTTTAATAACCGGAACTCTCCCATAAAGAGTAACATGAAGTGGAGACCATCTACTTACATATTTTTTTATTTGTTTTATGTTGCTACGAAATTCTCATTAATCATGAGTTGCAAATTAGATCAAATTTGAATGCTCAGGTATGTAAATCCCTTATTTTCTAAAGTGATAGGTAAAGAGGGTAAAGTAACTTGTTTAGCTGTGGGGTTTAGAGGTATTAAGATAGACTTGGACCAGTTAATATTGTAGCCAGAGAAAGAGCCGAATTCTTTAAAGAGGTCAAGCACGTGTGGTATAGAATTAGAGATATCGTACAAATACAGTAAGATGTCATCAGCATACAGGGAGATATGGTGGACTGTTTCTTTGATTTTAATAGGTAAAATATTTATATTTTAATGGCCTGGGCTAGCGGTTCTAATGACAGGTCAAATAGGCCGGGACTCAGAGAACAACCCTGTCTTGTAGATCTTTGTAGGACAAACTCTGTGGCAGAGGGATGGTCAGTCTGAACACGGGCAGTGGGACCTGTATATAGGGTGTGGACCATACTAATACATTATGATAAGTTACAAAGAAGCATGCACCCAATAAGCATGCACCCATTAAGAAAATGACTGTAAAAACTGTGAAATCCCTGTGGATTGATGAGGAATTGCAAAATTGTATGGTTGAGAGGGATGAGGCAAAAGGAATGGCAAATAAGTCTGGCTGCACAACCGAATGGCAAACATACTGTAAATTGAGAAATCATGTGACTAAACTGAATAAAATAATAAGAAACTGCACTATGAAACAAAGATAATTTACATAGGAATGATAGTAAAAAGCTTTGGAGCACCTTCAATTACATTTTGGGAAAAAGGGCAAAATTAGATTTTAAAAACAGATAAAAGTACACCTTATGTAACAGCGGGGCCTGTGAAGCAACACAAACATAGGCACAGACACATGCGTACATACACATGATAACATACGCACTATACACACACGTACACATGGATTTTGTGTTGTAGATATGTGGTAGTGGAGTAGGGGCCTGAGGGCACACACTTAGTGTGTTGTGAAATAACTGCCTTAATTTTGCCAGACCCCAGGAAGAGTAGCTGCTGCTTGGCAACAGCTAATGGGGATCCATAATAAAAACAAAATACAATTCAATGACCCGAAGGCGAAACATTCCAAAACAGCCCATAAATACTCCCATTCCACACGGTCAAACGCCTTCTCTGCATTTAATGAGTAGACAGCGCAAGCCTGTTGTTGAGAGGCGTTGGAGTCTATAATATGAAATATGCGGTGTATGTTGTTTCAGGCTAACTGACCCTTTATGAATCCTGATTGTTCAGGATTAACCAAGGTCTTTTTGACAAGACCTTCGCAAGAGTTTAAAATTGCAGTTCAAAATTGATAAGGGCCTGTAGCTTGAATATTCAAGAGAATCCTTGCCACCTTTCAAAAGCAAGGATATACAGTGGGGGGAAAAAAGTATTTAGTCAGCCACCAATTGTGCAAGTTCTTCCACTTAAAAAGATGAGAGAGGCCTGTAATTTTCATCATAGGTACACGTCAACAGAAAATCACATTGTAGGATTTTTAATGAATTTATTTGCAAATTATGGTGGAAAATAAGTATTTGGTCAATAACAAAAGTTTCTCAATACTTTGTTATATACCCTTTGTTGGCAATGACACAGGTCAAACGTTTTCTGTAAGTCTTCACAAGGTTTTCACACACTGTTGCTGGTATTTTGGCCCATTCCTCCATGCAGATCTCCTCTAGAGCAGTGATGTTTTGGGGCTGTCGCTGAGCAACACAGACTTTCAACTCCCTCCAAAGATTTTCTATGGGGTTGAGATCTGGAGACTGGCTAGGCCACTCCAGGACCTTGAAATGCTTCTTACGAAGCCACTCTTTCATTGCCCGGGCGGTGTGTTTGGGATCATTGTCATGCTGAAAGACCCAGCCACGTTTCATCTTCAATGCCCTTGCTGATGGAAGGAGGTTTTCACTCAAAATCTCACAATACATGGCCCCATTCATTCTTTCCTTTACACGGATCAGTCGTCCTGGTCCCTTTGCAGAAAAACAGCCCCAAAGCATGATGTTTCCACCCCAATGCTTCACAGTAGGTATGGTGTTCTTTGGATGCAACTCAGCATTCTTTGTCCTCCAAACACGACGAGTTGAGTTTTTACCAAAAGTTATATTTTGGTTTCATCTGACCATATGACATTCTCCCAATCCTCTTCTGGATCATCCAAATGCACTCTAGCAAACTTCAGATGGGCCTGGACATGTACTGGCTTAAGCAGGGGGACACGTCTGGCACTGCAGGATTTGAGTCCCTGGCGGCGTAGTGTGTTACTGATGGTAGGCTTTGTTACTTTGGTCCCAGCTCTCTGCAGGTCATTCACTAGGTCCCCCCGAGTGGTTCTGGGATTTTTGCTCACCGTTCTTGTGATCATTTTGACCCCACGGGGTGAGATCTTGCGTGGAGCCCCAGATCAAGGGAGATTATCAGTGGTCTTGTATGTCTTCCATTTCCTAATAATTGCTCCCACAGTTGATTTCTTCAAACCAAGCTGCTTACCTATTGCAGATTCAGTCTTCCCAGCCTGGTGCTATGATTCATTTGGGAGGGAAGGGTACAAAGTTCACCGTTATTGTTCATAACGACAGAAACAGATGACAAATGTTCAGTTTGCTTCAATTTTATTGCCAAGTGCCTACTCGGTCTATCCGCATTCTCATAGACATTCTGTCTCGCTTTCAAATGAATAAATTCAGCCCTAGAACTAGTCACCATCGTATGCTCAATTTTAAATGCGGTGAGTTCTCTCTGCCCATCTTCAGTATAGTTAGACTTTTGCATCAACTCTAGATGGGCTATTTCTCGCTCTAATTAAGAAATCTGAAGGTTGCGTTTTTTATTCTGATGTGAAAAGGAAGCACATATTCCTCTAATGCAACACTTTGTTACTTCACATAATGTATGTGGGTCTACCCATGGTTGTGCATTAACCTGTAAGAAATCCTTAATCCTTAATGCCTGCAAAAATTCCTTAACCTGCAAAAGAAAAACATTAAAACGCCATCATCTCAAAATAAATAATAATCAGTAATGGAGAATGGTCAGAGAACAGCATAGGTAAAATATCTGCATGGGATATACATTTCAGAAAAACAGGGGAGGTTAAAAAAAAATCTATTTGTGAAAAAGATTTATGACCAAGAGAAAATAATGTGTAGTCTCTAATACTAAGATTTCTTAGGCGCCAGGTATCCACAATGTTCGAGTCATCTACAAAGCTCTTAATATAATTTGAAGATGCCCTGCATGCTAAGATATTAGCACTGGTAGTATCAATAGTAGGATCTAGAGTCAAATAAAAATCTCCCCCAAGAATGGTCACGGAATCTGGGAAGTCTAACAATTTAAGCTTCAGGTTGTCATGGATCCCCCCGGTACTGCTGCTCGTTCCGTTCACCAGCTCCGGAGGTCTTCGTCATCGGTCTTCTAGGCGTCACTGACCTGGATCACTATCACCAACCCCGGACTGTCTTGTCTCATTACGCACACCTGGATCCCATTTCCCCTTATTAGCATGTGTATATATGTGCCCTCTGTTCCCCATTGTCCTTGTCGATTATTGTCCCATGTCCATTGGTCTCGTGAGTACTGTGTATTGTGTTCTTGTTATTACGGGTCTCATCCTGTGTATTGTTTAGAGGTTTACACCTCGCTCTTATGTTTGTGTTACATCCCTGTGTTATATATACAGTATATGTGTTTGTTTTGGGCTTCGTCCCTGTCTTTTTTCATGACGTACCTTGTGTTGGGTGGAGTTATAAAAAACCCTAATACGTATTCCTGCGCCTGTCTTCTAATCATTATACAATGTGACACAGGTCTTAAAAAAACGATTTATCAAAAGCATTTGGTGCATAAATGGAAACATAATTTAGTTATTAATTGATACAGAGGCATAACAATAGTGTCCTTCAGTGTCTCCCCCAGAGACCCCCACCTTCATATTAAGTTTCCTCTTAATTACAATCATAACACCCTAAGTTTTGCATGGGGCAAAAGAGTAGGCTATTGTCTTATCAAATTTGTTCTAACATCTATTGATATCAGTGGCTTTCAAATGGGTCTCCTGTAGGAAGGCAAAATCTATATTTTTACGTCGTAAATACTCTAAACACCTAATTCTCTTGATAGGGCAGTTCAAGCCTCGAACATTTAAAGTTAAGAGGTTAAGACTACCCATGAGTTGGCCTGAGATGTAAATATATCGAAGAGCCTGATATTTGAAAACACTTTGCACAGAGTTGAGATAGGAATATTGTTCAGACAAACACATAAAATAAAAACATAACATAAAACCCCAAATTGATCGTGCAGTCTAAAATTGTGAATGCACACATATTCTATAGTGTTTAAAGTAAAATAAACATAACCAACAGAAGAAACAAAATAGAAAAGGCCAGTATGCCGAGGGACAAAAAGGTTTACCCCCGAGAGGCGCCGTCCGGTAGACCTGAGTTGGGAGTCCCTTGGATGCTATCACAATATGGGGACGCCAACCAAACCTTATATTTAAATAAATAAAAAGCTTCTAGTGTTCTTCTATATCAGATAAACATAAATCCACTGCAGAGAGAAAATGCTACATTCAAAGTATAAACGTGCACTAATGCATTACTTTTGACCAGAGCCCTATGGGCCCCAGTGCATTCGGAAAGTATTCAGACCCCTTGACTTTTTCCACATTTTGTTACGTTACACCCTTATTCTAAAATTGATTACAATTGATACACACAATACCCCATAATGACAAAGCAAAAACTGGTTTTTAGACATTTTTGCAAATGTATTACAAATATAAAACTGAAATATGACATTTACATAAGTATTCAGACCCTTTACTCAGTACTTTGTTGAAGCACCTTTGGCAGCGAATACAGCCTCGAGTCTTCTTGGGTATGACGCTACAAGCTTGGCACACCTGTATTTGGGGAGTTTCTCCCATTCTTCTCTGCAGATCCTCTCAAGCTCTGAGGTTGGATGGGAGCGTCGCTGCACAGCTATTTCCAGGTCTCTCCAGAGATGTTCGATCGGGTTCAAGTCCGGGCTCTGGCTGGGCCACTCAAGGACATTCAGAGACTTGTCCCAAAGCCACTCCTGCTTTGCCTTGGCTGTGTGCTTAGGGTCATTGTTCTTTTGGAAGGTGAACCTTCGCCCCAGTCTGAGGTCCTGAGTGCTCTGGAGTAGGTTTTCATCAAGGATCTCTCTGTACTTTGCGCTGTACATCTTTGCCTCGATCCTGATTAGTCTCCCAGCTCTAGGAAGAGTCTGGGTGATTCCAAACTTCTTCCATTTAAGAATGATGGAGGCCACTGTGTTCTTGGGGACCTTCAATGCTTGTGGATCTGTGCCTCGACACAATCCTGTCTCGGAGCCCGACGGACAATTCCTTCGACCTCATGGCTTGGTTTTTGCTCTGACATGCGTTGTCAACTGTGGGACCTTATATAGACAAGTCTGTTCCTTTCCAAATCATGTCCAATCAATTGAATTTACCACAGGTGGACTCCAATCAAGTTGTAGAAATATCTCAAGGATGATCAATGGATACAATTTTGAGTCATTGCAAACAGTCTGAATACATATGTAAATAAGGTATCTGTTTTTAATTTTTAATACATTTTCTAAAAACCTGTTTTCACTTTGTCATTCAAATCAAATCAAATCAAATTGTATTTGTCACATGCACCGAATTCAACAGGTGAAACGCTTACTTACAAGCCCTTAACCAACAATGCAGTTCAACAAATAGAGTTAAGAAAATACTCAAAAAATGTTACACAATAAAATAACAATAATGAGGCTATATACAGGGGGTACCGGTACCGAGTCAATGTGTCAAGGTAATTTGTACACCGCCTAGTATAGAGGTCCTGGATGGCAGGAAGCTTGGCCCCAGTGATATACTGGGCTGTACGCACTACCCTCTGTAGCGCCTTACGGTTGGATGCCGAGCAGTTGCCATACCAGGTGGTGATGCAACCGGTCAGGATCCTCTCGATGGTGCAGCTGTAGAATTTTTTGAGGATCTGGGGACCCATGCCAAATCTTTTCAGTCTCCTGAGGGGGAAAAGGTGTTGTCATGCCCTCTTCACTACTGTTTTTGTGTGTTTGGACCATGATAGTTTGTTGGTGATGTGGACACCAAGGAACTTGCAACTCTTGACCCGCTCCACTACAGCCCCGTCGATGTTAATGGGGGCCTGTTCGGCCCTCCTTTTCCTGTAGTCCACGATCAGCTCCTTTGTCTTGCTCACATTGAGTTAGAGGTTTTTGTCCTGGCATCACATTGCCATGTCTCTGACCTCCTCCCTATAGGCTGCCTCATCGTTGTCGGTGATCATGCCTACCACTGTTGTGTCGTCAGCAAACTTAATGATGGTGTTTGAGTCGTGCTTGGCCACGCAGTGGTGGTGGAACAGGGAGTACAGGAGGGGACTAAGCACGCACCCCCGAGGAGCCCCAGTGTTGAGGATCAGCGTGGCAGATGTGTTGTAGCCTACCTTTACCACCTGGGATGGCCCGTCAGGAAGTCCAAGATCCAGTTGCAGAGGGAGGTGTTAAGTCCCAGGGTCCTTAGCTTAGTGAGGAGCTTTGTGGGCACTATGGTGTTGAATGCTGAGCTGTAGTCAATGAACAGCATTCTCACATTGGTGTTCCTTTTGTCCAGGTGGGAAAGGGCAGTGTGGAGTGCGATTGAGATTGTGTCATCTGTGGATCTGTTGGGGCGGTATGCAAATTGGAGTGGGTCTAGGGTTTCCGGGATGATGGTGTGAAGACACTTGCCAGCTGGTCCGCGCATGCTCTGAGGACACGTCCTGGTAATCCGTCTGGCTCCACGGCCTTGTGAATGTTGACCTGTTTAAAGGTCTTGCTCACATCGGCTACGGAGAGCGTGATCACACAGTCGTTTGAACAGCTGGTGCTCTCATGCATGCTTCAGTGTTGCTTGCCTTGAAGCGAGCATAAAAGGCATTTAGCTCCATGGTAGGCTCGCTTCACTGGGCAGCTCGCGGCTGGGTTTCCCTTTGTAGTCCACAATAGTTTCTAAGCCCTGCCACATCCGACGAGCGTCAGAGCCGGTGTAGTACGATTCAATCTTAGTCCTTTATGGGGTATAGTGTGTAGATTGCTGTAATCAATTTTAGAATAAGGCTGTAACGTAACAAAATGTGGAAAAACTCAAGGGGTCTGAATACTTTCCGAAGGCACTGTATAGGGAATAGGGTGCCATTTGGGACCCAGTCAAGGAAGCCAGAAGCCACAGTCAAGGAAGCCACAGGACTCTGCAGGATTCTGTTGTTTCCACAACAAGCCTGAAAGGCTGAGTCGGTCTGGAAGCTTCTCTCTCTCTCTCTCTCTCTCTCTCTCTCTCTCTCCCCCCACTAAAACAATGTTGCCTTGGTCTTGCACGCATTCCTCCCCACACAAGAAGGCGTGGGAGAAAAAAAAGAAAAACGAATGGGCTGAAAAACTTTTATTTAAAAGGTATTAATCGTGGTGGCTATTCTTAGACTATTTCAGACCACCAGTGTCTTAAAGGGGAAGTGGGTGCTTGTTACCGTCATAAGTGCAGCAGGAATTGAACCCACAATTCTGTCATTGCATGCCCCATGCTCTACCAACTGAGTCACAGACATACACATGCATGTGCTGGCTTTCTCTATGTTGTATTTCATGGGAGGCTGGTTGACCCATGACACTTAGAAGTGTTTGTATGAAAGGTAAAAGGAAACGGACGGCTCTTGCCAGCATGCCCGAATGCCTTCTTGTTAACAGTGTGTGTCAGGCTTGCTTTTGGAGGACGTGAATGTATAAAACATTTTCACCATACAAAACATCATCAATAAAAAATGCCGGCCCTGGTTAGCATGAACTTTTATTCAAACACCCTCTCTCGTCCAATAACAACTCTCTATCATCCAATCACAGCGGAGCCCCTGGTGAGGCAGGTGAAGAAGACGCGCATCAAGAGGGATGACTTCCACATCTTGAAGGTGATTGGTCGAGGGACCTTCAGTGAGGTGAGAGGACACCGCCGAAGGTCAAGGTGCACATTGGACAATTGAATCTTGTCTCCGTGGTGACATGTTTGTGTTGCTGTATTTATAGGTGGCTGTGGCGAGGATGCGTAGCACACAGCAAGTGTACGCCCTGAAGGTTATGAATAAGTGGGACATGCTGAAGCGAGGAGAGGTAAATATAAACACACATACACACAGGAACTTTTTAGTATACTGCATTCTCCCTATTCACATAACGGATACATTTTGTGTTAGCACGGACTTCCTTCCTTTGTGGCTTCTCGCTTCTAGTGTAAAACATAATGTGACGTCATCCCTTCTACCTGTGTTGCGTTTCTGTGTGTCTGTATGTGTGTCCTGTAGACAGCTTGTTACCAGGAGGAGAGAGAGGTTCTGCTGAAGGGTGATCGACGCTGGATCACTGAGCTGCACTATGCCTTCCAGGATGACAATTACCTGGTGGGTATCAGTAACAAACTCTCAGTACCAGGGTCACTTCGACCTTCAAGTCTGACACTGCAGTCTACCTTGTGTGTTTCAGTGGCAGATTCTTGTCTGTTCTGTTCATCAGTGTCACTTTAGGGATAACCCCTGTCTAGTTTGACTGAAGCGTAAATGTGTAAATGTAGCTTCCCTCAGTTTCTTTCCCTTAAAATACACCAAGGAAAAATGAATGAATTTCTCTTTCACTCTCTTTACTTTCCACCATCACTGGCACTATCGCTCCCCTTTCACACTCTCTCTCTCTCTCTCTCTCTCTCTCTCTCTCTCTCTCTCTCTCTCTCTCTCAGTACCTTGTGATGGACTACTATGTGGGTGGTGACCTGTTGACCCTGCTCAGTAAGTTTGGCGACCGTATCCCTGAGGACATGGCGCAGTTCTACCTGGCTGAGATGGTCATGGCCATCGACTCCATCCACAGGATGGGCTATGTGCACAGGTTAGTTAGTCAGAGACACCCGGAAAGACGACAACATCCAGCAAACCATTTGTGGTGTTCCTAGAATGCCCCCCTAAAGTTCTGAAAACAATGCCCCCCTAAAGTTTTTCTGTTTCTAGAAGGAATGTTCTCAGAACACTCAGACTATTTACATAAGAAGGAATTCCCCTTGACCACGCCCACAAATTGGGGAAAACAATCATTATTTCGCAATGCTCCCACGTAGGGAAACTGAGCCTGCGAGAAGAGCCCTGTGGCTTCAGGGTATTCAGTGTGTAAGAGTCGGAAATTGTGGGGACCCGGTGTTCAAGTAGGCTAGACGTAGCTATGTGTGTGGAAAACATTTCATGACAGGTAAGACAATTAACTTGTGTAATATAGTCTGTTTGTAACTCCACTCACTACTTGAAGCATTATAGTCAGTTTTTTTTGTGTTGTTGGTCTTGGCTAGCTTAATGATGTTCTGGTTGGTAGCTAGCTGTACTTTTCTTAAATGTAGGTTTGTAATTGATTTAAAAAGCAGACAACAAGAAAATTGTGTTTGAAAAAGGTTACGTTTTTCTTTGTGAGCCAATGGGGTAACCAAGGTAACCACAGGTTGTTTTCCCCACAGGTGGGCGGGGCCGTACGTCTATTTAATACCGACTGGGACTATTGTTCCTTACTTTGGAACACCTACAAGGGAAGTTCCGAGAACATTGTTGACTCTAGAATGGATGAATATATAAGCATACAATAACTTGCATTTGTTTTTTACTGTGGACCGTCTACTGCATCTGATGGTTTAATTTTGTTCCATGCACCGCAAATGAGTGCAGGGTTCCAAGAACCATGGCAACATTAGCTATGAAATCCCATATAGATGGCCTGGGAACGGGAAGACCGTTGAAAGCACATAGACAGATTGGCATCCTTCACTCTCCCTTCTGCAGGGACATCAAACCTGACAACATCCTGCTGACGGCAGATGGCCACGTCAGGCTGGGGGACTTTGGTTCCTGTCAGAGGGTCCAGGAGGATGGCATGGTGAGAGGCCCCAAAGGGCCACAAAACACTCACAATTCACTCCACTGTTAACAATATTGCCGTGCAAAAGTTACGGACTGGGTATAGAACCTGGGTCTATTGTCACAACCCACTGGGCACACCACGTCATTTCAACATGGATAATTGGGCATTTCGTTGAGACGTTGATCAATGAGATTACAACCTATATTCACCCACTCAAAAAGACAACTAAAAGCTTGTTGAATTTCCAATGTTTTATCACTATGCTTTCAACCATCTAAAAGCACAACCAAATTCCAATGGAAAAACAATGTCTAATTTTTGGTTTAGTTGTCACCCAAATGTCTATCACTGCGCTTTCAACCATTTCAAAGCACAGCAATGTTCAAATGGGAATACAATGTCAAATTGTTTATTTATTCAACAGATTGTGTTATCACTGTGCTTCATCTACTAGCAGAACCAAAATGACCTGGATTGCAGTTGAGATTACGTTAAAAGTACACGATCAATGCCAGCCATCAATGCCGTTTGAGATTCCATGCATTACAAAAGTAATATTGAATTGTGTTTGGTTGACAATGCAACCAAATATTAACATTTAAAGGAAATGTATCTAGTGCTTGGATAATTCCATCTGAGCCAACGGCTTAATCCCATTCTTTAATTTACATTTTTGGTTGAGTTGGAGATGTGACATTTTGTCGAGCAAAACTTTTTGTGGAAGGTACTACACTGCGTACAGACCCCAGGCACTCAACGTTGTCAACATAAAGTACATCGAGTTTCCTTGTAGGCCTATTTGTTGGGCAAACTGTGAAGCCAGTTGTTGCCCATTGCCTGTTTATATTTATGAGAATGTGAAACAATGTTGTGTCTGTTTGCTGCTTTTCATTAAATCATGTCGCTGTTCTTTAGTCTATTCTTCATATGGGCAGAATATTAAGCCTATATTTTGTAGCACAGGATAACGAATTTATGAAAATAAACAATTCACGTGAAAATATTTGGATCTGGTAAAAGGCCGACATTTGGTCATTTCAACTGAAAAAAGACTCTTTGTCACATGACAATAGAATTGGAAACATTGTGATTTTAGAGACACAAAGTAACGATAGCCTCTATGATTAAGAGGCTATCTGTTACTGGGCTCTCACCATCATCATTTTCATTATTTACATCATTCAAATTTACCAAATCATTTTGTTTACTAGGCTACTCATTTGTTGTCATTAAATGTCCTGAATAATAGAAAGTAAAAAACTATTGGGTGTTCGCGCAATAGCCTAGGCTATCCTACACAATTACGCACAGTACCTCGGTGTCCAATCCGATGCACAGAAACATATGAAACCATTAACTCATTGCCTTTATGCTTTCTCTGTTAAATCTTCTAGACCCTGCTGTAAATCAAGCAGAAAATAGCAGATAATCAACATAAATGTATGGGTATTGGATTGGATCCAACATGGATCACAACTTCACTGGCGCCACAAATGAGACATCAACATATTCTGGCCAGCGTTTTCCCACACTGGCTGTTTTTGTATCCCTTGCTATAGCACAACAGTTGTTTGTCACTTTACTGGATCAGCTGATGATGGTCGACAATATCACTAGGCCTAACTAAACAGCTGGATACCAAACATGCATCCAACAAGTAGGTCTATTAGCCTACACATAGCCTATTGAAGAACCATGCAAGTTAGGTGACTCTTTCGGTAAGAAGCATTCGATTTTGCAATTGCACACATCATTTTGAATTTGTGTGCCCATAAAAACTGTTTTAATGGCGTAGCTTAAAACATCAAGAAGAACATTTGATAAAGCTGTGCTGCCGTTAATAGTGCACCATCTCATGGACGCAGCAAGACTTTCGTCCCACGTTTTTTAATTAATTAATTAATGTATTAGTAGGCTTATGGATTACATTTTCAAGTTATTCGCCCAACCCTGTTTTATTTATTCTGTATAAAAGGAATGCAACAAATGCAGCATGTTTTTATTTATTTATTTTAAACAATATTCTGCCCATATGAATGAATTTATGTACAATATTCTGCCCATATGAACAAATGTATATACAATATTCTGCCCATATGAACAAATGTATTTTAGGGCATAAGTGAACCTATATATGAGAGCCTTCAGACAGGTTTAAATGAGTTTACCCACTAATGTATTAGTAGGCTTATGGATTACATTTTCAAGTTATTCGCCCAACCCTGTTTTATTTATTCTGTCTAAAAGGAAGGCAACGAATGCAGCACTTTTTTTTTTATTTAGACCCTGTTCTATACAATATTCTGCCATATGAACCAATTTACCACCAGCCAGCCGTCGTTGCCCAGCCAATCGCGTACACGTATTATACCCCAGCAAATCGCGCACACAGACGAAAGAGTCACCGACAAAGGAGTTCGCTTCTGCTGCAGCCTTCTCTGTAAAATATAACGCGGTGCTTCGGAATCCAACATATCATTTATTTACTTGTCGACAAGTTAAAGGGGATCATCACCCGCTGATTTGGCCTTGTTTTTTGGCTTGCTCCTCATGAAATGCAGGCGTCCATGACAGAAGCCAAATGTGAGTTGACTTGGGGGTGTGGTTTGATGTGGGTGTTTCTTGGGTGTGTCCTTGCCACACACCCATCTGTCAGAACCTTGCCCCCAGCTGTTTCCCACTCAATCACAACAAACTAACCTACAGGCAGATGTATGTTGAGCCGGAGGAGCCTTTGAATAGGTCAGTAGCCTACAGAGTAATATGAGAAGAATGCAATTGCTGAATTTATGTAGATATTCTAAACTAAGTGTTTTGATGACTTTCAAATGGAGTAACAGGTCAATGTAGAATAAACAACCCTTTACATAATACCATAGAAGCAGTGTTCTGCTAGTTTAACGATGTCCACCTTTCACCTTTCATTGTCATTCCCAGCCAATACAGATACTGTGCCTATCGGCATTTTGTCTGGTGGTAATGGGGCTACCTTGGCAAACATGTCAGAGTGGTCATACCTTCCTGTTTGGTGTCCCGTATACAACAGGAGTTCCCTGATCCTGGTGCAGAATACACAGGGTTTCTCCCTCTCCATATTGACTGATACCATTTAATTCAATAAAAAAGACAATACAATTAATAGTTATGTCTAGTAACATTTTAATGCTTTGTGCCAGGTCTCTCTCTCCATTTAGAGACATCAGTATCAAGCCTGTCTGTCAGCCTGGACTTCATCACATCATCTTGCAAGTCTCCATTTGTTGGCTCCATACATGTGTCTGTGAACACACACACACATAGTCACTGTTCTATTACCAATGGCAGTTAGGATAGGTAATATCTGACACACAAACCGGTACTATGTTGAAGTTTGAACAGGTCAGATAAAACCTACCCAATGATGGTTTCCCCATCAAACGGTCAAAGCTGGCGTCTGGCAAAAGCATCTACAGTCCTCTCCATCTGTAGAAATAGTCAGAGTAGAGGCAGAGCTCACCAGTGACCCATGGAATGAAAAGGGTGTTGCAAATACTGGACATTTCTGCTGTACTGTAATATTAGTAATCCCCTTCAGTCCCACATTGTGGATGTGTTGAGTGCCAGGTCTCTCTCCATTCAGAGACGTCAGTATCAAGCCTGTCTATCGGTCAGGACTCCATCACATCATCTTGCAAGTCTCCAAGTGCTGGCTTGATAGATGCATCTATGAACACATACACAGTCACTGTTCTATTACCAATGGCAGTTAGGATAGGTGATATCTGACAAACATATACAGTGAGGGAAAAAAGTATTTGATCCCCTGCTGATTTTGTACATTTGCCCACTGACAAAGAAATGATCAGTCTATAATTGTAATGGTAGGTTTATTTGAACAGTGAGAGACAGAATAACAACAACAAAATCCAGAAAAACGCATGTCAAAAATGTTATAAATGGATTTGCATTTTAATGAGGGAAATAAGTATTTGACCCCCTCTCAATCAGAAAGATTTCTGGCTCCCAGGTGTCTTTTATACAGGTAACGAGCTGAGATTAGGAGCACACTCCTAATTCGGAGTGCTCCTAATCTCAATTTGTTACCTGTATAAAAGACACCTGTCCACAGAAGCAATCAATCAATCAGATTCCAAACTCTCCACCATGGCCAAGACCAAAGAGCTCTCCAAGGATGTCAGGGACAGGATTGTAGACCTACACAAGGCTGGAATGGGCTACAAGACCATCGGCAAGCAGCTTGGTGAGAAGGTGACAACAGTTGGTGCGATTATTCGCAAATGGAAGAAACAGAAAATAACTGTCAATCTCCCTCGGCCTGGGGCTCCATGCAAGATCTCACCTCGTGGAGTGGCAATGATCATGAGAACGGTGAGAAATCAGCCCAGAACTACACAGGAGGATATTGTCAATGATCCCAAGGCAGCTGGGACCATAGTCACCAAGAAAACAATTGGTAACACACTACGCCGTGAAGGACTGAAATCCTGCAGCGCCCGCAAGGTCCCCCTGCTCAAGAAAGCACATATACAGGGCCGTCTGAAGTTTGCCAATGAACATCTGAATGATTCAGAGGAGAACTGGGTGAAAGTATTGTGGTCAGATGAGACCAAAATCGAGCTCTTTGGCATCAACTCAACTCGCCGTGTTTGGAGGAGGAGGAATGCTGCCTATGACTCCAAGTACACCATCCCCACCGTCAAACATGGAGGTGGAAACATTATGCTTTGTAATAAAAGACACCTGTCCACAACCTCAAACAGTCACACTCCAAACTCCACTGTGGCCAAGACCAAAGAGCTGTCAAAGGACACCAGAAACAAAATTGTAGACCTGCACCAGGCTGGGAAGACTGAATCTGCAATAGGTAAGCAGCTTGGTTTGAAGAAATCAACTGTGGGAGCAATTATTAGGAAATGGAAGACATACAAGACCACTGATAATCTCCCTCGATATGGGACTCCACGCAAGATCTCACCCCGTGGGGTCAAAATGATCACAAGAACGGTGAGCAAAAATCCTAGAACAACACGGGGGGACCTAGTGAATGACCTGCAGAGAGCTGGGACCAAAGTAACAAAGCCTACCATCAGTAACACACTACGCCGCCAGGGACTCAAATCCTGCAGTGCCAGTCGTGTCCCCCTGCTTAAGCCAGTACATGTCCAGGCCCGTCTGAAGTTTGCTAGAGTGCATTTGGATGATCCAGAAGAGGATTGGGAGAATGTCATATGGTCAGATGAAACCAAAATAGAACATTTTGGTAAAAACTCAACTCGTCGTGTTTGGAGGACAAAGAATGCTGAGTTGCATCCAAAGAACACCATACCTACTGTGAAGCATGGGGTGGAAACATCATGCTTTGGGGCTGTTTTTCTGCAAAGGGACCAGGACGATTGATCCGTGTAAAGGAAAGAATGAATGGGGCCATGTATCGTGAGATTTTGAGTGAAAACCTCCTTCCATCAGCAAGGGCATTGAAGATGAAACGTGGCTGGGTCTTTCAGCATGACAATGATCCCAAACACACTGCCCGGGCAACGAAGGAGTGGCTTCGTAAGAAGCATTTCAAGGTCCTGGAGTGGCCTAGCCAGTCTCCAGATCTCAACCCCATAGAAAATCTTTGGAGGGAGTTGAAAGGCTGTGTTGCCCAGCGACAGCCCCAAAACATCACTGCTCTAGAGGAGATCTGCATGGAGGAATGGGCCAAAATACCAGCAACAGTGTGTGAAAACCTTGTGAAGACTTACAGAAAACGTTTGACCTGTGTCATTGCCAACAAAGGGTATGTAACAAAGTATTGAGAAACTTTTGTTATTGACCAAATACTTATTTTCCACCATAATTTGCAAATAAATTCATTAAAAATCCTACAATGTGATTTTCTGTATTTTCTTTCTCATTTTGTCTGTCATAGTTGACGTATACCTATGATGAAAATTACAGGCCTCTCTCATCTTTTTAAGTGAGAGAACTTGCACAATTGGTGGCTGACTAAATACTTTTTTTCCCCACTGTACTTTCTCATTTTATGAGGTGGTATTGACTGGGAGGTCCTGTGACAGGTTGATACAATAGACAGCCAAGTGGTAAATTGCATTTTGTTATAAAGAAAGGACAACGGCTTTTGATAATGCACTTCACATCCAAAATGATTCTACCCACTAAGCATTTGACGTCTTTTTGACATATTTTTCAGGTCCTGTCACACCCTGGCTCTGGGACTCATTATGTTGAGCCAGGGTGTGTTCATTTCTATGTGTGTATTTCTATGTTGGTGTTCATTCTAGTTTGTTGTATTCTATGTTTGCCTGAGTGACTCCCAATCAGAGGCAACGAGTGTCAGCTGTTGGCTGGTTGTCTCTGATTGGGAGCCATATTTAAACTGTGTGTTTTCCCTTTGTGGTTGTGGGTTTTTGTTCCGTGTTCGGTCACTGATACCGTGGACGTCACGAGTCGTGTTTTGTTTTGTATTTTGACGCTTTAACTAATTAAAGTCATGTTTGTTCATCACGCTGCGCCTTGGTCTACTCCTTACCCTGACGATCGTGACAGAAAAACCCACCATGCAACGACCAAGCAGCGTGTCCAGGGGCAGCTCTTGGGCTGGACATGGGAGGATGCGCCGGGAGAAGAGACGGTGGAGGCGCGCCGTAGAGAGGAGCTACGGCGTGATCAGGGTCGCCGTCGGACGGTCGTGAGGCAACCCCAGAAATTTTTTTAGGGGGACACGGCATGGACGACGGGGCTGACGGAGGAGAAAAGGGGGGCGGATCCAGAAGGCCACCAGGCCAGGGGTACACCGCCCTGTACCTCCTGTGCGGATGCCTCACACAGAGTGTGTGAGGGTAGGCATTCAGCCAGGACGGGTGGTGGCCGCTCTTCACCCAGGCCTCCTATCCGTCTCCACAGCCCGGTTCGGCCTGTCCCTGCTCCACGCACCAAGCCTACGGTGTGCGTCGACAGCCCAGCCCGGCCTGTCCCTGCTCCACGCACTAAACCTATGGTGTGCGTCGCCAGCCCAGTCCGGCCTGTCCCTGCTCCACGCACCAAGCCTACGGTGTGCGTCGACAGCCCAGCCCGGCCTGTCCCTGCTCCACGCACCAAGCCTACGGTGTGCGTCGACAGCCCAGCCCGGCCTGTCCCTGCTCCACGCACCAAACCTACGGTGTGCGTCGACAGCCCAGCCCGGCCTGTCCCTGCTCCACACACCAAGCCTACGGTGCACGTCGCCAGCCCGACCCGGCCTGTTCCTGCCACCCGCACCAAGTCTACGGTGCGCGTCGCCAGCCCGACCCGGCCTGTTCCTGCCACTCGCACCAAACCTACGGTGCGCGTCGCCAGCCCGGTCCGGCCTGTTCCTGCCACTCGCACTAAGCCAGGGGTGCGAGAAGTCAGCCTGGTAATGCCCGTCCCTCTTCCACGCACCAAGCCAGGGGTGCGAGGAGTCAGCCTGGTAAGGCCCGTTCCTTCTCCACGCACCAAGCCAGGGGTGCGAGTCGTCAGCCTGGTAAGGCCCGTTCCTCCTCCACGCATCAAGCCAGGGGTGTGCGTCGTCAGCCTGGTAAGGCCCGTTCCTCCTCCACGCACCAAGCCAGGGGTGCGAGTCGACAGCCTGGTAAGGATCGCTCCTGTTAAGTCCAGTCCTGCTCCAGCCGGCGGGGCCAGACTGGACCAGGGGTACTATGATGTATTGGAGGGTGGTGGTCAAGGCCGGAGCCAGAACCGCCGCCGAGGAGGTATGCTCGCCCAGCCCTCCCTTGGTTTGTTTAGTTGAGGCGCGCCTTTAGGGGGGGGTACTGTCACATCCTGGCTCTGGGACTCATTATGTTGAGCCAGGGTGTGTTCATTTCTATGTGTGTATTTCCATGTTGGTGTTCATTCTAGTTTGTTGTATTCTATGTTTGCCTGAGTGACTCCCAATCAGAGGCAACGAGTGTCAGCTGTTGGCTGGTTGTCTCTGATTGGGAGCCATATTTAAACTGCATGTTTTCCCTTTGTGGTTGTGGGTTTTTGTTCCGTGTTCGGTCACTGATACCGTGGACGTCACGAGTCGTGTTTTGTTTTGTATTTTGACGCTTTAACTAATTAAAGTCATGTTTGTTCATCACGCTGCGCCTTGGTCTACTCCTTACCCTGACGATCGTGACAGGTCCTCCGTCTTTTGGGGTATTTCTTTGGTCCGATCCGGACCAAATCTGAACCAATCATAAACGTCCACAGACGTCAGACCGGCCTTGAATTTAGCTCAAAAATAGAAGTCTATAATTGGTTCAGATTTGGTCCGGTCTGGGACATCTATGGTCACAAGTTTGGACAGCACAGTACAGCACAATACAGTAGAGCACAGCAGAGTACAGTACATTACAGTACACAGTACAGTAAAGAAAAAGTGGAGTATAGTACAGTAGAGTTAAGTACAGTACAATACAATAGAGCACAGTAGAGCACAGTAAAGAAAAGTAAAGCATAGTGTACTGTATTTTACCCTACTTTACTCTAATGTACTCTACTCTACTGAATTAAACTCTACTGTCATGTACCATACCATACTGTAATGTACTCTTCTGTGTTCTACTGAGCTCTACTGTACTAAACTGTGCCGTACTGTACTGTGTTCAAACTTCTGAAACATTAGCTAGACGTCTATGATTCGTTCAGATTTGGATCTGGGCCTCACCGACCAAATGTGTACTTGTTTCGGGGCGGAGCTCATTAGAATAAAACACAGCATGCTTTGCACCCAAAAAAAATTTGGGTCTGACCCCATTCAGTCGACTGGTCGATTGTTTGGTTTATAGGCTGTATTGGACACGTTGTTTGCAGAGCGCACAACCTAGGCTACACTTGTGAGACATTTTTTTCTGTTTATTTCATTCCATTTATGAGTTGTGAATTTATTAATTGTCTTCTTCAGTAAGTAAAGCACCTGATTACGCATATAAGTAGGCCTGTTGCTACCTGGCCTGCGCGTAAATGTAGGCCAATAAGTGTGCCCATTTGGGGATCTGATAGTATTTCTGATTGTCTTATCTCACCATCACTGTGTAGCTTCTCAAACTAATTTTGTCTTTGCCTCAAACAGCAAGTAAACAAAGTCTGTTTTTTCATCCATTGAGAATGAAAATAGTTCCCCAACAGCCTATTTGTAAAAATCTTTCCAGCTCTCTCCTTTTTGATAACCACTCAGCATGTAATGCTCTGATCCAGTGGAAACGCCATAAAATAGGCCTACCTGATTACTTCTTATCCTCTGTGCAAATATTCTACAGCTGTATCTGTCTGGAGCGCAGGAAACTCTGTATAAAATATTTTATACAATGTTGCAAGTTTGCTAGCATGATCGGGCTGGGCCAAGTTCATAGTTGATATAATGTTTCAAGTTCCTTGCAGACAGGCCATGCGTAGCCAATGTGATTTATAGAATATTTATTTGTATCAGGATATTTTCTACCTGCAGGATGCAATGTTTTTATTTGTTGGTTTATGAAGGCTATTTTTACATATTTGCAATTGCAATGGAAGTTACTTTTAGATGTGTATCATTTTCATTTAGAATTTTGATTAACCACATAACATTGATTTTGAAATATGAATACTTTATTATTAATGAAATTTTCCACAAAATGTGCATATGAAAATAATAACTAGCATGCAGATCAATATAAATGGTACGATAACTTGGCACTCCAAATGGAAAAGTTTGCCTACAACTGGTGTACCCTATTACCGGCAACTTTAGGAGCCTAATGGCGGAATCAAACTATAAATGCACTTTAAATAAAGTTTGATTTGATTTAGATCTATTCTTTGATTTAGATTTTTGGTTGAGATGAAGATGTGAATCCAAACTATCAATTAGTCATTTGTAGACAAACTGGAATTAAAGCCAGACCAAGTCAGTGGCACATATGAAACTATCCAAGCAGAAGATACATCTCTTTCAAATGTTCATATTTGGTTGCGTTGACAATTAAACATAATTCAATATCACAAAAAATTATTACATTTGAAATCAACCAGAGCTTGAAAACCTAGGCCTATGTATTTTAAATGTTTTGTTGAATCCTGGATTGAATTGAAACTATAGCTGTTGATGACTTCAATAGCAACTGTGAATCAATTTCATTTTTAAGTGGAGGTCTCTCAACAATCATTCTCACGATGGCACATTGGTAATAGTCAGAGACAAATATCATAGCTAAGCAGAGCAGGGCTGGGCTTGGTTAAAACCCTGGAAGGGAGACCAAATCGTAGCTGTAGATACACTACATGACCAAAAGTGTGTGGACACCTGCTCGTCGAACATCTCATTTCAAAATCATTGGCATTAATATGGAGTTGGTCCCCCCTTTGCTGCTATAAAAGCCTCCACTCTTCTGGGAAGGCTTTCCACTAGATGTTGGAACATTGCTGCGGGGACTTTCCATTCAGCCACAAGAGCTGTAGTGAGGTCGGCCATTGATGTTGGCCGATTAGGCCTGGCTCGCAGTCGGTGTTCCAATTTATCCCAATGGTGTTCGATGGGGTTGAGGTCAGGGCTTTGTGCAGGCCAGTCAAGTTCTTCCACACCGATCTCGACAAACCATTTCTGTACAGACCTGGCTTTGTGCACGGGGCATTGTCATGCTGAAACAGGAAAGGGCCTTCCCCAAACTGTTGCCACAAAGTTGGAAGCACAGAATCGTCTAGAATGTCATTGAATGCTGTAGCATTAAAGATTTCCCTTCACTGGAACTATGGGGACTAGCCCGAACCATGAAAAACAGCCCCAGACCATTATTCCTCCTCTACCAAACTTTACAGTTGGCACTATGCATTGGGGCAGGTAGCGTTCTCCTGGCATCCACCAAACCCAGATTCGTCCGTCGGACTGCCAGATGATGAAGCGTGATTCATCACTCCAGAGAACGCGTTTCCACTGCTCCAGAGTCTAATGGCGGCGAGCTTTACACCACTCCAGCTTGGCATTGCGCATGGTGATCTTAGGCTCGGCCATGGAAACCCATTTCATGATGCTCCCAATGAATGGTTATTGTGCTGACGTTGCTTCCAGAGGCAGAACTCGGTAGTGAGTGTTGCAACCGAGGACAGACGATTTATACGCGCTATGCGCTTCAGCACTCGGCAGTCCCGTTCTGTGAGCTTGTGTGGCCCACCACTTCGCGGCTGAGCCGTTGTTGCTCCTACACATTTCCACTTCACAATAACAGCACTTACAGTTGACCGGGGCAGCTCTAGCAACAATGTTGATTCAACCAGTTCGTGCCCAGTGGGAAGGCTGTGTTAGCCCTCTGAGCTAAAGCCAAGGCTCAGGGAGCTAACACAAGTCTTTAGGGAACAGGTAGGGTTACTCATTCACCAAACCATCTTGGTGACACAAAGGTATACTCCTCTGTGTGTTATAGTGTGACAGTGTGCGACTTATGTTGCTACTAATGTGTTAGAACTACTACTTTCAGTGAGGGAATGAATTTTTATCTTAAACACATTTTATTCTAGGTAGCTAGTTATGTATAGGTAGCTATCAAGTAAACATAGCTTTTACATGTTTTACTTAAATTACATGTAGTTCTCTTCAGCTATTTTTTTCTGACTCAATGCATTGATGTGAATCACTGAACAACCACTAAATACAGCAGATGTACTTGTCTATTGATCCTCTCTTCTACAATGTGAACGTGTTGCATCCCAAGGATAGAATCATACTTTTGTTAATGCATTTGTGTGTGTTGACATGTCACTGTATTTGCAGGTGCACTCGTCCCTGGCGGTAGGCACACCCGACTACCTGTCCCCAGAGATCCTGCGTGCAGTGGAGGGAGGGGGAGGCTATGGCCTTGAGTGTGACTGGTGGGCTCTAGGGATCTGTGCTTACGAGATGCTGCAGGGGACCACACCCTTCTACGCAGAGTCCATCTCTGAGACCTACGCCAAGATCATGAACTTCCAGGTAAGATGGTGACTGAGAGAAACACATTTTACAGATTGATCAGGAGAACATGTTGAGGGTCATCAGAAAATGTACATACAGTACCAGTCAAAAGTTTGGACACCTACTCATTCAAGGGTTTTTCTTTATTTTTACTATTTTCTACATTGTAGAATAATAGTGAAGACATCAACACTAATCCATAACACATATGGAATCATGTAGAAACCAAAAAAGTGTTAAACAAATCAAATTATATGTTATTTTTTAGATTCTTCAAAGTAGCCACCCTTTGCCTTGATGACAGCTTTGCACACCCTTGGCATTCTCTCAACCAGATTCATGAGGAATGATTTTCCAACAGTCTTGAAAGAGTTCCCACATATGCTGAGCACATGTTGGCTGCTTTTCCTTCACTCTGCGGTCCAACTCATCCCAAACCATCTCAATTGGGTTGAGGCCAGATCATCTGATGCAGCACTCCATCACTCTCCTTCTTGGTCAAATTGCCCTAACAGCCTGGAGGTGTGTTTTGGGTTATTGTCTCTTCTTCTTATTGGTGTCCTTTAGTAGTGGTTTCTTTGCAGCAATTCAACCATGAAGGCCTGATTCAAACAGTCTCCTCTTGATTTGTTTAACACTTTTTTGGTTACTACATGATTCCATATGTGTTATTTCATAGTTTTGACTGGTACTGTACATATCGGTGCCAAGAGTGGTGGGAGATCTGAGGAGGAAGGGATGTCTAAAAAGAGCTAATATTCAATAGGACTCAATCCCAAATCGACCCCTAAACCCTACAACTTATGCACTTGTGGAGATCTTAGATAATTTGATTAGTATAAGCAACATTGTGAAACTTCCACCTACTTCCACCTATCAGAGGGCAAGGTAGAGCTATTACAATATTGCTTACACCTGTCAAATCTACATTTACATTTTAGTCATTTAGCAGACGCTCTTATCCAGAGCGACTTACAGTTAGTGAATACATATTTTTTTATACTGGCCCCCCATGGGAAACGAACCCACAACCCTGGCGTTGCAAACGCCATGCTCTATCAACTGAGCTACATCCCTGCCGGCCATTCCCTCCCCTACCCTGGACGACGCTGGGCCAATTGTGCGCCGCCCATGAGTCTCCCGGTCGCGGCCGGCTGCGACAGAGCCTGGATTCGAACCAGGATCTCTAGTGGGCACAGTTAGCACTGCGATGCAGTGCCTTAGACCACTGCGCCACTCAGGAGTACAGATCTAATCAGATCTTCACAAGTGCATAGGACGTAGGGTGTAGAAGTCGATTTGGGATTGGGCCTTTGTAACCATTTTCTTATACATCTGCAAAGACTGCAAAAAGGTATATATTGAGCTCAAACCTAAAGAATTGTGAAGAAGAGCTGCAAACTTGAACTAAGAGGAACCAATCATTATGTCCCTCCAGGAGCACTTCGAGTTCCCCCCGTCTGGCCCCAAGGTTTCAAACAAGGCCCGTTCCCTCATCATGGGGCTGATCTGCGAGAGGGAGGATCGTATGGGGGTTGGGGGCTCTGGGGACTTCAGGAGCCACCCTTTCTTCTGTGGACTAGATTGGGGCTCCCTGCATGAACTTCCAGCACCCTTCGAACCTGAAGTCTCCAACGCCACTGACACCTCCAACTTTGACGTGTTGGACGACTGCCTCAGTGAAATGGTTTTAATCCGAAAAGCCTATTTATAATCTATATACAATCAATTCAAATGTAAAGGGAACCAATATAGAGCGACTCCCATAGAATATGACATGGCTCCAGAAGCAAGCCTGGAAAGCAAAAAAAGTAGAAAACGTATACTGGTAATTCCATGCCAGCATAGGCAGAAAATATTTTTGGTATCTCAGATTGTTCTGGCAATTTTCACATAGAATATTAATGGGGAGGAAGGATGTTTGACATGCTTTTTACATTTGTATCACAAACCCTTTTTGAGGAAATCATGATGAAAGTGGCCATTTTAGGCCCTTTTTAGACCGATACATGCCTCCTGTAAGATCCTATGATCTGTGAACCGTACATGATACAGACAACATCTTGGTGTCATTATACTCCTTATAGGGCCCTCTAAAATATAGAGTATGTGTAGATTCAGGAGAAAAGAAATGCACATTAATTTATTAAACATAAAAATATTACTATTAATCTCACAAGTACCCTTTTTGATTTTGCTTATTTTTAAACATATTGTTATTACTCTTCAAACACGTCAAATTTCCACAGTGGGCTCTCTGGTACTTTTAAAGATATGACCCATTTTATATACATAATAGAAACATGAACGCAACATGCAACAATTTCAATGATTTTACTGAGTTACAGTTCATATAAGGAAAACAGTCAATTGAAATAAATTCCTTAGGCCCTAATCTACGGATTTTACATGACTGGGCAGGGGCGCAGCCATGGGTGGGCCTGGTAGGGCATAGGCCCACCCACTTGGGAGCCAAGCCCACCCACTGGGGAGCCAGGCCCAGCCAATCAGAATGAGTTTTTCCCCACAAAAAGGCTTTATTAGAGACAGAAACACTCCTCAGTTTCATCAGCTCTCCGGGTGGCTGGTCTCAGACGATCCCGCAGGTGAAGAAGCCGGATGTGGAGGTCCTGGGCTGGCGTTTTTACACGTGGTCTCCGGTTGTGAGGCCAGTTGGACGTACTGCCACATTCTCTAAAACGACATTGAAGGCAGCTTATGGTAGAGAAATGAACATTCTCTGGCAACAGCTCTGGTGGACATTCCTGCAGTCAGCATGCCAATTGCACGCTCCCTACAAACTTGAGACATCTGTGGCATTGTGTTGTGTGACATAACTGCACATTTTAGAGTGGCCTTTTATTGTCCCCAGCAGAAGGTGCACCTGTGTAATGATCATGCTGTTTAATACGCTTCTTGATATGCCACACCTGTCAGGTGGATGGATGATCTTGGCAAAGAAGAAATTCTCACTAACAGGGATGTAAACAAATTTGTGCACAACATTTGAGAGAAATAAGCCTTTGTGCATATGGAACATTTCTGGGATCTTTTATTTCAGCTCATGAAACATGGGACCAAAACTTTACATTTTATAGTTTTGTTCAGTATACATGGGAATGGACATTATACAATAGGTCATTAACCAATCACAGCACTCCTTTAGGATTGCACATTCAGCAAATCACCAGCAGAGGGAGTTCCCTTTGAAAACATTTACCATTTGCTGTGTTTGTGGTGTTCATAAAATGTATCAGAACTTCAAAATCAGCAGAGAACCGACCCTGGAAAATCTAAAAGGGTACTTTTGAGATATTTTTAATTGTTGAATAAATTAGTGTGAAAATGTGTATTTCAGAATCTAGACATACTCCATATGTTAGAGCAGGGTTTCCCAAACTCGGTCCTGGGGCCCCGCCTGGGTGCATGTTTTGGTTTTTGCCCTGGCACTCCATAGCAGATTAAAATAATCAAAGCTTGATGATGAGTTGGTTATTTGAATCAGCTGTATAGTGCTAAGGCAAAAACCAAAACGTGCACCCAGGGGGGGCCCCAGGACCGAGTTTGGGCACATTATAAAGAGTATAATGACGCCAAGATGTTGTCTGTATCATGTACTGTTCACAGATCAGTCTTACAGGAGGCATGTATAGGTCTTAAAAGTGCCTTAAATTGTTTGTGATACAAATGTATAAAAGCATGTCAAACATCCTTCCTCCCAATGAAGTTTCTATTTGAGAATTGCCATTACAATCTGAGATACCAAAAATATTATCCATCTGCGCTGGCATGGAATCGGCCATACCTGACATGCATATAAAGCACACTAGATGTAATGCTGTCTTTTGTCCTGCAGGAAACACTGAGTGACGTGATGGACAGGGCCCCTATCGGTGTTCACCTGGCTTTTGTTGGCTACTCCTACACAGCTACAAGGTCACATTCATATCATATACTGTCTCAGTATCAACGTCCTTCAAATTAATGGGGTATCATACAAAATGATGTCAAAACAGTTACGTTTTTTTCCGCCAATTGCTCAATCTCTTACAGACAGACAGGTGCCTTGGACCGCAGTTGTGACATCATGATGGAGATTGACCACCAGCGACATTTAGGGTTGCCAAGCCAAAATTTCCAGGACAAGCTGGTAGGTTGACTATCCACACTAGCGACTAGCTGAGTTGAGTTGTAATAGTCAGAACTAGACTAAATACTAACCACTAGCTAGGCTAGTTAAGACAATTTGAGTGGTCTCATGTAGCCGATGTGGAATCACTAGCTAGTTAGCTGTAGCTCTGTTACACATGTACATGTCAGTTTGTTTATGCTAACTGCTATAGTTAACCTCATCTCAAGTGTGTCAGTCAGCTGTGACACAAATGCTTAGCGCTTCTTGAGCTAGCGGCGTCTTGATTGTCTGATGTGTTCTGTGGCATGCATCAGAGAGTTAGGCATGCAAGATATATTAACGGCTACTAGATTATGTTATTTTCAGGGAACTGATATGTTTACCTTTACCATGCCATGTATTTCTGACACTGAGGGTGGTGGTGCTTTCAGAGTCAGATGTGGCAGCTCAGAGACGCTCTGACATCGACTGCCAACCTGCCTGCCCTGCTTGAGCTCCCCCTAGCCTTGGAGCAGGGTACTGCAGAGTCCACTCACACCACGATAGAGGAGGAAGAGGTGGAGACAGACCTGAATTCAGGACTTGATGAGGACCTGCACAGGTTAGATCAACCCTGAGTGTGCACAGACAGATAGACACACACACACACACACACACACACACACACACGATACAGGTATGTACTGCTCTACTGCTAAAAATGGGTCTTGCTCACCTTTCCCTTCAGACTTGACAACTCTGACATCTAGGTAATGTACATGTATATTATATAGGTAGCCATAATGTAATGATGTCATTTGATATTTAGGTGAGTATTCATAGCCAATACCAGAGCACTTGTATTCAAAGCTGACCCTATCCACTCATCCCCATAGAAGGCTACAGGAGGCAGAGAAGAGGAATGGAGAGCTGGAGAAAGAGATGGAGAGACTGAGGGTGGAGATCGAGGGCCTGAAGTCCCCCAAGGAGACAGGCAAGGGACCTAGCACTCATCCCTCCTCATCTCCTCTTAAAAAAAATGAATACCTGAATCATTGCCTGTTCTATCATCCTTCCTTGGGTTTCTGTTCCATCCATTTGAGAGATCATTTTTAACTTTTGACCTGTGGCCTCTCTAGTCAAGTTCAGTAAGATAAGGTCTGGGTTGTGTTTATTAAGGCACACAACTGAAAAAGTTTTAAACCGCTTTGCAACGGAAAACTAAAATGAGCATTTCTTATTGGACACATCCAGCTAGTCCCTCCCTTTTTCAGTCAGTTTTCTTACATTTGATCCCTAATGAACACAACTCTTGTATTGTGTACAGCATTAACTCATCCTATAGACACCCCCACGGGGGGGGGCAGTATGATTGAAAAAAATAATAATAATAAATAAAAAATAATGTATGCACTCACTAACTGTAAGTCGCTTTGGATAAGAGCATCTGCTAAAATGAAAAAATAAAAAATAATAATTATATATATATATATATAGCATTTCTTCACTAGCAGCAGTGTGTAACATCTAGACTAATGTGAGATGGTAGGAATTCCAGACCATATGAGCCACATACTGTGAAAAAAGAGTGTTGCATAGCAGGAGCATAGCAGAAGCACCGAGCTCCATCTGCTTATGTTGGAACCCTTGGCCAGAACAAAACGATAAGTATCCCCTCTAAGAACAGGTCTGGTATGCAGCCGTTGGCCCTCCCTGACTATAAATCAAAACAGCATAATGAGCTTTTTAAATAAGCAGTGTTAGGGGGTCTCCCTCCTCTCCGGGGAAGGTTTCCAATGGATGGATGTCTGGTGGGGCATACCTTTGGTGGGGCAGGTGCTCAAAGTGGAATCCCCCCCCCACCACCACACACACACACACACACAAACGAAAAGAGTTGACCTAATTCCATTTTTTAAAAATAGTTTTCTACTGCTCCCGTAGCCAAATTCTCCAATATTTTTCGTCCATCACATATTGTAGGCTAAGCAAGCTAGAACCACCACAGTAGCTCTCGAAAACTCTAGGCAGCATTCTGCCTTCTCCCTAGAGCTTTCAGCCATTAGCTTCGCCCACGACTACCTCATGTGAACTACAATCCCGACGCTGTGTTTTAACGTTTAGAAATGTCAATAATCATTGCTTTCGATGCAACTTTCAAAACATATGGCCCTTATCTTTCATCAGCGAGAAAGAATCCTTCAAATAAAAAAGATACTTACTATAGCAGTTGTGCACAGATCCATACAGTTATGGGTGCCTCCATCCGAGGAAACTACACTTCTGCTACACTTCCTGAGTTACACTTACACACAGGTGTTCAGAGCATGCTAGATAGCTAATTAGCACAGGTGGTCGTCTCTTGTCTTCCGTAAACAAGCGCTGTAACATGGAGATATGGCCGTGTGGGAACACTAACCCTATCAAGGTGTGTATCAATTTAACCTTTTGTTTTTTGAAAATTATTTCTTGCTGATGTGAAAGATAACACAAAAACTCCCTCGTACAGAAGATGCCTTCATCCAATGACTCTTATTTGCAATGTAATGCAATTGAGTGGCATGATCAAGGGCTAGAACCACAGATAAAAGCAAGTTAGTTTAAACTAAAGGATCTTTGCTAGAAACACTACCGAGGTGGGCTACATCAGCTGTAGCCCACCGATCATACCACTCAGTTCCATTACATTACACATAAGCGTCATTGGACAAAGGCGTCTTCTGTAAGGGGGAGTTTTGTTAAGAGCCCCGACGCTCAATCTGAACATTAGCACACGTCGCTTGCGGTACGGTTTTGGAAGCATAAGGACCTTATCTTTCATATCAGCAAGATATAATAATAATAGAAAAAAGTAAAGGTTAAATTGATACACGCCTTGATAGGGTTATGGTTTCCACACAGCCATATTTCCATGTTACAGCGCTTGTTTACGGAAAATAGACGGAAGGCAGAGTGGACTACCTGTGCTAATTGTAGCTGTCTGCGTCTCCAAACCCTGTGTGTAAACGGAAATGGACGCCACAAACGTCTTGTCACTGAAAAATACTGTCGGTTGCAACTGTGTTAAATCCGGTTAAAACAGTGTACTGTGCAGTAAGTGTGTAGTTTGCATTTGTGAAATTATTTTGATGTGATATGAAAGTAAAGGGGTTTATGTTCCTAGAATCGTACTGCAATTGAGAATCAATTCACGTTTAGATGGAGTATTTGGCTGTTTTGGCTTCCAGTGCCAAATCGCCTTTAAACAGAACATGTATGGTCCTGGGACTATAAGGAGTAACATTAGGCTCCTTTACTCAATTATTGGGCTGCATCTGCTGATCATCACGAATGTAGACTAGATGAATCAGCTTCCCTGTCCCTGACCATGAGACAACATATACTAGCAACTCCAAAGTAACCTACTACTGAAGATCACCGTGTGGGGGTGAATGGAGGTAGGATGAAAGAAGATGCCGGACAAGGAAAAAAGGAAGAAAGTGGGACATATTATGAATAAATATGGAGTGGGGGATTGCACTAGCCTTCTGAAAGATCTGTTGAAGGAGAAGATGGCAGATAAGTAAAAAAGGAGAAAAGTGGAATATGTTTTGAGGGAATATGGAATGGACGATCGCACAGAACTGTTAGAAGAGCTAGACAAGGAAAGTGAACGTGAAGAGTGTGAGGGGGAATTCATTGTGGTGGCAGGTGCAATGATGACCGCCGAGAAGGAGCTGAGTGTCGAGGGAAGCAGTGTGGTGAGGAAGGTTGGCGCCAAGTGCAAAAAGAGGGATACGTGCTCTAGTAGCTCAGAGATGGAACCTGCGGTGAGGACCGCAGGTGAGGACCGACTAGTTCAGGCCTCGTCCCGAGGATGAAAAGGATGATTCTGGCCCAGTGGGAGTGAGATTTGTGGAGAGAATGGATCATTGCGTTTTGGCTGATCCATATGTGGTGTCAGGTTGGGTGGAGAAGAGGTTGGGGACTGTTAAGTTGTAACTCTGAGTGGAATAGTGATGATTTATTGTGTTCCAGAGGGGTGCGGGCGCTCCGGATCACACGATTAGGGAAAATACATTTGACCTGCTTTGCTTTCCGGAGCAGGGCGCCATTGAAAGGAGTGATAACTGGGGTGGCATTAAGTGTTGAGGAGGATCAGTTGAAATTGAAGATTCCCGGTATCTGTGACGCCCACCGTTTGGTGCGACGCAGAACCGGTGGAGAGAGTGGGGAAATGGAGAAGACATTGTCTGTCCTGCTGAGTTTTGATGTAGAGTCTTTGCCTGACAAGGTCAAGTTATTAAGTGTAAGTTATTTCCGTGAGAGCTTTTGTTCCGAAAATACTACAGTGTTTTAGGTGTCAAGTGTATGGGCATGTTGCAGCAGTGTGTAGGAAGGAGAGTCCTAGATGTGAGAAATGTGCTGGAGGGCATGAGACAAAGGAATGTGCAGTATCAGTGGAGATAGTGTGTGTTAGTTGTGGGGATGCCCATGGGACTGGAGATCGGAGGTGTCCAGTGAGAGAAAGGCAGGATGAGGTTGCCAGGGTTAGAGTAGTACAGAAAGTGTTGTATGCCGAAGCAGTGGAGAGAGTAGAGGAAGATGGTTATAGGGTGAGGGATACTGAGAGGATTCCTGTAAGTAGGAAGACAAAGAGAGAGTGATGGGAAGAATATGTGATTCAGTAGGGTGGGCTTTTTAGCATTCATAGCCATGGTTGTCCTCTGTAGCTTAGCTGGTAGAGCACGGCACTTGTAACGCCAAGGTAGTGGGTTCGATCCCAGGGACCACCCATACACAAAAATGTATGCACGCATGACTGTAAGTCGCTTTGGATAAAAGCGTCTGCTAAATGGCATATTACTATTATTATTGTCAATTGTACTGCAAAAATGGATCGGAAGTCACAGAAAAATAGAGGTTGTGGTGGCAGCGGCTGAGAAGTACTTGGGATTGCGAGGATTTACTGCAGAACAGTTGCATGGGGTGTTGAGTGGTAGTTTTCTGTCCTGGCAGACCGTTGGTCTGGAGTAGGATTAGATAGGGTTAAATAGTGGAATGGGGTGTTGTTTTATTTTTTACTCAGGATGAGCCAGGCTCTTTTACGCCCTCTTCCGAATGGTAGCTATAAATGCAGAGGTTGCGCACAGTGCAACAATATGATGAAGTGTGAATATTTATGCCACCCACATACAGGAAAACGGTTCCAAATAAATGACATTATTACATGCTCCACCACCCAGGTTATCTACAAAAATGTCCATGTGTTATGTAGGTAAAAGCTCTCGTTCTCTCAAACAGAGAATTAGTGAACACAAAATCAGGAAAAACGACAGGGATTATCCAGTTGCAGTACATTTTAATGACCAAAAACATGACCTTTCTACCTTTAGATTTTGTGGCATAGAGAAAGTCAATATATCAGACAGGGGAGGTGATATAAATAATACTCTGAGCAAAAGATAATGTTTTTGGATTTTCACCCTCCCAAAAGGTCTTAAGGATGAAATTCCCATGCATGTTATGTTGTAAATGTGAACATGAATTAATGCCACCACTTCAGTTTACTCTGATGTTTTTTCTTGCACTGTACCCAATGATTTATGAACGCTTACTTGATAGGTCGATGTCCTCATTGGGGTTTTACAGACGTGTTTAATACGTTTTATGTACACACTTTATTAGAATACTTCTGAAATGCACATTGTTATATTTGGTAACACTTGCTTATTTTCCCTCGACTCCAACCCCATTCGATGCATTGAACGGATGTGGATGGAGCAATGTCTACATAAGGGTGCAAATTATAAACACTCACAAAAGATCTGAAGAAGGCCGATACGTAAAGCTTAATAAAGAGCAGTGAGACTAGCAAGGGTAGTGTGCAGGTTTCTTCCTTTTTCTCAAAGTTACAAGAGAGAAAAGAGACTATAAAAAAAAATACAATTTGTAAAAGAAAATGCTACCAGTCAAAATGGCACTTTTTTTCATAGGAAGGCAAACGGGCAGGTGCTCCAGCACCTCTAGAAGAAGAGCAGGTTGAACCCAAGGACGGTGCGATGACGTGAAAGAGTAAAAATGGCGCAAAGTACATACCTATATCTCCTGAGTACAAACCTTCGTTCAATCCTTCGTCTCCTGTGTACAAACCAAGTAAAATTACCTATAAGTCGGTCAGCAGTAGTGAGTGCTCTGAAGTTGAACCAGACCAAAGTACCTGCGACGACAGGTGTGGTAGACACTTCCAGCGCTTGCCATGGGAGTCCTATCAGAGATGATTTTGGACTAGTAGATTCTGGTGGATAGCTGCTTTTTGGCTGACCATACATTGTTTCAGCCTGGGTAAAGTACAAACTGGGAGCGGTTACATCTGTGAACATTTCGAGAAGTGGAATTGTTTCGATTTTTTGTGCATCCTCTGCCCAGAGGCAGCGGGCGTTGCGTGTCACGCATCTTGGGGTTCAACCTGTGTCGTGCTTTGCTCTCCGGAGCAAGGCCCGCTCAAATGAGTGAGTAGTGGGGTAGCGTTGAGTGTAGAGGTGGATCAAACGAAAAATAATATTCCTGGTGTTTGTGACACCCACCATTTGATGAGACGTAGACTCAGTGGCAATGACGAGACTGAGAATACCCTGTCTGTCTTGTTGAGCTTTGACACAGAGTTTCTACCTGATAAGGTCAGGTTAGGTTATATTTGCTATTCTGTGAGGGCCTATGTTCGAACCCGCTACAGTGCTTTAGGTGGCAAGGATACGGACATGTTGCAGCAGTGTGTGGAAGGGAAATCCCACGATGTGAGAAATGTGCAGGAGGGCATAGTCAGAGGGAGTGTCCAGTTGGGATAGAGAAAGCACTGTGTGTCAACTGTGGGTGGGGCCATGCAGCTGGGGATCCGAAAGTGCCAACTGTTATATTGGCTGTCTAGTAGCCAACTTGTGGGATACTTGTAAACATTACAGCTAGGTCCTTTCAGCTGTTGTTTAGTTAGCTAGCCAGGTACCTAACAAGCTAGCTTCATTTTGAGTACAGTAGCTAGCTACTAACTACCTAACCTTGACTCTTCAGATAATGAGGTTATCAGAACTTCTAAATGGTAGCTAGCTAGCGTAGTTACAGGTACTCTTATGCTTGAAACAACACTGGAAATTAATAGTTACCAGTAGCTACTTGGCTAGCTAGCTAGCTCTATTGGTCCAGGGAGTAGGTTAGCTAGCCTCTCTAGCTTCGCCGGTAAAACTCCAGTATTACCGCTAAACTCTGTAGTTATCCTTGATCATTCAATTCCATTGCAGAAGAGGGAGGAGAAGAGTGGATGGTCCTCCGCTTGTCCTAGCTAGCTGTGCTGTGCTCTGTAAGTTATCGACATGCAAAGCTACCCTGACCCTGGCTTTTTGGTGTGTTTACAATTCACGGAGTGTGGGCTGTGCCTGAGACCGTATGGGTCGTGCACACGGAGGAAGGTGTAGATGTGCACACCCGATCAATCAATATTTATAAGGAGCCATACGTCGGTGTTCGAAGGTTGAAACTAAACCAACATTTCTGCACTAGGAATTAAGTCAAAAGAGTGACAGCAACTTCCTCTGGAAGGGTCCTTTAAGGTTTTCAAGAAATATGTACTGTACCTTTTTAAGGTTTTCAAGAAATACTGGCAATGCCTATCACCGTTTCCACTTTCATCACTGTCTCTCTCTCTCTCTCACTTTCACACACCCATTCACTCACGCAATCACTCCTGCTGAAATTGTTCTTGTTGTTGTTGTGTCTTTTTCACATGGATGGCAAATTCAGCTGGCTCATCAGCCGTGCTCCCACTCAAAACAGTCGCCTGCAACAGTGGCGCTACATAGTCCTGTGCCACGTCCAGTAGGCAAACGTTGTGGAACGTTGCAGATACAAATGTCATGAATAGAGCTGACACGATAGAGCTAATCCCCAATTCTAGGTGACAGACAACCATATCTGTTCTACACAATATATTTATATCTGAACGTTCCTGTAACGTTTTCACATCATGAACAGGCCCCTGCTGTCTTGGGCTGTTCTAATATAACTCTTCTTCTCCAATCACAGAACTACGTGTCTGCCCGTCGTCTCTTTCTCTGCCTGCCCACTGTCTGGACAATGTAAGCCTTACTCACGCTCTCTCTCTCTCTTTCTCTCTCTCTCTCGCTCTCTCTCTGAGATGATCAAAGGCTTTCTGAGGGCATACAAAAAACCTGTTTGGCTGTCTGCTCTGTCAGTTTGGAAATGTCTTGTTTTAGCAAGTAATATTAGCCTTATTTGGGGTATATACAGAGAATGTGTGTGTACATTTTCATGAGGATATAGAGGTAATGTAAAGAGAAGAAAACAAGCTCACAATCGATACAAACCCCTATTTATGCTCCTGCAATGTATCACACTTTATTTGGATAGTCCTCTATAGATGATTCATACAATTTTCTGGTCTGTACCCCTTGATGGTGTTAGGGGTAGGGTGAGATTGGATAAATGTGGCCTGTAAACCATCTGTAGGGTACTATCTAAATAAAATGTTACAAATGTAGTATTTTTTGCGGGCATCACAGCACAGCATGCCACGCTCGCCTGGGGAAAAATTGCCTGGGGAATACTATTTTGCTGCATTAAATAGAATTTACCAATGCCACGTGTCTTCATCATCCCCAGGGAAATAAAACAATATTTTCTGCCTTTCTTTCACGGATTTTGTCCCAGGCGAGTGTGGCATGCTGTGCTGTGCTGTGCTGTGACTCGCACACAAAAAAAGACTGCATCTGTACCCTGGCCTGCAATCCTGTTCAGTGCCTGACTGTGAGTGTGTTTCAGGGGAAAAGATCTCCCCCTGCCTGTCACTACCCGCTGGTGATCCCTCTCCACCGCCACCTGCTGCTGTTCCACAGGGTAGGAGATGGCAACATTTACATGGGGACTAGAAACAATGCCTTCATCCTAAATTACACCCTATTCCCTATTTAGTGCACTACTTTTGACCAGGACCCATATATAGGAAATAGGGTGCCATTTGGGACACACAGTGGTTCAAATCTTTAGAGCGATATATACTTGATGAAAAAATTACTCTTATTTTCTCTTGTTTCCTCTTCATGTTCTCTATCCCTCCCTTACTGACTGCACCTTTCTCTCTCTGCGCTCTCTTGCACTCTCTCCCCATCTTTCCCACAATGTCTTCTCTCTACATCTCTCCCCTTTATGCTCCCTCCCTCCCTCCCTCCCTCCCTCCCTCCCTCCCTCCCTCCCTCCCTCCCTCCCCCTCTCCTTTCCCTCTCTCGCCTCCTCTCTCTCCCTCTCACCCTCTCTCTCAGGTGCGCTGGCCACAGGAGAGGACTGAGTCCTACCTGTTGGTGTGTGCGGAGGGGGGAGAGCCACAAGCCTGGGACAGACACTGCTGTGCTGAGATCTCCTGAACCCCCCCCCAACTATAGTGGGGAATGACAGACTTATCTATTCCACCTAGGAGTCCTATTACAGTATCTTTGAATGAGAGAGTTTTGAGTATGGTGGGTGGGTGATAAAGACAATGGTACTCATGGCACTGAGCAGAGTACTGGGGCATAAATAAACTGAGAGCAATGGGGACAGCAGAAATGGAAACTTCCAGGCAGTTGGACAGACATGGGAAAGCTAAGGACTGTCACTAAAAGGAATGAGGAGGTGGAAAGAATCAAATGAAGGACATCTCCTCCTGGACTACCAATTGCTGCCTGTGGCTGTCTGAGAGTCACAATGTATACATTTATATCTCTGAGCGGACAGAGGTAAAAGCGAGCACTGAAAACAAAGAAGACACCATAAGAAAAAGACAAACGATGTGTCCTGTGCTAGCTATTATGCTGTCAAAATGCTTTTGTAAATACACCTTGCTGTTTGGTAAGCCATTTTAAATCATATAGGCCTAAAATGTTCCTTTGGACATTGAGGCATGAAAGAGAATAATACTGGATTTTGGTGAGAGAAACTGTATAGAGTACCACAGTATGAGTCATAATACCCATAAAACCTAGTGGTCAAACAGGGAAATGGTTCTAATCGTTTTTCCACCATTCATTTTTCCTATAGGGGATTTTAGAAACACTTAAAATAAGGGCTGTGTTTCGTATAGGCTTACCCTGGCGTGACATTTTGATAGACGTGTAAATCTCTCTAGGACAAGGTGACTTTTATCAATGTATTTGCCTGTTTGACCACTAGGTTTATGGGTGTCATGACACCTCCACTGTGGGGCTCTATACTACAGAATATGCACTGTATACTGTAGGTTGCAAGGTCTTTTGTATGTGAGCAATACTCGAGATGTGGAAGAGCACGATTGTCACTCACTGGGTACTATAAAAGGTAATGTATTTTGTTTAAAAGAGGTGGCATTATACACTGAGTATACTAAACATTAAGAACACCTGCTCGTTCCATGACATAGACTGACCAGGATAAAGATATCATCCCTTATTGATGTCACTTCAATCAGTGTAGATGAAGGGGAGGAGACAGATTAACTAAGGATTTTTTAAACTTGAGACAATTGAGACATAGATTGTGTATATGTGCCATTCAGAGGGTGAATGGGCAAGACAAAATATTTAAGTGCCTTTGAACGGGGTATGGTAGCAGGTGCCAGGCACACCAGTTTGTGTCAAGAACTGCAAAACAGTTTTCCGTGTGTATCAAGAATGGTCCACCACCCAAAGGACATCCAGCCAACGTGACACAACTGTGGGAAGCATTGGAGTCAACATGGGCCAGCATCCCTGTGAAACGCTTTTGACACTTTGTAGAGTCCATGCCCCAATGAACTGCGGCTCTTCTGAGGGCAAAAGGGGGGGGGGTTGCAACTCAGTTTTAGGAAGGTGTTCCTAATGTTTGGTATAGTCAGTATATATATTGTATTACTGAGATGCCTTAAGGTTTTATTGCACATATTTAATCATCTTTTGGAAACTATATTAATTACACTAATAAAATCTTTGGCTCATCTCTTGCTTGGCTCATGAATGAAGTGCGACATAGCCTATAGCGCCCCTATGTGATCGGAAAATTATGAAACGTATTGTCAAACATGCATATTTTGAAGGGAATTATTACACTTTTTGCTGTGATAATTACAATATAAAAGTATGTGGACACCCCTTGAAATTAGTGGATTCGGCTATTTCAGCCACACCCGTTGCTGACAAGTGTATAAAATCAAGCACACAGCCATGCAGTCTCCATAGACAAACATTGGCAGTAGAATGGCCCGTACTGAAGAGCTCAGTGACTTTCAACGTGGCACCGTCATATGATGCCACCTTTCCAACAAGTCAGTTCGTAAAATTTCTGCTGTTATTGTGAAGTGGTAAACATCTAGGAGCAACAACGGCCCAGCCGCGAAGTGGTAAGCCACGCAAGCTCACAGAACAGGACAGCCGAGTGCTGAAATTGTCATACATTCTTCTTCTCTACCACAGATTCCCACAAGGTCTCAAATTCCAGGATGAGAAAATGCTTGAAACAAATGAAGACGGAGTCAGAGTTGTCGATTTCCATTGTTACTTGTAATGTTAAAGGGAATCCCATATAACACTGGGAGGTAACCCAATCAAAAGAGCGAGGTGTAAACCTCTAAACAATACACTGGATGAGACCCGTAATAACAAGAACACAATACACGGTACTCACGAGACCAATGGACATGGGACAGTAATCAACGAGGTCAATGGGGAACAGAGGGCACATATATACACATACTAACCAGGGGGAATGGGATCCAGGTGTGCGTAATGAAACAAGACAGTCCGGGTTTGGTGGTAATGAACCAGGACAATGACATCTAGAAACCCGGTGACGTAGACCTCCAGAGCTGGTGAACGGAATGAGCAGCAGTACCGGTGAGATCCGTGACATTGGGACAGTGAAGCATTTCTTCTTCTTACTTCTTTTTCTTCTATATTTCAAAACTTTGAATTTGAAATCAACCAATGATTATGGAGGTTAAAGAGCAAACTGTCAGCTTGAATTTGAGTGTATTTTCATCCATATCGGGTAAACCGTTTAGAAATTACAGCTATTTTTGTACATAAGGGAGCAAAAGTATTTTTGGGTAGCAAAAGTATCGGGACAAATTCACTGATGTGTATTGAAGTGGAAAAAGTTAAGTATTTGGTCCCATATTCATAGCACGCAATGACTACATCAAGCTTTTGACTCTACAAATTATACTGACTCACACTGTCAAAAGCATCCGAATCAAGCACACAGCCATGCAATCGTTTGGCCGCTGGTTTCATCGTTTGATTCAGGTCATGTGTGAATGAGACAAAAATAATAGCTAAAGTTAGTGACTTAGCTAGCTCGCATTAGCCAACTTTTAGCTAGCTTTAATGGTACATCAACTGGTGAAAGCTAGCCAAGTTAATTTACTTCTGTTGAAACGGGACAAAACAAAGGCTACAAAACATTTCCATACACACAACAGCTATTAGCTACTGCTACCTGACAGACAGCAAGCTAAAGGCTAGAGCTGAACTGTCTGTGGTAGCTACTAGCTATCTATCTAGTTCATTCACTTCAGACAGAACTTCAGTCGAGAGGGGATAAAACATTAGCTAACGTTACATGTCAGTTAAGTACACTACTAGCTCAATACTGGGAATAAAAATGTGTTTCTGTTAAGTCAAACATCAGTTACCTTGCCAGCTACATCAGTCAAATAAAGAGTAGCCAGTTTCTGCTCTGCTTGCTTTTACAACTCTGAGAAAAAGAGCAACACACATAGACAGCAGTTACCTCTTTTCATCTCTCCAGCCTTTCAGAAGCTTTGCCTTCACACAGTCTGTCCGCACACTCTTTGGTGTCTGCATGGTCCTAAATGCAGCCGGCCGAAACCAACAGCCTACCCAACCGCTCTTTTCAGACTTGGATGGTGCTTCCAGAAGCTTGAAAATTGGAGCTAGGTTGTCAAGATGGGTAACGTACTATATAAGTACACATTAATTGCAAGTAATTACCCCTCAAAATACACTCCATTTTAAGTAGCTAAATCCTATGTAACACCTAGTAACTACATTGTACTTATGCAGATATTACTTGTACTCTGTGGTGTACTTGTGGGTTTATCCTCTCACTTGGATGGCAAGGAGGTTCAGGTTGTCATAATGGCTAACGTTAACATACATATTAATTATAAATTATTTGTTTTATTACAATCTGGGATGAAACCCGTATGGTAGACACCAGTCAGTGAGGTTGACCTATATCTGATCTGTTTTTGTAAACTCAACCAAGTTAACCCAGATGGTACACTTTTGGGGGTCAAGTGCTAGCAACAACATTGAGTGGAGAATTTGAAGAGTGCAAATTCACGGGTAGGTAGTTAGAGCCTATTGAGCCTCCAACCTTTGTAATCTCGGACCCCCAGCTCATCTGTCCACAAGAGATTACAACCTTGTGACAGTTAATACTGAATCAGATGCAGCTGAGAAGAAACTAAACTTGCCCATTTGTAACAAGCATGGTAACAAGCATTTGTTGTTATACTTCTGTAATTACAGACTGCAATTACCACCATAACTGTTACAATGTAATCACATATTTAATTACACTGTAATAAGGACCCCTTAAAATTAAGTGTTACCAAATATTGGCTTTGAGGCAGAGTATACAGTCATGACCGAAACAGGTGCAACCACCTGTTTGACAGGTACGACAAGTTTTCCCTGCCAAGTAGTCTAGCATAATTTGGGATCAAGGCAAGGAAATGCAGATCCCGCCAGCCCTACACTTTTAAATTGGAGCTTCTTTATTTGCATAATGTTGATTCTCTGGCTCTAACCAGACAAAAAGTCACACTATTAGGTCCATTTAAGTTTTATTTCCTAAATTGTAGTCCCATAATTTTGATGCACGTTTAGCCCACTGTACAGATTTTGGAGCCATCGTATGGCTCTGTTGGCCAATGTGACTTTGAGATTACTCTGATTGAAATATGCACCATTTAGAAATTTTAGATGATATGAATAAGGAGTCAATTACTATTTTTTTCTGCCAACTCGATGTAAAAGTAAATCATGGCAGCCAGAACCAAATCAGCTACTCAAATCGGCTATATTATAATGTTAAGGGTGTCACGAGAGACTAGTGTAAAAGTAATACTGTACCTCAATTTGTCTCCATTCTTTCATCATTTCCTCCACACACCTTCCTCCTCCTTTCCTCCCTCTCTCCCCCAAGATCAAGACCTTGATGGGCCCCGATCCTCAGTTCAAGTGGGTGGTGATGACCATGGTCCTGACTCAGGTGCTCTGCGACTTCCTGGTTTGTGACCTCAGCAGGAAGTGCCTCGTATTCTGGGCCTACATGTTCAGCGGCTGCATCAACCACTCCATCACGTTCGCCATCTACAATATCTCTCACAATGTGGTCTTCGGCACTAAGGACGCTATGTACAACCGCCTCTTTGGCATCTTTGCCAACCTACCCATTGGTGGGCCCTACTCCATCATCTTCAATAAGTACCACGTGGACCACCACTGCTATCCGGGTGGCCATGGGCATGACGTGGACGTCCTGAACCCATCTGGAGGCTCCCCTATTCAGCTCCTCCGCCCGCACGGTCCTTGGGCTCTTCCTGCAGCCACTATTCTACCCCCTGGTGGTCAACCCCAAGCCCATCGGCAGGCTCGAGCTGTTGAATTTAACAGTGCAGCTAGCCTTCGACACGCTTATAGTGTACTTCTGGAAGCATCGCATCTGGTCTATCTGATAACAGGCTCGCTGTTGTGTATGGGACTGCACCCGATATTGGGGCACTTTATTGCAGAACATTACATGTACCTGAGCAGAATCAAGACGTACTCATCAACTATATCACCTTTAACGTGGGCTACCACATGGAGCACCATGGCTTTCCCAGCATGCCCGCCAGCCGCCTTCCTCAGGTAACTGACTTTTCATGTAAGATAATCTGACTGATTTTGTAGGATGTAGTTGATGTAGGATATGAACTGGCCTGGGCTCAAATACTTAATATCCTTTCAAATAAACTGCAGTTTTGGAACTTTTCTATTGGTTTATTAAGCCAGGCAAGCTCAAACAGGCACATATAAAGTATTTGAAAATGATTCCCCAAGTATTAAAACCAGTCTGGATGTGAATGATGGTGATGTATGATGTGGTTGATATAGAATTTGAACTCATGTAGGATATCACTGGTGATATGTAGCAACAGCTGTTTTCTATCGGCTAATGTGCACGCAATATCACTAGGGCCAGGAGTTTTTCTTGGCCATTCGGGTCAGGACAAACTCCTTGCCACTATGATAGCTGTCTCATATCAGTCACATGGCATGCAACACTAAACCTTGATGGTATTCCAAACTGAAAATTGTGAACGATTCAAGACCCGGATTTGTAAATTGTCTCAGAGTAGGAGTGATCTGGCCCCCACCTGTCTATTTAATCTTATTTATTAGGAACTAAAAGGCTAAACTGATCCCAGATCAGAACTCCTACTCAGAGACGCTTTATTAATACAGGCACAGAAGCTGCAAATTGGTGGGGAGCAGTGGTGTCTGGATTTTCTGTGGTTTTGCTGCTTTTTCTGTGTGAAAAGGGCAATGCTGACAGACCGACATCAAAGGGACAATAGATACTGAAAAAGTGACTACACAGAGGTGTGGCTATACCATTTGTGTACAGCAGTCACTATGGAGGATGCGTGACACCCAAAAGAACAGTAAATAAGAAACCCCCTGACATATCTCTAGGTCCAAATAGAAATGTTGGAAATGAAAAGGTTGTGTCAACTTGTAACAGTATCACTGGGCTATAGAAAATGGTACCGACAGAGAGGGCTGCCTTGCTCTTAGGTAACTTTACAGTATTTTGTTTTTGTATGTATTATTTCTAACGTTATTAGCCCAGAAAATTGTTTGTGTTATTACATACAGCCGGGAAGAACTATTGGATATCAGAGCGGTGGTAACTCACCAGCACTACCAGCAATACGACCAGGAATACGACTTTCCCGAAGCGGATCCTTTGTTCGCACCCCCCAGGGCAATTGAACTGATTCCAGAGGCCGACCCAAAACAACGCCGGAGGAGAGGTACTCGGAGCGGCCTTCTAGTCCAACTTAGGAGGCGTGCACACCACCCACCGCTTCCAAGTATATTACTCGCTACTGTTCAGTCTCTGGATAATAAAGTTGACGAGCTCAGGGCGAGGGTTTCTTTCCAGAGAGACATCAGGGATTGGAACATACTCTAGTTCACGGAAACATGGCTCTCTCGGCATATACTGTCTGAGTCGGTCCAGCCAGTTGGGTTCTCAGTTCATCGCGCAGACAGGAATAAATATCTCTCCGGGAAGCAGAAGGGCGGAGGTGTATGTTTTATGATTAACGACTCATGGTGTAATTGTGATAACATACAGTAACTCAAGTCCTTTTGTTCACCCGACCTAGAATACCTCACAATCAAATGGCGACTGTATTATCTCCCAAGATAATTTTCTACGGTTATAGTCACGGCCGTGTATATCCCCCCTCAAGCCTATACCACGACGGCCCTCAAAGAACTTCACTGGACTCTATGCAAACTGGAAACCACATATCCTGAGGCTGCATTTATTGTACCTGGGGATTTTAACAAAGCAAATTTGAGGAAAAGTTTGCTGAATTTCTATCAACACATCGACTGTAGTACTCACGCTGCTAAAACACTCGACCACTGCTACTCCAACTTCCGGGATGCATACAAGGCCCTCGCCCGCCCTCCTTTCGGCAAATCTGACCACGACTCCATTTTGCTCCTCCCTTCCTATAGGCAGAAACTCAAACAGGAAGTACCCATGCTAAGGACAATTCAACGCTGGTCTGACCAATCGGAATCCACGCTTCAAGATTGTTTTGATCACACGGACTGGGATATGTTCCGGGTAGCTTCAAAGAATAATATCGACATATATACTGACACGGTGACTGAGTTTATCAGGAAGTGTATAGGAGATGTCGTACCCACTGTGACTATTAAAACCTACCCTAACCAGAAACCGTGTATAGATGGCAGCATTCGCGCAAACTGAAAGCGCGAACCACCGCATTTAACCATGGCAAGGTGACTGGGAATATGGCAGAATACAAACACTGTAGTTATTCCCTCCGCAAGGCAATCAAACAGGCAAAACGTCAGTATAGGGACAAAGTGGAGTCGCAATTCAATGGCTCAGACACGAGACGTATGTGGCAGGGTCTACACTACAGACAATCACAGACTACAAAAGGAAAACCAGCCATGTCGCGGATACCGACGTCTTGCTTCCTGACAAGCTAAACACCTTCTTCGATCCACTTTGAAGATAACACAGTGCCACCGACGCGGCCCACTACCAAGGACTGTGGGCTCTCCTTCTCCGTGGCCGATGTGAGTAAACATTTAAGTGTGTTAACCAGATGGCATCCCTAACCGCGTTCTCAGAGCATGCGCAGACCAGCTGGCTGGTGTGTTTACGGACATATTCAATCTCTCCCTATCCCAGTCTGCTGTTCCCACATGCTTCAAGATGGCCACCATTGTCCATGTGCCCAAGAAAGCAAAGGTAACTGAACTAAATGACTATCGCCCCGTAGTACCTTACCTGCAACCCTAGACCCACTTCAATTTGCTTACCGCCCCAATAGATCCACAGACGATGCAATCGCCATCACACTGCACACTGCCCTATCCCATCTGGACAAGAGGAATACCTATGTAAGAATGCTGTTCATTTACTATAGCTCAGCATTCAACACCATATACCCTCCAAGCTCATCATTAAGCTCAAGGCCCTGGCTACGAACCCCGCCCTGTGAAACTGGGTCCTGGACTTCCTGATGGACCACCCCAGGTGGTGAAGGTAAGAAACAACACCTCCACTTCGCTGATCCTCAACACTGGGGCCCCACAAGGGTGCGTGCTCAGCCCCCTCCTGTACTCCCTGTTCACCCATGACTGCGTGGCCATGAACACCTCCAACTCAATCATCAAGTTTGCAGTCAACACAACAGTAGTAGGCTTGATTACCAACAATGACGAGACAGCCTACAGGGAGTGTGGTGCTCACTCAACGTCAACAAAACAAAGGAGATGATCGTGGACTTCAGGAAACAGCAGAGGGAACACCCCCATATCCACATCTACGGGAGAGCAGTGGAGAAGCTGGAAAGCTTCAAGTTCCTCGGCGTGCACATCACTGACAAACTGAAATGGTCCACCCACACAGACAGTGAAGAAGGCGCAACAGAGCCTCAGTAGGCTGAAGAAATTTGGCTTGGCACCTAAAACCCTCACAAACTTTTACTGATGTACAATTGAGAGCATCCCGCCAGGCTGTATCACCGCAGGGCTCTCCAGAGGGTGGTGTGGTCTGCCCAATGCATCACTGGCGGCAAACTGCCAGCCCTCCAGGACACCTACAGCACCCGATGTCACAGCCTGTTCACCCCGCTATCATCCAGAAGGCGAGGTCAGTACAGGTGCATCAAAGCTGGGACCGAGAGACTGAAAAACAGCTTCTATCTCAAGGCCATCAGACTGTTAAATAGCCTTCACTAGCACATTAGAGGCTGCTGCCTATATACATAGATTAGAAATCACTGGCCACTTTAATAAATGGAACACTAGTCAATTTAATAATGTTTACATATCTTGCATTACTCATATCTCATATGTACAGCATATACTGTATTCTATACTATTCTACTGTATGTTAGTCTATGCCGCTCTGACATTGCTCATCCATATATATTCTTAATTCCATTGCTTTACTTAGATTTGTGTGTATTGGGTATATGTTGTGAATTTGTTAGATATCACCTGTTAGATATTACTGCACTGTTTGAGCTAGAAACACCCTAAAAAAATGTATGTGACCAATAAAATTAGATTTGTTGATAAAATTTGGTAGCATTTTCCTCAGATTTGCTTTATTAAAGTCCCCAGCTACGATAAATGCGGCCTCGGGATATGCGTGTAGTTCCTTGAGAGCCGTAACAGTGCCGGCTTAAGGGGGAATATACAGGCCGTGACGATGACCGAAGATAATTCTCTAGGGAGGTAATGTGGTCGGCATTTGATAGTGATCTATTCCAAATCAGGAAAACAAAAGGACTTGAGTTCCTGTACGTTGCCACAATCACACCATAAGACGGGTAAAGTATATCTAGTGAGAGACACGATTCCCTGATGTCTCTCTGGAAGGAGATCCTCACCCTGAACATTAGCAAGTAATATACTCGGAAGTGGTGGATGGTATTGCAAGCCTCCTGAGTCAGAGTGCGTCTTGGAGCAGCCCCTGGGATGAGTGGAAATGCTTCTGGGTGTGCGAAAAAAGGATCCAATTCAGGAAAGTCTAATTTCTGGTCGAAATGCTGGTGAGTGACAGCCAATCTAATATCCAAAAGTTATTTTTGGCTGTAGGTAATAATGAAAGAAATGTTCTGAGCAAATAATGTAAGAAATAACACACACACAAAATACTGCAAAGATATTTAGGAGCTAGGAACAGGGTGACCATGTCTGTCGGCGCCATCTTGTCAAGTAGCCAATGTGAGTAAGAACTTTAACAGGTTAACATTCACAAGGCCGCAGTGCCAGGCGGATTATCAGGAAGCGTACTCAGAGCATGCGTTGGCCAGCTGGCAAGTGTCTTCACTGACAATTTCAATTTCTCCCTGACCGTCTGTAATACCTACAGTTGAAATCTCGCTTTTCAACCACTCCACAAATTTCTTGTTAACAAACTATAGTTTTGGCAAGTCAGTTAGGACATCTACTTTGTGCATGACACACGTAATCTTGCCAACAATTGTTTACACACAGATTATTTAACTTATAATTCACTGTATCACAATTCCAGTGGGTCAGAAATGCACATACACTAAGTTGACTGTGCCTTTAAACAGCTTGGAAAATTCCAGAAAATGATGTGATGGTTTTAGAAGCTTCTGATAGGCTAATTGACATCATTTGAGTCAATTGGAGGTGTACCTGTGGATGTATTTCAAGGCCTACCTTCAAACTCAGAGCCTCTTTGCTTGACATCATGGGAAAATCAAAAGAAATCAGCCAAGACCTCAGAAAAAATTTTTGTAGACCTCCACAAGTCTGGTTCATCCTTGGGAGCAATTTCCAAATGCCTGAAGGTACCACATTCAATTGTACAAACAATACTACGCAAGTATAAACACCATTGGGCCACGCAACCGTCATACCGCTCAGGAGGAGACGTGTTCTGTCTCCTAGAGATGAACGTACTTTGGTGCGAAAAGTGCAAATCAATCCCAGAACAACAGCAAATGACCTTGTGAAGATGCTGGAGGAAACAGGTACAAAAGTTTCTATATCCACAGTGAAATTAGTCCTATATCGACATAATCTGAAAGGCCGCTCAGCAAGGAAGAAGCCACTGCTCCAAAACCGCCATAAAAAAGCCAGACTACGGTTTGCAACTGCACATGGGGACAAAGATCGTACTTTTTGGAGAAATGTCCTCTGAACTAATTAAACAAAAATAGAACTGTTTGGCCATAATGACCATCGTTATGTTTGGAGGAAAAATGGGGTGCTTGCAAGCCGAAGAACACCATCCCAACCATGAAGCACGGGGTGGCAGCATCATGCTGTGGGGGTGCTTTGCAACAGGAGAGACTGGTGCACATCACAATAGATGGCATCATGAGGAAGGAAAAGTATGTGGCTATATTGAAGCAACATCTCAAGACATCAGTCAGGAAGTTAAAGCTTGGTCACAAATGGGTCTTCCAAATGGACAATGACCCCAAGCATACTTCCAAAGTTGTGGCAAAATGGCTTAAGGACAACAAAGTCAAGGGATTGGAGTGGCCATCACAAAACCCTGACCTCGACCCTATAGAAAATGTGTGGGCAGAACTGAAAAAGTGTGTGCGAGCAAGGAGGCCTAAAAACCTGACTCAGTTACACCAGCTCTGTCAGGAGGAATGGGCCAAAATTCACCCAACTTATTGTGGGAAATTTGTGGAAGGCTACCTGAAACGTTTGACCCAAGTTAAACAATTTAAAGGCAATGCTACCAAATACTATTTGAGTGTGTTAACTTCTGACCCAGTGGGAATGTGATGAAAGAAATAAAAGCAGAAATAAATCATTCTCTCTACTATTATTCTGACATTTCACATTCTTAAAATAAAGTGGTGATCCTAACTGACCTAAGACAGGGAATTTTTACTAGGATTAAATGTCAGAAATTGTGAAAAACTGAGTTTAAATGTATTTGGCTAAGGTGTATGTAAACTTCCGACTTCAACTGTACATGTTTCAAGCCTACCACCATAGTCCCTGTGCCCAAGAATACCAAGGTAACCTGTCTAAATGACTATCGACCCGTAACACTCACATCTATAGGCATGAAATGCTTTGAAAGGCTGGCTCACATCAACACCATCATCCCAGACACCCTGGACCCACTTCATTTTGCATACTGCCCCAACAGTTCCACAGAATCACTGGTCACTTTAATAATGGAACCCTAGTCACTTTAATAATGTTTACATACTGCTTTAATCATTTCATATGTATATACTGTATTCTATTCTACTGTATTTTTGTCAATGCCACTCCGACATTGCTCAACCTAATATTGACATATTTCTTAATTCCATTCTTTTACTTTTAGATTTGTGTGCATTGTTGTGAATTGTTAGATACTACTGCACTGTTGGCGCTAGGAACACAAGCATTTCGCTACACCCGCAATAACATCTGCTAAAATTTGATTTGATTTCATTTGAGATGACGCAATGTCTATTACACCTACAATGCCCTTTCCCACCTGGACAAAAGAAACACCTACGTGAGAATGCTGTTCATTGACTACAGCTCAGACTCCAACACCATCATTAGGTTTGTCGACGACACAACGGTGGTAGGCCTGATCACCGACGACGATGAGACAGCCTGTATGGAGGAGGTCAGAGACCTGACAGTGTGGTGCCAGGACAACAACCTCATCGTCAGGAAGACAAAGGAGCTGATCGTGGACTACAGGAAACGGAGGGCCGAGCACGCCCCCATTCACATTGACGGGGCTGTAGTGGAGCGTGTCGAGAACTTCAAGTTCCTCTGTGTCCGCATCACTAAGGATGTATCATGGTCCAAACACACCAACACGACAATGCCTCTCCCCCCTCAGCAGGCTGAAAAGATTTGGCATGGGCTCCCAGATCCTCAAAAAGTTATAGAGCTGCATCATCGAGAGCATCTTGACTGGCTGCATCACCACTTGGTATGGGAACTGCTTGGCATCCGACCACAAGGCGCTACAGAGGGTAGTGTGTACGGCCTAGTACATCACTGGGGCCGATCTCCCTGCCATCCAGGACCTCTATACCAGGCGGTGTCAGAGGAAGGCCCAAAGAATTGTCAAAAACTCCAGCCATCCAAGCCACAGACTGTTCTCTCTGCTACAGCACGGCAATTGGTACCAGTGCACCAAGTCCGGAACCAACAGGACCCTGAACAGCTTCTACCCCTAAGCCATAAGACTGTTAAACAAGACTGCTAAATAGCTAATCAAATGGCTACCCGGACTACCTGCATTGACCCCTTTTTGCACCAACTCACTAACTTTTTTGCACATACGTTGCTGCTACTATCTATTATTTATCCTGTTGCCTAGTCACTTTACCCCTACCTATATTTACAGTACATAGCTAACTCAATTACCTCGTACCCCTGCACATCGACTCAGTACTGTTAATTTCTACTCCCTATATATAGCCATGTGTCACGCCCTGACTCAGGGGACTTGTCACGCCCTGGCTCTGGGGACACAGCCAGGGTGTGAGTTTCCTTTGTCGATTCTAGTTGTTGTGTTTCTAGGTTGGCCAAAGTGGTTCTCAATCAGAGGCAACTAGTGTCAGCTGTTGCTGGTTGTCTCTGATTGGGAACCATATTTATTCAGTCTGTTTGCCACAGTGGGGTGTGGGATCTTGTTCCGTGTTGGTGTGTTTATTGTAACCAAGGACGTCACGTTATCGTTTTGTTCGTGTATCATTAAATAAGTATGTTCACCTTCCACGCTGCGCCTTGGTCCTCTGTTCCCGACGAGCGTGACAGAAGATCCCACCAGAAGGTCCATAACTGGACCAAGCAGCGTGAAGAGGAGAGAGGTTGGACGTTGGAGCAGTGGAGTAAGAGTCTCGACTGGGCCAAGCCAAGTGAAGAGCAGAGAGGTTGGACTTTGAAGCAGTGGAGTGAGTGTCTGGCTAGAGACATGGAGGCCTGGTCCAAGAGGAGAGCCGGCCAGAAATTTTTTAGGGGGGGGGCTCACGACGGGGCAGCAGGAGGCCGCGATAGAGCGGTCCAACGGGTTGGCAGAGGAGGCCGCCAGGTTACGGGGGCCACTGGTATTAAAGGGGAAGGAAAGTGTAGAGGCACGGCGAGAAGTACTGGGGTGTGTTACCAGTCCGATCCGGCCCGTTCCAGATCCCCGCGTAGGGCCAGTGATGTGTGTCCCCAGTACGGTCCGGCTTGTTCCTGTCCCTCGCATCGAGCCTGTGGTGCGCGTCGCCAGCCCGGTCCGGTCTGTTCCTGCTCCCCGCACCAAGCCAATGGTGCGCGTCGCCAGCCCGGCCCGGCCTGTTCCTGCTCCCCGCACCAAGCCAATGGTGCGCGTCGCCAGCCCGGTCCGGCCAGTTCCTGCTCCCCGCACCAAGCCAGTGGTGTGCGTCGCCAGCCCGGCCCGGCCAGTTCCTGCTCCCCGCACCAAGCCAGTGGTGCGCGTCGCCAGCCCGGCCCGGCCAGTTCCTGCTCCACGCACCAAGCCAGGGGTGCGCGTCGCCAGCCCGGCCCGGCCTGTTCCTGCTCCCCGCACCAAGCCAGTGGTGCGCGTCGCCAGCCCGGCCCGGCCTGTTCCCCACACCAAGCCAGTGATGTGCCTCGTCAGTCCGGCACGGCCCGTGCCTGTTCCACCGGTGCCAGGTCCGGCACCGGTCAGCTGGTCCACGCTGGAGCTGGAGCAATCCGCTCCACCAGTGTTCGGTCCAGCTCCGGCCAGTAGGGCCAGACCGGACCAGGGGTACTTTGGGGGGTTAGAGAGGGAGTGGGGATCATGCCCGGAGCCGGATCCGCCGCCAAGGCGGAGTGCCCACCCGGTCCCTCCCCTGTGGTATTTGGTTGGCGCGGTCGGAGTCCGCGCCTTTAGGGGGGGGTACTGTCACGCCCTGGTTCTGGGGACACTTGTATGTTGAGCCAGGGTGTGAGTTTCCTTTGTCGATTCTAGTTGTTGTGTTTCTAGGTTGGCCAAAGTGGTTCTCAATCAGAGGCAACTAGTGTCAGCTGTTGCTGGTTGTCTCTGATTGGGAACCATATTTATTCAGTCTGTTTGCCACAGTGGGGTGTGGGATCTTGTTCCGTGTTGGTGTGTTTATTGTAACCAAGGACGTCACGTTATCGTTTTGTTCGTGTATCATTAAATAAGTATGTTCACCTTCCACGCTGCGCCTTGGTCCTCTGTTCCCGACGATCGTGACAGGACTCTTATATGTTGAGTCAGGGTGTGTATATTCTTTGATATATACATTCTATGTTGTAGTTCTATTATGTGTAGATCTATGTTGGCCGGTGTGGTTCCCAATCAGAGGCAGCTGTAGCTCGTTGTCTCTGATTGGGGACAATACTTAGGCAGCCTATTGGCACTAGTGGGTTGTGGGATCTTGTTCCGTGTAAGGTATGTTGTTTGTGTCTACCTTGGACTTCACGGTTCGTTTAGTTTGTTGTTTTGTCGTTGTGTTTATTCGTTATAATAAACATGTATGCATATCACGCTGCGCCTTGGTCCGACCTGTCCTTAAACGAGCGTGACACCATGTTATTTTCTACTCCCTATATATAGCCATGTTATTTTCTACTCCCTATATATAGCCATGTTATTTTCTACTCCCTGCATATAGCCATGTTATTTTCTACTCCCTATATATAGCCATGTTATTTTCTACTCCCTGTATATAGCCATGTTATTTTCTACTCCCTGTATATAGCCATGTTATTTTCTACTCCCTGTATATAGCCATGTTATTTTCTACTCCTGTATATAGCCACTTTTTTGGTTACTTCATGATTCCATATGTGTATTTCATAGTATTGATGTCTTCACTATTATTCTACAATGTAAAAAATAAAGAAAAACCCTGGAATGAGTAGGTGTGTCCAAACTTTTGACTAGTACTGTATCTATTTTAACTTTGCATTGTTGGAAAATAACCCGTAAGTAAGCATTTCACTGTTAGTCAACAGTGGCTTGCGAAAGTATTCACCCCCCTTGGACATTTTCCTATTTTGTTGCCTAACAACCTGGAATTAAAATTAATTTTTTGGGGGGTTGTATCATTAGATTTACACAACATGCCTACCACTTTGAAGATGCAAAATATATTTTTTTGTGAAACAAACAAGAAATAAGACAAAAAAACAGAACTTCTCTTTGGGTATGTCTCTATAAGCTTGGCACATCTAGCCACTGGGATTTTTGCCCATTCTTCAAGGCAAAACTACTCCAGCTCCTTCAAGTTGGATGGGTTCCGCTGGTGTACAGCAATCTTTAAGTCATACCACAGATTCTTAATTGGATTGAAGTCTGGGCTTTGACTAGGCCATTCCAAGACATTTAAATGTTTCCCCTTAAACCGCTCGAGTGTTGCTTTAGCAGTATGCTTAGGGTCATTGTCCTGCTGGAAGGTGAACCTCCGTCCCAGTCTCAAATCTCTGGAAGATTGAAACAGGTTTCCCTCAAGAATTTCCCTGTATTTAGCGCCATCCATCATTACTTCAATTCTGACCAGTTTCCCTGCCGATGAAAAACATTGTGTTCTCTGGGTGATGAGAGGTGTTGGGTTTGCGCCAGATATAGCGTTTTCCTTGATGGCCAGAGTACCTTCTTCCATATGTTTGGGGAGTCTCCCACATGACTTTTGGGGAACACCAAACGTGTTTGCTTATTTGTTTCTTTAAGCAATGGCTTTTTTCTGGCCACTCTTCTGTAAAGCCCAGCTCTGTGGAGTGTACGGCTTAAAGTGGTCCTATGGACAGATACTCCAATCTCCGCTGTGGAGCTTTGCAGCTCCTTCAGGGTTATCTTTGGTCTCTTTGTTGCCTCTCTGATTAATGTCCTCCTTGCCTGGTCCGTGAGTTTTGGTGGGCGGCCCTCTCTTGGCAGGTTTGTTGTGGTGCCATATTCTTTCCATTCTTTTATAATTTACATTTTAGTTATTTAGGCAGACGCTCTTATCCAGAGCGACTTACAGTTAGTGAGTATAATAATAATAATGGATTTAATGGTGCTCCGTGGGATGTTCAAAGTTGTGGATATTTTTTTATAACCCAACCCTGATCTGTACTTCTCCACAACTTTGTCCCTGAACTGTTTGGTGAGCTCCTTGGTCTTCATGGTGCCAATTGCTTGGTTGTGCCCCTGCTTAGTGGTGTTGGAGACTCTGGGGGCTTTCAGAACAGGTGTATATATACTGAGATCATGTGACAAATCATGTGACACTTAGATTGCACACAGGTGGACTTCATTTAACTAATTATGTGACTTCTGAAGGTAATTGGTTGCACCAGATCTTATTTAGGGGCTTCATAGCAAATGGGGTGAATACATATGCACGCACCACTTTTCCGTTATATTCTGCTCTGTATCAGAGAATTCTACAGGAGAATGTCAGACCATCCGTCTGTGAGCTGAAGCGCAGCTCAGAGTTGGGGAACAATGTCAGAGCAAAAAAAGTTTCCTTCCAGGACAACCTTGTACGTGGCTTGATTCATGCATCCTTCACAAAGACACATCTGCCCGATTCCAGCCTTGCTGAAGCACCCCAGATCATCACCGATCCTCCACCAAATTTCACAGTGGGTGCGAGACACTGTGGCTTGTAGGCCTCTCCAGGTCTCCGTCTAACCATTAGGACGACCAGGTTTTGGGCAAAGCTGAAAATTGGACTCATCAGAGAAGATTACCTTACTCCAGTCCTCTACGGTCCAATCCTTATGGTCTTTTGCAAACCTCAGCCTGGCTCTTCTTTGCTTCTCATTGATGAAGGGCTTTTTTCTAGCTTTGCACGACTTCAGCCCTGCCCCTAGGAGCCTGTTTCGAACCGTCCTCGCTGTGCACTTCACCCCAGCTGCCGTTTGCCATTCTTTTTTGTAGGTCACCTGATGTCATCCTATGATTGTTGAGTGACATTTGAATGAGTTGGCGGTCATCCTGGTCAGTAGAGAGTCGTTTTCGCCCTCTGCCGGTCTGTAGCTTTGTTGTCCCCAATGTCTGCTGCTTGACCTTGTTCTTATGAAACACCGTATTTGAAATTTTAAGTATGGAAGCAACCTGACGCTCACTGTATCCCTCTGCCAGTAAAGCCAGAATTGAACCCTTCTTTTCCTCACTCAAAACTTTCCTTTTCAACTCTTTTGGCATGTTCAATAGTTATGTTTTGATTCATATTACTTTGAGGTACTATTAGCACTGTTTTTGCCATCAAGCTGGTCCTATTGCAAGAGGATAGTGATGACCACAGCAGTGGTTTTTATACTTTTCCTCGTTAAATAAGATTTGGTTCATGTGATCACCTAATCAGTACCTAATTCAGTAGAATGAGGTGTGCCTGTGTTGGAATTCAACAGACACTGGAATGGAATGGCTGTCATACATGTAGAGATGCTGATTTAAGAAAAATGTGCAGTGGTCTCTTAATTTTTTCCACAGCTGTACAGTGGGGAGAACAAGTATTTGATACACTGCCGATTTTGCAGGTTTTCCTACTTACAAAGCATGTAGAGGTCTGTAATTTTTTATCATAGGTACACTTCAACTGTGAGAGACGGAATCTAAAACAAAAATCCAAAAAATCACATTGTATGATTTTTAAGTAATTCATTTGCATTTTATTGCATGACATAAGTATTTGATCACCTACCAAACAGTAAGAATTCCGTCTCTCATAGACCTGTTAGTTTTTCTTTAAAAAGCCCTCCTGTTCTCCACTCATTACCTGTATTAACTGCACCTGTTTGAACTCGTTACCTGTATAAAATGCACCTGTCCACACACTCAATCAAACAGACTCCAACCTCTCCACAATGGCCAAGACCAGAGAGCTGTGTAAGGACATCAGGGATAAAATTGTAGACCTGCAAAAGGCTAGGATGGGCTACAGGACAATAGGCAAGCAGCTTGGTGAGAAGGCAACAACTGTTGGCGCAATTATTAGAAAATGGAAGAAGTTCAAGATGACGGTCAATCACCCTCGGTCTGGGGCTCCATGCAAGATCTCACCTCGTGGGGCATCAATGATCATGAGGAAGGTGAGGGATCAGCCCAGAACTACACGGCAGGACCTGGTCAATGACCTGAAGAGAGCTGGGACCACAGTCTCAAAGAAAACCATTAGTAACACACTACGCCGTCATGGATTAAAATCCTGCAGTGCACGCAAGGTCCCCCTGCTCAAGCCAGCGCATGTCCAGGCCCGTCTGAAGTTTGCCAATGACCATCTGGATGATCCAGAGGAGGAATGGGAGAAGGTCATGTGGTCTGATGAGACAAAAATAGAGCTTTTTTGGTCTAAACTCTACTCGCCGTGTTTGGAGGAAGAAGAAGGATGAGTACAACCCCAAGAACACCATCCCAACCGTGAAGCATGGAGGTGGAAACATCATTCTTTGGGGATGATTTTCTGCAAAGGGGACAGGACGACTGCACCGTATTGAGGGGAGGATGGATGGGGCCATGTATCGCGAGATCTTGGCCAACAACCTCCTTCCCTCAGTAAGAGCATTGAAGATGACCCGAAACACACAGCCAGGGCAACTAAAGAGTGGCTCCGTAAGAAGCATCTCAAGGTCCTGGAATGGCCTAGCCAGTCTCCAGACCTGAACCCAATAGAAAATCTTTGGAGGGAGCTGAAAGTCCGTATTGCCCAGTGACAGCCCCGAAACCTGAAGGATCTGGAGAAGGTCTGTATGGAGGAGTGGGCCAAAATCCCTGCTGCAGTGTGTGCAAACCTGGTCAAGACCTACAGGAAACGTATGATCTCTGTAATTGCAAACAAAGGTTTCTGTACCAAATATTAAGTTCTGCTTTTCTGATGTATCAAATACTTATGTCATGCAATAAAATGCAAATTAATTACTTAAAAATCATACAATGTGATTTTCTGGATTTTTTAGATTCCGTCTCTCACAGTTGAAGTGTACCTATGATAAAAATTACAGACCTCTACATGCTTTGTAAGTAGGAAAACCTGCAAAATCGGCAGTGTATCAAATAATTCTTCTCCCCACTGTATATATATATATATATACAGTGAGGGACAAAAGTATTTGATCCACTGCTGATTTTGTATGTTTGCCCACTGACAAAGAAAATGATCAGTCTATAATTTTAATGGTAGGTTTATTTGAACAGTGAGAGACAGAATAACAACAAAAAAATCCAGAAAAACGCATGTCAAAAATGTTATAAATTGATTTGCATTTTAATGAGGGAAATAAGTATTTGACCCCTCTGCAAAACATGACTTAGTACTTGGTGGCAAAACCCTTGTTGGCAATCACAGAGGTAAGACGTTTCTTGTAGTTGGCCACCAGGTTTGCACACATCTCAGGAGGGATTTTGTCCCACTCCTCTTTGCAGATCTTCTCCAAGTCATTAAGGTTTCGAGGCTGACGTTTGGCAACTCGAACCTTCAGCTCCCTCCACAGATTTTCTATGGGATTAAGGTATGGAGACTGGCTAGGCCACTTCAGGACCCTAATGTGCTTCTTCTTGAGCCACTCCTTTGTTGCCTTGGCCGTGTGTTTTCGGTCATTGTCATGCTGGAATACCCATCCACGACCCATTTTCAATGCCCTGGCTGAGGGAAGGAGGTTCTCACCCAAGATTTGACTGTACATGGCCCTGTCCATCGTCCCTTTGATGCGGTGAAGTTGTCCTGTCCCCTTAGTAGATAAACACCCCTAAAGCATAATGTTTCCACCTCCATGTTTGACGGTGGGGAAGGTGTTCTTGGGGTCATAGGCAGCATTCCTCCTCCTCCAAACACAGCGAATTGAGTTGATGCCAAAGAGCTAAATTTTGGTCTCATCTGACCACAACACTTTCACCCAGTACTCCTCTGAATCATTCAGATGTTCATTGGCAAACTTCAGATGGGCATGTACAGTGGGGGAAAAAAGTATTTAGTCAGCCACCAATTGTGCATGTTCTCCCACTTAAAAAGATGAGAGAGGCCTGTAATTTTCATCATAGGTACACGTCAACTATGACACACAAATTGAGATTTTTTTTCTCCAGAAAATCACATTGTAGGATTTTTAATGAATTTATTTGCAAATTATGGTGGAAAATAAGTATTTGGTCACCTACAAACAAGCAAGATTTCTGGCTCTCACAGACCTGTAACTTCTTCTTTAAGAGGCTCCTCTGTCCTCCACTCGTTACCTGTATTAATGGCACCTGTTTGAACTTGTTATCAGTATAAAAGACACCTGTCCACAACCTCAAACAGTCACACTCCAAACTCCACTATGGCCAAGACCAAAGAGCTGTCAAAGGACACCAGAAACAAAATTGAAGACCTGCACCAGGCTGGGAAGACTGAATCTGCAATAGGTAAGCAGCTTGGTTTGAAGAAATCAACTGTGGGAGCAATTATTAGGAAATGGAAGACATACAAGACCACTGATAATATCCCTCGATCTGGGGCTCCACGCAAGATCTCACCCCGTGGGGTCAAAATTATCACAAGAACGGTGAGAAAAAATCCCAGAACCACACAGGGGGACCTAGTGAATGACCTGCAGAGAGCTGGGACCTCAGCTGGTAGAGCACGGCGCTTGTAACGCCAAGGTAGTGGGTTCGATCCCCGGGACCACCCATACACAAAAATGTATGCACGCACAACTGTAAGTCGCTTTGGATAAAAGTGTCTGCTAAATGGCATATTATTATTATTATTATAAAGTAACAAAGCCTACCATCAGTAACACACTACGCCGCCAGGGACTCAAATCCTGCAGTGCAAGACGTGTCCCCCTGCTTAAGCAAGTACAAGTCCAGGCCCGTCAAAAGTTTGCTAGAGTGCATTTGGATGATCCAGAAGAGGATTGGGAGAATGTCATATGGTCAGATGAAACCGAAATATAACTTATTGGCAAAAACTCAACTCGTCGTGTTTGGAGGACAAAGAATGCTGAGTTGCATCCAAAGAACACCATACCTACTGTGAAGCATGGGGGTGGAAACATCATGCTTTGGGGCTGTTTTTCTGCAAAGGGACCAGGACGACTGATCTGTGTAAAGGAAAGAATGAATGGGGCCATGTATCGTGAGATTTTGAGTGAAAACCTCCTTCCATCAGCAAGGGCATTGAAGATGAAACGTGGCTGGGTCTTTCAGCATGACAATGATCCCAAACACACCGCCCGGGCAACGAAGGAGTGGCTTCGTAAGAAGCATTTCAAGGTCCTGGAGTGGCCTAGCCAGTCTCCAGATCTCAACCCCATAGAAAATCTTTGGAGGGAGTTGAAAGTCTGTGTTGCCCAGCGACAGCCCCAAAACATCACTGCTCTAGAGGAGATCTGCATGGAGGAATGGGCCAAAATACCAGCAACAGTGTGTGAAAACCTTGTGAAGACTTACAGAAAATGTTTGACCTGTGTCATTGCCAACAAAGGGTATATAACAAAGTATTGAGAAACTTTGTTATTGACCAAATACTTATTTTCCACCATAATTTGCAAATAAATTCATAAAAATCCTACAATGTGATTTTCTGGATTTTTTCCCCTCATTTTGTCTGTCATAGTTGACGTTTACCTATGATGAAAATTACAGGCCTCTCTCATCTTTTTAAGTGGGAGAACTTGCACAATTGGTGGCTGACTAAATACTTTTTTTCCCCACTGTATATGTGCTTTCTTGAGCAGGGGGACCTTGCGGGCACTGCAGGATTTCAGTCCTTCACCGCGTAGTGTGTTACTAATTGTTTTCTTGGTGACTATGGTCCCAGCTGCCTTGAGATCATTGACAAGATCCTCCCGTGTAGTTCTGGGCTGATTCCTCACTGTTCTCATGATCATTGCAACTCCACGAGGTGAGATCTTGCATGGAGCCCCAGGCCAAGGGAGATTGACAGTTTTTTTGTGTTTCTTCCATTTGCGAATAATCGCACCAACTGTTGTCACCTTCTCACCAAGCTGCTTGGCGATGGTCTTGTAGCCCATTCCAGCCTTGTGTAGGTCTACAATCTTGTCCCTGACATCCTTGGAGAGCTCTTTGGTCTTGGCCATGGTGGAGAGTTTGGAATCTGATTGATTGATCGCTTCTGTGGACAGGTGTCTTTTATACAGGTAACAAGCTGAGATTAGGAGCACTCCCTTTAAGAGTGTGCTCCTAATCTCAGCTCGTTACCTGTATAAAAGACACCTGGGAGCCAGAAATCTTTCTGATTGAGAGGGGGTCAAATACTTATTTCCCTCATTAAAATGCTGTCACGGTTTCGGCCGAGGCTGCTCCTCCTCCTGGTTCGGGCAGGCTTCGGCGATCGTCGTCCCCGGAGTACTAGCTGCCACCGATCTATGTTTCATGTTCGTTTGGTTTTGTCTTGATGTTGTACACCTGTGTCTTGTTAGTCCTCGTTAGTGTCCTATTTAGTTCTCGTTGTGTGTGTTTGTCTTTGTGTGTGATTGCTCTTCTGTTTCGTGTTGGAGCTACGTACTTACCTCCAGTGTTTTGGAGAGGTTTTTCGCACATGTTAGTGCGCCGTTTGTTTGACGCCTGTGTGCGCCGTTATTTCGCCTTTGGGCTTATTGTGCTTATTTTCTACGTGAATATTGCACTAAAGTCTTTTGGACTGAGCTTCTGCGTCCTGCGCTTGATTCATGCACCACACCCACCTTCAGCACCCCTTGACAGAATCACACACCTAAATGGAATCAGCAGGATCTGCAGTTACGCCTGAGTCGCTCGAGGAACATGTTCGCGGCCAAGATGACCAGATACGACAACTGGGGACAGCTCTACAGGACGTCATCAACACCCTGCACCGATGGGAGGCCAGCGGGGTACCCACACCTCCACCTACCCTGCCAACCCCATCGGCCGGTCCACCAGTCCCAGGTCCGGAACCCAGGGGGATCGGCTCTCGCTCCCGAGGGCGTATGACGGAACAGCTGCCGGGTGTCAGGGGTTCCTCCTGCAGTTGGAGCTCTACCTGGCCACTGTACACCCGGTGCCCTCGGGACACAAGAGCGTTTCCGCCCTCATCTCCCGTCTCACGGGCAAGGCGTTGGAGTGGGCTAACGCCGAGTGGAGGAAGATGGACGCCAACACCATCTCCTACGCCGAGTTATCCCGCCGCTTCAAGGCTGTGTTCGACCATCCACCTGAGGGCAAAGCGGCGGGGGAGCGTCTAGTTCACCTGAGACAGGGGAGGAGGAGCACACAGGCGTTTGCTCTAGAGTTCCGGACTCTAGCGGCGGACGCAGGGTGGAATGAACGGGCCCTCATCGACCATTTTCGATGTAGCCTACGGGAGGACGTTCAACGTGAGTTGGCCTGCAGGGATACCCATCTCACCTTCGACCAGTTGGTCGATATGTCCATCCGTCTGGACACCCTGCTGGCCACCCGTGGACGTCCCGAGGGGGGTCCGTCCTTTCCGCCCTCCGGCACCTCTGAGCCGAGCCCTATGGAGCTCGGGGGTGCCGGCGCTAGAGAAAGGAGGAGGAGGAGCCCGAGGGGGCCTGTCTCCTGCACCAAGTGCGGTCGTGGAGGGCACACTGCGGCCAGGTGCTGGGGAGGGTTCTCCGGGGGAGAAGACGACAGGCCACGCACTGGGGGGGCCTCCCAGGTGAGTAGACGTCCCACTTACCCAGAGCTTTCTGTTGCGCACTTTTGTATACCTGTGTGTTTTCCACAGGTTGCACCTCATTCCCAGCATAAGGCGCTAGTAGATTCAGGCGCAGCTGGGAGTTTTGTTGATCGGAAGTTTTGTTTAGATTTAGGGATCCCTCTCCTACCTGTTGACAAACCTTTTCCCGTTCATGCCTTAGATAGCCGCCCGTTGGGGTTGGGGTTGATTAGGGAGATCACAGCACCACTTAGGATGTGTGCGCAGGGGGGTCATGAAGAGACTATACAGCTGTATCTGATCGACTCTCCTGCGTACCCAGTGGTGCTGGGAATTCCCTGGTTAAGCACCCATAACCCTGCTATTTCGTGGCAACAGAGGGCTCTCGATGGGTGGTCTGCTCAGTGCGAGGGGCGATGTCTGGGTGTTTCCGTGGGGGCGACTTCGGTGGAAAGTCCAAACCAAATGCCCGCACTGCACATTCCGCCTGAATATGGGGATTTAGCTCTCGTGTTTAGTAAAACTAGGGCGACGCAGTTGCCTCCTCATAGACAGGGGGATTGTGCGATTGATCTCCAGGCAGGAGCAGCGCTCCCACGGAGCCACGTGTATCCTTTGTCTCAAGAGGAGAGAAAAGCTATGGAGACTTACATAGCCGAATCTTTGAGACAGGGATACATTCGGCCCTCCACTTCTCCCGCCTCCTCGAGTTTCTTTTTTGTGAAGAAGAAAGATGGAGGGTTGCGCCCGTGCATTGATTACCGTGGTCTCAATCAGATTACTGTGAAATACAGTTATCCACTCCCTCTGATTGCGACCATGACAGAGTCATTGCATGGAGCGCGGTTTTTCACAAAATTGGATCTCAGGAGCGCGTATAACTTGGTGCGCATTAGGGAGGGCGACGAATGGAAGACAGCGTTTAGTACCACGTCAGGTCATTTACAATATCTCGTCATGCCATATGGGTTGATGAATGCTCCATCAGTCTTCCAATCCTTCGTAGATGACATTTTCCGGGATATGCAGGGACAAGGGGTGGTCGTGTACATGGATGACATTCTGTTGTACTCGTCTACCCGAGCCGAGCATATAACCCTGGTGCGTCGTGTATTGAGGAGGCTGTTGGAGCACGACCTATATGTCAAGGCAGAGAAATTTCTGTTTTTCCAGGAGTCGGTCTCCTTTTTGGATTATCGGTTGTCCGCGTCAGGGGTGAGAATGGAGGTGGATCGTGTGTCCGCTGTGCGTAATTGGCAAACTCCAACCACTGTAAAAGAGGTGCAGCAGTTCTTGGGCTTTGCGAATTACTACCGGAGGTTTATCCGGGGGTTTTGGACAGGTGGCAGCTCCCATCACGTCCCTTCTGAAAGGGGGGTCCGGTGCGCCTGCAGTGGTCAGCTGATGCGGACAGGGCCTTTAGGAGACTGAAGGACCTGTTTACGTCGGCTCCGGTGCTGGCGCATCCGGATCCCGCATTACCCTTTCAGGTTGAGGTAGACGCGTCTGAGGCTGGTATAGGGGCCGTTCTCTCTCAACGGTCCGGCACGCCACCTAAACTCCGCCCCTGTGCTTTTTACTCAAAAAAGCTCAGCCCGGCGGAGCGGAACTATGACGTTGGGGACAGGGAGCTGTTAGCTGTAGTTCAAGCCCTTAAGGTGTGGAGGCATTGGCTTGAGGGGCTCAACACCCTTTCCTCATTTTGACTGACCATCGGAACCTGGAGTACATCCGGGCAGCGAGGAGACTGAACCCTCGCCAGGCTCGATGGAGTATGTTTCTCACCAGGTTCGTATTTAAAATCACGTACATCCCTGGGTCCCAGAATGGTAAGGCAGATGCGCTGTCCCGGCGGTATGACACGGAGGAGAGGTCCGTTGAGCCTACTCCCATACTACCGGAGTCTTGCCTTGTGGCACCGGTGGTGTGGGAGGTCGATGCCGAAATCGAGCGAGGCGTTGCGTGCCGACCCCAGCCCTCCACAGTGTCCTGAGGGTCGGAAGTACGTTCCGCTCGAGATTCGGGATCGACTCATTTACTGGGCTCACACGTCACCCTCCTCTGGACATCCGGGTATTGGCCGGACAGTGCATTGCCTTAGCACTAAATACTGGTGGCCCACTTTGGCTAGGGATGTGAGGGTTTATGTCTCCTCCTGCTCGGTGTGCGCCCAGTGTAAGGCGCCCCGACATCTGCCCAGGGGTAAGTTACAACCCCTGCCCGTTCCACAACGACCATGGTCCCACCTCTCGGTGGATTTTGTGACAGACCTTCCCCTCTCTCAGGGGAATACCACCATCCTGGTCGTTGTGGACCGGTTCTCTAAGGCCTGTCGTCTTCTCCCTATGTCGGGTCTTCCTACTGCCCTGCAGACCGCTGAGGCCCTATTTACCCACGTCTTCCGGCATTACGGGGTACCCGAGGATATAGTGTCTGATCGAGGCCCCCAGTTTACCTCCCGTGTTTGGAGAGCGTTCATGGAGCGTTTGGGGGTCTCGGTTAGCCTTACCTCAGGGTACCACCCGGAGAGTAACGGGCAGGTAGAACGTGTCAACCAGGATGTGGGTAGGTTTCTGAGGTCGTATTGCCAGGGCCGGCCGGAGGAGTGGGCACGGTACATTCCCTGGGCCGAGATGGCCCAGAACTCTCTCCGCCACTCCTCTACCAACCTAACCCCCCTTCCAATGTGTGTTAGGTTACCAGCCGGTTCTGGCACCTTGGCAGCAGAGCCAGATCGAGGCCCCTGAGGTGGATGATTGGATGAGGCGCTCGGAAGAGACGTGGAACGCTGCCCACATCCACCTGCAGCGGGCCGTCCCTTCGTCACAAGGCGGCGCCGATCTCCACCGCAGTGAGGGGCCGGTGTACGCACCCGGAGATCGAGTCTGGCTCTCTACCAGAAACCTACCCCAACCGCCTGCCCTGCCGGAAGCTGGGTCGGCGGTTTGTGGGGCCCCTTTAAAGTCCTGAGAAGATTGAACGAGGTGTGTTATAGGTTACATCTACCTGTTGAGTATAAGAATATTAACCCCTCGTTCCATGTGTCTCTTCTCAGGCCGGTGGTAGCTGGTCCACTCCAGGACAATGAGATAGGGGAGACTCCTCCGCCCCCACTGGACATCGAGGGGGCTCCGGCGTACACCGTTCGGTCCTTCTTGGACTCAAGACGCCGGATGGGGGGTCTCCAGTATCTCGTGGAGTGGGAGGGGTACGGCCCGGAGGAGCGGTGTTGGGTGCCGCGGAGGGACATCCTAGACCCATCTCTCCTGTCGGAGTTCCACCGGGACCATCCCGCGCGCCCTGCTCCGCGTCCTCCTGGTCGTCCCCGAGGCCGGGGTCGGCGCACGGCTGGGGCCGCGCGTCAAGGGGGGGGTACTGTCACGGTTTCGGCCGAGGCTGCTCCTCCTCCTGGTTCGGGCAGGCTTTGGCGGTCGTCGTCCCCGGAGTACTAGCTGCCACCGATCTATGTTTCATGTTCGTTTGGTTTTGTCTTGATGTTGTACACCTTTGTCTTGTTAGTCCTCGTTAGTGTCCTATTTAGTTCTCGTTGTGTGTGTTTGTCTTTGTGTGTGATTGCTCTTCTGTTTCGTGTTTGGAGCTACGTACTTCCCTCCAGTGTTTTGGAGAGGTTTTTCGCACATGTTAGTGCGCCGTTTGTTTGACGCCTGTGTGCGCCGTTATTTCGCCTTCGGGCTTATTGTGCTTATTTTCTACGTGAATATTGCACTAAAGTCTTTTGGACTGAGCTTCTGCGTCCTGCGCTTGATTCATGCACCACACCCACCTTCAGCACCCCTTGACAAATGCAAATCAATTTATAACATTTTTGACATGGATTTTTCTTGATTTTTTGGATTGGATTGTTGTTATTCTGTCTCTCACTGTTCAAATAAACCTACCATTAAAATTATAGACTGATCATTTCTTTGTCAATGGGCAAACGTACAAAATCAGCAGGGGATCAAATACTTTTTTCCCTCACTGTATATATATATATATATATATATATATATTTAGTTAGTTAGGGGATTGTATCTCTTCAAGCACAATAAAGTGTTACAAAACCATAGTGGTTACAGAACAAGACCAATCCAATGATCCCTCACTGCTAGCCTCTAGATATGAATTTCAGTCCCTGATTAGAGGGGAGCAATTTAAAAAAATGCAGTGGGAATGGCTTCGAGGTCCAGAGTTGAGTTTGAGGGATTTAGATTAATGCTGCAGGAATCCCTTGTTTTAGGCTTGTTCAACTCCACCGTATTGCCCATTCTTGTTAGGAGTGTTTTCTGGTTACAGGCATGTCTCTCATGCATATAGCAAACAGACAGAAAACATATGAACACCGTAGTGTGTAATGTGTTTGTATATGGATATATACTTTAATTTTTTTGTGTGATTTTTTTGCACCAAAGAAAACAAGTGATAGACAACAATACTGATAAAAACAGTGTGCATGTGTGGTTGGAAATACAATGTACTTATATTTTATGTTGGACCCCAGATGAGCTTGACTTTAGTTACTATGGATGCAGCGATATTAAACATTCTATTTGACAAGTTTTATGTTTCAGACACTCCTCACCTTTCCTCAAACTCTACTGGTATCTAGAACTGTACCTGTCTCTTCCACTGGTCAAGCAACTCATCAGTTAAGTTGTATACTAGTGATTTATACAGATAGCCTTACAAAACATGTACCCCACCCTCTAAAGCAGGCAACTAGATTCAGCCATGGACCAATTTGTTGTCGGAGTGGATGGTTGGGTGTCCATAACATAATTATAATAATTTGCACACTGCAAACTGACCACAACTAAGCCCAAAAAGAGGTTGTATTTGAAAATAACAATCAGTTCATACCTTGATTACATTGATACATTTTTGTGGGAATACTTGGGAACCGATTTTTCTAAATTACACTCATTTTTAGCTGAATTCCCAGTGATTTTCTTTTTATAAAACAACTTTGGTTTTGGCCTGCGGTCCGCCTGTTGCCGACCCCTCCTCTAAAGAGTAATCTTAGGTAATCCCTTTTACGTGAGGTCATGAAATAAAGATAAAAACATTCTTAAGTGACCGGCTGAAGCTATAGATCAGGGCCTGTATTCATAAAGCATCACAGAGTAGGAGTGCTGATCTCGGATCAGGTCCCCCCTGTCCATGTAATTTTATTCATTATAATTTAAATGGCTAAACTGATAAGTTCTCTTACTGAGATGCTTTGTGAATACAGACCTCACTGTATATTGTATACTGTGTCTTTATCCTACTAATGGATCCATCAATTATCATCCTCTGTGTGAGTCCTCACTGCTATGCTATTCACTCTCACCCGTTCACATTTAATTAATATTCACTCTCTCTTTTTCTCTCTCTCCTTCCATCCCTCTTTTGTCCAGGTGAAAAAGATGGCTCCAGAGTTCTATGATAATTTACTCCAGCATGACTCATGGTACTCTGGGACCTTAATTGGGGAGGATGGGCTCGTGGTAATGGCTGAAGCGGAATTAGTAGAATGGTATCAAATACATCAAACACATGGTTTCCAGGTGTCTGATGCCATTCCATTCGCGCCGTTCCAGCCATTGTTATGAGCCGTCCTCCCCTCCTCCTGTGTTTTGAATGTAATGTTACCTTAGATGTACCATAAACCAGCTCTCCAGATTTATTTTATAAACTGCGTACAATAAAAGGTACTAGATGACTGTATGATTTATTTAAAAAATTATTATGACAAATATTTTGTCTTTGATAATAAATCTAAAATGTTTTGTTGTGACAGTGTTAGATTGTTTTTTTCTCCAAAGCCCCCAGAAAAGGTATCTATTCCTTTCCTGGGTCATGTTCATTATGCACCAAACGGAAAAAACTGACTGAAATAGGGAGGAACTTCCTGAACTTGTCCAATAAGGGTTTTCTGTTGCAAAACGTTTTTAGAATGTTTCCCTTGTGTGCCCTAATGAACATGACCCATTTATCAAATCCCTTTTTGGATTAATAACTCACTCACTGAAGACTTCTCATTCTTATAGACTCACAATATTGAACTAACTTCTTACAGTAGTAGTAATTCCTATGGATTGTTGGATCATTCTTATAGAGTACAGATGTTACAAGTAGATGGCAGCAGTTTTAATTCTACATTTTCCCTGATCCTGAGTTACAATAAGTAAATATGTGCCTAAGCTACAATCCAATGTATCTGGTTGTGCCTCAAAGAAATATAGTTGTTGACATACAAAGATAAGCAAATAGTCAACATTTTGAAAGTTTCACCTCACTGAACACTGAGCCCAGGTAACGTTACAGAACATTCAAATAGAAATGTAATGTATAAACCTGACGTGATTCACGATTCTACCTGACAATCATATCTGTTCTACACTGTTCTGTAACGTTGCACCCTTCTGAACAGAGCCCAGGTAACATATTATAGCACACGTCATCCCATCGGAATTAGAATTATACTGAACAAAAATATAAACGCAAAATGGAACAATTTCACAGATTTTCCTGAGTTACAATTCATATGAGGAAATCAGTCAATTGAAATAAAATCTTTAGGCTGTAATATATGGATTTCACATGACTGGGAATACAGATATGCATCTGTTGGTCACCGATACCTTTAAAAAAAAATGGGCCTCATAATGGGCTTCAGGATCTTGCCACGGTATTTCTGTGCATTCAAATTGCCATCGATAAAATGCAATTGTGTTCGTTATCTGTAGCTTATGCCTGCCCATATCATAACCCCACCGCCACCATGGGGCACTCTGTTCACAACGTTGACATCAGCAATCCGCTCGCCCACACAACGTGTGGTCTGTGGTTGTGAGGCTGGTTGGATCATGCTGTTTAATCAGCTTCTTGATATGCCACACCTGTCAGGTGGAATGATTATCTTGGCAAATGAGAAATGCTCACTAACATGGATGTAAACAAATTTGTGCACAAAATTTGAGAGATATAAGCTTTTTGTGGGTATGGAAAATTTCTGGGATCTTTTATTTCAGCTCATGAAACAAGGGACCAAAACTTTACATGTTGCGTTTATATTTTTGTTCAGTGTAGAAGTCCTTTATTATCCTAAGCTTGGGAAATTCTTATGGCATTTTAAGCTTCACAACATCTCTTAAAACACAAAATATCATCATGAAACGTCAAACATGCAGTATAAATAAACATCATGCAAATAAATATGAAGCAAGTCAATATAACATGGGGGGATTGTAGCTATGTACAGGTGGGAGGATGGAGGGCAAGGACAGGAGGAAAAAGCCTATGTGCCAGGGATATAGTTCATTTTAAAGCATACATTGATAAGGCATCACTCCACAAAAACATACCTTTAACTCTTTCCACTCACAGCCTCTTTCCTCCCGTGTACGGGTTGAGCATGTCAGATTTTGTCATTGATGAGCCTAAATTGGAACGCAGGTGAACTCATACAAGTACCTGGGGGTCCACATTGACAGTGGGCTGTGCTGGCGCACCCCATGTGGAGAGTGTGTGCTCAGGCATTCCAACAGCACTTACACTTCCTGCGTCGACTCAGGGTCACTATTGAGTCAATCCTACGCTACGGCGTGTTACATGGTTTGGTAACCTGACAGTGCAGCTCAAAGCCCAAATCTTGAGACTGACCAAGACAGCAGGGAAGATTATAGGCATGACACTTCCCTTCTCTCTCCAGGACATTTTTGAGGAGACCATCATCATACAGGCCAGAAAGGTCATATCGGACCCCACACATGCATTGAACACAGAGTTCTAGCTGATGCCATCGAGGAGGCGTTATAGGGTGCATATGCAGGCTGAACTGCTTAGCAGCAGGGGAGACATTAAGGCAGACGAGGGAGACGGCAATGACGGACTGGAGCCTGGCCTGTAGGCCTTCATCATGTGGAACTGCAACCTAGTCACAGCCTTACATGACATGAACTTATGAACTATTTGTGTGTGTGGGAAGTGTGTGATGGGGTGTTATTCTCAGTTGATTCTATGTATTTATGTATTTATGTGGAAGCAGCAGCACTCTCTATTGTCAAAGTCAAATTTCCCCTTGGGGACAATAAAGTATATCATATCATCATATCATATGCTCTACATGACGTCAGAGCTCAGGTTCTCCACTTCACAGTCCTGTACGGGTTTTGACTGACAGCCCTTATAAACTAGAGCACTGAACGTGACAAGAAGATGCCCCCATCCCTCCCACTAATTGAGCTACTTTTGCACATTTCTTGTTGTCTGATTGAGGGAAAGGCTGTAAATCGAGAGGAGTCGGTGTGTTCTGAAAGATGAGACGTTGAGGATTTTAATAAATACCAATTTGATGTCATACAAGCAAACCACACACGCATGAGTCCAAATGTGCACTTCAAATTTCCATATTTGAAAACTCATGTAATTTACAGTATCAATGTTTATGATCGCCAAGTTTGATCCAGAGTTACAAGGGTGGCATGCGCCTATGTCGTATTGTGAAGAACATTAGCCGCAGAACACGCACTTGAATGCACTTATGACGAATCAAAATTACAATCTGTTTTTCTGAAGTGCCTTTTGAAACCCCTAACCCTAACACTGTAAGATCCTATTTTATAACTTTTTTTAAAGCTTTCAAATTATGCTCACCTGACCCAGATTGCGATTGATAATGGAATGTTTTTGGATTGCGTAAACAACAACCGTATTTGTGTGATGTTGGGGACGAAGGGCTGTGTTACAAACAAAAAAACTACAAGTGTGCTTGCTTTAGTTCTTCAAATGCATGCTAGGAGGGCTCAAAAAAGCACCATAGTTGAGCTCCCCAGCTAGCATATTTGGTTCCTTGGAAGTTGTGGAAATGTAAATTTTTTAGTTTCCCATTGGTTCTGGGATTGAAGCCATAAGTTTCCTGACTGTTAAAACTGAGTTTTTTTAATGTTCTGAGAACACAAGTGAAAATTCACTTGTTCTGGGAAGGTTTATTTTTAGGTTGCAGGGAGGTTCTGAGAACATTTTACTCTGGTTCTCAACTCTGGCGTACTTAATACACAAGTACAGAAACAGACTCAATGCTGAGCATGACCTCAGGGTTGCACTGTCAAAAACGGATTCCCAGAATAGACCTGCTTGTTTAAAACTTCAACCAGCCACACACCTCTCATTAGGATTGTGTGTGTGTGTGTGTATGTGTGTGTGTGTGTGTGTGTGTGTGTGTGTGTGTGTGTGTGTGTGTGTGTGTGTGTGTGTGTGTGTGTGTGTGTGTGTGTGTGTGTGTGTGTGTGTGTGTGTGTGTTTGCTGGTCTACATCTGTGTGATGTGATCAGATTATTCCAGTTCATGATAAAAATTATGTATTGTATTTTAACAGTCACAGTTCCAACCTATACTTTTTTTCACCAATCATTTCTACAGTAAGATGTACAGTAGGCCTGACCATTTTTCATCTGTACTGTTACTTAGGGTTGCACTATCAAAAACTGAGCCTGTGTGTGTGTGTTCTGTTAGACATTTGTGTGATGTGATCAATCAGTTTATTCCTGTTCAGAATGAAAATGATTTATTGTATTTTAACAGCAACAGTTCGAACCTAGACAGATATGTAAGAGTGTTTTTAATGGGGAACAATAAACATGAATAGCTATTTATATGGGTATTTCATTTCATTGTTATTTGTTTTTGTCTATATTGCATTTGTTTTAGCCATAAGGGCAATGCAATGTACCCATATTTACATGTTTTCATAAGCTTGGGTCCCAGGAAAACACAGAATTTCTAATTTGGGTCCCAGGCTGAAAAAGTTTAAGAACCCCTGAGATAGAGGATAGGGAGAGTTTTGTTGATGCTGAGAATGGAATGTATATGTTTTTAAATAACAGACTAGCACACTTGAGGCAGAAACAGATTAGCACACTTGAATGTTGAATGCTTCTTGATTGAATGTTATTAGCTAAAGATAGAATACTTTCTGAGTGCAGAACATTTTCAGAGCATGCTCAACACTAATGTCTAGCAGTTCTCATACAGTACATCATTCATTCAGTTCCAATGAAGCCACAAGGAAGATTGACAACTATTCTGCCTCACATACCTATCACACTATTGTACCAACCCAAAGTGTACCATGCTGACTCTGATATTTTCTTTTCACATTGTCCTTTCCAGCACAGTTCCAGCAACTATGGTGGATGCCAAACCAGGCCAGTGCAGTACACCTTGGCTCAGCAAAGTAGTGTAAATCAAAGAGTAAAGTTGCCTGTAAACGCTAATCTCTGTTTTGCATTTCCCCCACCAATAGTTAAGGTTATGGGGAATGGGACGCTGATCCTATATCTGTACCTAGGGGAAACTTCACTCCGGAGTGTTAATCAACTCATATAGTAACCAGCCATAGTATACATAAAAAAGGGGCTGGGTTTGTGTTCAGCGGGCATGTTGTTGGCGCTCTCAGTTGCCCGGCGGCGGTAGTAGCGGCGCAGGGCTTGGCTGCCCGGGTGGCACTGGCGCATGTGGAGGAAGTACTCGTCGGGCCGGTTGGATGTATAGCCGCAATCCTCGCACACGAAGATCTTGGAGCGGCGCTGGCGGTAGGCATACTGCTGGCACACGCCATGGATCTTCCTCAGGTGGGACTCGAGGGAGCAGCGCTGGGTGAAGGCCTTGTCGCACAGCTCGCAGCGGTACGGACGGATACCTGGCAGGAGGGGAGAGAGAGTGAGGACGGTGTATGTGGGGGGGAGGTGGAACATGAAATAGTGTGTGTCAGGGCCGTGCACAGACCTTTCAGGGGGTAGGTGCTCAAAATGAATGTTTTATTTCATAATGCTATCTCAATATTCATAACATACCAAATGCCTCTGTAGCGGAACATATCCTTTTATTCCTGTTATGCGGTGCCTTTTCTGTCCCCAGGAAATAACATATCTTATTTAGTCTAAAATGTGTTGTTCCAAAGGGCTTAAAATATAACGTTAGGTGTCCATTACCATAAAAACACAAAGATATGGTTCTCAAAGGGAATTTTATGCATTTTGACCATTTTGTTTTCAGTGGATGTAGGTGTTTTTGCCATGTCCCCGGGTGCTATTCATCAACTTCTACGAGAAATATAAGCCATTAAATAATAAAATATTCAATATTTATTCATTATTTTATAGTCCTACTTAAAATATCAGTCATCAATACTTTTTTTTCATGATTAATGTATTTATTGTTACTGTATTTAAGATTTTCTGTGTCCTTGATTTCACTTTCCACCCTGTGGAGTAGTAGTAATACCCCTTAAAAAAACAGCCCCTTCCCACAATGACATCATGTTCAGGAAGCGTCAATAATGTTTTGAGCGGGAAAACAACAGTGCAAAGCTAAGTAAGTATCAACACTCGGTTTTATTTATATTTTAATGTTTCATGATGTTCCACAGATGATGCAATCTCTATTGCACTCCACACTGCCATTTCCCACCTGGACAAGAGGAACACCTACGTGAGAATGCTATTCATTGACTACAGCTCAGCGTTCAACACCATAGTGCCCTCATAGCTCATCACTAAGCTAAGGACCCTGGGACTAAACACCCCCCTATGCAACTGGATCCTGGACTTCCTGACGGGCGGCCCCCAGGTGGTAAGGGTAGGTAACAACACATCTGCCACGCTGATCTTCAACACGGGGGCCCCTCAGGGGTGAGTGCTCACTCCCCTCCTGTACTCCCTATTCACCCATGACTGCATGGCCAGGCACGACTCCAACACCATCATTAAGTTTGCCGACGACACAACAGTGGTAGGCCTGATCACCGACAATGATGAGACAGCCTATAGGGAGGTCAGAGACCTGGCCGTGTGGTGCCAGGATAACAACCTCTCCCTCAACGTGATCAAGACAAAGGAGATGATTGTGGACTACAGGGAAAAAAAGATGACTGAGCACGCCCCCATTCTCATCGACAGGGCTGTAGTGGAACAGGTTGAGAGCTTCAAGTTCCTTGGTGTCCACATCTCCAACAAACTATCATGGTTCAAACACACCAAGACAGTCGTGAAGAGGGCACAACAAAGCCTATTCCCCCTCAGGAGACTGAAAAGATTTGGCATGGGTCCTCAGATCCGCAAAAAGTTATACAGCTGCACCATCGAGAGCTTCCTGACTGGTTGCATCACCACCTGGTATGGCAACTGCTCGGCCTCCAACCGCAAGGCACTACAGAGGGTAGTGCGTACGGCCCAGTACATCACTGGGGCCAAGCTTCCTGCCATCCAGGACCTCTATACCAGGCGGTGTCAGAGGAAGGCCCAAAAAATTATCAAAGACTCCAGCCACCCTAGTCATAGACTGTTCTCTCTGCTGCCGCACGGCAAGTGGTACCGGAGTGCCAAGTCTAGGTCCAAAAGGCTTCTTAACAGCTTCTACCCCCAAGCCATAAGACTCCTGAACAGCTAATCATGGCTACCCGGACTATTTGCATTTACCCCCCACTCCACCCCACCCCACCCCAACCCAACCCCAACCCCAACCCCCTCTTTTACGCTGCTGCTACTCTGTTTATTATTTATGCATAGTCACTTTAACTCTACCCACATGTACATATTACCTCAATTACTTCGACTAACCCGTGCCCACGCACATTGACTCTGTACCGGTACCCCCTGTATATAACCTCCCTACCGTTATTTTATTTTACTGCTGCTCTTTAATTATTTGCTTTTTTTTTTTTTTCTTAAACTGCATTGTTGTTAAGGGCTTGTAAGTAAGCATTTCACTGTAATGTCTACACCTGTTGTATTCGGCGCATGTGGCAAATACAATTTGATTTCATTTGATTTGATTAGAGGAACATGTTATCAAATTTAATAATTTCTAAATATGTTTGACAAATAAATGAAAATTCTCTTCAAGTGTTCACCATTATGCTAGCTGGATCTTGATCACTCACAGTGCTATGGCTAACTTAGCCTCCAAATTTCCACCCTGTCAGGTTCCACCCTGTTAGGCATATCCACCTAACTGGGTGGAACATGCACCTAACAGGGTAGACATTTTGGCAGAAAGGATAGAAAAATAATGACTTATGTCAATATGTATTATTACTTACATAATACATTTATATTTTATGTATATTTAGATACATATTTGTTTCTTATTACATTACAATGACTAAGCTTATTTACATTTGCGTAAATGTGATATATGTCATTGTATTTTAATGTATATGAAATTATAATTAGTAATTGTAATGTAATGTAATTAGCACCTAAATATGTGTGTATCACAGGCGGCTGGTGGCACCTTCATTGGGGAGGACGGGCTCATAGTAATGGCTGGAACATTATAAATGGAATAGTATCGAACACATCAAACCCATGTTTTCCATGTGGTTGATACCATTCCATTTACTCCATTCCAGCCATTATTGTGAGCCGTCCTCCCCTCAGCAGCCTCCTGTGTGTGTGTATATATATATAGTATACACTACCGGTCAAATGTTTTAGAACACCTACTCATTCAAGGGTTTTTCTGTATTTTTACTATTTTCTACATTGTATAATAATAGTGAAGACATCAAAACTATGAAAGAACACATATGGAATCATGTAGTAACCATAAGTGTTAAACAAATCAAAATATATTTTATATTTGAGATTATTCAAATAGCCACCCTTTGCCTTGATGACAGCTTTGCACACTCTTGGCATTCCCTCAACCAGCTTCACCTGGAATGCTTTTCCAACAGTCTTGAAGGAGTTCCCACAAATGCTGAGCACTTGTTGGCTGCTTTTCCTTCACTCTGCGGTCCGACTCATCCCAAACCATCTCAATTTGGTTGAGGTCGGGGGATTGTGAAGGCCAGGTCATCTGATGCAGCACTCCATCACTCTCCTTCTTGGTAAAATAGCCCTTACACAGCCTGGAGATGTGTTGGGTCATTGTCCTGTTGAAAAACAAATGATAGTCCCACTAAGCCCAAACCAGATAGGATGGCGTTTCGCTGCAGAATGCTGTGGTAGCCAGGCTGGTTAAGTGTGCCTTGAATTCTAAATAAATCACTGACAGTGTCACCAGCAAAGCAACCCCACACCATTACACCTCCTCCTTCATGCTTCACGGTGGGAACCACACATGCGGAGATCATCTGTTCACCTACTCTGCGTCTCACAAAGACACAGCGGTTGGAACCCAAAATCTCAAATTTGGACTCATCAGACCAAAGGACAGATTTCCACCGGTCTAATGTCCATTGCTCGTGTTTCTTGGCCCAAGCAAGTCTCTTATTCTTATTGGTGTCCTTTAGTAGTGGTTTCTTTACAGCAATTCGACCATGAAGGCCTGATTCACGCAGTCTCCTCTAAACAGTTGATGTTGAGATGTGTCTGTTACTTGAACTCTGTGAAGCATTTATTTGGGCTGCAATCTGAGGTGCAGCTAACTCTAATGAACGTATCCTCTGCAGCAGAGGTAACTCTGGTTCTTCCTTTCCTGTGGCGGTCCTCTTGAGAGCCAGTTTCATCATAGCGCTTGATGGTTTTTGCGACTGCACTTGAAGAAACGTTCAAAGTTCTTGAAATGTCCCGTATTGACTGACCTTCATGTCTTAAAGTAATGATGGACTGTTGTTTCTGTTTGCTTATTTGAACTGTTCTTGCAATAATATGGACTTGGTCTTTTACCAAATAGGGCTATCTTCTGTATATACCCCCTACCTTGTCACAACACAACTGATTGTCTCAAACGTATTAAGAAGGAAAGAAATTCCACAAATTAACTTTTAACAAGGCACACCTGTTAATTGAAATGCATTCCAGGTGACTACCTCATGAAGCTGGTTGAGAGAATGCCAAGAGTGTGCAAAGCTGTCATCAAGGCAAAGGGTGGCTACTTTGAAGAATCTGAAATATAACATATATTGTGTGTATATATATAAAACTAATATATTAAAACGGTTACATGCATTTGTTAGGGAATGGCACCATCACTCAGTGCTCCTGAAATGCAGCGGCGTTACCGAGCACGCCGTGATGCAGACCCAGAGAGAAGACAAAAGTACCTTGAGAAGGAGAGACAGAGATGGCAGAGAGACAGGGAGACAGAGAAAAATAAGAGGATAGTGTATGACAGAGAGAGAGAGAAGCGTGTTCTAAGGAAAAAATTGACAGAGACGAAGAGAGAAGAAAAGTCCAGAGCAACAGCCAGGGCATCTTTTACCCCTCCCCCCACACCTCCCCCACTTCCTGAACATGACCCAATGCCAGGGCCCTCAAGGTTAGAGCAAGCTTGAAGCTGGGCACTTTGATGCTTTATTAGTCAGGATCTATTTGCGTTGTGTTCACAACAGTTCACAATATTTGTGCTCTATTCTATATTACTAAACATACCCATGCTATTACTATGTTTTTTTGTTTGATTGATTGGTTTATTGATTGATTCATTGAATAACTGATTGATAAACTGATTGGTCGATTGATTTATTGATTAGTTTACTAATTACAATACTAGTAGTGCTTACTGTGTTTTAGGCAAAGACGTCAAGGTCAAAGCAAGACCAATGAACTGAAATCAAGAAACTTCAAGCCACCTTGGAAAAAGAGAAAAGGAAAAATACAAGAAGAGATTCCAACGCATTAAGGGAAACTCCTAATCTCCTCGCTCAAAAGTGAATGCCATGCTGAGACATCATCCTGTCCATCCAACCATTAGAATAACCCTTCTGTTGCACTCATCATTGGTCGAAGACATTAGAACTAAATATCGCAACACCAGAAAAGAAAAAGAGAGGCAGATGATTGCAAGAGTAAGTATTGGGAACTTAGTGATGAAGTACCGTCTGAAAAACGCTTGCCCAGACTACTCTAGGTTTTTTTAAAGAAGAGGACTGGATTGGATGGAGATCTTTGTACCTTTGTGTGGACGAAGAGAAACTGGGCAACTGTTGAATCCAAGAAGAGAGTGAAATCCTTATTTTTGAGGGATAATGTGTCGCATCACTACAGGGAGGAAACAAACTGTCACGCGAAACAAAAAGAAAATGCAAAAAAAGGTTGCTGACAGACACAATGAAGAATCTATACAGAAAGTTCCTGTCAGATAGTGAAGACTCAATCTCCTACTCTTTCTTCTACACCTTTAGGCCATTTTGGGTTGTGGAACCCACAGACGCTGACCGTGAGATGTGCCAATGTAAAACCCACGAGAATCTCCAATTCATGGCCTTTACAGCCGTGGGCTTTTATTGTCCAAAAATCTTGAGGAGATGGCAGATGCCACTGTGTACAACACCAAGTCTAAAACCTGTGCGTATGGTGAGTGTAAGGAGTGCCACCATACCACTCACACCCATGTGAAACCTCCATCAAACAAAGAAATTGCCCTGACCCAATGGTCAGTTGAGATCTCCAAAGATGAAGAACAGAGGACCAACGTTACAGTGAAGAAGGAGGTGATAACGACTGAGGACGAACTTGTCAGTCAGTTCCAGGACAGGCTCTTCAGGTTCAGGCACCACCTTTTAAACATCAGATGGCAGTATGCAGCGTACAGAGAGCTGAGGGAGAGTCTCAAGTACAACGACTGTTTGATCCATGTGGACTTCAACAAGAATTACTCCTGCAAATACCAGTCGGTTCATTTTGGAGGATCGCATCAGCAGGCGACCCTCCACACTGGAGTATTATATGCAGGAGCACAGCCTTCACCTGCTGCCTTCTGCTCCATCTCCCCATCAAGAAGGCATGACCCGCCAGAAATCTGGGCACACCTTGATCCAGTTCTGGAGATGGTTAAGGAGAGATACCAAGAAGTTTACCAGCTGCACTTCTTCAGCGACTGGCCAGTATAAACAGAAGGGAAGCGTCTTCCTCTTTTCGACTGAACCATTCAAGGGAGGCTTCCACGACATAAACTGGAATTTCTTCGAGGCTAGATGGTGTTGGCAGGACCCGGAAGAGATCAGCCAACATGCTAGTGCGCCTAGGAGAAGACATTCCAGATGCTGAGGCACTGCTCATCAAGAGTCTGGAATCATCAGTAGAGCTGTTCTTTGTCAGCGAGAACAGTGTCGACACAAAGGTGCAGGAAATGATTGAGGTAGGTGTGTGCGCATACACACACAGAACTTATTTTTTGCATGTCATTTTTTTAACTGCGAGAAGCAGATCTTGTCTAGTGGCTGTGTGAGTAGGGGAATGTTTTCAAAGTTGTTCTAATCTCAGTATATTGTCTCATCTCTTCTCAGGTAACCCATCTAACTGCAGTGAAAGGCACAATGAAGATGCATCAAGTGATAAGTGTGTTGCCAGGTCACATCAAGTACAGAGACATAACCTGTCTCTGCCAAAGAGATGAGGGGGTCATGGACTGTCCCTGCTTTGAGTTAAAAGAAGCAACTCTAGAAGCTCCTGAGGCTCCAAGATCAACTAGAAGCTGCTGAGATGCCAAGATCTGTGTGCACCATTGAAACCCAGTGGCGACCAGGCCATTCACTCTCAGCATATTGGTCAGTGTTGTGTGGTGTCCTACGACAATGAGCCATACTCAGGAATCATAACAGATGTGGAGGAGGATAACATCCAGGTCAAGGACATGCACCGTAATGGAATAAACCAATTATTCTGGCCAAGCCCATTGTCACGCACTGACTTATGGGACTCTTTTATGTTGAGTCAGGGTGTGGATATCTATGTTTGTATTTCTATGTTTGGCCGGGTGTGATTCCCAATCAGAGGAAGCTGTCGCTCGTTGTCTCTGATTGGGGATCATACTTAAGTAGCTTGTTGGCACTCATTAGTTGTGGGATCTTGTTCCGTGTTAGAGGCTTGTATTTGTGTTTAGCCTGAGGACTTCATGTTACGTTGTTTTGTTGTTTTTGTTTCGTGTGTTTATTCGTTGTAATAAACATGTATGCATTTCACGCTGCGCCTTGGTCTGACCCGTCCTTCAACAAGCGTGACAGAAGATCCCACCAAAAATTGACCAAGCAGCATGCCCAGGAGCAGACATCCTGGACATGGGAGGAGATCCTGGACATGGGAGGAGATTCAGGCTAGGATGGATTGCCGTCCTTGGGAGGAGACAGTGGAGGCCCGGTTTAGAGAGGCGCAACGGCAACGCAGAAGGCGCCGGCCGAGGAGGAAGCCCGAGAGACAGCCCCAAGACATTTTTTGGGGGGGGCTAAAAGGGTGTTCGGGGATCGATGGAGAAGAACCCCGACCACTGCACTCGTGGGGGCTCAGGGAGGAGTCCTCACGGGAGGAGGACTGGGCGCAGAAAGTGAAAGACTGGTACAGTCGGAGATCTCTAACGTCAGTTCCCAGTCCGGTACGGCCCATGCCTGCTCCCCGCACCAAGCCAGTGGTGCGTGTTCCCAGTCCGGCCCGGCCCGTTCCTGCTCCCCGCACCAAGCCAGTGGTGCGTGTTCCCAGTCCGGCCCGGCCTGTTCCTGTTCCTCGCACCAGGCCAGTGGTGCGTGTTGCCAGTCCGGCCCGGCCCGTGCCTGCTCCCCGCACCAAGCCAGTGGTGCGTGTCGCCAGTCCGGCCCGGCCCGTTCCTGCTCCTCGCACCAAGCCAGTGGTGCGTGTTCCTAGTCCGGTCCTGCCCGTGCATGCTCCTCGCACCAAGCCAGTGGTGCGTGTGTCCAGTCCGGCACGGCCCGTTCCACCGGTGCCTGGTCCAGCTCCGGTCAGCTGCTCCACTCCGGAGCCAGAGCAGTCCGCTCCACCGATGCCCAGTCCAGCTCCGGTCAGCGGATCCACTCCGGAACCAGAGCAGTCCGCTCCACCGGGGTATAGTCCAGCTCCGGTCAGCGGCTCCAGTCCAGAGCCAGAGCAGTCCGCTCCACCGGTGCCCAGTTCAGCTCCGGTCAGCGGCTCCAGTCCAGACCCAGACGTCAGCCCCCCTCCAGGTTCGGGGTCTCACACACCAGGGTCCAGACAAGGCTTGGTACATCGTGGGAGGAAGGAGATGGGAAGCAGCGCGCCGAGGTCCAGACCGGACCAGGGGCGCAACGGGGAGGCTGAGAGAATGTGGTCGTCACGCCCGGAGCCGGATCCGCCTCCGAGGCGGAATGCACACCCGGACCCTACTCTGTTATGTAAGGTTTGTGCGGTCGGAGCCGCACTGTCACGGTACTGTCACGCCCTGACTTATGGGACTCTTGTATGTTGAGTCAGGGTGTGGATATCTATGTTAGTATTTCTATGTTTGCATTCTATGTTGTGTGTTTCTATGTTTGGCCGGGTGTGATTCCCAATCAGAGGCAGCTGTCACTCGTTGTCTCTGATTGGGGATCATACTTAAGTAGCCTGTTGGCACTCATTAGTTGTGGGATCTTGTTCCGTGTTAGAGGCTTGAATTTGTGTTTAGCCTGAGGACTTCACGTTACGTTGTTTTCGTTTCGTGTGTTTATTCGTTGTAATAAACATGTATGCATTTCACGCTGCGCCTTGGTCTGACCTGTCCTTCAACGAGCGTGACACCCATGCGACAACATCAGCTGGTACGCTGACAACCAGGTAGTATGCCTGATCCCAGAGCAACAGGCACTTAATAAAAGGTCTGTACATAAAAGACCACTTTGGAAACCATAGAGCTACAACTGGAGCAAAGGGACTTGCAATACGTGGAGGAGGGGATGGAGTGGAGTGAAGAAAAGGTAAGAGAGGGGTGGAGTGGGAAGGGTTTTGGAAGGTAGTGAAGTGGAGGAGAGGCGAGGAGGAGAGAGGTAAGAAGGGGAGGGGGGGCACTTTTTAAAAGTTAATGTATCCTTATATGTATGACATATTTTATAAATGCTGTTTAACACTTTTTGAATAACCATCTTATTAAGCTTGAACCGTGAGCCCAGAATTGTTAGGAGCCAAATGAGTAGGGCTGTTTATAATAAAATGCCTGATTAGTGTTATTAAACTTGAACTAATAGTGATTTTCAAATACAATCCAATTGTTTTACATCTAGCTATGTTGTTCTAATGCAATACTCATGTTCTAATTATCTATTTTTGTGTTGTTTTACCAACTTAGGTTGACAATGTGTTTAAAAAGACAAAGTAAATTGAAGATGAAATACATAGAAAGTGGTTCTAATTATAAATGTAGTGTTTTTCTTTAACCAGTTCACAGATTTCTAAGCTAATGAAACATCTTTCATTGTTTAAATATTTTGTTCATTATTGGTGTTAGTTCCACACTGCTATGCTTCATTCCACCCTGTTAGGTCTGTGTTTTAAAATCATAATTGAACAATACCATCAAATCTTATGTATATTTTTGTGGTAACTTGTAGAGATAGAAGGGGTCAACTACATATGCAAAAATGTTGAACAAATGATGTTGTTATGCACTCTTATTAGGAAAAATGTGGTGCAAATAAAGTGCTGGTTCCCGATTAAATAAGACGTTTTGCTTAAAAATCATTGATTTATAATTATTTGAAGAAAATAAATACATTTAATAGAGTAAGGGACATTTGATGTCTTAGAAAATCTACATCTAGATACATTGCATTCGGAAAGTGACTTACTCATAAATCTACACACAATACCCCATAATGACAAAGTGAAAACAGGTTTTTAGAAATTTTTGCAAATGTATAAAACAAAACAAAAACAGATACCTCATTTACATAAGTATTCAGACCCTTTGCAATGAGACTATAAATTGAGCTCAGGTGCATCCTGTATCCATTGATCATCCTTGAGATTTTTCTACAACTTGATTGGAGTCCACCTGTGGTAAAATCAATTGATTGGACATGATTTGGAAAGGCACACACCTGTTTATATATGGTCCCCACAGTTGATATTGCATGTCAGAGCAAAACCCAAGCCATGAGGTCGAAGGAATTGTCCGTAGAGCTCCGAGACAGGATTGTGTCGAGACACAGGTCTGGGGAAGGGTACCAACAAGTTTAGAACCACCAAGACTCTTCTTAGAGCTGGCCGCCCGGCCAAACTGAGCCATCGGGGGAGAAGGGCCTTGGTCAGGGAGGTGACCAAGAACCCGATGGTCACTCTGGCCAAGCTCCTCTGTGGAGATGGGAGAACCTTCCAGAAGGACAATCATCTCTGCAGCACTCCACCAATCAGGCCTTTATGGTAGAGTGGCCAGACGGAAGCCACTCCTCAGTAAAAGGCACATGGAGTTTGCCAACAGGCACCTAAAGGACTCTCAGACCATGAGAAACAAGATTCTCTGGTCTGATGAAGCCAAGATTGAACTCTTTGGCCTGAATGCCAAGCGTCACATCTGGAGGAAACCAGGCACCATCCCTACGGTGAAGCATGGTGGTGGCAGCATCATGCTGTGGGGATGTTTTTCAGCGACAGGGACTGGGAGACTAGTCAGGATCGAGGGAAAGATGAACGGAGCAAAGTATAGAGAGATCCTTGATGAAAACCTGCTCCAGAGCGCTCAGGACCTTAGACTGGGGCGAAGGTTCACCTTCCAACATTATTGCTTTGTCATTATGGTGTATTGTGTGGGGGGAAAAAACTATTTAATCAATTTTAGAATAAGGCTGTAAAGTAATAAAATATGGAAAAAGTAAAGGGATCTGAATACTTTCCGAATGCACTGTACATACACGCATTGTTAACACTTTCAGATAGTTATGTGTATATCCCTGACAGGGTGGAAATATCCCTTGGTCCATGTGTGAACAATCTGCCTATATTTATTAGGATTTAAGTGCCTGAGCTTGATCAATATGTTTTTCTGAAAGTCAAACATGTCCTTTTTCTGATAGAATACAAAACAAATGAAAAATATATACGTTTTTTCACAAAAGTTATGTGGTCCAAAAGGCACCGCTTAGTAGTAATCACCAGCCTATTTATTTCTGCAACAACACACTCAATCATCATTACAAATTGTAAGCAAGTTAGTTACAGTGACTCCTAAAGACATGATTGACATCGGGAAAAGAGGGTGGGCTATCAGCAGATCATTGATGACGATGATTGATGTAAATCTGCTAGTTAGCTAGCTCCATTTCTTCACTGATTGTGATTTACCTGTCTTTCTGCCTCTCTCTGCTGCATGTATCAGCCAACCAGACCCAATATTGATGATGATGTAGGCTAAATCAAGCGTTATCAAGTGTTAATCAAATGTTATGCTGCTGGGGCAGTACTGTTGATATTTAAACTAGATAGCTAGCTACACACACTCGACCGGTGACCGCATCTCTCAAGCCATGTATGTTTGGATACCTGGGAAAAAAAACTGGGGAAAGGCACAACCAGGCACATTCGAACTCCCTACAGGGCAGATCAACAGGCGCAACCAACGGACGGGGTGGGGGGTGGCGAACTTGACGACGACTTGAGGGCAGTGGGTTCCGAACAGGGGAGAACGACTGCCCCCTCGCATTGAAGATTTCAAGTTAAAGGTCGACCGCAGCACTGTTTCCAGAAAACAGGATCCCCCATTATGGTGAATGGGGAAATGGCGATCCTCGTGGTCAATATTCGTGGATATATAAATAAATAAATCTAACACAATCATGGTACCAATAATTGCTTCTATTTCACCAGATGTATGTCCTTAAGCCGATTACTTTACAAAACACACAAAGTTATAGGGATAATTTAGTTGCTAATGGCAGCCTGCTGTCACGATCGTTTATAGACGGAACGGACCAAGGCGCAGCGTGATATGCCAACATGTTTATTTAACGAATAATCACACAACAAAACAACAAACGAAACGTGAAGTACAAGGTAGCACAAAAACAACATACCTTACACGGAACAAGATCCCACAACTAACTAGTGTAAAAAGGCTGCCTAAGTATTGTCCCCAATCAGAGACAACGCGCGACAGCTGCCTCTGATTGGGAACCACACCGGCCAACATAGAAATAGACATACTAGATACTACACCATAGAAATATACAACATAGAACATACACACCCTGACTCAACATATACGAGTCCCTTGAGTCAGGGCGTGACAGTACCCCCGCCCAAAGGTGCGGACTCCGACCGCGCCACATAAACATAACAGGGTAGGGGCCGGGTGGGCATTCCACCTCGGAGGCGGATCCGGCTCCGGGCGTGACCACCACCTATTCTCCGCCTCCCTGTTGCGCCCCTGGTCAGGTCTGGACCTCGGCGCGCTGCTTCCCCTCTCCTTCCTCCCACGAAGTACCAAGCCTTGTCTGGACCCTGGTGTGGGAGACCCCGAACCTGGAGAGGGGCTGACGTCTGGGTCTGGACTGGAACCGCTGACTGGAGCTGGACCCGACGACGGTGGAGCGAACTGCTCTGGCTCCGGAGTGGAGCAGCTGACCGGTGCCGGACCAGGCACCGGTGGAACAGGCACGGGCCGTGCCGGACTGGACACACGCACCACTGGCTTGGTGCGGGGAGCAGGAACGGGCCGGACCGGGCTGACGACGCGCACCACTGGCTTGGTGCGGGGAGCAGGAACGGGCCGTACCGGACTGGCGACGCGCACCACTGGCCTGGTGCGGGGAGCAGGAACAGGCCGGGCTGGGCTGGTGACGCGCACCACTGGTTTGGTGCGAGGGACAGGAACAGGCCGGGCCGGGCTGGTGACGCGCACCACTGGCTTGGTGCGAGGGACAGGAACAGGCCGGACCGGGCTGGCGACGCGCACCACTGACTTGGTGCGAGGGACAGGAACAGGCCGGACCGGGCTGGCGACGCGCACCACTGGCTTGGTGCGAGGGGCAGGAACAGGCCGGACCGGGCTGGCGACGCGCACCACTGGCTTGATGCGAGGAGCAGGAACGGGCCGGACCAGTACTGGGAACACGCACCACTGGCTTAGTGCGGGGAGCAGGAACGGGTCGGGCCGTACTGGAGACCACGCACCACTGGTTTAGTGCAGGGAGCAGGAACGGGCCGGACCGGACTGGCGACACGCACCACTTGCTTGGTGCGAGGAGCGGGACTGGGTTCCCTTTATAAACCCCCGCTCCTTCTGCTGCCTAACCAGCTCCTCTCGCCGTGCCTCTACACCTTCCTTCTCCCTTTTTGCCTCCTGTAGCTCCTCCCTCTGACCGAATAACTCCTGCTCCCTCTGAACCAATAGCCCCCCGTAACATGGTGGCCTCCTCTCCTAACCTGCAGATCCGCCCTTTAACGGCCTCCCTGCTGCCTCGTCAGTCCACACCGTGTGCCCCCCGAAATTTTTTTTATTGGGGTTGCCTCTCGGGTCTCCGTCGTCGGCACGGTTGGCGCCGTTACTCCTCTCCTGCCTGGGCATTTACCTTCGCCCATGGCCCTTTCCCCGCGAATATCTCCTCCCATGACCACAATTTGCCCACCTGTGACATCGCTACTCGCTCCTCCTGGGCACGCTGCTTGGTCCTCGTTTGGTGGGATCTTCTGTCACGATCTTTGACGAACGAGAAGGACCAAGCAGCAGCGTGATATGCGTACATGTTTATTAAATATTAAACACAACGAAACGTGAAGTCCAAGGTAGCACACAAACAACATACCTTACACGGAACAAGATCCCACAACTAACTAGTGCCAAAAGGCTGCCTAAGTATGGTCCCCAATCAGAGACAACGAGCGACAGCTGCCTTTGATTGGGAACCACACCGGCCAACATAGAAATAGACATACTAGATACTACACCATAGAAATATACAACATAGAACATACACACCCTGACTCAACATATACGAGTCCCTTGAGTCAGGGCGTGACACCTGCAGTACCTCGGTCGGCCTTCAACTTGAGATACTCCATGAGAGGGGACAGCACTGAGCTAGCCTGCAATGTCACTTCCTGGAGTAGCTCAAGCTGCGCATGCAATGTTTCCAAAAACGCCACCATGTAGCAAGATGGCGACACGCTGAAATGACACTTCCTGATCTTCAAATGTGCCACTAAGCATTCTCATAGGAAACAATGGGGTGACATCATCGATGGCTTCATCCATATTTATTACAGTCCATGGTTCCAAACAACAACAAAAATAATATATTTTGGGGGGAAAACCACCACCCAAAAGGTCCCTTTGGAGACTTGAAGGGCAAAGGGGCATGTGCTCTGCACAGGTAGAGAGAGCCCTATCGGTGCACAGGCCTGGTGTGTGTGATTTGTTTCCACGAGTTTCACCTCTGTGTGTATCTGTGTGTTTGCATGCCCCTAACCTGTGTATGATTGTGTGTGTGTGTGTGTGTGTGTGTGTGTGTGTGTGTGTGTGTGTGTGTGTGTGTGTGTGTGTGTGTGTGTGTGTGTGTGTGTGTGTGTGTGTGAGTATTGCATGCCTCTCACCTGTGTGAGTGCGCATGTGCCTCTTGAGGTCGAAGGTGTCGTTGAAGCCCTTGCCACAGTAGTGGCAGGGGTGTCTCTTCACCATGCTGTGGCACTTGAGGTGGCGCGTCAACATGCGCTGCAGGGGGAATACCTTGTCACATTCCGAACACAGGAAGTCACCCGAGCTGGGGGACACGTGGGCGGGGCTGAGGAGAGAAGAAAGGGACACGGAGGTTATGACACAGACACTGCCTCAATGTACTGTAGGTGTACCTTGGACACATTCAATCAAACCTTATAACTCTAAAACTCTTCACATAAGTTGTAAGTTGTGAACTCTCCTTTTACAGTATATCACATAGAAAAAAACGTGGCAAAGTTTTTTAGAACCCAATTCATTCACAGTTCAATTTTTACCACATTCTTGCTGGGATAAGCCTTTTATATATCCTGTGCACATGCCTGCAAGTTTAGGAGTGGGAGTAGACATGGGCCGATGTGGATGGACCTCTATTTTAATAAATCCATTGAATATACACCATCACAAAGAAATCCATTATTCATTCATTTCATGCAGGTCCTAAGAAACATTATAAAACTAATCAAATGCGTTTTCAAAAGAATAGAATGGCATATTTTGAATGTAATTATGTTACTTGTCTGTGCAGCCTGTAGGCTACATGGCTGCGCCATGCATATGACATCAATAGTTATTTTGTTCATTAAACGGTCAAGACTTGGGGGGCTAAAAGGGTGGTCGGGGAGCGACAGAGAGGAGCCCCGACCACTGCACTCGTGGGGGCTATAGGAGGAGTCCTCACTGGAGGAGGACGGGGCGCGGAGTGTAAAGGACGGAGACAGTCATGCACCTCCAGCACCGGTTCCCAGTCCGGTACGCCCCGTAGCTGCTCCCCGCACCAAGCCAGTGGTGCGTGTTCCCAGTCCGTCCTGGCCTGTTCCTGCTCCTCGCACCAAGCCAGTGGTGCGTGTTCCCAGTCCGGCCCAGCCTGTTCCTGCTCCTTGCACCAAGCCAGTGGTGCGTGTTCCCAGTCCGGCCCGGACTGTTCCTGCTCCTCGCACCAAGTCAGTGGTGCGTGTTCCCAGTCCGGTCCGGACTGTTCCTGCTCCTCGCACCAAGCCTGTGGTGCGCGTCGCCAGTCCGGCTCGGCCTGTTCCTGCTCCTCGCACCAAGCCAGTGGCGTGTGTCGCCAGTCCGGCACGGCCCGTGCCCGTTCAACCGGTGCCTGGTTCAGCTCCGGTCAGCGGCTCCAGTCCAGACCATGACGTCAGCCCCTCTCCAGGTTCGGGGTCTCCCACACCAGGGTCCAGACGGGTCCTGGCGTATCATGGGATGAAGGAGAGGGGAAGCAGCGCGCCGAGGTCCAGACCAGACCAGGGGCGCAACAGGGAGGCGGAGAGTAAGAGGTCGTCACGCCCGGAGCCGGATCCGCCTCCGAGGCGGAATGCCCACCCGGCCCCTACCCTGTTATGTTTATGTTGTGCGGTCGGAGTCCGCACCTTTGGGGTGGGGTACTGTCACGCCCTGACTCAGGGGACGCTTATATGTTGAGTCAGGGTGTGTATATTCCTTGTTGTGCTTTTTCTATGTGTGGTATTCTATGTTTGTATTTCTAGGTTTGGCCGGGTGTGATTCCCAATCAGAGGCAGCTGTTGCTCGTTGAAACTTAGGCAGCCAGTTTTCCTGCCTGTGTTGTGGGATCTTGTTTGTGTTCCGTGAGTTTGGGCTTGTTAGTGATTAGCCTTCCGACGTCACGTTTCGTTGCCTTTTGTTGTTTTGTATGTTTATTCAGTACAATAAACATGGATGCATGGAACTGCTGTCATATAAAAAAGTGATTACCATTACACTGCAGTGGCGGTCGGTGCCGTTTGCAGTGGTGGTCGATGCCGTTTGCAGTGGCAGTCGGTGCCGTTTGCAGTGGCGGTCGGTGCCGTTTAAGATGAGGGAGGACGATATTGTTTTTTATGAGCATGGTCTTATTTCTATTACAGCATATTGGATGACTGTCATTCATATTCCATTCACCCAGTTCAATGTAACATCAATAGGTTTAGGCTACTACATGATACTCAAATATTCCCTATATCCATCATGAGGTTCCTACAACCTAGCGTATTAATGAAAGTTTACAACGTAGGTGCACACAGGTCAAGATTAAATGTTGAGGTGACAGACAGTGACACATGGACAGACAGTGACACATTCAATACTGCCATGCACACCCTTGCATGCATCTAACTGATCTAGTGTGTAATCATTACTCCAACAGTTGCAAACAAGCGGACAAACTATTGGACAAATGCAGGTATGTTTTTCCCTGTTTCTTTCCGTTTGCTTTAGTTTAAGAAACATTTTTCAACAGAATCAGCGGAATGAATACACCCCGATCATACGTAAACACAGTTCACTTTCATAGCAGCCACATTGTATTCCTTCTCGCATCTACGGTTTCTCTTCCTCTCACCTTTTCCCTTCGCTTGTGGACTTCAATGCACATCACATCAGCTGTCTGTGACCAGGCAAAAAAAAACTTTACAAGACAAACCATATCATAACTGCTAACCGCTACACACAGCCTACATTGTTGTTACCATATTAGCTAAAGTAATATCATAGTCAACATAGCTAATAGAACTAACACGTTAGTAAACCCGCTACAATCATGCAGTACAGTGTACAGTCAGTAAGCAGTTTAGCAGTTATACCGGTGAGCCCCGGTGGCAATACATTTAGTAAAATCAAAAGCTTACCTTGTTTTGGAAAGAGTTCCAGTGTTGGATAGTCATAGCCAGCTAGCTAACATAGCATCCCTCTGTTTGAGCCAGGGTGTTTGAGTAGGCTAAACAAGCTAGCTGCATTTGCTAGCTAACTAAGTGGGAAAAAAAGACAAAATATCTCTCTCACTTCTCCTTCTTTTTTGAATACATTTATTTGTTCAAAACTGTTCAACTATTGTCTTTCTTTGAGTCAACTACTCAGCACATTTTATGCACTGCAGTGCTAGCTAGCTGTAGATTATGCTTTCAGTACTAGATTAATTATCTGATCCTTTGATTGGGTGGACAACATGTCAGCTGCAAGAGCTCTGATAGGTTGAAGGACGTCCTGTGAAAGTGGTCATAATTACTGTGTGAAGTCTATGGAAGGGGGTGAGGACCATGAGCCTCCTAGGTTTGGGTATTGAAGTCAATGTAACCAGAGGAGGACAGAAGCTAGCTGTCCTCCGGCTACACCAAGTGCTATCCTACAGAGTGCAGTTGAGGCTGCTGTAGATGTTCATTGCAAAACAGTGTGTTTTAATCAATTATTTGGTGACATGAATATATTTTGTATAGTTTTATCTAAAAAATAATAACTTTTTTTTATGTTTCACTATTGTTATTTTTATGGAATTCACTGAGGAGGATGGTCCTCCCCTTCCTCCTCTGAGGAGCCTCCACTGTTACACAGGTGCACCTTGTGCTGGGGACAATAAAAGGCCACTCTAAAATGTGCCGTTTTGTCTCACAGCACAATGCCACAGATGTCTCAAGTTTTGAAGGAGCATGCAATTGGCAAGCTGACTGCAGGAATACCCACCAGAGCTGTTGCCAGATAATTGAATGTTCATTGCTCTACCATACGTCGCCTCCAACGTCGTTTTAGCGACTTTGGCAGTACATCAACCGGTCTCACAACTGTAGACCACGGTGTTACCACTGAGCCCAGGACCTCCACATCCGGCTTCTTCACCTGTGGGATGGTCTGCAATGAGCCACCCGGACAGCTGATGAAACTGGGTTTGCACAACCTAAGAATTTCTGCACAAACTGTCAGAAACCATCTCAGGGAAGCTCATCTGCGTGCTTGTCATCCTCACCAGGTCTTGACCTGACTGCAGCAAATGCTCACCTTCGATGGCCACTGGACAAGTGTGCTCTTCATGGATTAATCCCAGATTCAACTGTACCGGGTAAATGGCAGACAGTGTGTATAGCATCGTGTGGGCGAGCGGTTTGCTGATGTCAATGTTGTGAACAGAGTGCCCCATGGTGTCGGTGGGGGTTATGGTATGGGCAGGCATAAGCTACGGGACAACGAACACAATTGCATTTTATCGATGGCAATTTGAACGCACAGAGATACCGCGATGAGATCCTGAGGCCCATTCTCGTGCCATTCATCTGCTGCCATCACCTCATAGTTTCAGCATGATAATGCATGGCCCCATGTCGTAAGGATTTGTACACAATTCCTGGAAGCTGAACATGTCCCAGTTCTTTCATGGCCTGCAAACACACCAGACATGTCACCCCTTACATGTTTGGGATGCTCTGGATCGACTTGTACGACAGCGTGTTCCAGTTCCCGCCAATATCCAGCAACCTTGCACAGCCATTGAAGAGGATGGGACAACATTCCACAGGCCACAATCAACAGCCTGATCAACTCTATGCGAATGAGATGTGTCTCGCTGCATGAGGCAAATGGTGTCACACCAGATACTGACTGGTTTTCTGATACACGCCCCTACCTTTTTTTAAAAAGGTATTGGTGACCAACAGATGCATATCTGTATTCCCAGTCATGTGAAATCCATAGATTAGGGCCTAATGCATTTATTTCAATTGACTGATTTCCTTCATGAACTATAACTAAGCCTAAAACATCTGGTTCTCGATGAACATAATTTTTTTCATGAAAGTTACTCTTTATGGTCTTGATGGTTGCTAGGCAGCGCCAGTTACTACTATCAAGCAGTTCTCAACGCTGCTAGGCATGCCACTTGAATCACCCAGCTCTTTGCATAGCCCAGCCACAACATGCATTTTTGTTAACCACAACTGGATGGATCCATAAAGAATTACATAAATATCACTGAATGTTATTGGAATAAAGTAGGCTAATGCAATTGAACGACTAAAACTATTGCTTATTGAAACTCCCAAAGCCATCCAATTGTTATAATACATTTGAATCAATAGCCTACACGAGTATGGTCAACTATTTAATTACCATTTCGCACTGCTTTGAGACAAGTGTGGGGTCTTGTCACGACTTCCGCCGAGGCTGCCTCCCCTCCTTGTTCGGGCAGGCTTCGGCGTTCGTCGTCACCGGCTTACTAACCACTGCCGCCCCAATTATCATCATCACATTTGTCTTGTCTTGTCAATCACGCACACCTGGTTCTAATCCCCTCATTAGTCTGTGTATAAGTGTTCCCTCTGCCCCCTTGTCCTTGTGGGTAATTGTTTGAATGTGAGAGTAAGTGTAGCTCGGTGGAGCTACTCACACCATTTTGTTGCCAGGGTAGATATTTCCCCTGTGCCTATGTATTGTATGGAGATACCGTTTGACAGTGTATTGCCAGGGTAGATCGTTTCCCCTTTGCCTGTTTCGTTTGTCGCTATTCCAGCGTATTTTGTGTAACGAAGGAATAAACTCTGTATTCGGTGATTACCCTCCTGCGCCTGACTCCTTCCATCACACTCATCACAGGTCTCTTGATAAATCAATCAATGTCAGATGTTTCTTTTTCACTGAATCTCCATTTTGATATTGGTTGAAACTACAATTAGGCTGTGGAAATGTTATCTAAATTATGGTGAGTACTGCTCATGATCATCTTGTCTAGTTGGCTCATTTATTAGCACTGATCAGAACATTTTGCCAGCATGTTAGGCTATGTAGCTTAACAAGTTCTTCACTAAGCCTACTCCCGACCAAAAGACCAAAAGACCAAAAGCCTGTGACTTGTCTTAATCAATCAATGTGATTTTGTTTCACTGAATCTACATCTGTAGCTATATTTGGTTAATTCTCTGGCTGGGTATATAAGTGGAGGTGGTATAGCTTATATATTCATTTGCTCATCGATCACTGATCAGAAACATTTAACATGCAAAAATGTAGCCTATTATTTTGCTCAGTCTTTTTGCTCGATCGTGTATAGGCAACTCCAAAAGCCTGCAGAGGTTGTGAAATATGAACATGAGATTAAAATATAGATTGCTGTTATTTTCTATCAGTATCATGATGAAGATACTCTCAATGTACTCTGAACAAAAATATAAACGCAACATGAAACAATTTAAAAGATTTTACTGAGTTACAGTTCATAAAAGGAAATCAGTCAATTTAAATAAATAATCTATGGATTTCACATGACTAGGAATACAGATATGGAAAAAATTAAGAGACCACTGCAGATTTTTCTTAAATCAGCATCTCTACATGTATGACAGCCATTCCATTCCAGTGTCTGTTGAATTCCAACACAGGCACACCTCATTCTACTGAATTAGGTACTGATTAGGTGATCACATGAACTAAATCTTATTTAACGAGGAAAAGTATAAAAACCACTGCTGTGGTCATCACTATCCTCTTGCAATAGGACCAGCTGGATGGCAAAAACAGTGCTAATAGTACCTCAAAAGTAATATTAATCAAAAAATAACAATTGACCACAGTGGCGGCTCCTGAAAAAATTCTCAGGAGGGGCAATTTTTCTGATGATTTAGGTGACCTACACACGTGCACGAGTCCGTGCACGCGATTCCAGATATCTTTACCTCTGAATAAACTGCCTTTATTATACCATATCCACCCTGTCCAAAGTCTCTACTTGGTCTCAGTTCTCCAGTAAACTTGTGATTATCAACAGTACACAACGGTAACAAACAATTGGGGGAACTCACGGGGCAGATAGTAACCACTTAAAAGGAAGCGATTCCCAAACCTTCCATAACAAAGCCATCACCTACAGAGAGATGAACTTGGAGAAGAGTCCCCTAAGTAAGCTTGTCCTGGGCCTCTGTCCACAAACACAAACAGACCCCACACAGCCCCAGGACAACAACAACAACACAATTAGACCCAACCAAATCATGAGAAACAAAAAAGAGAATTACTTGACACATTGGAAAGAACAAACAAAAAAACAGAGCAAACTAGAATGCTATTTGGCCCTAAACAGAGAGTACACAGTGGCAGAATACCTGACCACTGTGACTGACCCAAACTTAATGAAAGCTTTGACTATGTACAGACTCAGTGACCATAGCCTTGTTATTGAGAAAGGCCGCCGTAGGCAGACCTGGCTCTCAAGAGAAGACAGGCTATGTGCACACTGCCCACAAAATGAGGTGGAAACTGAGCTGCACTTCCTAACCTCCTGCCAAATGTATGACCATATTAGAGACACATATTTCCCTCAGATTACAGCGATCCACAAAGAATTCAAACAAACCTAATTTTGATAAACTCCCTTATCTACTGGGTGAAAAACCACAGTGTGCCATCACAGCTGCAAGATTTGTGACCTGTTGCCACAAGAAAAGGGCAACCAGTGAAGAACAAACACCATTGTAAATACAACCCATATTTATGTTTATTTATTTTCCCATTTGTACTTTAACTATTTGCACATTGTAACAACACTGTATATATACATAATATGACATTTGAAATGTCTTTATTCTTTTGAAACTTCTGAGTGTAATGTTTACTGTTAATATTTATTGTTTATTTCACTTTTGTTTACTATCTACTTCCCTTGCTTTGGCAATGTTAACACACGTTTCCCATGCCAATAAAGCCCTTAAATTGAATTGAATTGATAGTAAGGTCGCAATGACACAGAAAGCAGTTCAATGTCGGGTACAGAGTCGCTCTCTTACCAGGATCGCGGTCCGCTCTGACCAGGGTGAAGGTGGCCGGCTCCACTTCTCTGTCCGGGACTCATCCAGCCAAGTCTCCCAGCTGTATTGGGATTCAGCTGGCAGCAAGCTGTTTTCATTATTTAGTCCGTTCGTGGCGGGTATGTACACGATCAACAAGATCAGTCCAAACCAACCACTGGAAATCCATGGTTGGCAGAATGTTTGTAAACTAAGTCTACAAATTAAAAACATAAAATAACGCCGCACTGCAGGTCTGCAACAGAGACGCTTCTAGCCGCCATTGTCTTAGTTACGTTCAGCGTTAAGTCACGTTGATGTAAAGCGGCGTAAGTGCAAGCCCACAGACACCCATAGAGAATGTGTTGAAAGCTTTGAAATGTGAAAAAAATAGATTTTACATGACAGGCTACGAGAGACTTCTGGGCGATTTTCAACTTGACTGAAATCGCCCCAAAAGCAAGCGGGCCATTTGAAGCACGACTTTAGCCTGATTTGACATTTAGTGGCTGGCAGATCAGACGTGAACACTGATAACTGCTGTTGCCGTGATATAATTGATTAGAAAAAAAATCCCTTCCTTTTCCCGTTTGGCAGTGCGTCGCCCATATCGCCCTATTGAACAAGCCGTCCCTGATTGACCATGCCAAAAGAGTTGAAAAGGAACGTTTTGAGTGAGGAAAAGAAGGGTTCAATTCTGGCTTTACTGGCAGAGGGATACAGTGAGTGTCAGGTTGCTTCCATCCTTAAAATGTCAAAGACGGCAGTTCATAAGAACAAGGTCAAGCAGCAGACATTGGGGACAACAAAGCTACAGACCGGCAGAGGGCGAAAACGACTCTACTGACCGGGATGACCGCCAACTCATTCGAATGTCACTCAACAACCGTAGGATGATATCAAGTGACCTACAAAAAGAATGGGAAACGGCAGCTGGGGTGAAGTGCAAGGCGAGGACGGTTCGAAACAGGCTCCTAGGGGCAGGGCTGAAGTCGTGCAAAGCTAGAAAAATGAGAAGCAAAGAAGAGACAGGCTGAGGTTTGCAAACGACCATTATGGAGTGGGCCGTAGAGGACTGGAGTAAGGTCATCTTCTCTGATGAGTCCAATTTTCAGCTTTGCCCAACACCTGGTCGTCTAATGGTTGGACGGAGACCTGGAGAGGCCTACAAGCCACAGTGTCTCACACCCACTGTGAAATTTGGTGGAGGATCGTTGATGATCTGGGGTTGCTTCAGCAATGCTAGAATCGGGCAGATTTGTCTTTGTGAAGGACGCATGAATCAAGCCACGTACAAGGATGTCCTGGAAGAAAACTTACTTCCTTTTGCTCTGACATTGTTCCCCAACTCTGAGGATTGTTTTTTCCAGCAGGACAATGCGCCATGCCACACAGCCAGGTCAATCAAGGTGTGGATGGAGGACCACCAGATCAAGACCATGTCATGGCCAGCCCAATCTCCAGACCTGAACCCCATTGAAAACTTCTGGAATGTGATCAAGAGGAAGATGGATGGTCACAAGCCATCAAACAAAGCCGAGCTGCTTGAATTCTTGCGCCAGGAGTGGCATAAAGTCACCCAACATCAATGTGAAAGACTGGTGGAGAGCATGCCAAGACGCATGAAAGCTGTGATTAAAAATCTGGGTTATTCCACCAAATATTGATTTCTGAACTCTTCCTTAGTTAAAACATTAGGATTGTGTTGTTTAAAAATGAATATGAACTTATTTTCTTTGCATTATTCGAGGCCTGACAACACTGCATCTTTTTTGTTATTTAGACCAGTTGTCATTTTCTGCAAATAAATGCTCTAAATGACAATATTGTTATTTGGAATTTGGGAGAAATGTTGTCAGTAGTTTATAGAATAAAACAAAAATGTTAATTTCACCCAAACACATACCGTATTTTCCGCACTATAAAGCGCACCGGATTATAAAGCGCACCTTCAATGAATGGCCTATTTTAGAACTGTTTTCATATATAGGGCGCACCGGATTATAAAGCGCATAGAATAGAAGATACTGCAGTCAAACGTTTGACTGGGGTTGCGTTATGCATCCACTAGATGGAGCTGTGCTAAAGGGAATGTCAACAAAACAGTCAGATAAAGTCAAACTTTATTAAGCGTTCTGACAACTCCGTTCACTCCCATGGTAACGTTGTTCAAACGTTAATGTGCATATTAACAATATCTCCCAGCCTTGCTCACTCTTCTCCCAAACGTGGAGGGAACTTTTCCCTGATTCAGTAAACACGTAGTAAAAGAAACAGTCTGATACCACTAAATCAAACGTTAGTGCATAACTCAACATTGTTCAGTTACGTATAACACGTAAAGCTCACTTTTTCAGTTCATTCCCCGTCCACGAATCGCTCGAATTCTTCTTCTTCAGTGTCCGAATTGAACAGTTGGGCGACTATGGCATCCAACCTGCCCGGCTCCCTCTCGTCGTTATCCGAGTCAGTGTCGCTGCTGTTGCCTGGCAGTTCAGAGATTATTCCTGCCTTCGTGAAAGCTTTGACCACAGTTGAGACTGATATATCAGCCCAGGCATCCACGATCCATTGGCAGATAGTGGCGTAAGTCGCCCGGCGCTGTCTCCCCGTCTTGGTGAACGTGTGTTCGCCTTCTGTCATCCACTGCTCCCACGCAGCTCGCAGTCTAGCTTTGAACGCCCTGTTGACACCAATATCTAGCGGCTGGAGTTCTTTAGTTAATCCACCGGAATGACGGCAAGCTCCGATTTAGTTTGCTTCATTTGTTTTTTGACAGCATCGGTGATATGGGCGCCGCATTGAGTCGTAGATCAATAGGGACGGAGCTGTGTGGAAAAAGCCACCCGGTCTCTTGACGTAAATTTCTCTCAGCCACTCACTCATCTTTTCCTCATCCATCCATCCCTTCGGGCTAGCTTTGATGACGACGCCGGCTGGAAAGTTTTCTTTTGGCAAGGTCTTCCGCTTGAAAATAACCATGGGTGGAAGTTTCTGGCCATTAGCCTGGCAGGCGAGAACTACAGTGAAGGATGACTTCTCATTCCCTGTGGTGCGTAGCAGACACCGTACTGGTCCCCGTTTTCTCCACAGTGCGGTTCACGGGAATATCAAAGGTGAGTGGAACCTCGTCCATGTTGGTGATGTGCTCTGGCCGGATCTTCTTTACAGTGATTTTCTTTTTTGCAGTATGCGCGAAAAGTGACCAGCTTTTGGCAGTTGCTGCGAGACGGTAGTTCATGTGCGGATGGAGAGATTCACGTCTTTTCATAAAACGCGAAAGCACCAAGAAGGACCGCCTCGAAATTCATCGATGATCATGTCCCGTGCGGGGCACTGTTGCCTTAATTCGAATAGTGACTGTAGAGACGCTTCTACTTGCTGCTCTCTGTTCAACAACCCACTGTTCGAGTTTGTCCTCTAACTGTGGCCATCTCGCTTTGTTCCTCGGAAACTCTGTTTAGTCTTCTTTACTTGGCGCAGGTCATCTTCTTGCATCCTCCACTTCCGTACCATTGATTCATTAATGTTGAATTCTCCTCGCTGCTGCTCTATTCCCATATTCTACTCGTGACTGACAGCCTTGAGCTTGAACTCTGCGTCGTAAGCGTGTCTCTTGAAAGGTGCCATTTTGGGGTCTTTATACACACACAAGTGGTGTGGGACTGTGAGTAAGCACAGTACCGGTGTTTACTGACTACGGTAGCCGTAATGATGCAAGCGGTGCGGCTTTGTAGTTTACCAGTCGTACTGAAACATTTCATTATTATTAAATTGTTTTTATTGGTTTTTCATACTGAAACATTTTGACAGAGCGCCTTGAGCGCCGTGTACAACCAGTATGGATCAACCAATTAACCAATTGATCCATATATAAAGTGCTCCGGATTATAAGGCGCACTGTCGTTTTTTTGAGAAAATTAAAGGCTTTTAAGTGCGCCTTATAGTGCGGAAAATACGGTACCTATAAATAGTAAAACCAGAGAAACGTATGTTTCAACTATGACAGAGAAAATGAGAAAAAAATTCCAGAAAGTCACATTGTAGGATTTCCTAATGAATTTATTTGCAAATAATGGTGGAAAATAAGTATTTGGTCAATAACAAAGTTTCTCAATACTTTGTTATATACCCTTTGTTGGTGACACAGGTCAAACGTTTTCTGTAAGACTTCACAAGGTTTTCACACACCTGTTGCTGGTATTTTGGCCCATTCCTCCATGCAGATCTCCTCTAGAGCAGTGATGTTTTGGGGCTGTCGCTGGGCAACACGGACTTTCAACTCCCTCCAAAGATTTTCTATGGGGTTGAGATCTGGAGACTGGCTAGGCCACTCCAGGACCTTGAAATGCTTCTACGAAGCCACTCCTTCGTTGCCCGGGCGGTGTGTTTGGGATCATTGTCATGCTGAAAGACCCAGCCACGTTTCATCTTCAATGCCCTTGCTGATGGAAGGAGGTTTTCACTCAAAATCTCACGATACATGGCCCCATTCATTTTTTCCTTTACACGGATCAGTCGTCCTGGTCCCTTTGCAGAAAAACAGCCCCAAAGCATGATGTTTCCACCCCCATGCTTCACAGTAGGTATGGTGTTCTTTGGATGCAACTCAGCATTCTTTGTCCTCCAAACACGACGAGTTGAGTTTTTACCAAAAAGTTTTCAACTGACCAAATGACATTCTCCCAATCCTCTTCTGGATCATCCAAATGCACTCTAGCAAACTTCAGACGGGCCTGGACATGTACTGGCTTAAGCAGGGGGACACGTCTGGCACTGCAGGATTTGAGTCCCTGGCGGCGTAGTGTGTTACTGATGGTAGGCTTTGTTACTTTGGTCCCAGCTCTCTGCAGGTCATTCACTAGGTCTCCCCGTGTGGTTCTGGGATTTTTGCTCACCGTTCTTGTGATCATTTTGACCCCACGGGGTGAGATCTTGCGTGGAGCCCCAGATCGAGGAAGATTATCAGTATCTTGTATGTCTTCCATTTCCTAATAATTGCTCCCACAGTTGATTTCTTCAAACCAAGCTGCTTACCTATTGCAGATGCAGTCTTCCCAGCCTGGTGCAGGTCTACAATTTTGTTTCTGGTGTCCTTTGACAGCTCTTTGGTCTTGGCCATAGTGGAGTTTGGAGTGTGAATGTAATACAGGTAACGAGTGGAGGACAGAGGAGCCTCTTAAAGAAGAAGTTACAGGTCTGTGAGAGCCAGAAATCTTGCTTGTTTGTAGGTGACCAAATACTTATTTTCCACCATAATTTGCAAATAAATTCATAAAAAATCCTACAATGTGATTTTCTGGAGAAAAAAATTCTCAATTTGTCTGTCATAGTTGACGTGTACCTATGATGAAAATTACAGGCATCTCTCATCTTTTTAAGTGGGAGAACTTGCACAATTGGTGGCTGACTAAATACTTTTCCCACACTGTATATATATATATATATATATATATATATATATATATATATATATATATATATATATATATATATATATTATATATCTAATCAATATCTGTTGGTCAACGATACCTTTAAAAAAAGGTAGGGGCGTGGATCAGAAAACCAGTCAGTATCTGGTGTGACCACCATTTGCCTCATGCAGCGCGACACATTTTGTTCGCATAGAGTTGATCAGGCTGTTGATTGTGTCCTGTGGAATGTTGTCCCACTCCTCTTCAATGGGTTCTACATGGAACCCAAAAGGATTTTGTCTCAAACCCCCCAAAATAATCCTATCAGGACAGCCGAGGAACCCTTTTTTTTAACCCTTTCTTTCAGTTGGCTTCCTATGAGTGATGAACGAAACCTGGAATGATGGCATTCCGAGACTATCTACCTATGTACTGTAGGCATACAACCGTAGTTTTACAGCAACCAACAGAGATTTATTTTCTTCTATTTATGTAAGATTTTATTTTTCAAACAATATAAATATACACAGAACATAAAGACGCACACAAACATCAACGACATAACACCTGCCCAGACCACATGCTCCCACACGCCTCCATCTCCAGTGTCTGCAAGACTCTATGCCACATTACCTCAAACTGAGCCACTCTGCCATTCTCTGTTGCCAACACCCTTCAATATTAAAATATAATGCATTTGATTCTTCCACCAATGATGGAGGATCACTTGATTTCCAGCTTTCAAGTAAAAGTTTAACAGACATTTCATGGGCAGCATAGCTCATTGACACATAGTAAAAGTTTACCTTGGCTCGGGAGACCAGAGCCAGAGCAGCAGGGTGATAGAAATTATTCTGGCTCTGGCCCATGGTCCGGGACAGGAGATTAGACCAACCATGGCCCCTGTCTGGCCCTAACCCTGGTTCTTCCCCTGGTACTGGTACTGGTCCTTGTCTACTTATTGGCCCAGCCCCAAGTGCTGAAGTCGAGGAGGGGGTAGCTGGCTCTGGCAGAGCCACAGGTTTAGGGTGGTCAGGGCAGATGACTGTTGTAGACTGTACCTCAGCATTCTCACTCACTGAAAAGGTAGGGGAGACAGACTGAGAACATGCATAGACATATTATTCATAAGAAATAACCAGCATATGAGGCAACATCATTATCAAACTGCCTGTGGGGCTATTCTATAATATTATATCCTCTGATAAAACAAACCTGTAACTTTCCTAAAAATTACAACACTACAATCAGTAAATGCAAATATGGATCATCTTATTTTTAATTATTAATTGATCAAAGCAATATTGGGAGAAAAAATGTTTTAATAAATACAGTAAGAACTGACCTGATCGGTTGTCCTCTTTCCAGTCTGTCTGTTCTGGGTCTCTCCACCTCCAACCTCCACATGCCCCCTGTTTCTTCTTTTTCTTATACAGTAGGAATGACCGCGGCATCCTCTCGCTCTCTTTATTTATCTCTTGCTCTTGTCTCTGTATGAAAGTTCAACTTTCTGACCCTGAGGCAACTGTTAAATGCTCCTGCGTCCCACCACTTTTGGTTTTGTGTTCAGCTACAGGACCAGGTATCACCTTAATCCCCCCCCCCCCCCTCCCCGGCCCTCCCATCACCACCCTTCCTATACCCTCCAACCAACGGCCATTGTCCAGGTAACTCAAGAAAATCACAAGGCTCATTTCCATAGCACTCATTGCGATGGTGGGGGCGGGGGGGTTTACTGGTGTGCACCTGCGTTGACTGTGTGTGTGCACCTCTTTTAACTGGTCCCCCACTTGTTTTGCATGCCAGGCTGTGAGAATCTGGCCTCCACATTCAAGCCATGCAAATGTGGGCCGGCAGTGCCTGGACAGAGGGCACGGTCGGAGTAACAGGAGCACGCACGGAAAAGCTACAGCCTGAACTGCTAGGAAAATCTACCTTTTCTATTCCACCCTGCTTGAATTGTCTGGTAGATTTAGGTCACTCAAAAAACACAGACAATGGTCATTCAAGTGCAATAGAAAGGGTTAATTCCTCTACTGTTTGCCCTCCGTTGACTGCTCGGTTTAGAGACACATTTGTTAGCGTTCCATCCCCACTCATGGCTGTTGATTTCTTGAATGGAAACAAAGAGTCATTGGAATGATGGAATTGAAAGGAAATTACTGGTATAAGAAATAAGGTTGGAAACTCCTACTAGTTTATGCCTCCAAAGCTTTTATACTTGTGGGAAGTAGTGACCCACTGGGCACAGAAGTCAATTCAACGTCTATTCCATATTGGATCAACGTCATTTCATTGAAATGACGTGGAAACAACGTTGATTCAACCAGTGTGTGCCCAGTGTGGAACCAGTATACACTTCAGGAAAAAGGAGATATTATTGGGATGCATCCAGTGTGAGCTCCCATGTGGCCCATGTCTATATCTATGTTATAAGATATCTGCATACCAAAAAAAAAACTACGAGCCAGTTCCTTGGACACAGAACACAGAGCAAAAAGCACTTTCGACTGCACACTTTGAGTTTAGGCTTAATCTAGATCCGGGAAACCAGCCCCATGTTCCTTGAAATCTATGTTTCATTTTTCAGAACTCCCCTAAACTCTTTTGGAATCATCTTTTGTAATGGTATAGTAGTCCTGTATTAGGGTAATAGTAGTATTACACAGTGGTGTAAAGTAACTAAGTAAAATACTTTAAGTACTAATTAACTCGTTTTTTAGGGTATCTGTACTTTATTATTTATATATTTTTACAACTTTTACTTTTACTCCACTACATTCCTAAAGACAATATGTACTTTTTACTCCCATAACTTTTCCCTGACACCCAAAAGTACTCAGTACTCGTTACACTCATTACGCACCTATCAATATGAGAAGTTGTCTCTTAACTGGCGGACTCACTAAACACAAATACTGTGTTTGTAAATTATGTCTGCGTTTTGGAGTGTGCCCCTGTCTGTCTGTCATTTTTTAAATAAAAAATAATAAAAATGTGCCGTCTCGTTTGTTTAATATAAGGAATTTGATGTGTAGCATTTATTTTTACTCAAGTATGACAATTGCGTACTTTTTGCACCCCTGTACTTAAGTACATTTAAAACCAGATACTGTTAGACTTTTATTCAAGTAGTATTTTACTGGGTGATTTTCACTTCTACAAGAGTCATTTTCTATTAAGGTATCTTTACTTTTACTTAAGTTTGACAATTAAGTACTTTTTCCACCACTGGTCCTACACTCTTAGAAAAAAAGGTTCCAAAAGGGTTCTTTGGCTGTCCTCATAGGATAAACCTTCTTGGTTCCAGTTAGAACCCTTTTTGGTTCCAGGTAGAACCCTTTTTGGTTCCAGGTAGAACCCTTTTCGGTTCCAGGTAGAACCCTTTTGGGATCCATGTAGAACCCTATGTGGAAAGGGTTCTACATGGACCCTTAAAGTGTTCTACTTGGAACCAAAAGGGTTCTACCTGGAACCAAAAAGGGTTCTTCAAAGGGTTCTCCTATGGGGAAAGCCGAAAAATATTCTTAGGTTCTAGATAGCACCTTTTTTTCTAAGAGTGTATAGTTGAAAGAGAGAGGAACGGAACTCATGGCTCATTTCACTGGATTCTGAATGGCAAATACAGCTGCAGCAGCCAGACATGAAACCCCAACATGCAAATGCCATAGAGGTCAACAGAAGAACATCCCAACACAACAGCAAGAGAGTCCTTTACATAGTTAAGAATGGTTTTTAATTGTCCTCAGGAAACTGTCAGCATGGATGGTGCTAAAGAAATCGTGTAAGCCTTAGAGGTTATTACTGTAAGGTAAAGCTGAAAAGGGTTGGGGAGGTCCTGGGCGAGGGGGTGGGATGGGGTTGTTGGTTTATTTAGCCCTTTCTCGTAATGTGCATACAATTTATGAATAATCAAAAAATTATCACACACAAAATACAAAAAAGTTTTCAATTAATTTCAATAGCTGAGTCTCCCTCCCTATTCTTTAGACTGACTAAATGGGAGAATCTATTGAAGGTATTGTAGTGAACGGTGGGGGAAGGGAAGTGAACCCGAGTCACTGGCGTGAAAAGGCAAACACCCTACACATCACACCAATAGGGTTAACCCACGTGGTGGGAATTGTAACGTGGCTCATATAGCTAGGATCGCTACAGTATGTTGTTTGAAACATTCCCATAATGGTCGTAGAGTAGTCATCACACCTGAGTTTATGTTTGTGTGTAAAGATGTAGTTCTATGTAGTTGAATATGATAACATTTCTACGGACTCCTGTAGACAGGTTTGACAGACTGGGCACAGACGTCAGTTCAAGGTCTAATTTTGATTTATATTTGATTCAGTTATCAACTAATGTGAATTCAAAGTGAAATAAACAAAAATGGAACCACGTCACTGGATTAAGGTCATATTTTTTGTGGATAAAAGAAAATCACGAAAAGTCTTTATGTTGATGACTTCTTTCAAGTCCAATCATTTTTCCATGTTGATTTACAGTTTTTCTCAATTGCTAAAACACTAAACCCTATTGTCTGAACCAAATGCTCAGTTGCCTGAACCCACTGATTGAATCAATCACTCTTTTGGCAAAACCATAAGCACTTTTCACCTGTTTAGACACAACTTGCCAACACATTTTCATTGTGATGCACCCGTGCTGCATAATGGTGAGCACAGGTGACAAAAGTCAAACACAATTAGAGCACAGGTATCACCACTTGAACACAACAACTCAAAATTGATCACACTTGTGGCTAATGATGTGAGGGAACATATACAGTAAGCCAGTTCAGAGAGCACTGGTTTGTGAGGCCCCTACAATGGATAGAAATATGAGAGGAAGAGTTCGTGTGAGAGGAGGTCGAGGTGGTCAGCGAAGACAAAGAACAGTAATATCTGATGAAATCAGAGCTACTGTGATTGACCATGTTCTTGTCCATGGTATGAACATGAGGAGGCTGGACAAAGGGGTACAACCAAACATCAGTAGATTCACTGTGTCCACCATAATCCGAAGATTTAGAGAAGAGAACAGGTAATTACCTTTTTTGACATTATAGTACAGTATGTAAATGTTGACAGCAATTACTGTATGACATACTATATACTGTACCACAGTATACTGTAAGTGAATATATGTTTCAGTACATCACTGTACCAATGTACTGTAGTATTGTAATGGAGGGTTGGTCTAACTGTTTGTAGGCCCTAGTATTCCATGTATATTTTTGTAACTCCATGTTCTCTTTTTGTAGAACTGAAAGACTGCCACATGGGGGTGGGAGGACAGGTATGTTCTCCCCACACCAAGAGACCCTAATTGTTGATATGGTCCGTGAGAACAATGCCATTAAACTGAGCGAAATTCAGCAGAAGATCATTGAGGACCATTTACATTTTGAGGGTATCAACAGTGTCAGCCTCTCTACTGTTGATCGTGTCCTCAAGCGCAACAGACTGCGCATGAAACAGCTATACAGAGTGCCCTTTGATCGCAACTCAGACAGAGTCAAAGAGCAAAGATTCCAGTATGTACAGGTTGGCATATATCCAGACACATTCAATGTTGATTACTCTAAGTAGTGATTTACTGTAGTGGCTTAAATCACTTTTTCCGTATCACTTACAAAACTATATCTATTTCTACAGAGGGTTTTTTCAACTGGATGCAATGGAAAGACCCCCATCAATACATCTACATGGATGAAGCTGGGTTTAATCTCACCAAAAGGAGAAGGAGAGGCCGTAATGTGATTGGCCATCGGGCCATTGTTGGTGTTCCTGGGCAGCGTGGTGACAATGTCACATTATGTGCTGCCATCAGCAATCATGGGGGTTGTCCACCATCATGCCAACCTGGGGGCCCTACAACACTCACCAGCTCCTCATTTTCCTCAATCACATGCGAGATGCTTTGTTAGGGCAGCAGGATGAGCATCCCATCTATGTTGTTGTTTGGGACAATGTGAGTTTTCACAGAGCCCTCCAGGTTAGAGAGTGGTACAATATGAACCAAGGTTTTATCAATCTTTGCCTTCCACCGTACTCCCCTTTCCTAAACCCCATTGAGGAATTCTTCTCCTCATGGCGGTGGAAGGTATATGAACGCCAACCTTACACCAGGGTAAATCTCCTGCAAGCCATGGGACTTGCCTGTGGTGACATAGGTGTGGAGGCATGCCAAGCCTGGATACGGCATGCCAGGGTTTTTTCCCCCGTTGCCTGGCCAGACAAAATGTGGCCTGTGATGGATGAAGTCCTGTGGCCTGACCCAGTCACGGAGACATGATGCTGTGGCTGAGTAATGCACTTATTTGTATATTTTTGTACTTTATTTTTACATGGGCTTACTGTACACAAGTGGCAAACGCATAAGATTTCTGTTTGTTTTTACAAGTGCTACATGTAAATGCACAAGATTTCTGTTTTGTCTTTTGTACAAGTGCTAAATGCACAGTTTTTTTTTGTTTTGCAACATGCATTTAGCCTACAGTGAACAATAAACATTTATTTCTCCAGCTTCATGTCCTGAGCATTGTGTTTTCTATTTTTCTACGTAGTGTTTAGTGACTGTTCAGTAGTGTTTTTTATTTTGATTGACTCGGGGCACGATTTGAAAACATAGTTCAGTTTTGAGCACAGATTGAACTGTTTTGAGGTGAAAGTTTGGTTTTGCAAGAAGAGTCTGAGGTTTTGTGAATGTAGCTTGAAAATTGGGTTTTGTGTTCACAGTTAAGAGAAAATGAGAGCAGCTTTCAAGAAATGTGTCTTAGCAATCGAGAAAAACTGTAACATGATCAGAAGGATAAATATAGATTTATTTTTGATGATATGACGTGAAAACAACGTTGATTCAGCCAGTGTATGGGAATGGCTTCCTCATTCGGACAACCAGGAGACTGTTGACTGTACTGTGTCCTGATGTCCTCCGGAGCTGCGCTGTAACTGTATGCAAATGTATGCTGCAGCATGGAAATCAATGGGAGAGCCACACCACAGAGGGGAGAGAGAGAGAGAGAGAGAGAGAGAGAGAGAGAGAGAGAGAGAGAGAGAGAGAGAGAGAGAGAGAGAGAGAGAGAGAGAGAGAGAGAGAGAGAGAGAGAGAGAGAGAGAGAGAGAGAGAGAGAGAGAGAGAGAGAGAGAGAGATCCCCTGAAATGTTTTGACCCAAGTGCTCTAAAATCCATTCTCTGATTTCAGAAACATTTGAAAATGTTGCCATATTTCCTAATTAAATTCAATTATCAATCATCCGACCACTCCCCTGAATAAGCCAACAGTTCAAACTGGGCATGAAAAGCTTCCCAATCCGCCTGGGAACCACCATGTTTGTTTACATCCTGAGCCCGAGCCTTCCCGTCATGCACCTTGGACGTTACACGTTCAGCCCGTCCAGAAGAAGCCGCTATTCGTCTCTGCGCCCCGATGCCCCCATAAACTCCTCAGCAAGATCCTCCGACTTCCAAGCACACGCACCTCCATCACTGTATTCATCCCCCGCCTCCTCCTTCACTCTCGGACTACAACCAATGTATTGACCTCGATAGATCATGAATAAAATAATGTCCATGACACTGGATCGCGTTCTTGAATCAAATGGTTTATTATGCAATTCGAACAGGCTACTACTGTATGACCGTAGTCTACTCCAAATTAATCATTATACACAAATCACAGACCACCAACTCTGAGAGCTATCTCACTGATCCAGGATGTAAGAGAGAGAACAATGCCAGCATGGCAATATAACAGAACCTGTGCACAGCCCACTACTTCATTATTCAAAATGTTGCCCTCTTGCTAGATTGATGAATACAGCCATAGCGAAACAGTGCAAATGTGCTGTAAACTGATTGATGACGTGAAAGACATAAAAGACTCAAAAACCACTGATAAACAGATACTACACTAGGTCTTATTTGCATAGTTACATTTGAGCTAACCAGACTGAACACAAAGGAGAGAGAGGGCATGTTTGATTGTTAAATATCTGTGTTTGTGGTGTGAGCCACGCGCTTCGCTAATTCTTTCAGTGAAAGGGAATAGAAACTGAAATAGATAGGTGACACCTGTACCTGTGTGTGTGTTTGTGTGTTTGTGTGTGGGTGTGTTTGGGTGAACACTGTTTGAAATGATATGCCAAAGAATGATCTTCCTATGTTGTCAACTTTGTGTCTGTAGAAGTGTCGAGGAAGGTGTTTTGTGTTATAGAAGTTCCCAATACTTCTTATATCTTGTTGTTCAGTTAATCATGATCAGTCATACAAATGATCACAAGATGAGTAGTCACAAGGACATGCCATTCAGTACAATGCTAACCATAGGGCAAGGAATGACTGCAAAATAAGTTATGCTAGACATATTGTTGCTATTTTGAGATCACTGCAAAACCTAAATTGAGATTTATATGTCAATCAACGACTGAAAAATATTAGGAAAACATTTATGAATGAGCTCTTACTGTATGTAGTGTAGTAGTGTAGTTTATACTCCTTGTCAGTAGATGGCGCTGCACTTTGTCCATTGTTAGGACTGCATAGGGCCCTTTTGTTTACCCGGAAGTAGTTGGGATTTTTCGGTTTCCACTAGATTGCACAGCCACAAAATTGCATTATTGTAAACATTCAAGAAAACAAACATTTGCTTTTTGTTCTTAATTCAAAGTTAGAGTTAGGCATAAGGTTAGCAGTGTGGTTAAGGTTAGGGTTAAGGTTAGGTTTAAAACCACTGCATCGCAGTGCTAGCTGTGCCACTAGAGATCCTGGTTCGAATCCAGGCTCTGTTGTAGCCGGCCGCGACCGGGAGACCCATGGGGCAGTGCACAATTGGTCGAGGGTAGGGGAGGGAATGGCTGGCAGGGATGTAGAGCATGGTGTTTGCAACACCAGGGTTGTGGGTTCAATTTCCACGGGGGGCCAGTATGAAAAATTATGTATGCACTCACTAACAGTAAGTTGCTCTGGATAAGAGCGTCTGCTAAATGACTAAAATGAAATAGGTGGGGTGACCGCAGCCTGACCTACCTAGCTGGGAGGGGAGGAATATGGCAGAAGCGGATGTGCTGTTTGAATCAAATGGCGTGTTGAGAAGAATTGATTACAGTGGAGAATGCAAAAGGAAAGGAGAGAAGTAAAGTGGTAGTGGAATCTAGTCAATCAATTTTTTGTTCGGAGTAAGGGTTTTGCCAGCTACCTAGTAAGCGATGTTGTTACCTGGGAGATCCGATTTGAAGTCTCTATAAAAATTGAGAATGCGTTGGATGAGGTGGCATCGATGAGAGTAATGAGAAGTGGTCTTATTTTGTTTTTTTGTGTATCTATGGAACAGAAGGAGCGTGCTCTGCACCTCAAGAAGATATCGGATTGGAATGTGTTGTGTGTGGATCTTCAAAGCAGGGCGCCTATCAAGTGGGTTATCTCTGGTTATCTCTAGAAGTAAATGCAAAGGATATATGTGAAGAATTGGATGAACTGGTTGGTGCACACCTACTGACCCACATGGTGGATGGAGTGAGGAAGCCCACTCCATCCATTCTATTGTTTTTTGATGAAGAGTCTCTCCCTTTTTACGTGTATTTGGGTTTTATGACCTACCCTGTGAGAGCCTTCGTGCCCAAATCCATGCAGTGTGATGAATGCAAATGATTTGGTCATGTGTCAAGTGTCAAGTGTATGTAGACGGGAGGGGTATCGTATGCCAGCTGAGCCTAAATGCTGCAATTGTGGTCGTGATCATGCGTCCGAATTTCTGAAGTCTCCTGTTAGGGTGAAGTAGATGGAGGTGGTGAGAAGAGTGGAAGAAAGGAGTAGAGACACTGGATAATATTATCTGTCAACAGAGGGAACCTGACATGTTGCATGTTAAGAAGGTGGACTTTGTAACATTTATTGCATTGGTTATCAACTGCTCAGCGCAAACAGAGAGGAAATCGGAGAAAATAGACTTCATTGTGAGTGTGGCTGAGCGTTTTTTGGGACTTTACTGCAAAGGCATTACAAGGAATCCTGTCGATGAGTGCTCAGTCCTCACAGGCACCTGAGCCTGTTTAGGGATGGGATTGAACTGTGACTGAAGGAGTGGAATGTTTTTTAAAATAAATGTTTTGTATTTTGAATGATGTCGGGTCCCCTCCCCTTCCCACAATGGATTATTTTTTGTTTCAATACCCCGTACAGTAGGTGGCGGCAATATACCACAATAGGTGTAGTCTGCCATAAAACCCTAAAAAATAATAAGAAGAAGAAATAGGCAGGGTTTATGACTTTGTGGCTGTGGTAACTAGTGACGACCAGATATTTAGCGCAACATTTCAGTCCTAAAGAGACATTTCTCGTCATTGATTCAGAACAATAATAACACCAATTTACAAACATGTAAGTTCAAGAGTTCAGTTAACTAATAATTTATTTGATAAACTAAACGTGTTTGCTTTGCAATGTTTGCTGGAATTTGGTTGCAATGAGCTTGCCCAAAGTTAGCTCTGAATCATTCTGCTACTAGTTAGCTTCCTAGCTATGGCTAGCATGCTTGAATAGAGCCCCACAGTGGAGGTGTCATAATACCCATAAAACCTAGCGGTCAAACAGGGAAATGGTTCCAATCGTTTTTCCACCATTCATTTTTTCCCATACGTGATTTTAGAAACACTTTTACAAAAGGCTGTGTTTCGTGTAGGCTTACACTGGTGTGACGTTTTGATAACCATGTAAATTTGTCTTGGGCAAGGTGACTTTTATCAATATATTCGTCTCTATTTACTCTCAGATTCGAAAATGCTAATTAGCATCAAAGTAGACATCATGCAAAACTACAAATCCCTGCAAGCTCCTGCCCGTCATCTCTAGCTGACACCTTTGCTAACAGGTATTGTGTCAATTTAAAACTTACACAAGACAGTTCACAGAATTGTCCATTTAATGAAATGTAGCCAATTTTTTCATTACAACATTTATCTAACATTAGATAGTTAATCCAGAGATTCTTACCTTTGCCTCGATTCAGCAGTCTCGTCCAGATCATCATGGCATTTGCAGTTCTTTATGATAGCCACATTAGCAGCTAATTAGCATTTCATTTTGGGGGGGGGTAAATACAAGTGAATATATTGATAAAAGTCACCTTGTCCAGCAGAGATTCAAAACGTCACGCCAGGGTAAGCCTACATGAAACACTGCCCTTATTTTAAGTGTTTCTAAAATCCCCTATTGGAAAAACGATTGGAACCATTTCCCTGTTTGACCGCTAGGTTTTATGGGCATTATGACTCATACTGTGGTACTCTATATCTACGTTAGTAAAGGCTAGCTAGCAACTTAGAGCGCTAGCTTAGCTAACCATTGTTGATAAACAAAATGTTGAACTAAGGTTTATGTTATGTTCACTTTAGCTTTGTAGTTTATGTACATTTTTGCCAGCTACCTAATATCTATAGCTAGCTAGCTTGCTTGCTTTTTGAATATGCATTTTGTCACATGCTCTTTTGGTATTTCTAGGAGTTTGCTGAATAAGCCCAAGTCTGAGATGACTCCAGAGGAGTTGCAGAAATGAGAGGAGGAAGAATTCAACACTGGACCACTGTCTGTGGTCCAGTGTTGAGAACAATAACATGTCTACAACTTCATCTAGAAACGTTTGGGTCTGTTTTTCTTCTGTTTGGTTTCTACTGAATTAGCTGAGAGACTGCAAGAGCAGGGCCACGTTCATCAGGACACAACGTTGTGGAACATTCATGCTCCTTTTTAGAATGAGTAATCACATTAGCCGTGACATTTCTATCTAAAACATTCAACAAAATGTGTGTGGTACTGGACGTGGCCCTGGGGATGAGATGGTTAATAGTTACTCAGTCATTTGTCTTTTTGACATCCACACCAGGGCTGTGTTCAACAGGGCATAAAGTTGTGGAACATTTAGATAGAAATATATCATGTGGAAAAAACATGTCTCTCAGATGTCTAGAAGAAGAAATCACGTCAGCTCATGACATTTCTATCTCAAATGTTCCACAATGTTTGACTACTAAACGTGGCCCTGGGTCAAGTACTGTAGGTATGATATGGAAGAAAACATTTAGAGATGGTCTACTTTCCAAACACAAAAAAATAAAAATAAATTGTATCTGTTTTTGCCTACTGAACGTGACTCTGTTCCGGATTCATCATTGCACCTGGATCTTGTTTAAAAACGCTCAAGTTCCTAAATGTTTGAAATTACTCCAATTTATTTTTTGCTGCCAATCTGTTAGAGCTGGAGGTTAGTTTTAAAGGCTGACTGCACTTTCTGATTTGGCCTCATTTTGAAGATTGCTCATTAAGAAATACTAGCGGCCATGACTGAAGCCAAACAAGAGTTGTCTTGGGGGTGGTTTGATGTGAGTGTGTTATGTTCACATATCATACCCTGGCAGGTACTGTTTGTCCCTCCTGAGTCACCGTAGCAACTGCAGCCACTACCTTAAAATAGTCACTTCCTTAAAATAAAATCTATAATTAAGAAGTTTTTGCTGAGGAGGTCATAGTCGTGCAATTTTACATCCAGCTAAGGTGTTTGGTGCAGTATTTCTCAAGTAGAAAAATGTGCATTAAAATCTAGTCAGGCTGTATGCAGTGCATCTAGTCAGGAAAGTCTGGCTGCACGCTCAGGACTGATTTCTGAGAACAATAACATGTCTACAAAAATCATAAAATAAAGCACAAGCTACATGCTGTTTCAGTGCCCAAAATCACTTTCTAGCTAAGTTCCAACTCTGTGTTTGTCAATGAAGCTAGCATGGAGTAGCTAGCAGGCACATTAAGCAGCCAGGCTATAATCGGCGAGTGGCAACCTGTGTGCTTCGATGTCATTTTGTTTATTACAACTTTCTCATTGTACTACCAGTCTGTGTCTGTCTGGCAGTGTTTCATAGGGAATCATGTAACAAAACAGGTCGTGGGGGGACACAAGATGCTCGTGAATGGTTTTTGGAATATTGACAAGTTGCAGTTGGGATACAAGTGCGCTCTGATCATCTCAATTCTCATTTTGTCCAAAAAAGTTAGACTCCAGTGATTGACACTTGAGTGTCAATCACTCAGCCACTTGTTGATCAAACATCAGCAAGTTCCCACTAGGGTTGAATATTTTCCAGGTATTTTACAAATGTTCCATCCTGAGCTTGGCACACCTGTATTTGGGGAGTTTCTCCCATTCTTTACATTTTAGTCATTTAGCAGACACTCTTATCCAGAGCGACTTACAGGTAGTGAGTGCATACATATATATTTTTTTTCTCCATACTGGCCCCCGTGGGAATCGAACCCACAACCCTGGCATTGCAAGCGCCATGCTCTACCGGCTGAGCTACACGGGGCATTCTTCTCTGCAGATTCTCTCAAGCTCTGTCAGGTTGGATTGGGAGCATCGCTGCACAGCTATTTTCAGGTCTCTCCAGAGATGTTCGATCGGGTTCAAGTCCGGGCACTGGCTGGGCCACTCAAGGACATTCAGAGACTTGTCCCAAAGCCACTCCTGCGTTGTCTTGGCTGTGTGCTTAGGGCCGTTGTCCTGTTGGAATGTGAACCTTCGCCCCGGTATGAGGTCCTGAGCTCTCTGGAGCAGGTTTTCATCAAGGATCTCTCTGTACTTTGCTCCGTTCATCTTTCATTCGATCCTGACTAGTCTCCAGTCCCTGCCGCTGAAAAACATCCCCACAGCAAGATGCTGCCACCACCATGCTTCACCATAGGGATGGTGCCAGGTTTCCTCCAGACGTGACGCTTGACATTCAGGCCAAAGTGTTCAATCTTGGCTTCATCAGACCAGAGAATCTTGTTTCTCATGGTCTGAGAGTCCTTTAGGTGCCTTTTGGCAAACTCCAAGCGGGCTGTCATGTGCCTTTTACTGAGGAGTGGCTTCCGTCTGGCAACTCTGCCATAAAGGTCTGATTGGTGGAGTGCTGCAGAGATGGTTGTCCTTCTGGAAGGTTCTCCCATCTCCACAGAGGAACTCTGGAGCTCTGTCAGAGTGACCATCGTGTTCTTGGTCACCTCCCTGACCAAGGCCCTTCTCCCCCGATTGCTCAGTTTGGCCGGGCAGCCAGCTCTAGGAAGAGTCTTGGTGGTTCCAAACTTCTTCTATTTAAGAATGATGAAGGCCACTGTGTTCTTGGGGACCTTCAATGCTGCAGAAATGTTTTGGTACCCTTCCCCAGATCTCTGCCTCGAAACAATCCTGTCTCGGAGCTCTACGGACAATTCCTTCGACCTCATGGCTTGGTTTTTGTTCTGACATGCACTGTCAACTGTGGGACCTTATATAGACAGGTGTGTGCCTTTCCAAACTATGTCCAATCAATTGAATTTACCTCAGGTGGACTCCAATCAAGTTGTAGAAACATCTCAAGAATGATCAATGGAAACAGGATGCACATGAGCTTAATTTCGAGTATCATAGCAAAGGTGAATACGTATGTAAATGTAAATTTTATTTGTAATAAATCGGCTAAAATGTCTAAAAATCTGTTTTCACTTTGTCATTATGGGGTATTGTGTGTAGATTGATGAGGAACAAAATTAATTTAATCTATTTAGGAATAAGGCTGTAACGTAAAAAAAAAAATGAAAAAAGTCAAGGGGTCTGAATAGTTTGAATGCACAGTATAAATATGTCTCAATTTGATTAGAGCTTTGATCATCATGACAATTCTAACCTGATGCTACCTGAGCCTGATGATACATATATTAAATACATTTTATGAGCCCTACATAAACAACATTTATTGATCTCAACCCCAAAAATGCCCAAATGATTTTGCCATTATACATTACATATGCCTATATAGGCTACTGTACATTATGCACGATATAAAAACATAAAAGCCCATAGATGTAGCTAGCTATATGCTCTCTTGTGTAAATAAATTAAACTAGCTCTAGTTGGCTAATCTTTTTTAATGTGAACTGTATTTCTGTACTGTATTATATGGACTGGAATTACACACATCGTTCAAACCATAATAAAGGAGAAGAGAACATGTGATTCTGATGCAGCACATGCGGCCTACAAAGCTACAAGTATAGGCTAGCGAATGTGATTTTAATTTTAATAAATATAATAGGGCCTATTTGTATAATTAGTAGGCTGACGCATATAAACCTTTCATGATATTTCCCCTAATGTTATTAGCCTACCTCCTCTCTCTCTCTATTGTTGCTTCATTCCTTCCTCGCTTTCAACAGTTAGGCTAAATGAAATAAGTTTCGTCCTTATCTTCATCATTCTAATGACATCCTTGAATAATATAGGACTAGAATTAGATGCAGAAGGCTTTCACTTCTCTTCACGAAGATCGATTGAATGGTTATGGGTCTGAATAAATAACTGCTGTAGCCTACCGCCATCGCGCGTTCGCTCTTCTTTCAAACTACCCGTGAGTTATATTGGCTGCTGTATTTAACATTCAGCAAAAAAGAGCTTGTGTCCCTCTTCGAATAGTCTATTGGTATAAGAATGCAAAAAAAAGAGGATATTCTAGTCTAGCTTTTCCTGCATGAGATTCCAAGAGCTAAGGACCGTTTTGTTGAATATTTAACAATTATTGACAATTTTGATACCTTCTGGAAACAAAGCTTGTATTATAAGTAGGATGGGATCCACCTAAATCATTTGGGTTCCTGGATCCTTTCACAGCATTATAAGGCTGCAATGACACAATAACTTATCAATGACCCAAGTCCAGCTAATTTAATCCCTACCATTGTGTCGCTGAGTTGTCATAATGCTTCAGCAAATGTACATTATCTTAGGGGCGTTGGAAGACACAATGTAAGTAACCAAATTGCTGTCCCTCTTACTGCCCTGAATGCCTCTGCTGATCCTACAGCTATTGTATGCAGTAATCATATGCCTATGAACCAGAGTAATACTGTTAGCACTGAGGTGGTGTGCCCTAGTAGGAAGTCCACTGTGTGCAGCTCACCTTGCACTAATAAAAAATAACCTGAGCATGTCTACCTCTGCTAAGCTTCCCAGTAAAGCAAGAAAAACAATCAAACATCCCAGAAATGTGTTAAAAATAGCCCACATTAACATATGTAGCTTAAGAAACAAGGTTCATGAAATCAATGCTAGTAACAGATGACATTCATATTCTGACAATCCCTGAAACTCAATTAGATAATACCTTAGATGATACAGTGGTAGCAATACATGGTTATACGATCTACAGAAAAGACAGAAATGCCAAAGGTGGAGGTGTGGCTGTTTATATTCAGAACCACATTCATGTAAAGCTTAGAGAGGATCTCATATTAAATATTGTTGAAGTAATATGGCTACAGGTTCATCTGCCTCACCTAAAGCCCATTCTGGTGAGAAGCTGCTATAGACTACCAAGTGCTAACAGTCAGTATCTGGATAAGGTGTGAAATGCTTGATGATGTATGTGATATCAATAGAGAGGTATCTTTTCTGGGTGATGTAAATATTGACTGGCTTTCATCAGGCTTCCCACTCAAGAAAAAGCTTCAAACTGTAACTAGTGCCTGCAACCTGGTTCAGGTTATCAATGAACCTACCAGCGTAGTTACAAACAGCACAGGAATTAAATCATCAACATGTATTGATCATATCTTTACTAATGCTGCAGAAATTTGTTTGAAAGCAGTATCCAAATCCATCGGATGTAGTGAACCAATATAGTAGCAATATCTACGAAAACCAAAGTTCCAAAGGCTGGGCCTAATATAGTGTATAAGAGGTCATACAATACGTTTTGTAGTGATTCCTATGTTGTTGATGTAAAGAGTATTTGTTGGTCCGTGGTGTGTAATGATGAGCAACCAGACGCTGCACTTGACACATTTATGAAATTGCTTATCCCAGTTACTAATAAGCATGCACCCATTAAGAAAATGACTGTAAAAACGGTTAAATCCCCGGGGATTGATGAGGAATTGAAACATTGTATGGTTGAGAGGGATGAGGCAAAAGAGATGGAAAATAGGTCTGGCGGTACAACCGATTGGCAAATTAAGAAATCATGTGACTAAACTGAATAAAAATAAGAACAAACTACACTATGAAAGAAAAATTACATAAAGAATGATAGTAAAAAGCTTTGGAGCACCTTAAATGAAATTTTGGGCGAAAAGGCAAACTCCGCTCCATCATTCATTGAATCAGATGGCTCATTCATCCCAAAACCCACTGATATTGCCAACTACTTTAATGATTTTTTCATTGGCAAGATTAGCAAATTTAGGCATGACATGCCAGCAACAAACGCTGACACTATACATCCAAGTATACAGTGGGGAAAAAAAGTATTTAGTCAGCTACCAATTGTGCAAGTTCTCCCACTTAAAAAGATGAGAGAGGCCTGTAATTTTCATCATAGGTACACGTCAACTATGACAGACAAAATGAGGAAAAAAAATCCAGAAAATCACATTGTAGGATTTTTAATGAATTTATTTGCAGATTATGGTGGAAAATAAGTATTTGGTCAATAACAAAAGTTTCTCAATACTTTGTTATATACCCTTTGTTGGCAATGACACAGGTCAAACGTTTTCTGTAAGTCTTCACAAGGTTTTCACACACTGTTGCTGGTATTTTGGCCCATTCCTCCATGCAGATCTCCTCTAGAGCAGTGATGTTTTGGGGCTGTCGATGGGCAACAAGGACTTTCAACTCCCTCCAAAGATTTTCTATGGGGTTGAGATCTGGAGACTGGCTAGGCCACTCCAGGACCTTGAAATGCTTCTGCACTCCTTCGTTGCCCGGGCGGTGTGTTTGGGATCATTGTCATGCTGAAAGACCCAGCCACGTTTCATCTTCAATGCCCTTGCTGATGGAAGGAGGTTTTCACTCAAAATCTCACGATACATGGCCCCATTCATTTTTTCCTTTACACTGATCAGTCGTCCTGGTCCCTTTGCAGAAAAACAGCCCCAAAGCATGATGTTTCCAACCCCATGCTTCACAGTAGGTATGGTGTTCTTTGGATGCAACTCAGCATTCTTTGTCCTCTAAACACAACAAGTTTATTTTTTACCAAAAAGTTATATTTTGGTTTCATCTGACCATATGACATTCTCCCAATCCTCTTCTGGATCATCCAAATGCACTCTAGCAAACTTCAGACGGGCCTGGACATGTACTGGCTTAAGCAGGGGGACACGTCTGGCACTGCAGGATGAGTCCCTGGCGGCGTAGTGTGTTACTGATGGTAGGCTTTGTTAATTTGGTCCCAGCTCTCTGCAGGTCATTCACTAGGTCCCCCCGTGTGGTTCTGGGATTTTTGCTCACCGTTCTTGTGATCATTTTGACCCCACGGAGTGAGATCTTGCGTGGAGCCCCAGATCGAGGGAGATTATCAGTGGTCTTGTATGTCTTCCATTTCCTAATAATTGCTCCCACAGTTGATTTCTTCAAACCAAGCTGCTTACCTATTGCAGATTCAGTCTTCCCAGTCTGGTGCAGGTCTACAATTTTGTTTCTGGTGTCCTTTGACAGCTCTTTGGTATTGGCCATAGTGGAGTTTGGAGTGTGACTGTTTGAGGTTGTGGACAGGTGTCTTTTATACTGATAACAAGTTCAAACAGGTGCCATTAATATAGGTAACGAGTGGAGGACAGAGGAGCCTCTTAAAGAAGAAGTTACAGGTCTGTGAGAGCCAGAAATCTTGCTTGTTTGTAGGTGACCAAATACTTATTTTCCACCATAATTTGCAAATAAATTCATAAAAAATCCTACAATGTGATTTTCTGGATTTTCTCATTTTGTCTGTCATAGTTGACGTGTACCTATGATGAAAATTACAGGCCTCTCTCATCTTTTTAAGTGGGAGAACTTGCACAATTGGTGGCTGACTAAATAATTTTTTTCCCCACTGTATCTGACCAAATTATGAAAGACAAGCATTGTAATTTCGAATGCCGTAAAGTAAGTGTGGAAGAGGTGAAAAAAAGATTTTCTATCAACAATGACAAGCCACCGGGATCTGACAACTTGGATGGAAAATTACTGATGATAATAGCAGACGATATTGCCACATCTTCAATTTAAGCCTACTAGAAAGTGTGTGCCCTCAGGCCTGGAGGGAAGCAAAAGTTATTCCCCAACCTAGTTTTGGAAACAATAGTGTTTGACCAGATACAATGCTATTTTACAGTAAACTAATTGGCAACAGACTTTCAGCACGCCTATAGGGAAGGACATTCAACAAGCACAGCACTTACACAAATGACTGAGAGAGATTGATGATAAAAATATTGTGGGGGCTTTTGACATTATCGATCATAGTCTGTTGCAACTACATGAACAGCCAACAATATTAATGTGTATTCATTATGTGTGTACATTTGTGTGTTGCTTTACACCCCCTGCTATATTGTGGATAAAGAGTTACCTGTCTAACAGAACGCAGAGGGTGTTCTTTAATGGAAGCTTCGTCAACAAAATACAAGGTAGAATCAGGAACTCCCCAAGGCAGCTGTCTGGGCCCCTTACTTTTTTCAATCTTTACTAACGACATGCCACTGGCTTTGAGTAAAGCCAGTGTGTCTATGTATGCGGATGACTCAACACTATACATGTCAGCTACCACAGCGACTGAAATGACAGCAACACTTAACAAAGAACTGCAGTTAGTTTCAGAATGGGTGGCAAGGAATAAGTTAGTCCTAAATATTTCAAAAACTAAAATAATTGTATTTGGGACAAATCATTTACTAAACCCTAAACCTCAACTAAGAAAAATTAAACATAAACTAAGCCGTTGACCAAAAGGCTGTGGCCCAAAAAGGTAAAGCAAAACAACAAACGGCTACTCCTGTCTTTAGACTATTGTCTACACATAATAGTTACAGGAGGAACGCTCTCTATCTATAGTCTGCCTTGGTTAACAGAGAGCCAAGGTGCCCCAGACGAAGAAGCTTTCTCTGAGGTAGGACAATAAGATGTCCTCCCAGGTCCCCGTCTCTACTCCCAATCTCCCTCAGCTCCTCTCCTGGCACACCTATATAGAGGAAGACACCAAGCAATTAGTGGGCCCAGCTGTATGCTAATTGGCTTTTCACTGAGTACCTATCCCTTGAGGAGGGTGCTGTCGTGTCGTCTTCCTCCGGCTGGTCACTGAACTCTCACAATTAATAATATGCATGTCAATCTCTCCTGGCTCAAAGTGGAGGAGAGATTGACTTCATCACTACTTGTATTTGTGAGAGGTATTGACATGTTGAATGCACCAAGCTGTCTGTTTGAACTACTGGCACATAGCTCGGACACCCATGCATACCCCACAAGACATGCCACCAGAGGTCTCTTCACAGTCCCCAAGTCCAGAACAGACTATGGGAGGTGCACAGAACTACATAGAGACATGACTACATGGAACTCTATTTCACATGAAGTAGCTCATGCAAGCAGTAAAATTTGATATAAAAAACTGATAAAAATACACCTTATGGACCAGTGGGGACTGTGAAGCAACACAAACATCGACACATGAATACAAACACACGATAACATACTCACTATGCACACACGTACAAATGTATTTTGTTTTATAGATATGTGGTAGTAGAGTAGGGCCTGAGGGCACACAGTTAATATGTTGTGTAATCTGTTATGAATGTATTGTAATGTTTTTAAAATGTATAACTGCCTTAACTTTGTCGGACCCCAGGAAGAGTAGCTGCTGCCTTGGCAGCATAATAAATACAAATTTTAATAAGAAAATGTTTTTGCTCTATATCTATGAAAGCCTGCCATTTAATGTAGCTGAGGAAAACCTGCAAAACTGTAGCCCTCTTGGGTGGAAGTCACTTGATGGCCATGCTAGAAAGGACAAAATGTGTAAATATATAGTCTTAAGTTTAGACTCTACACTGTTGAGAACATACATTAAAAAGGAATGTTTAAGGTTATTGGGTAAAAGTGGCATTCACTTGGGTTCTTCCTTGCATAGCCAGACAGTGATGAGCATCTCAGACCTGCGCCACAGTAGGCTACAACCCTTTTCGGTTACTGTACCACTAACTGAATTTTGATCTGCCCGGTGTACCCCTGAAGTACCCCCTCGAGCAGTAGGCCTATCAAATCAAATGTTATTGGTCACATACACATATTTACCAGATGTTATAGCGGGTGTAGCGAAATACTTGTGTTCCTAGCTCCAACAGTCCAGTAGTATCTAACAATTCACAACAATACACACAAATCTAAAAGTAAAAGAATGGAATAATGAAATATATAAATATTAGGACGAGCAATGTCGGAGTGGCATTGACTAAAATACAGTAGAATAGAATACAGTATATACATATGAAATGAGTAAAGCAGTATGTAAACATTATTAAAGTGACTAGTGTTACATTATTAAAGTGACCAGTGATTCCATGTCAATGTATATGGGGCAGCAGCCTCTAAGGTGCAGGGTTGAGTAACAGGGTGGTAGCCGGCTAGTGATGGCTATTTAACAGTCTGATGGCCTTGAGATAGAATCTGTTTTTCAGTCTCTCGGTCCCAGCTTTGATGCACATGTACTGACCTCACCTTCTGGATGGTAGCGGGGTGAACAGGCCGTTGCTCGGGTGGTTGATGTCCTTGATGATCTTTCTGGCCTTCCTGTGACATCGGGTGATGTAAGTGTCCTGGAGGGCAGGCAGTGTGCCCACCGTGATGCGTTGGGTTGACCGCACCACCCTCTGGAGAGACCTGCGGTTGCGAGCGGTGCAGTTGTCGTACCAGGCGGTGATACAGTCCGACAGTGCATCTGTAGAAGTTTGTGAGGGTCTTAGGGGCCAAGCCGAATTTCTTCAGCCTCCTGAGGTTGAAGAGGTGCTGTTGCGCCGCCTTCACCACACTGTCTGTGTGGGTGGACCATTTCAGATTGTCAGTGATGTGTACGCCAAGGAACTTGAAGCTTTCCACCTTCTCCACTGCGGTCCCGTCGACGTGGATAGAGGTGTGCTCCCTCTGCTGTTTCCTGAAGTCCACAATCAGCTCCTCCGTTTTGTTGACGTTGAGGGAGAGGTTATTTTCCTGGCACCACTCCGCCAGGGCCCTCTCACCTCCTCCCTGTAGGCTGTCTCGTCATTGTTGGTAATCAGGCCTACTACTGTTGTGTAGTCTGCAAACTTGACGATTGAGTTGAAGGCTTGTGTTGCCATGCAGTCATGGGTGAACAGGGAGTACAGGAGGGGGCTGAGCACGCACCCTTGTGGGGCCCCAGTGTTGAGGATCAGCGAAGTGGAAGTGTTGTTTTCTACCTTCACCACCTGGGGGCTGCCCGTCAGGAAGTCCAGGACCCAGTTGCACAGGGCGGGGTTCAGACCCAGGGCCCCAAGCTTAATGTCGAGCTTGGAGGGTACTATGGCGAGCACTACAGTCAATGTGTTGATAGAACTTCGGTAGCGGTTTCCTCAAATATGTGGTTTCCAGTTTGCACAAAGTGTAGTTCCTTGAGGGCCGTCGTGGTATCAGCTTGAGGGGGAATATACACAGCTGTGACTATAACCGAAGATAATTCTCTTCGGAGGTAATACGGTCAGCATTTGATTGAGGTATTCTAGGTCGGGTGAACAAAAGGACTTGAGTTTCTGTATGTTATCACAATCACATCATGAGTAGTTAATAATGAAACATACACCACCGCCTTTCTTCTTCCCGGAGAGTTCTTTATTCCTGTCTGCGCGTTGTACTGAGAACCCAGCTGGCTGTATGGACGGGGACAGTATATCCGGAGAGAGCCATGATGAGTTTTCTCAAGTACCCCCTGTGGATAGGCCAAGTACTCCCATGGGTCCTAGTACCTCTGGTTGGGAACCACTGGGCTACAGCACTCCTACTGTATGTACAGAATGATATTTCACTGCCCCTAGTGGTAGGCTACTCTGCATGATTTCACTGAGGATATTTGGTTTCCTACTATTATTAGGCTTGGTGAACAGTGCAGCAAAATGTTGTTTAGAAAATGTATCATATCCATCTATCACTCGTAGCTACATGTTAAGTGATTTTAGTCAAACTAAAGTCACTTGACTGTCAACTTCAAGGTCTCTGACTCCATTAGGCATGTAATGTAATATTAAATTTGTACCACATACCTTTTACACTGTCAATATATAGCCTACTCATTGGGCAAATGTAATTTCAGTAAGTATTTCCCATTTTTGAAGTACCCATGCATACATTACAATTTGTCAGTAAACAGGAAGTAGAACAATGATGTGAAGGTGTCTGGGGAAGGATATTAAAACCTCAAATGTCAAAACTGAAACCATTGTTGGTGCAATATATTTGACACTGTTGCAGAGCATAGTCATAGACAGTTGTCTGCACTAGAACAATCTCATTCATGGCTACACAGTCTCCCATCTCTTTTTCCCATATGTGACTCCAGGCTTGGAAATGGTACTTTGATTTTGGGCCATTAAGTGTGAAATGACAGTGACAACTAAAATTGTAACCTCCTAATGGGAAATTGATTTCCATGTTTAGTATAATTTCAAACATGAGCAACCTATTTTGATATTTTCATGTTGACTAGTAATTATGTAGGCCTATCACTAACCCTGATGCTGGAGAGTGAGCATGCATGTGTTGTTCTAGTTCTTACCTGATTCAACAAGACCCTGAATATTTTAATCAGGTGTTTTTTTAGTGCTGTGCTGTAACAAAACCCTGCACACCCTGAGGCTCTCTAAAATCAGTGTTGGTGAACAACTGCACCACCACTGCCCCTTTAAATTAGGCAAAGTATATCTCTACCTCAACAATTGTTTTCATTCCAAGAAACAAGAACCTGCTCAATCTTCTCTGTCGAGGAGAGGGGTGACCTTTATTTTTATTTTTTACAGTTCATATTTCAATTTCATACATTGCCGATATATCCCTTTCCCTATTGCCCCTGCCCTCACACAAATTCTTATGTATTTATTTTCATTTAGAGGGCTCTTTTTACATATCCCTCAAACATATCCCTTTCCCATTTTGAGTGTATAATAAAGTAAAATAAACCTTTACCGTGCCTCTTGTTATCTTTTGCACTTAAAACAGTTAAGTTAATTTCAGATCACCATTTTGAAGTTAGAGGGGGCCATAGAAATGACAGGAGTGTCTGTATAACTGTCCCTTTGTAGTAGACAAATGTAAGCATTGCTTATGTTCATACCCCACATTTGAGTGAAATACAGATTAGTTACAAATGTCAAACTTAAAACACATTTCAGCAATGTCCAAATATCTGTTCCTTTGGAATAGATCATTGTTAGCATTGGTTAGACAGGCCCACATTGAAAACAGGACCGATGTCAGGCTGGTGTCTCACCTCAGACCTGTTTGTTATGGAAGTTCCTGCCAGTAGTAATAGGCTACAGACAATATAGCTCAGAGGGTCCTCAACACACACAAGCCTCTAAACTGTCTTGGTAGTGGGGAACAGGGTGAACTGAACTATATACAAAAGGAATGTTTCACGACCACCCTACGAGTGGTTCCGTTTCCTCCAGCACCTCGCCCCTTAGCGGCTCTCATCTCCGCCAGCCACGGTCTTCTCCTCAACAGCACTTAAAGTTATTTTCAGATCAAAATTTACATTTTGAGGTTAGAGGCCATAGAAATGACTGTCCCTTTGTAGTATACCATTTTAAGCATTGCATATTCATGCCACACATTTGAGTGAAATGCTCATTAGTTACAAAATGTCAGACTTAAATGTCCCTTGTCAGCATGGGTTACACAAGCCAACACTGGACCATCGTTAGTCTGGTGTCTGAAGCAAATCTGTGATGAATTGTCCCCTCAACCAGGCTGGGTGCATGTCAGCTTAAATGCCCATATACAAAGGGGCATCCAGAGGAATAGCCCTCACCCAGGCTGGGGGCATGTCATCTTAAATGCCTACATACAAAGGGGCATCCAGAGGAACAGACCTCACCCAGGCTGGGGGCATGTCAGCTTAAATGTCTACATACAAAGGGGCATCCAGAGGAACAGACCTCACCCAGGCTGGGGGCATGTCAGCTTAAATGTCTACATACAAAGGGGCATCCAGAGGAACAGTGGACATATGAAGAAGGCGGTCGGGCGATGGTAGACAGCGTCCGGCCAATCCACTGCTGGCCGCCAGTTCACACTGGACCAACATTAGTCTGGTGTCTCTCAAGCAAGTCAGTGATGAATTGTGAATTCCCCATGCTGCTCCTAGTAAACAGCCAATCCACCCCTGCTGATGCTTGTTGAGAGAGAGAGGGAGAGAGTGTTAAACTACTAATAGTCGACCCAACATTAGCAAATATTCAATTACCATTTCTAAGCTTCTCATTTATTATAGAAAAACTCACCCCAGCACTTTCTGAGGCAGGCCTTGGAGGCAATAAGGACATCGCCCTCTTCTGGTCTTCACCCTACCAGGGCAAGGACAGTGATGAACTGTGAGCTCCGTAGACGGCTCCTGGTAAACAGCGTCCGGTCAATCCACTGCTGGTGCTTCTTGTTGAGACTTGCCCGCCAGCTCTCTGGAATCACCAGCTGCATTTAAGGGAGAGAGAGTTAAACTACTAATAGTCAACCCAACATTAGCAAATATTCAACTACCATTTCTAAGCTTCTCATTTATTATTAAAATAATCTCACCTCAGCACTTTCTGAGGCAGGTCTTGGAGGTAGGAAGGACATCACCCTCTTCTGCTGGTCTTCGCCCTACCAGGGCAAGGACAGAAGCCCGGGGTGGATAAAGGGGGGCCTGGGGTAGATCACCAGGGACAGCGGCCAAATGTGAGGCAGGAGGGAGCGCTGGAGGTACCTGTACGTCCTAGGGTTCATACATAATACATACAGAAAATAAGTGACAGCTACAGTACTAAGCATACTCAGCACAATGAGAGCAAATCTATAGCCAAGCCACAGCATGAATGGTAAGTGACAGCTACTAGATTTAGTTATGTAGCTATAGGACAAAGAATGCATAGGCCTATATGACAGATACAGGAAGGGAGTGTCATCATGGAAGGGTTTTCATCTGTGCAAAGTACACACTGCATTTATGGAAAGCATGCATGTAAAGTTGTGTAGCATTCAATGCATGTCAGATCTACATGGGCAAATAGTAAGATTAACACAATGCATATCTTCCATTATTGTAAAGTATTCATGCTTGCAGAATGTCAAGGGAATTGAACAGCCTACCTAACATTGCAATACATTGCAGATTGAATGTGTAGATTGAAATGCAAGTCAAATATCACGATTTTCACACCATTAAACTAGCTAACATAATACATGTATTAGCTAATACATGACATACTGCTACATACATGTTGAATAAAACTGTGCTATAGACTGGAACCGAAAATAAACTACTCTGTACAGTAGCCTGCTAACGTTACTATACTGTACTACTATAGCCTGCATTAGGTGCACACAATTTCATAACTTCACAGAAGTGTTATACCATACAACAAAGCACGATTTTAAGCGATAAAATAGCTACGATTGTAAAAAAAATATTATTTACAATGCAGACAAGTGGTGGCTGATTCTACCGGTAGCTACCGATGCTGAAACCAATGCTAGTACATGCATCATAGGTAGATGACACCAGAGATCGCACAGTATAATAACGTTTACAATTCGCTTTTCCATTCTTACAACTTCACAGATGTAGTAATAACATTACAATCGGTTCATGCAAGCTTATAAAATATACTTACTCTCTAACGCTCTCTCCGTGTGACGTAAACAATGATCCGATGCGGGGAAGTGTCTTCTTCTTCTTCTTCAATTAGGTTTAACGGCGGTTGGCATCCAATAGGCTCTATGCACGCATCACTTCCGCATTGGCATAAGGATGCTTGGGCATTTCCGGTTACCGGAAAAAACATTAGACAGTGACAGTAGACCGTTATGATAGCATGTTTGCTGGAGTTGCCTAAAGTATCTGTTAATGATATACGGAGGATCGTCCGGACATCCAGTACGACACCACGTAGCAAACTGGATAAAGGCTTCAAATTTTACGTTTCTTCTTTTCTTTGCAACTTTGAAGGTAATATGCTAACGCTAGCTAGCTTGAGCTAGAAGCCTTGCTTTGGTGTTTTAATTCATGACTCTGTCCTGCTTCAGGTTAATCATGCTTTAAATAATGTTTAATTATGTGTATATACACCTCTCACTTCATGTGTTTATACTTTTATGAAAGTATCAGGTAAAAACAGGGCTACAAATGAGATCTCTGTGAGAGTCCACTGCTACCGCTAAATGAAGAAACTAAAGCCACCACACCAGTTGAGAGTAGGACTAGATTAAGTGACACGTTCAAAGTTCTGTTGAACTTGTTCAAGGTTCCGTTCAACACATCTTTTACTCGTTTAATGTTACCACAGCTTTGATTGCCATTGCTAAGAGAACACTTTAGAACTTTAGTGGTTTTCACGATAGCTGAACAGTGGTAGCCTAATACAGACCAGGGTAGCTGAGTGGGAATTGCCATGCTTTGTTGTTGGGTCTGTTGTAAACAAATTGGAGTTTGGTTTGAAATGTAAACAATAATGAGATTACTACTTTTTCCTGACTTGATGACTGCAATGATAGTAACATATTCCACTCAGCTATTCTTCAAACTGCTGATGTTCTACTCAAAACTGTCCTGTCATCTTTACTTCTTTCTTTATAAACATATGGCCCAACTTCCTTGCTTTTGTACTTGATGTTTCTACTTTTCCAGAGGAATTAGGAGCAAAACCTTCACTCTACTGTTGTTATTGGTACTAGGCTACAATGTTGCACCACTCACCTACTGCTCTGCCAATACTGTTTGAAGGTAGGTAAATGGCACAAGACAATAGGTAAGTGGTGGGAGACAGTATAGCCAAGTGGTGCAAGACAGTAGGAAAGTGATGCAGAAAGCACAAAAGTGACACGAGACAGTAGATAAGTTGCTTACACCAGTAAAAAGTAGAAAGAACAAGTTTTGCTCCTACTCCTGCTGCTGTAGACCCTCGTCTTTCAAAACCCATTAAATTATGCTTCTGTGTATTTCAGATGACATTGCGTGATTCACAGCCAGTTTTGCTTGTTACAAGCTACTGTTCCTGTGTGGCTGGGTGTGGGATATGCAATCATTTGGTTGCATTACTATATCAGACTGCCCATTACTCTGAATGTGGCATGTCTGTCGTCCCTCCTGTACTTTCGTGCACTGAAACAGAGCAGAAGTGGCATAAACCACTAACAATGGTTTGTATCATTTCAATACCAGACAGTTGTGTCACATGCATACTAGCATCTCTCTTAATACCATCTCATAAATAAATAGGGAGTGAAGCCAAGACCTGTGGATGCCATGGTTGTAGTGAAGCCCAAACCAGATGCTACTCCGGCAAGCGGAATTAGGTATGCAGAGTCCAATTAAATAGGCAGACTACAATGTGTTGCGAAATAAATGTTATTAATCGCTGTTAGATTCTGGTGTATTTCCTAGTGAACCCTTTCTTTACTCTTCTCAGTATTTTAAAATACAATTAATGCGCTAGTAGATAGCCTAGATCTAGATAGTTTTAGATAGATACTTTACTCATCCCGAGGGAAATTCAAGGTTTCCAGTAGCTTACAACAACACACATCACACATGCAACATTTAAACAGATAATAATACTAGCTCAAACACATAGGCCTATATATTAAACACATTGGACATTTTAATTTACCTTGTGAAAAACCTTATGTCATCATCCGATCCAGCAAACCGCTCCAAGCAGAACTTGCTGCTGATCGTTATCTCCTCAATTTGATTTCAGAGCCTTGCTATCTCTACACTAAGTTCTTCATTGTGGTCAAGGGACATATCCAGCGCAGCAGGTTCAGTACTGTTGCAGTAGTCATGGTCAGGAGGACAGTCCAATTCCACAGACGGATCATTCATGGTTTCTGTGTTGGGACGCTCGGCCCTTTCCCAAACTCCGGGCCGTGGGGCTGGAAGACTGAAATTGTTCCATTGAAACAGCACTGGAACAGCTCCCTTCTTCAGACGTCTGCGCCCAGCTGGAGTCGGAGGCTCTATCACATCTTCACTTAGAATGTGTCGGCTGCAGACTCGTGTGTTTGTTGTAAGAAAGTTGACTCGTCGAATGTTAATCACCCACTGTTTATGTAATTCACTGTCTTTGGGAAAAGTAAAAAAAACTAACAGAAGAATTGCATCTGGCAGACACTGTACATTGCGGCACACAGCAGTGATGGCTGGAAGAGCTGTCATCCCGTTTTTTAAAGGACACTTTAGTACGTTTACACGTCATCGTGTTATAAGTCAAGACGAAGTATTACAAGTAAAAACATTAACATAAACATTAAGATAAACAACAACAACAACGAAAATTAACCGTTCCGGATGTTTTTGACAACAAGCATTCAATGCTAGCATACGGTAGCACAGTATTCTACGATAACCGGAAGTTTACATTCATCCTGAGATTTAACCGGAAATACGTCATGCTCGCCTGTGCATATCGCCTATTTGTTGCATCACCGCCACCTACTAGACTGGAGTACAACTCCCTTATCTTTTCATGAAAAATAAAATAAAACAAAGCAAAGAAATATCCTACCATCTAACACTACACACAACTTCAAAACGACTACTAATAATTAACCCCACCCTTCTCCACTATTTAAATATACTCACTCCTACTTCATGCCCTCAACCTGAAATGATGGGACATCACCACTTAACACTCCCTGTAACTCTTCTGCTGTCAAATCAAATCAAATCAAATTTTATTTGCCACATGCGCCGAATACAACAGGTGTAGACATTACCTTGAAATGCTTACTTACAGCCCTTAACCAACAATGCATTTATTTTTTTATAAAAAAGTAAAATAATACAACAACAACAAAAAAGTGTTGAGAAAAAAAGAGCAGAAGTAAAATAAAAAATTAAAGGCTATATACAGGGGGGTACCGGTGCAGAGTCAATGTGCGGGGGCACCGGCTAGTTGAGGTAGTTGAGGTAATATGTACATGTGGGTAGAGTTAAAGTGACTATGCATAAATAATTAACAGAGTAGCAGCAGCGTAAAAAGATGGGGTGGGAGGTGGGGGTGGGGGGGCAGTGCAAGTAGTCAGGGTAGCCATGATTAGCTGTTCAGGAGTCTTATGGCTTGGGGGTAGAAGCTGTTGAGAAGCCTTTTGGACCTAGACTTGTCGCTCCGGTACCGCTTGCCGTGCGGTAGCAGAGAGAACAGTCTATGACTAGGGTGGCTGGAGTTTTTGACAATTTTGAGGGCCTTCCTCTGACACTCAAGTCTCGCACACCCAAATATCTCTCTGCAGCTGCCACCACAACCTCAATTTTGTTCGATTTGCGTTCCATCCCTGCAGTACAATTAATAACCATTACTATAAACGCTAAAAACCCAATCTTACTGAAACATATATCACTTGCTTGCCTATCCCACTGTACTGGTATATATCTCCTACTCTCACCACTCCACCCCTTGACCCCTCTTCCTCTACTTTCCTCACTGCCTCCGCATATGACAACTTCTTCTCTACTCTTACCCTGGAAACCTCAACCTGCTTCTCTCGCACTGAACATGTCTGATCCCCAGCGCGGGGAAATGTCATGGCCGATGTTTGTTTTTTGAAAATTCGAGTAGGAGCCGGGGCTAAAGTCAAAGAGCGAATACGATTGGACCACACGTCAAATGGGCGATGGTGGTTGGATACAGTTAATTGAGACTGTCTCGCATTCCCATTGCTGGCTTTTAGGGTCTTTTCGATAATTGAGACTGGCTAGACATCGGATTGGCCGACAGCGTTGTCAGTCATTACAGTAAGAGCGTTTGTCCACAAACCACTACAATGCAAAAACTTTAAAGGATTTGGCCATGTTGCAAATGTCTTGTTTTGTATGCTTTGTACAAAATAATAAAATGCAGCACGACAGGATCTTTCTAAACGTAGCTCTTTATTAGCTAGCTATAACTGGCATGTTCATGTGTCTCCGGATGACCTCACCACCTGGGTGGTCTTAACCAATCATAGCACAGTATGATATGACGGTAGAATGCATCCAATTACAATTCAGTATGCTGACACATATGAATATTACATCCCCCTTCTTTAAAAAAAAAAGAAAAATGTTCTACATATTTTAATCGTTTCTTTTGAATACATGGTCTGTAGTTTGAACTCGAGGTAAGTAACCATTTATACTGCACCAACTGCATCAACATAACAGACTCTGAAACAATGATTCAGCATACTGTTACTTCTAGAACAAATATTTCTCATTAACTCAGCTTTTCACTGTAGCAATGACATCTCAACATTTCAAACAAATACAATACCAAAGCATTTCAAGTTAAATTTTCAATAACAAGTTTACAGTCTGGAACTCTTTTAGGGCAGCGATCCGCCAACACCCTTTGTCATTTCACAGGTCTAGGACAGCTCTAGGCTTGACCTCTCTTCCTGACCTTGTGTGATATGAAGCTGAGCATGCTTCTGTGTCAGTCAACAGTTTTTGTGGTGTTGCAGGTACATATGGTGTATGTTGTGTTGTGTGTTTAGTCCATCACGTTCTCTTTCAGGGGAACAGTTCATCTCGTCAGTGTGTTGTTCTTTTGTGTTCAGTAGCTGACAACGATTGAGGCGGTACACCGCTCCTTCTGCGATGCGAACGTGATATGAACATTCAGTGTCAGCTGGTTGGATGACGACTGCTGGCTTCCAGTAGCCATGCTCCTGGATTCTAACTGACTCTCTGTCGTTCAGTGGTGGCAGTGGTCTAGCTGACCTGTCGTAGTATTGCTTTTGGTGTTGTTGGCTCTGTGCACGTTTTACATGCATTTCCTTGTAGCTGACAACCTCAGGTTGCAGCTGCTGGTTGGTGCTGGGAAGGATTGAGCGAAGTCTGTGGCTTATCAACAGCTGGGCTGGTGATTTGAAGTTGTCAACTGGAGTGTTGCGGTATTCAAGGAGACTGCGGTAGGGGTCTCTCTTGTCTGCCTTTTTTTGTCCATGAGTGATTTAGCAATCTGCACAGACTTTTCAGCAAGTCCATTACTTTGAGGGTAATGTGGGCTTGTGGTGACGTATGTGAACTCCCATGCTTTTGTGAAGGATTCAAACTCATTTGATTTATAACAGGGGCCATTGTCAGATATTAAAGTCTCTAAAATGCCATGCCTGGCAAAGGCTGCTTTCAGCTTGTGTATCACAGCTGCAGATGTGTTGCTGTGAAGCTTGTCGAGTTTGAAGTATCTGCTGTTGTAGTCCACTGTTATGATGCAGTCCTCGTTGTTCCAGGTGAACAGATCGTTTGCGACCACCTGCCAGGGTCGGTCTGGGATACAGTGAGGTAACATTGGCTCTTTGGTGTTTGAGGGGCGTCGTTCAAGACAGGTGGGGCATTTACCAACCATGTCCTCTATTTGTTTGCACATTCCAGGCCAAAACAAAATGTCCCGTGCTCTCTGTTTGCACTTTTCCATGCCCATGTGTCCAGCATGGATCTTTGTCAAAATCTCTTCTCTGAGACTGGTAGGAATGATGATTTTCTCTCCTTTTAAAATTATTCTGTTGATCTGTGATAGTTCATCACAATGGTTCCAGAACTCTGAGACGCTCGGAGGGCATTTTCTCCTCTCCTCAGGCCATACTGACTGTATGACTTTCCTCAGCTGTGTGAGTTGTGTCTTTTTCTGTTTCTGCTCAGATCTCCTTCAGTTTTGTGTCACTAACTGGTAAGTTGCTGTACACAGTGTGCACATACATGTCCATGCCTTCACTGAGGCTGCTGTCCTTGTAGGTAAGAAACTTCCTGGAGAGTGTGTCTGTGACAGAGATGTCTTTGCCTGCACGGTGAGTGATTGTGAAGTCGTATTTTTGTAGTTGAAGGATCATACTCTGTAGCCTTGGCGGGGCTGCAGCTAGCGGTTTCCTCATGATTGACTCGAGGGACTTGTGGTCGGATTCCACATTGACTTGTCGTCCATAGACATACTGATGGAAATGCTTACATCCGAACAGAATGGCGTACAGCTCCTTTTTCGATTTGAGCGTAGTTGATTTCACAGTCTGTGAGAGATTTGGAAGCGTAGCCGATGGGTTTTCCTTCTTGCAGTAGCACTGCACCTAGTCCATACTTCAACGTGTCCACTTGGAGTCTGAGCTCTTTGTTGGGGTCGTAATAGGCAAGGATTGGTCCTGATTCTCTCGTGATCAAGTCTTTCACTTTCTGGAAAGCGATGTTGTGTTGCTTGTCCCAGAGGAACTCACTGGACTGCTTTAGCAGCTGAAACAGGGGTGCATTAGCATTGAAGAGGCTGGGTGCAAATTTGGCTAAGTAGTTGACCATGCCAAGCACTGTTTCCAGCTCTGCTCGGTTCTTTGGTGGCTCCATTTCCTTTATGGCTGAGATCTTCTGCGGATCTGGCTTGAGTCCATTCGCTGTGAGAAGATGTCTGAAGTAGCTGACATCTGTAGCACCGACTGTGCTCTTCTCAGGGTTGAGCTGGACTCCTCTCTGTCCCATCGCGCACTAGCGACTCCTGTGGCGGGCCAGGTGTACAGTGTTTCCTCTGACACATTGGTGTGGCTGGCTTCCGGGTTAAGCGGGCATTGTGTCAAGAAGCAGTGCGGCTCGGTTGAGTTGTGTTTCGGAGGACGCACAGCTCTCGACCTTCGCCTCTCTCGAGTCCGTACGGGAGTTGCAGCGATGGGACAAGACTGTAACTACCAATTGGATACCACGGAATTGGGGAGAGAAATGGGTAAAAAAATAAATATATACAAACTGTTAAAAAGATTCGCTAGCTCCCTGTACTTTCTCATGGAATTTGTACCTAGCGAAAATTGTATTGGTCTTTGGCACAACATATGCTTCAAAACGATCGTAGTATGTTTTCAGTACCTTTGATTCAGCCTCGGTAAGTGTCCATGTGTTGTAAATGTCTCTCCCTTTTTCACCGATCCAGAGGAGCAGGTAGCTGCACTTTTCCTCTTCTCCTCTTTCCTTCAGAGGACCCGTGAACATTAGCTCCACATGCTGTTTGAACTTACGCCATGCATCGGGTAGATTTCTAGAGGTGAGGTGAAGGAACTCCAGCAAAATCCATCTTTTAGTCCTTTTACTCTGACACCATGTCTTGTTTTGTATGCTTTGTACAAAATAATAAAATGCAGTACGACAGGATCTTTCGTAGCTCTTTATTAGCTAGCTATAACTGGCATGTTCATGTGTCTCTGGCCATGATCATCTGAAGATGACCTCACCACCTGGGTGGTCTTTACCAATCATAGCGCAGTATGATACGACGGTAGAATGCATCCAATTACAATTCAGTATGCTGACAAAAATGAATATTACAGCAAATGTTAAAGAAGATCTTAGCCAGGGTGTCGATGGAGGTAGAGATTGAATACTTCAAGAGAATCCAAGATGTGGTTGGTGCCCGTTGCCTGAACCACATGGTGAATGGAGAAAAGGAAGGAAGTCTGTCGGTTCTATTGTTTTTTGATAAAGAGCACATCCCTATGCATGTAATGTTAGTTTATGTAAAGTATGCAGTAAGAGCATTTGTCCACAAACCTCTTTGTGTGAAAAAGGTGGATTTTGTGGCGTTTATTGTGGCGCAACTGTTATTAATTGTACTGCTCAGGTCTCAAATAAATAAAATATTGGACATTGTGGCTGCGGCAGAAAAGTTTCTGGGCCTGAAAGAATTCACAGCGGAAGACCTGCAAGGGGTACTGACGATGGAAGAAGTGCCACCCTCCCAGGGTCCTGAGCCTGTGTAGGGATCAGATTTGACTTTGTGATTTTAACAGAAGTAGCGTGAATTCTGTTTAGTGTTTTTTTGGGGGGGGGAGTTAGTATGCATTTTGTCTTTTGTTTTATGGGGATATTTTACTAAACCATAGAGTAGGTTGCAGCAATACACCTTATAGGTTGTAGTCTGCCAATAAACCTTAAAAAATGAAGAAGATATCTGCATAATGAATACGCCCCAGTAGTCGGGTCGTAACTAGTTACCACAGCCACAGAGTCATAATGAGGGCTGAACTTTTGACTTTGTAGATGGGGTAACTAGTGACAACTCAGTAGTTGAGTAGAGCGGTGTGGCCAGAGGGATGGTGATGGGATTTAACAAGCTTGCCCCACTACCCCATTTAGTAATCCATAGAGCCCCACAGTGGACATGCCATAATACCCATAAAACCTAGCGGTCAAACACGGAAATGCAGCTCCACGAGGGGGCTAAAGGGGGCTTAGCCCCCTCAGTTCAAACTTGTGCCCCCTCAGTTTAAGTTTTATGTCCCTATATAAAAATAGCAAAAAAAGTTCATATGATTGAGTGACAGGTTGGCACCAAAAAAAATCTGGTTCTCCGCTGCGCTGTGTCAGCACAATGGACAGATCGCGCCTAGGTGTGTAGGGGGTCTATGGAAAGCCACTGGGGCAAATAGGTATGACTTCTTTGGGTTTCCATAAAAAGAGAGAAAAAACACTTCTCATCTCTGTGGTAGGCTAAGTGATTAATATGATACACCTCTGCCTGTAATATTTCATTTTGATTTATAAAGGCAGGGTCAAGTTTTCCCAGTCGGGCCCTGGTGAGGATGCCGTGTTGGGGGCCGAAGTGTCTCCATCCTGCTGCTCTGCAAAAGTGTCTACCCTATGATGGGGTGTGTGAGGTTTTCATCCCGACATTGACTGACACTTAATTGATTGTATCCAATGTGCCTTGTTCCGGGAGAGACTGCTCCCTTACCTGCTTCAACAAAGGCCCATGCAGGGAAGTTTGCGCCCCCTGAAGTTGTCGCCCCCGCATCGCCAAAAGGTTAGTGACAGTGTTTAGGGCCTGGGCAAAGTGTTCATCTGCCTCGGTGCCACTGCTATGATGTCCCTTTGCTCCGCCAATCTACATTCACCAAATGGACATACCATGTTGGTAAATATGTATAATGTACCCTGTGCTCGTTTGGAATGTGCCATTCTGCCTTGCTGTCACATGTCCATTAGTTTGTGTAGTGTGTGCGTTTAAGGGGGGTGGTTAGAAATACTGAACCATAATGATTTCAGTTGAAGGGGAAATGACCACTTCTCCATCCTGACAATGTTGGAGGTTACTGCTTATGTGTGAGGAATGTGTCTCAAGCATAATTTTCAATGTCGAGACCAGTGTGGCAAGCCCCCCCAACCTATGTGTTGTGATTATTTGCGTTGTTTGCTCTATAACCTGTTAATTCATATGCCTTGCGACCGTGATATATAGGCCTAAAGGCTGAGACAATAAGAAGACAAAGTGGCAGAATAAATTCAACCACACCTTTTGTTTTATCACAAAACCGGATACCTCTTTCTGGTAAAGTCCACAAAGCATATTGCATGTAACAGACAGTTACATGACCTACACCATGGTCAAGCAAGTTAATGTTTCCGACATTTTCGGACCACTAAACAACTGTTGATTTAGAACCACAGAGAGTTACCGCAAGTCGCAAAGAAAACAGGAGCTGCCTCCACTATTCCAGCACCATTTCAATTTCAACATCATCAAATCAACTCTGCTTAGTCTAATACAGGGACAACTAAAAGATACCAAAAACAATAATGTCCAATCAACGTAAGCTAAATATGATGTGGCTGTCCAGGGTTCTGATTTATGTGTGCATGCGTTCGTGCAAGTAGAAAAACATGTTGACTCACCCTACTTCTAGAGAAACGCCAATGCCATCCTCCTCTCTTTCATGTTGACGAAACGGTGTATCACTCTGTCATACAGTACACGCTTTTATTTTTTGTTGTCCTAGGCTACCTGGCTAAAATGCTTGCTCACTAGCCTAACTTACATTCATGGGCAACGATAGCTAGTTAACATTAGCCTTCTACATCTAGCTACATATTGAACTTCCATTCTCTCAGGCCAGGGGCACAACAATGTATGAATTAATGGTTGGATCAGAATCGCCGTTATAGTCATTGGCCAGTACGGAGAATTAAGTAAAACCACAAGTCCAAATCCCTATCTCCATCCATGGCTAATTTAGGAAAGGGCCAATTTTAGCTAGCTAGCTAGCTAGCCACCGGAGGACAACAACACAACGAGATGCAACAATTCAGGTTGTTTTTGTCAATGACGTATGCTCTCAATACGATTTGATAGGAGTGATGCCAAAATCCAAGCTGGCTTCCCTTGACACTTTATTTTGGTGCGCCAGGACCATTCACAGTTGAGCTCGCTCAGTTAAACTCAATGCTAATTGACAAAAAAAAAAAAAGCAACAATAGGGGCTCCCGAGTGGCGCAGCGGTCTAAGGCACTGTATCTCAGTGCTTGAGGCGTCACTACAGACCCCCTGGTTCGATTCCAGGCTGTATCACAACCGGCCGTGATTGGGAGTCCCATAGGCGGTGCACAATTGGCCCAGCGTCGTCCGGGTTTGGCCGGTGTAGGCCGTCATTGTAAATAAGAATTTGTTCTTAACTGACTTGCCTAGTTAAATAAATGAACAAAAAATGTCATACTCGTTTGGACCAGACAGCATCAGATAATGGCCTACACGTAGAGAGACAGAGGGGTGCTATTTTGCTCGCTCGGATGCTTTCTCCTGTGAGATGCATTCAGCCTCTTGCAAATTGAAGGAAAATTATGAAACACAGAGAGACGAAAGATAAATTACTTTATGTTAAAAAAAATTATGTCTTGTTCAATTTTTGGGGGAAGCCTGGCTTCCCTTGGCATCCATGAATACACGCCACTGGAGCTCACAAACGGTGCAACACTTTTGGTTTATTTAACTTTTGGTTTATTTAATTACATTTACCAGTTTACTATCAATTTCTTCCTTGTCTTTGTTTGGAGAGCATCTGTCTGGTTTCTCCATCATGTTTAATGTTGTGTTGTTTAATGGTGTGTGAATGTGCACACTTTAGCTTGCATAGATATACCTGGCCTGTGGGCCAAGAATAGGTGTGGCCAAATGTATTTAAGTGCCTGTTTTGGGATGTTCTAGTTAGTTTACTTTTGGGTAACTCAAGGGGAGGCTGTATCACCTGTGCTTTATTGGTTAAGACAGGTTTTGCCTGATGAGAAGCTTTTTCTATTGAACACTAACATTTGGTAGTCAGAAGTTTGTGTATATATATTTGTAAATATATTTGTTTGACACATGCGCTCTATGTGATAACTTTTTTTCTTCAAAACATTTAATTTGGTATCAGCGTTGCTGACTTTATTAAAAACTGAATCTGATGAATTTATTATTTGTTCGAGGTCCTACATTTTACATTTTAGTCATTTAGCAGACACTCTTATCCAGAGCGACTTACAGGAGCAATTAGGGTTAAGTGCCTTGCTTAAGGGCACATCGACAGATTTTTCACCTTGGGGATTAGAACCAGCTACCTTTCGGTTACTGGCACAACGCTCTTACCCACTACGCTACCTGCCGCCCTATTAAATAAGTCCTATTCACCTTATTTAAGAACATGGAAACAAAACAATGTCTGAACGTTTTAGCTAGCTCAAAATGTTGTAGGATCATACCAAGAAAAACCTTTCAAAGTCAAATGGCAAGTCTGCCACATCCGCTGATTATTCAAGAGTGGGAGAACGATATGAAAAAATAACCACATATCACCTACGAAGACATCTTCAATTATTTTGTCTTGTCTCTCGGTGTGGATGGGTCAGAGATGAGGAGCTACAAAAGCACAGAGGCATATTAATACCTCCACAGCGGCAAAGTTGGGTGGGTGCTTATTCACTGTCTTGAGGATGACAACCTGGTGTTCCTCAAAGCAGATGTCCAGCCCAGTCAGAGCAAAACACACCATCATTCTGCCTGGATTCTTGTATCATCTGTCGGCACGGTGGAGACTGCAGGGTGTTCTGTTGTGTTGCAGGGCAGGGGAAGTCTTGCAGTCATGCGTAGCCAGCTCGCTGGCTTTTTGTTTATCATAACTTGCCCTTTCTATGACTGATACGTTTTAATGTTAGCTAGCTAAATAATTGTGAAGATACCATATCACTGACCAGAACTGATCAAGTTAAGTATGACAACATGCACACACGGTTCCTGGTTTCCATGGCTCACTGTGTAAGTATATCAGTCTAATCAACAATTTGTAAGTCGCTCTGGATAAGAGCGTCTGCTAAATGACGTAAATGTAAATGTAATCTCGAATGGCAATGAGGTAGGTACAGAATCAAGGTGAGTTTTACAATCAAATAGGAAATTACCAACATAACCTAAACCTACTAATTAAAAGGGAATTGTGTAAACTAGTCAACACCATGTAAACTAGTGTTCTGTACTGTAATTGACTATTGTAACAGTAGTTTTCTGTTGAAGGTGCAGAATGCTGTGTATGGAGGATTAACAGGGGTATCCTGTACAGATGAGCAATGCCAGTGGAACTCGGGGACGCAGTGGTATTTAGAAAAAGGTTGAGCGAGATCTATTTCAAACGCCACAAACCAAGTGACAAGTTCTCTGACAGCACCCCGACCGCTTCTCCATCTCTACCTCCAACTCCTGCGTACCACTCCCACAACCCACTTAAGACGAGTTTGAAAGGGGCCAATGTTCCAGTGGGGAGCCTTCTGCACATGTGCATCAAATCTAAACCAAACAGTCAGTTCCAGCAGAAGCCACACAGCCACAACAGCCTCATGGTGAACACGGCATCAACATGCAGTGTCAGAAATGCTTGTCATTTTATGACGTTTATGTTAAGCTGGAGGAGTGTAAATGTGCCAGCTTGGAGGAGGTCACTAAAGCACAGAATGCCTCCCATGCGTGGTATGACGCATGTACATTTCAGATCACTGCTAGGTCAGCAAAGGTTCCTGTGCGCACCTCAACAAATCCCGACAAATTTGTGCGGGAGCATCTCTTCCCCAGGTCCCATGGGAACTCAGCAACCACATATGGCAAGGAGAATGAGCAGGTGGCCTACATATGGATGGAGAGCTGTGGGTTCAGTCTGGAGAGTAGAGGCACAGTAGTGAGTGTCAAGGAGCCATGGCCTTCTGCAAGCCCAGATAGTATTAAACTCTCAAGAACTTCTAGAAATCAAATGTCCTGTTCTGAGTAAGAAGTGTGAGTCTCTGACTGAACTGTTCTCTGGCAAACTCACCGATGTGAAGCTGGTGGATGAGGTTCCTCAGCTGCAACCTAATGGAGCCTGTGGGTACTACATGCAGGTGCAAATGGGCATGTTCTGCACAGGACTGGAGAGATGCAAACTGCTTGTCTCCATCCGAGCAGGTTGTTATTGATGTGCCTTTTGATCTAGAATGGCGCCGGAGGAGATGGCTGCCGTTTTACGGACTCCTAACCAATTGTGCCATTTTGTGTGTTTTTTCGAGTTGTTTGTAACTTATTTTGTACATAACGTTTCTGCCGAAAAGAGCTTCTGGATATCAGAACAGAGATTACTCCCCTCGAACTGTATGAAAATGTTTTCTTTAACAAGGGGACGCAGGTCCGGGTGCCTTGTGAGAATTCGCCGGCGAGTGGGTAACCCGCCTCTACCATCCGTCCTATTGGCCAACGTGCAATCATTGGAGAATTAACTGGATGAGCTCCGTTCAAGACTATCCTACCAATGGGACATTAAAAACTGTAATATCTTATGTTTCACAGAGTCGTGGCTGAACGACGACACGGATAATACAGTTGGCTGGGTTTTCCGTGCATCGGCAAGACAGAACAGCTATATAAAAAAAATATATAAAAAAAAGACAGAACAGCTGCCTCTGGTAAGACAAGGGGTGGACGTCTGTGTCTATTTGTCAATAACAGCTGGTGCGCGAAATCTAATATTAAGGAAGCCTTGAGGTTTTGCTTGCCTGAGGTAGAGTATATCATGATAAGCTATAGACCACAGTAAATACCAAGAGAGTTTTCATCTATATTTTTCGTAGCTGTCTATTTACCACCACAAGACCGCACTTAACAAGCTGTATAAGGCCATAAGCAAACAAGAAAATGCTCATCCAGAGGCGGCGCTCCTAGTGGCCGGGGACTTTAATGCAGGCAAACTTAAATCCATTTTACCTAATTTCTACGAGCATGTCACGTGCAACCAGAGGGAAAAAAACTCTAGACCACTTTTACTCCACACACAGAGATGCCCTCCCTCGCCCTCCATTTGGCAAATCTGACCATAATTATATCCTCCTGATTCCTGCTTACAAGCAAAAACTAAAGCAGGACGTACAAGTGACTCGCTCAATATGGAAGTGGTCAGAAGACGCAGATGCTAAGCTATAGGACTGTTTTGCTAGCACAGACTGGAATATGTTCCGGGATTCTTCCGCTGGCATTGAGGAGTATACCACATCAGTCACCGGCTTCATCAATAAGTGCATCGATGACGTCGTCCCCACAGTGAGCGTACGTACATACCCCAACCAGAAGCCATGGATTACAGGCACCATCCGCACTGAGCTAAAGGGTAGAGCTGCCGATTTCAAGGAGCGGGACTCTAACCCGGACGCTTATAAGAAATCCCGCTATGCCCTCAAACGAACCATCAAACAGGCAAAGCGTCAATACAGGACTAAGATTGAATCCTACTACACCGGCGCCGACGTTCGTCGGACGTGGCAGGGCCTGCAAACTATTACAGACTACAAAGGGAAGCCCAGCTGCAAGCTGCCCAGTGACACAAGCCTACCAGACGAGCTACTATATAATAATAAATAATTAATTAATATAATTAGCCATTTAGCAGACGCTCTTATCCAGAGCAACTTACAGGAGCAATTAGGGTTAAGTGCCTTGCTCAAGGGCACATCGACAGATTTTTCACCTAGTCGGCTCGGGGATTAGAACCAGCGACCTTTCGGTTACTGGCACAACGCTCTTAACCACTAAGCTACCTGCCGCCCTATGATTTCTATGCGCAATTCGAGGCAAGCAACACTGAAGCATGCATGACAGCACCAGCTGTTCCGGACGACTGTGTGATCACGCTCTCTGTAGCCGATGTGAGTAAGACCTTTAAACAGGACAACATTCACAAGGCCGGATTACCAGGACGTGTACTCAGAGCATGCGCTGATCAAGTGTCTTCACTGACATGTTCAACCTGTCCCTGAACAAGTGTGTAATACCTACATGTTTCAAACAGACCACCATAGTCCTTTTGCCCAAGAACACCAAGGTAACCTGCCTAAATGACTACCGACCCATAGCACTCACATCTGTAGCCATGAAGTGCTTTGAAAGGCTGGTCATGGCTCACATCAACACCATCATCCCAGAAATCATAGACCCACTCCAATTCACATACCGCCCCAACAGATCGACAGATCACAATCTCTATTGCACTCCACACTGCCCTGGAACACCTACAGTGGGGAGAACAAGTATTTGATACACTGCCGAATTTGCAGGTTTTCCTACAAAGCATGTAGAGGTCTGTGATTTTTATCATAGGAACACTTCAACTGTGAGAGACGGAATCTAAAACGAAAATCCAGAAAATCACATTGTATGATTTTTAAGTAAACAATTTGCATTTTATTGCATGACATAAGTATTTGATACATCAGAAAAGCAGAACATAATATTTGGTACAGAAACCTTTGTTTGCAATTACAGAGATCATACGTTTCCTGTAGGTCTTGCCCAGGTTTGCACACACTGCAGCAGGGATTTTGGCCCACTCCTCCATACAGACCTTCTCCAGATCCTTCAGGTTTTGGGGCTGTCGCTGGGCAATACGGACTTTCAGCTCCCTCCAAAGATTTTCTTTTGGGTTCAGGTCTGGAGACTGGCTAGGCCACTCCAGGACCTTGAGATGCTTCTTACGGAGCCACTCCTTAGTTGCCCTGGCTGTGTGTTTCGGGTCGTTGTTATGCTGGAAGACCCAGCCACGACCCATCTTCAATGCTCTTACTGAGGGAAGATCTCGCGATACATGGCCTCATCCATCCTCCCCTCAATACGGTGCAGTCGTCCTGTCCCCTTTGCAGAAAAGCATCCCCAAAGAATGATGTTTCCACCTCCATGCTTCACGGTTGGGATGGTGTTCTTGGGGTTGTACTCATCCTTCTTCTTCCTCCAAACACGGCGAGTGGAGTTTAGACCAAAAAGCTCTATTTTTGTCTCATCAGACCACATGACCTTCTCCCATTCCTCCTCTGGATCATCCAGATGGTCATTGGCAAACTTCAGACGGGCCTGGACATGCGCTGGTTTGAGCAGGGGGACCTTGCGTGCGCTGCAGGATTTTAATCCATGATGGCGTAGTGTGTTACTAATGGTTTTCTTTGAGACTGTGGTCCCAGCTCTCTTCAGGTCATTGACCAGGTCCTGCCGTGTAGTTCTGGGCTGATCCCTCACCTTCCTCATGATCATTGATGCCCCACGAGGTGAGATCTTGCATGGAGCCCCAGACCGAAGGTGATTGACCGTCATCTTGAACTTCTTCCATTTTCTAATAATTGCGCCAACAGTTGTTGCCTTCTCACCAAGCTGCTTGCCTATTGTCCTGTAGCCCATCCCAGCCTTGTGCAGGTCTACAATTTTATCCCTGATGTCCTTACACAGCTCTCTGGTCTTGGCCATTGTGGAGAGGTTGGAGTCTGTTTGATTGAGTGTGTGGACAGGGGTCTTTTATATAGGTAACAAGTTCAAACAGGTGCAGTTAATACAGGTAATGAGTGGAGAACAGGAGGGCTTCTTAAAGAAAAACTAACAGGTCTGTGAGAGCCGGAATTCTTACTGGTTGGTAGGTGATCAAATACTTATGTCATGCAATAAAATGCAAATTAATTACTTAAAAATCATACAATGTGATTTTCTTTTAGATTCCGTCTCTCACAGTTGAAGTGTACCTATGATAAAAATTATAGACCTCTACATGCTTTGTAAGTAGGAAAACCTGCAAAATCGGCAGTGTATCAAATACTTGTTCTCCCCACTGTACGTGAGAATGCTGTTCATTGACTACAGCTCAGCGTTCAACACCATAGTGGCCTCAAAGCTCATCACTAAGCTAAGGACCCTGGGACTAAACACCTCCCTCTGCAACTGAGTCCTGGACTTCCTGACGGGCCGTCGCCAGGTGGTAAGAGTAGGCAACAACACATCTGCCACGCTGATCCTCAACACGGGGGCCCCTCAGGGATGCGTGCTTAGTCCCCTCCTGTACTCCCTGTTCACCCATGACTGCGTGGCCAAGCACCATCATTAAGTTTGCAGACGACACAATGGTGGTAGGACTGATCACCGACAACGATGAGACAGCCTATAGGGAGGAGGTCAGAGACCTGGCATCGTGGTCCACATCACAAACAAACTATCATGGTCCAAACACACCAAGACAGTCGTGAAGAGGGCACGACAACGTCTATTCCCCCTCAGGAGACTGAAAAGATTTGGCATGGATCCTCAGATCCTCAAAAAATATACAGCTGCACCATCGAGAGCATCCTGACTGGTTGCATCACCGTATGGCAACTGCTCGGCCTCCGACTGCAAGGCGCTACAGAGGGAAGTGCGTACGGCCCAGTACATTACTGGGACCAAGCTTCCTGCCATCCAGGACCTCTATACTAGGCGGTGTCAGAGGAAGGCCCTAAAAATTGTCAAAGACTCCAGCCACCCTAGTCCTAGACTGTTCTCTCTGCTAACGCACGGCAAGCGGTACCGAAGCGCCAAGTCTAAGTTCAAAAGGCTTCTTAACAGCTTCTACCCCCAAGCCATAAGACTGTTGAACAGCTAATCAAATGGCTACCCGGACTATTTGCATTGACCCCCCTGCTGCTACTCGCTTTTTATTATCTATGCATAGTCACTTTACCCCTACCTACATGTACAAATTACCTCGACTAACCTGTACCCCCGCACATTGACTCGGTACCGGTACCCGCTGTATATAGCCTCGTTATTGTTCTTTTATTGGTTACTTTTTATTATTTTTTACTTTAGTTTATTTGGTAAATATTCTCTTAACTCTTTCTTGAACTGCATTGTTGGTTAAGAGCTTGCATGTAAGCTACACCTGTTGTATTCGACACATGACAAATCAAGTTTGATTTGATCTAAACCGCTGTGAAATATATTTTCCATAACCAAAAATATTGTATTTTCAGCTGTTTGAAGCTGTATAAAACAGAAAGTAAAAGACTGGAAGCATTGAAATAGCGCACTTAGAACAGATCTACCACTTAGACTTGCTTGCAATAAAAATGACAGATCTATAACTCATATTTCTATGTGAATTTGGTCGTGTCGTCCAAAACGTTACGTATTGCAGGTTTATACAAACCAGTCCGCATGATTTTGGATAGCCAGGGACACACTCCAACACTCAGACATCATTTACAAACGAAGCATTTGTGTTTAGTGAGTCCGCCAGATCAGAGGCAGTAGGGATGACCAGGGATGTTCTCTTGATAAGTGCGTGAATTGGACCATTTTCCTGTCCTGCTAAGTATAAAACAGTACTTTTGGGTGTCAGGGAAAATGTATGGAGTAAAAGGTACATTATTTTCTTTAGGAATGTAGTGTAGTGAAAGTAGTCAAAAATATAAATAGTACAGTAATGTACGGACACCCAAAAAACTCTAAGTAGTAGGTCTTTACACCACTGCCTGAAAATCACTGACGCCATAATTTGACCTCGTTTTTTTCCGAGTTCCCAGTTATCTTGAAAGCACCAACAATTATATTCAACCTCCTCCTCCCTTGAACCAGGAAATTGTCGTGTTGTGCCGCTGTCTATTTCGCACATTCGTGCACAGCCCGATTAGGGTGGCTAGGTTGATTATATGTGTGTATCACATTTTTACTATCGTTATATCTTATGTCTTCTAATTTCTACTCCGGCTACTTATCCGAAACCAAATATCTAGCTTGGGAGAGAGGATTTGCAGTCTCGCCAAAACAATGAGGTAAGGCCGTGGAAAATCTGATGTGTTTCAATGTCGCGTTTTAAACATTGGTGTAAATTGTCCTGATTCTTTATTGAAGGCGACAAGGGTAGATTAACGTTTGTCATAGATTTTCTTTCTTCTCAAAATGACAATTCACAACAAAAGAGGCTACGAACATGATTTATGTGCACTTGTGTGGAAAATAGTGCGAACGTAGACTACCGGTGTTTTATTGCTGTCTGGAAATAACATGACTATACTCAGATGTATTTACCATATAAAGATGACTAGTTTTTGAATGTAGACATGGAATAACATTTAGTCAATATGTAAGCAGATTTCTCCGAACCCGTTATATAATTTAGTTTATTCTCCCAGCAGTGCTGGCTAGGATAGAACTGCTGTGCTGTTCTCAAAATTCAAATACACTACAATTGCCAAAACCAGATTGTTCAGACTATTTATAGGCTAAGAGAGTAGCGTAGCAATATTGGCAGATTCAGAGGTTTCGAGTAAACATTTTTCAACACCAATTAGCTACAGTTGACCCATGCAGTTTAGTTTTAATTGCAAAGTAGTAGCCTACATTCCCTCTTCCAGGCTAGTTATGTGCCAAAAGAAAGCTGATCATTTTGCACAATTCTGATTCAAAATAAATAAATAAAAATAACTTGCTGTGGCACTTTGCTAACTCAACTTCTTGAAGTTGTTGACACTGAGAATGCATTACGGCCTTGATGATAGGATGTAGGCCAGTGGTTCCCAACCAGAGGTACTAGGACCCATGGGGGTACTTGGGCTATCCACAGGGGGTACTTGAGAAGACTCATGAGACCATAGGCCTACTTCACGACTGGGTACTTCAGGGGTACACCGGGCAGAGCGAAATTCAGTTAGTGGTACAGAAACCAAAAAAGATTGGGAACCACTTATGTAGGCTATGATAACATAATAACGCAAGATAAGGGTGTAGTAGTCCTACTGCAGGGTAGGTTTAATTGCTTTTCTTATACTTCAAGTATTTATTCACAACTGGAGAGAAAATGCATTTGCATTTTTATACTGCACCTATCTATCCAAGCCAGAGATTCCTAAGTGTGCACATTAGACAAATCTAAATCCCAAGACTACATGTAACCCTCATGCTCGCTTCCTATGGGATTATAATGATGACAGAAATACAGTCAGGTCCATAAGTATTTGGACAGTGACACAATTTGCATCATTTTGGCTCTGTACGCCACCACAATGGATTTGAAAGGAAACAATCAAGATGTGCTTTAAGTGTAGACGTTAACCTTTAATTTAAGGGTTTTGTCAAAATTATTGTATGAACCGTGTAGGAATAACAACAATTTTTATACATAGCCCCCCAATTTTAGGGGCTCAAAAGTAATTGGACAAACTAACATAATCATTAATTAAATTGTGAGTTTTAATACTTGGTTTCAAATCCTTTGCAGTCAATGCCTGCCTGAAGTCTGGAACCCATAGACATCACCAGATGCTGGGTTTCTTCCCTGGTGATGCTCTGCCAGGCCTTTACTACAGCTGTCTTCAGTTCCTGCTTGTTCTTGGGGCATTTTGCCTTCAGCAAGTGAAATGCATGCTCATTCAGGTCAGGTGATTGACTTGGACATTGCAGAATATTCCACTTCTTTGCCTTAAAAAAGTATTGGGTTGCTTTCGCAGTATGCTTCGGGTTATTGTTGATCTGCACAGTGAAGCGCCGTCCAATGAGTTTTGAAGCATTTGGTTGAATCTGAGCAGATAATATAGCCCTAAACACTTCAGAATTCATCCTGCTGCTTTTGTCAGCAGTCACATCATCAATAAATACAAGGGAACCAGTTCCACTGGCAGCCATACATTCCCACGCCATTACATTACCTCCACCATGCTTCACAGATGAGGTGGTATGCTTCGGATCATGAGCAGTTCCTTCCCTTCTCCATGCTCTTCTCTTCCCATCATTCTGGTACAAGTTGATTTTTGTCTCGTCTGTCCATAGGCTGTTGTTCCAGAACTGTACAGGCTTTTTTTAGATGTTTTTTGGCAAACTCTAATCTGGTCTTCCTGTTTTTGAGGCTTACCAATGGTTTACATCTTGTGGTAAACCCTCTGTATTTACTCTGGTGACGTCTTCTCTTAATTGTTGACTTTGACACAGATACGCCTACCTCCTGGAGGGTGTTCTTGATCTGGCCAACTGTTGTGAAGGGGTTTTACTTCACCAGGTAAAGAATGATTCTGTCATCCACCACAGTTGTTTTCTGTGGTCTTCCGGGCCTTTTGGTGTTCCTGAGCTCACCAGTGTGTTCTTTCTTTTTAAGAATGTACCAAATAGTTGATTTGCTCACACCTAATGTTTTTGCTATCTCTCTGATGGGTTTCTTTTTTGATTTTTCAGCCTAATGATGGCTTGCTTCACTGACAGTGATGGCTTGCTTCACTGACAGTGACAGCTCTTTGGACTTCATATTGAGGGTTAACAGCAACATATTCCAAATGCAAATGCCACACTTGAAATCAACTCTAGACCTTTTATCTGCTTACTTGTAAATGAACTAATGAGGGAATAACACACACCTGGCCATGGAACAGCTGAGCAGCCAATTGTCCAATTACTTTTGGTCCCTTAAAAAGGGGGGGACCACATATAAAAACTGCTGTAATTCTTACACCGTTCACCCCATTTGGATGTAAATACCCTCAAATTAAAGCTGAAAGTCTGCACTTTCAGCTCATATTCATTATTTAATTTCAACTCCAATATGCTGTGGTAGACAGCTAAAGATAATAATAACTTGGTCAATGTCCAAATATTTATGGACCTGACTATGTGAGTTTGTATTTTACATTTCATGGTTGCAAGTATGAGTCGCAAATGTGTAATTTAATTTCGTAAGCTTCATGTGTGAAAGATTTAACAATAAGATTTGCAAGCATAATTTATTTTCAGAATTAATGCAAGTCTATTTACGACAATTAATATTCTGCTGTGAATCAAAAATACACTTGTAGATTTTGAATCTGCGCGCGCTCTGAGTTCTGTCAATGTTGACACGTTGTAAAACGTTTTTGTAAATTTGTAGGAAGAGATTTGCAAGTAAAATCTTGATTTGTGCTCTGGGGGCAGGACCTTTTTACTCCTGACCAATCAGTTCCCTCTGCCAAAACCACAGCCGCCTAACCATTGGCTGGATTGTTCCATCAAACTCTCTTGCCCACATGAGCAAGAGTTTGGTGGTCGTTGTTTGGTGCGACGCAGACAGGGTGGCGTGAGTGGTGAAAAATAAGTCATTTTCTGTTCAACTGAGTTTTGATGTTGAGTCTCTGCCGACAAAGTGATGTTAGGATATTTAAGTTATCCCGAACAAGCTTATTGGCTGAATACATTACGTTGTTACAGGTGTCAAGCAAAATCTAATCAAATGTATTGGTCACATACACATGGTTAGCATATGTTATCGCGAGTGTAGCGAAATGCTTGTGCTTCTAGTTCCAACAGTGCAGCAATATCTAGCAAGTAAAATCTAACAGATCCACAACAAATACCTAATACACACAAATCTAAGTAAAGGAATGGAATAAGAATGTCAATATATGGATGAGCAATGTCATTATCAGTGTGGCATAGGCTAAGATGCAATAGACAGTATAGAAGCATGTGGCAGCAGTGTGTAGGAGGGCGGTTCCTAGGTGTGAAAAGTGTGCAGAAGGGCATGAGACAAAGGAGTGTGTAGCATTGGGGAAAGAAGTGGTATGTGTTAACTGTTGGAGAGCCCATGGGTCTGGGGATCAGAAATGTCCAGTGCGAGAGAGGCAGGTTGAGTTATTGGTGTTGAGTTACTAGGGTTAGAGTAGAGCAGAGGGTGTCGTATGCTGAGGCAAGAGAAGAAAGTTGAGGAAGATGGGTCAAGAGGGCAGGATCCTGAGAGTATTCGTGTGAGTAGTAGATCTGTATCAGTACAGAGGGAAAGGCCAACGAGTGATACATGCTTAAGATTGGCATTTTAGTGTTCATAGCAATGGTTATCAACTGTACTGCAGGGATGTATTTGGGTGTACGAGATTTGACGTCAGGAGAGTTACAGGGTGTGTTGAGTGGTGGTGTCCTGTCCTTTCAGGCTGTTGGCCTGAAGTAAGACTAGATAGGTGTAAATAGTGGAGTAGGGTGGTGGGTTTTTAATAGGGCTGACCCCATTTAGTCAACTGGTCGATAGGCTGTTGGTCGTCCAAGATTTCTTTAGTCGAACAGTAGCTTAAATAAATAAATAAATCATGGTGTACAAGACACCTTTTTGATTCACGCCTGTCTGAGTGGAATGATCCATTGTGGAGGTCGTTGAGCAGGCACAGTCCATCAGTCTAAGACACGTGCTACTGAAATTGTGTATGTTTATATTATGTAAGAACAATGGTGCAACACATACAGTGGGGGAAAAAAGTATTTAGTCAGCCACCAATTGTGCAAGTTCTCCCACTTAAAAAGATGAGAGAGGCCTGTAATTTTCATCATAGCTACACGTCAACTATGACAGACAAAATGAGATTTATTTTTCCAGAAAATCACATTGTAGGATTTTTTTATGAATTTATTTGCAAATTATGGTGAAAAATAAGTATTTGGTCACCTACAAACAAGCAAGATTTCTGGCTCTCACAGACCTGTAACTTCTTCTTTAAGAGGCTTCTCTGTCCTCCACTCGTTACCTGTATTAATGGCACCTGTTTGAACTTGTTATCAGTATAAAAGACACCTGTCCACAACCTCAAACAGTCACACTCCAAACTCCACTATGGCCAAGACCAAAGAGCTGTCAAAGGACACCAGAAACAAAATTGTAGACCTGCACCAGGCTGGGAAGACTGAATCTGCAATAGGTAAGCAGCTTGGTTTGAAGAAATCAACTGTGGGAGCAATTATTAGGAAATGGAAGACATACAAGACCACTGATAATCTCCCTCGATCTGGGGCTCCACGCAAGATCTCACCCCGTGGGGTCAAAATGATCACAAGAACGGTGAGCAAAAATCCCAGGACCACACGGGGGGACCTAGTAAATGACCTGCAGAGAGCTGGGACCAAAGTAACAAAGCCTACCATCAGTAACACACTACGCCGCCAGGGACTCAAATCCTGCAGTGCCAGACGTGTCCCCCTGCTTAAGCCAGTACATGTCCAGGCCCGTCTGAAGTTTGCTAGAGTGCATTTGGATGATCCAGAAGAGGATTGGGAGAATGTCAGATGAAACCAAAATATAACTTTTTGGTAAAAACTCAACTCGTCGTGTTTGGAGGACAAATAATGCTGAGTGCATCCAAAGAACACCATACCTACTGTGAAGTATGGGGGTGGAAACATCATGATTTGGGGCTGTTTTTCTGCAAAGGGACCAGGACGACTGATCCGTGTAAAGGAAAGAATGAATGGGGCCATCTATCGTGAGATTTTGAGTGAAAACCTCCTTCCATCAGCAAGGGCAGTGAAGATGAAACGTGGCTGGGTCTTTCAGCATGACAATGATCCCAAACACACCGCCCGGGCAACGAAGGAGTGGCTTCGTAAGAAGCATTTCAAGGTCCTGGAGTGGCCTACCCAGTCTCCAGATCTCAACCGCATAGAAAATCTTTGGAGGGAGTTGAAAGTCTGTGTTGCCCAGCAACTCCCCAAAACATCACTGCTCTAGAGGAGATCTGCATGGAGGAATGGGCCAAAATACCAGCAACAGTGTGTGAAAACCTTGTGAAGACTTACAGAAAACGTTTGACCTGTGTCATTGCCAACAAAGGGTATATAACAAAGTATTGAGAAACTTTTGTTATTGACCAAATACTTATTTTCCACCATAATTTGCAAATAAATTCATAAAAAATCCTACAATGTGATTTTCTGGAAAAATAAATCTCATTTTGTCTGTCATAGTTGACGTGTACCTATGATGAAAATTACAGGCCTCTCTCATCTTTTTAAGTGGGAGAACTTGCACAATTGGTGGCTGACTAAATACTTTTTTTTCCCCACAGTCGGAAGTTTACATACACTTAGGTTGGAGTCATTAAAACTCATTTTTCAACCACTCCACAAATGTCTTGTTAACAAACTAAAGTTTTGGCAAGTCGGTTAGGACATCTACTTTGTGCATGACACAAGTAATTTTTCCAACAATTGTTTACAGACAGACTATTTAACTTATAATTCACTGTATCACAATTCCAGTGGGTCAGAAGTTTACATACACTAAGTTGACTGTGCCTTTAAACAGCTTGGAAAATTCCAGAAAATGATGTCATGGCTTTAGAAGCTTCTGATAGGCTAATTGACATCATTTGAGTCAGTTGGAGGTGTCCTTGTGGATGTATTTCAAGGCCTACCTTCAAACTCAGTGCCTCTTTGCTTGACATCATGGGAAAATCAAAAGAAATCAGCCAAGACCTCAGAAAATAATTGTAGACCTCCACAAGTCTGGTTCATCCTTGGGAGCAATTCCCAAACGCCTGAAGTTACCACGTTCATCTGTACAAACAATAGTATGCAAGTATAAACACCATGGGACCACACAGCTATCATACTGCTCAGGAAGGAGACGCGTTCTGTCTCCTAGAGATGAACGTACTTTGGTGCGAAAAGTGCAAGTAAATCCCAGAACAACAGCAAAGGACCTTGTGAAGATGCTGGAGGAAACGGGTACAAAAGTATCTATATCCACAGTAAAACGAGTCCTAAATCGACATAACCTGAAAGGCCGCTCAGCAAGGAAGAAGCCACTGCTCCAAAACCGCCATAAAAAAGCCAGACTACGATTTGCAACTGCACATGGGGACAAAGATCGTACTTTTTGGAGAAATTTCCTCTGGTCTGATGAAACAAAAATAGAACTGTTTGGCCATAATGACCATCGTTATGTTTGGAGGAAAAAGGGGGTGGCTTGCAAGCCGAAGAACACCATCCCAACCGTGAAGCACGGGGGTGGCAGCATCATGCTGTGTGGGTGCTTTGCTGCAGGAGGGACTGGTACACTTCACAAAATAGATGGCATCATGAGGAAGGAAAATTATGTGGCTATATTGAAGCAACATCTCAAGACGTCAGGAAGTTAAAGCTTGGTCGCAAATGGGTCTTCCAATTGGACAATGACCCCAAGCATACTTCCAAAGTTGTGGCAAAATGGCTTAAGGGCAACAATGTCAAGGTATTGGAGTGGCCATCACAAAGCCCTGACCTCAATCCTATAGAAAATGTGTGCGAGCAAGGAGGCCTACAAACCTGACTCAGTTACACCAGCTCTGTCAGGAGGAATGGGCTAAAATTCACCCAACTTATTGTGGGAAGCTTGTGGAAGGCTACCCGAAACATTTGACCCAAGTTAAACAATTTAAAGGCAATACACTCAATTAGTATTTGGTAGCATGTAAACTTCTGACCCACTGGGAATGTGATTAAATAAATAAAAGCTGAAATAAATCACTCTACTATTATTCTGACATTTCACATTCTTAAAATAAAGTGGTGATCCTAACTGACCTAAGGACAGTTTTTTTTTACTAGGATTAAATGTCAGGAATTGTGAAATACTGTGTAAATGTATTTGGCTAAGGTGTATGTAAACTTCCGACTTATTTTATAACAAATGCGTTTTCTCCCGCGTTGGATAGTTGTCGCTTTCCGCGGTTCTGGAACACATTTGTGCGCTACATGCAGAATAGCAAAGTTAACCAGCATATTGGTGTTGAGAACAATGTGGCAGAGGCAGCAGCGGAGTTAGGAGACGAGTATACAGCACTTGTCTTAATTGTCTAAGAAAAGTGAGGAGAGCGTAAACCCCAACTTAATTAGGTCTATAATCAATACCCTAACTGTTAAATGTGCCTGCTTTATAAATCATCCATATATATCTACAGAAATAAGACAGATCCTGTTTCTGTAGCCTGTTTGATTGTTTGGTTGATAGCCTACTGATTCCGTTAGCACCAAGCCTCACGCAACAATGTCACAAATTCAACCGTTTTTAATCTTTGCTGTTCTGTAATAAAGGTTTTACAAAAAAAAATCGTTAGACCAGCCTCTCTGGTATTAATTGTAATGTATTTAGGGTTGTTTACACTGTTCCAAATTGTCCAAAAATGTATATTTATAATAATAATAACCCCCCTTTTTCCTTGACCACCTCCTTGTTATTATTATTATGATCATTATTATAATAATAAGGAATGTCATTTATTAGTAGGCTTACTATAGCAGCCTTGTATAACCACCATCGAGCTGTAGGCCTAAGAGCGCATCCTGTTTAGTCTTAATACCGTAACTTACCTATATTTCAATACTTATTTGGCTACTGTATCAATCAATCATTTATTTGTTCATGTCTTCACACAGCATACGAGTCATTCATGACGTGAAATGCAATCAAGCATTTTAGTTTTAAAATAAAATAACAAAGCGACCATTGAATAATTAGCGTAAACAATAAATAGATCTAAAACCTTCCATTTTGGAAATTGCATTCACAAATGAATGCGACAGTTTTTAGTCTTTGCGGCAATAAGGGCTTTACAAAAACAGACTCTCTGGTATGCTTATTTATTTAGTGTTTACATTGTTCCAGAAAAATTATATTGTGATCCAACAGCACCTGTTTGGCACACATAGGCCTAAAACGCACGCAGCGCTTGCTCCATATCTTATTTTTCTTGATCTCCAGTATTTTCCACAACTAGTCAAATTTATTCCACACATCTGACTTCCCATTTACCTCCTGCGCAACCAGTAAACATCCCCCCGTTTCTAGATTATTTGTCATGTCCTCTGCATCCATTTTGCTGTCAAGTGTGACGGTGTTCAGAGTTTATAACCAATTTATTGATGTGATTATGATATGCTATAGGTCAGGCCCTATTGGTCACGTGCATGTGAAGCATATATGTGTAACGTAAAGAGAGCAAGGGTTGAGGGAATAGGGAATGTTTTTCCTGAATACATTAGGGATTTCGGTAACAACTTTTCAGTCAAATGGCTGTAAATATGTTGCAGCTTCAGCAACACGGACAGCGCTATACACACTGTAGATGTGTAGTGGTCATTGCAGCAGGGAGGAGAGAGTGAGACAACGGATGCTAGTCACAGTCACTCACTATTTTTTTAACACAGCGCAGCATGTCTGAGCCAGGCGACACAATCAAATAAATTGCAGTCGAACTCCCTCTAGTCATTTGTGTGTCTTAATTATTTCATCAAACAGTTCACTTAAAGCATCAGACAAGCTCAGTGCATATAGCTGATTTGATTGAAACACATAGGATGTGTCTATATATGGGAAAATACACGTTTAACAATGTTGACCAATCGATTGGTCGAAAGAACAGACTCTTGGTCGACCAAGATTTTTTTTAGATGGGGACAGGCCTAGATTTTAATGAGTGTAGGGTTAGATGGTAGTGTATTTGTTGATTTATTTTCCTTTTTTCAAGAAAAGGGAGTTTTACTCCAGTCTAGTAGGTGGCAGTAATGCAACATTTATTGGATGCCATCCGCCGCTAATCCTCATCGAAGAAAAAGACATGAGCAAGAGAGGATGAGGTAAAGAAAACCACAACGATCTACTTGAAGGTAATCGTCTCTTTTATTTGTGTACATCTATTATAATTTTTTTTGGGGGGGGGGAATGCATGACAGTAGTTTGCTTATCATGTGAAATATAATGGTACATTTCAGACAAACTCCAGACCAGCCATTACATTGACAGCCGCTGTTGCGTTAGCTATCTGCCTTCTGACATTCATCCTAGCTTTACCATCAACTGGCTAGCTTTATCAGGCAGCTTTAGATACGAGGGGAAAACTAATATATTTGCTAGTTAACCATCTGATTGATAGTTTATATAAATGCCATTAACCTTAGCTAGATAGCTAGCTGAATTGAAACAGCTGGGGGAAAGGTAGCTAGCTAACTCCCACTATCATCACTGCAGTGTAGTTAATGTTAGCTAGGTTTCTAGAAAATAAAAACTATATTTGCTAGCTGTATTTTAGACTTGTTACTGACTTTTGAACACTTTTTGTCAAACTACTTCATTCCACTGCCTGTTTATTTATTAATTGATGACTGAAAAAGTTGGCAAGAAAACTTCCCCTCTCAATTTCACTGCAAATATACTAGCTAGCTAAAAATAAGCTAGTGACAACTTCATCAAGCTATGAATATGTCAAACTGTTTACAAAATGATGGCACATTTAAGGTAGTTGTGTTTCTCAGCAATTTGAACCAGCACTGAAATTTGAGCAGTGAGGGTAATTTCTTCCCCCTCTCAGCTCTTTTCTTCAGGTTGAAGCACATCCCTAACACCCAGACAGATGTAAAGAACTTTGGAACCTCCCAGCCACCAGGACAATAATCTTGTTCTTGTAGTTTATTCATAAGGTTAGATAGATAGATAGTAATAGACCCACAAATGTTATTCTTTATCATGCAGAATTGTAGCTAAGCTTGTAACTTAGGAAGCTCATTCAATAATACAGACATACAGTGGGGGGGAAAAGTATTTAGTCAGCCACCAATTGTGCAAGTTCTCCCACTTAAAAACATGAGAGAGGCCTGTAATTTTCATCATAGGTACACGTCAACTATGACAGACAAATTGAGAGAAAAAAATCCAGAAAATCACATTGTAGGATTTTTAATGAATTTATTTGCAAATTATGGTGGAAAATAAGTATTTGGTCACCTACAAACAAGCAATATTTCTGGCTCTAACAGACCTGTAACTTCTTCTTTAAGAGGCTCCTCTGTCCTCCACTCGTTACCTGTATTAATGGCTCCTGTTTGAACTTGTTATCAGTATAAAAGACACCTGTCCACAACCTCAAACAGTCACACTCCAAACTCCACTATGGCCAAGACCAAAGAGCTGTCAAAGGACACCAGAAACAAAATTGTAGACCTGCACCAGGCTGGGAAGACTGAATCTGCAATAGGTAAGCAGCTTGGTTTGAAGAAATCAACTGTGGGAGCAATTTTTAGGAAATGGAAGACATACAAGACCACTGATAATCTCCCTCGATCTGGGGCTCCACGCAAGATCTCACCCCGTGGGGTCAAAATGATCACAAGAACGGTGAGCAAAAATCCCAGAACCACACGGGGGGACCTAGTGAATGACCTGCAGAGAGCTGGGACCAAAGTAACAAAGCCTACCATCAGTAACACACTACGCCGCCAGGGACTCAAATCCTGCTGAGTTGCATCCAAAGAACACCATACCTACTGTGAAGCATGGGGGTGGAAACATCATGCTTTGGGGCTGTTTTTCTGCAAAGGGACCAGGACGACTGATCCGTGTAAAGGAAAGAATGAATGGGGCCATGTATCGTGAGATTTTGAGTGAAAACCTCCTTCCAACAGCAAGGGCATTGAAGATGAAACGTGGCTGGGTCTTTCAGCATGACAATGATCCCAAACACACCGCCCGGGCAACGAAGGAGTGGCTTCGTAAGAAGCATTTCAAGGTCCTGGAGTGGCCTAGCCAGTCTCCAGATCTCAACCCCATAGAAAATCTTTGGAGGGAGTTGAAAGTCTGTGTTGCCCAGCGACAGCCCCAAAACATCACTGCTCTAGAGGAGATCTGCATGGAGGAATGGGCCAAAATACCAGCAATGGTGTGTGTGAACCTTGTGAAGACTTACAGAAAACGTTTGACCTGTGTCATTGCCAACAAAGCACCTATCAAGGCTTTAAATGGTCAAATTTGGGGGATGACCACCAAATGCAATAAAGTTTGATATAAATTACTCATGGCCATTTTTTTGTAAGTTACAAAAAAAGTACTTTATTTGCCTGTTATTTTTACTAATTACTCTGGTAACTGAAACATCTGACAACATGCATACTTTCTCCATCGTTTAAAGTCTCATATCCAGGGTGAATACATTTTTATTAATGTATATAAGACATCACAGAAGCATTGACTAATACTGTACCTCTAGGGTCATGTGGTGGTCTGGCACCATGCTGGTTTCTAGTGATCTTACTCCCTCTCCACCTGAAATGCAATAACAAACACATGAATAACAATTTATTTTTATTTTATTTCACCTTTATTTAACCAGGTAAGCCAGTTGAGAACAGGTTCTCATTTACAACTGCGACCTGGCCAAGATAAAGCAAAGCAGTGCAATAAAAACAACACAGAGTTACATATGGGGTAAAAACATAGTCAAAATACAACAGAAAATATATATACAGTGTGTGCAAATGTAGCAAGTTATGGAGGTAAGGCAATAAATAGGCTATAGTGCAAAAATAATTACAATAGTATTAACACTGGAATGATAGATGTGCAAGAGATTATGTGCAAATAGAGATACTGGGGTGCAAAATAGCAAAATAAATAACAATATAGGGATGAGGTAGTTGGGTGGGCTAATTTCAGATAGGCTGTGTACAGGTGCAGTGATCGGTAAGGTGCTCTGACAACTGATGCTTAAAGTTAGTGAGGGAGATAAGAGTCTCCAGCTTCAGAGATTTTTGCAATTCGTTCCAGTCATTGGCAGCAGAGAACTGGAAGGAATGGCGGCCAAAGGAGATGTTGGCTTTGGGAATGACCAGTGAGATATACCTGCTGGAGCGCAGACTACGGGTGGGTACTGCTATGGTGACCAATGAGCTAAGATAAGGCGGGGATTTGCCTAGCAGTGATTTATAGATGGCCTGGAGCCAGTGGGTTTGACGACGAACATGTAGTGAGGACCAGCCAACAAGAGCGTACAGGTCACAGTGGTGGGTAGTGTATGGGGCTTTGGATACAAAACGGATGGCACTGTGATAGACTACATCCAATTTGCTGAGTAGAGCGTTGGAGGCTATTTTGTAAATGACATCGCCGAAGTCAAGGATCGGTAGGATAGTCAGTTTTACGAGGGCATGTTTGGCAGCATGAGTGAAGGAGGCTTTGTTGTGAAATAGGAAGCCGATTCTAGATTTAACTTTGGATTGGAGATTCTTTATGTGAGTCTGGAAGGAGAGTTTACAGTCTAACCAGACACCTAGGTATTTGTAGTTGTCCACATACTCTAGGTCAGACCCGTCAGAGTGGTGATTCTAGTCGGGTGGGCGGGTGCCAGCAGCGTTCGATTGAAAAGCATGCATTTAGTTTTACTTGTGTTTAAGAGCAGTTGGAGGCTACTGAAGGAGTGTTGTATGGCATTGAAGCTCGTTTGGAGGTTTGTTAACACAGTGTCCAATGAAGGGCCAGATGTATACAAAATGGTGTCGTCTGCGTAGAGGTGGATCTGAGAGTCACCAGCAGCAAGAGCGACATCATTGATATACACAGAGAAAAGTGTCGGCCCAAGAATTGAACCCTGTGGCACCCCCATAGAGACTGCCATAGGTCCAGACAACAGGCCCTCCGATTTTACACACTGAACTCTATCTGAGAAGTAGTTGGTGAACCAGGCAAGGCAGTCATTTGAGAAACCAAGGCTATTTAGTCTGCCAATAAGAATGCGGTGGTTGACAGAGTCGAAAGCCTTGGCCAGGTCGATGAAGACGGCTGCACAGTACTGTCTATTATCAATCGCGGTTATAATATCGTTTAGGACCTTGAGCGTGGCTGAAGTGCACCCATGACCAGCTCGGAAACCGGATTGCATAGCGGAGAAGGTACGGTGGTATTCGAAATGGTCGGTGATCTGTTTGTTAACTTGGCTTTCAAATACTTTCGAAAGGCAGGGCAGGATGGATATAGGTCTATAGCAGTTTGGATCTAGAGTGTCACCCCCTTTGAAGAGGGGATGACCGCTGCAACTTTCCAATCTCTGGGGATCTCAGACGTTATGAAAGAGAGGTTGAACAGACTAGTAATAGGGGTTGCGACAATTTCGCGGCTAGTTTTAGAAAGAAAGGGTCCAGATTGTCTAGCCCAGCTGATTTGTAGGTGTCCAGATTTTGCAGCGCTTTCAAAACATCAGCTGTCTGAATTTGTGTGAAGGAGAAGCGGGGGGCATGGGCAAGTTGCAGCGGAGGGTGCAGAGTTGGTGGCCGGGGTAGTGGTAGCCAGATGGAAAGCATGGCCAGCTGTAGCAAAATGCTTGTTGAAATTCTCGATTATTGTAGATTTATCGGTGGTGATAGTGTTTCCTAGCCTCAGTGCAGTGGGCAACTGGGAGGAAGTGCTCTTATTCTCCATGGACTTTACAGTGTCCCAAAACTTTTTGGAGTTAGTGCTACAGGATGCAAATTTCTGTTTGAAAAAGTTAGCCTTTGCTTTCCTGACTGCTTGTGTATATTGGTTCCTAACTTCCCTGAAAAGTTGCATATCGCGGGGGCTATTTGATGCTAATGCAGTACGCCACAGGATGTTTTTGTGCTGGTCAAGGGCAGTCAAGTCTGAGGAGAACCAGGGGCTATATCGGTTCTTAGTTCTGTATTATTATTTTTTTCAATACGCCTAGTCAGTCAGTAACTAGGCTAATTAAACACAATGTGCACATCAGCCAAATGATACCCAACCAACACAGCCAAGTAGTCTATTTGCAGTGAAATTGGGAGGTGCATTTGTCTTGCCAACTTTTTCAGTCACCAATTAATAATTAAACATGCAGTGGAATGAAGTAGTGTGTTCAAAAGTCAGTAACAAGTCCTTAAATTATAGCTAGCAAATAAAGCTATAGTTTTTATTTCCTAGAAACCTAGCTAACATTAGCTACCCTGCAGTGATGTTGGTGGGAGTTACAGTGGCTTTCGAAAGTATTTACCCCCTTGGCATTTTTCCTATTTTGTTGCCTTACAACCTGGAATTAAAATTGATTTTTTGGGGGGTTTGTTTCATTTGATCTACACAACATGCTTACCACTTTGAAGATGCAAAATATTTTTTCTTCTGAAACAAACAAGAAATAAAACAAAAAAACAGAACTTGAGCGTGCATAACTATTCACCCCCCCCCCCCCCAGCAATGGCTGGTCTGGAGTTCGTCTGAAATGTACTGTTATATTTCACATGATAAGCAAACTACTGTCATGCCTTTTCACCAAAAAATAGCTATATTTGATTGATGAAACAATCCAGCCAATGGTTAGGTGGCTGTGGTTTTGGCAGAGGGAACTGATTGGTCAGGAGTAAATGGTCCTGCCACCAGAGTGCAAATCAAGATTTTACTTGCAGATCTCTTCCTACAAATTTACAAAACTTTGTAGAACGTGACAGAACTCCGAGCGCGCGCAGATTCAAAATCTGAAAGTGTATTTTTGATTCACAGCAAAATATTCATAGTCATAAATGGACTTGCAATAATTCTGAAAATAAATTATTCTTGCAAATCTTATTGAATGTATTCAAAAGTTTGTGACCGTTGTTAAATCTTTCACACGTCATGATACAAGCTTGCAAAATTAAATGACACATTTGCGAATCGTACTTGCAACCACAACTCAATTTGCGACCACGAAATTGAAAATACAAACTCACTTAGTTCTGTCATTGTAATCCCATAGCTTTCTAAAATATGAAAAGTGCGCACGTGTGTGTGCACCACAGGAGGTTGGTGGCACCGTAATTGGGGAGAATGGGCTCGTGGGAATGACTGGAGCGGAATCAGTGGAATGGTATCAAATACATCAGACATTGTTTCCGGGTGTTTGAATCCATTCCATGTGCTCCTTTCCAGCCATTATTATGAGCCTCCTGTGGTGTGTGTGTGTACACATGCCTTAAAGTAACTGTCCAGTGAAAATCTCACTTTTTTAAAGCTCATTATGTGTTAATTCATACCCAAATAATGTTGTTGACTCTTTCTATACTTGTATTTGTGGCCAAAGCATACATTTGCGAAAAAAACTCTTAAAAAATAAAATAAAAACTTGTATCTTAAACAGGCCGTATCAAATTCTTGCTATTTCCTCATAGAGGATGATATCATGTTTTTGGCTGTTCTGGCCAATCAGCTGTTATTTTAATTGACCGGTATACGCCCACACCATTCTGTTGGGGTACGCCCACAACATTCAAACACAGAAAAGCTGCGTTTAAACATAATTAATAACATTTTTTTTGGAAGGAAAATGATTTCACTCATATTGTAATTAATTATAGTTCATAGAAATCTGGAAAAACGGGACTTCTACTTTAACCCTTTCTTAGTCTGTCCCCCATAATATTAGATCTCACAGGTCCGGTCATCCTTTAGAGTGCATTACTATCCCAGAAGCTCTGGTATAGTGGTGGGAGCAGAGACACTTCCTCAGCCAGCTATAGAGGAGCAGTTGCCTAATTCCTGAGGTATCAGTGGAGACCCATTGGGCGGCGCACAATTGGCCCAGTGTCGTCCAGGGTAGGGGAGGGAATGGCCGGAAGGGATGTAGCTCAGTTGGTAGAGCATGGTGTTTGCAACGCCAGGGTTGTGGGTTCGATTCCCACGGGGGGCCAGTATAAAAAAAAATATGTATGCACTCACTAACTGTAAGTCGCTCTGGATAAGAGCGTCTGCTAAATGACTAAAATTTAAAATGTAAAATGAGAAGGCCCCAAAGCTCCCAACCAGATTGCCACCAAAGTGGGAATCCGGTTCCATTAACTCATTCTTGATTACATGACGTCATGTGGAGACTGATGTCATAACCCCCAGGAAATGCTGCCAGTAAATTAAACTCAATCTGAAAGATTTGTCAATTGATAAAATGGTATATGGATGCATGGATGATAACATGACCAACTCTGTCTGAGAAGCAGGTATCCTCTCATAGGGACAGTTTCGTGGACACACGGCCTAGTCCTGGACTAAAAAGCATGCTCAATTTTAAATAGTTTTTAAGACTAGGCTTAAACTGTGTCAGATTTAGTACATAATCTGTACTGGTGCAAAGTTTGCATCTGCTGTTTTCATGTGGGGGGAAGAAACTTAAACGGGAAGAAGTATAAAGCGGACACAGAGGTTGAGAGACTTATGACTTATGAAACGATCACTTTACCATTTTAATAAAGGCTTCATAAACTGAAGTGGCTGTATGTGTGGAGAACAGACAGATGGGGAAGGATGAGGAATGCAAGGCTGATTTGTGAGAGATGTCAGCACATTAACATTACTGATAGCTGTCTTTCAGTATGTGCTGTCTTTCAGTATGTGGCTGTCAGAGGTGACCGTGGTTAGTCACAGACATACAGTGAGGGAAAAAAGTATTTGATCCCCTGCTGATTTTGTACGTTTGCCCACTGACAAAGAAATGATCAGTCTATAATTTTAATGGTAGGTGTATTTGAACAGTGAGAGACAGAATAATAACAAAAAAATCCAGAAAAACGCATGTAAAGAATGTTATAAATTGATTTGCATTTTAATGTGGGAAATAAGTATTTGACCCCCTCTCAATCAGAAAGATTTCTGGCTCCCAGGTGTCTTTTATACAGGTAACGAGCTGAGATTAGGAGCACACTCTTACAGGGAGTGCTCCTAATCTCAGCTTGTTACCTGTATAAAAGACACCTGTCCACAGAAGCAATCAATCAATCAGATTCCAAACTCTCCACCATGGCCAAGACCAAAGAGCTCTCCAAGGATGTCAGGGACAAGATTGTAGACCTACACAAGGCTGGAATGGGTTACAAGACCATCACCAAACAGCTTGGTGAGAAGGTGACAACAGTTGGTGTGATTAATCGCAAATGGAAGAAACACAAAATAACTGTCAATCTCCCTCGGCCTGGGGCTCCATGCAAGATCTCACCTCGTGGAGTTGCAATGATCATGAGAACGGTGAGGAATCAGCCCAGAACTACACGGGAGGATCTTGTCAATGATCTCAAGGCAGCTGGGACCATAGTCACCAAGAAAACAATTGGTAACACACTACGCCGTGAAGGACTGAAATCATGCAGCGCCCGCAAGGTCCCCCTGCTCAAGTAAGCACATATACAGGCCCGTCTGAAGTTTGCCAATGAACATCTGAATGATTCAGAGGAGAACTGGGTGAAAGTGTTGTGGTCAGATGAGACCAAAATGGATCTCTTTGGCATCAACTCAACTCGCAGTGTTTGGAGGAGGAGGAATGCTGCCTATGACCCCATGAACACCATCCCCACCGTCAAACATGGAGGTGGAAACATTATGCTTTGGGGGTGTTTTTCTGCGAAGGGGACAGGACAACTTCACCGCATCAAAGGGATGATGGACGGGGCCATGTACCGTCAAATCTTGAGTGAGACCCTCCTTCCCTCAGCCAGGGCATTGAAAATGGGTCGTGGATGGGTATTCCAGCATGACAATGACCCAAAATACACGGCCAAGGCAACAAAGGAGTGGCTCAAGAAGAAGCACATTAAGGTCCTGGAGTGGCCTAGCCAGTCTCCAGACCTTAATCCCATAGAAAATCTGTGGAGGGAGCTGAAGGTTCGAGTTGCAAAACGTCAGCCTCGAAACCTTAATGACTTGGAGAAGATCTGCAAAGAGGAGTGGAACAAAATCCCTCCTGAAATGTGTGCAAACCTGGTGGCCAACTATTCCTGAAACGTCTGACCTCTGTGATTGCCAACAACGGTTTTGCCACCAAGTACTAAGTCATGTTTTGCAGAGGGGTCAAATACTTATTTCCCTCATTTAAAATGCAAATCAATTTATAACATTTTTGACATGCGTTTTTCTGGATTTTTCTGTCGTTATTCTGTCTCTCACTGTTCAAATAAACCAACCATTAAAATTATAGACTGATCATGTCTTTGTCAGTGGGCAAACGTAAAAAATCAGCAGGGGATCAAATACGTTTTTCCCTCACTGTACTTTACTGTATGCTACTGTACTAGTGTTGTCATGATATTTTGACTTCAATACCGATACCAGGTTTAGTATTAGGCGTATTAGGCAAATTCACAGAATGGCACTTGATCCAGACAGATCTTTTGAGTTCAATATCGTTACTTTTTTTGGGTAATGATTTTTGAATGATCATTAATTAATCAATTATACAATAAATTTGACTTTGTAAAAAAAAAAAAAAAGATCTAGCTACATTACATAATGGTAATAATTGACTCTCTAGTCTATTGATAAACTGGGTAAATCAAGATGTAGCCTAGGCCTATTCACAATACAGTTTAATGCATATTCAATAGGAGTGTGTGCATGCATTGAGTTATTGAGCTTGTTTTGGATGATTTCATGGGGCTACAGATGACAAACAATCTGTTTCCTTTCCATTTGAGACTTATTTTGTTGTACAGGGCCCAGTTTCCCAAAAGCATCTTAAGGCTAAGTTCATCATTAGAACCTTTTGCAGGAGAATCGTTCAATCTCTGAGCTGTTTCCCAAAACCATCTTTATTAACGTTGCACTTTAAAACGCTCGTAATCTAACGCCTGCCTCAAACCACTCGTAGAACAGCTGCTGTAAAAACGTACTGAATGCAGCCCTGTATAGTCTACCACACCCTCTCTCATTGGCACCACCGGATGAAGAGTTTTCTCCCTAATTGTCTCCCCCATGCCCTATGAACATGTCCATTCCCTTTGTGTGATTACTCTGATGAAGGCCATTGAAGGCTGAAAATTTTATATTTTAACCTTGCTTGAATAAAACTATGCATTTTTAATGGTGAGTGAGCGTTCCGCGTTTTCCTTTTAAATTATGATAAAAAATTTTGTATACACTGGTTATTACAAGCTCTAGGGGAACCACTGTAGTTGTCAGTATCAAGGTTATTAGGTTACAATGGCTTTGTTGATTTTACTGTCTGTTGATGGTCATAAAGTGCATGGAGATTTCCTTAGCCTGGAGGCCTATAAGGGTCGCCCATTGCGCTGTACCTCTTTAGTCACTCAACAGGACACTTATTCAGAGCTAATGCTAACCCAGTGTGTTTGATAGCATTCCCCAGTGAACAGTGCTCCGGAGTGACATTTCCTCTAGAAACAGATCTAGGATCAGCTTCCCTTCCCCAATTCCAACCTTAACCATCAGTGGGTAAAATGTAAAACTGATCCAAGATCAGCGTCTAGGGGCAACTTCACCCTAAACCCTAATGCTCATCCAGTATGTTTGATAGCATTCATTTCCCAAGTGAACAGGAAGTTAACCAGGAAGAGGAAACTGAATAATCAGGTCATCACTTTATGGCCTTTTACCACTTAGATTTGCTCACCTCCTGTGTCCTCTCTCCTCCGTCTTCTCTCGACTCCTTTTGAAAAATGTCAAAGTTAATCGAGGAGCGTGAACGTGGATGGAAATGCGCTTGCTTGAAATGAGACGGCAAATTACATTTACAGCGGTGGATCCCAACATAAATGTGTAAAGTGCTCAAAACAAACTAAGTTAGTTGTGCAAGACATTTAATAGATTAAACAATAAGTAGCATATTGCTTTTAAACGTGTGCATGTTTTTCTTCTCTGACAAAACAAAAGCTGATTCAAAGGGGGTGTGGTAGATTTCATAACTCTTCCGCAGAAGGATACACAGGAGTATCCTCGATGAAAGGTGGCTATCGAGGACGGGAAGACACTCTTCCGTTTGTCTACTAACGAATTGACACACTCCTTGACCACTTATCGCTTTACGGGTCATGGAGGAGAGGGGGACAGAGGACAGTCTTTTTCCCAAACGAAAGAACCCCCATGTCTGTCTACACTCCAGTGATCAAGTCTCACTCTGGTCGCTCCATCAATTATTGCCCCACCTCTACCACCATCCAGCAATGTCTGTCTCTCTCCATCTGTCTGTCAACTAGTGTCTGTCTGACTGTCTGTAGCTCTCTCTGTGTCTTTCTGTTTTTTTTGAGTGTGTGTACTTCCTGTCTAAGCCTAGACACAAACACAGAGCATGTGAAAGGGATGATAAGATTATGACTTCACTCAGTAGCAGTTCCCCATACAGGACAATTGGCCTTGGACATGTGCTGAACAGAACGCTTAATCTTTCAATACTCTTAGGTCAAGTCAACACACTAGTTCCGTCAGGCTCTCTGGTTTAGGGTTAGAGAACAGTACTTTGAGAGAACTGAAAGTAAGCCCTAAACACACTTGCCGCTGTTTTTAGACATGTGGCTCCACTACTGTATATGGATTTTTCCAATTACGTGTGTGTATCAAAATGAGGGTGTGTATGACCTGTGTTTGTTGTCACTGCTGCAGGGCTGGACACACACAGACACACACAGTAAATAACAGAGAGTTGAAATCAGAGTAAAAATAAGTTACATTGACTCTACTGGAGTTATGCATATTGATTGTTTTTGACTGAGTTAAATATCAACACTAAATTGAGCATATACAACTCTGAAAAAATAACTGTTTCCAGAGTATGTTTTACTCTTTAGACTGGGACCAAATGTTATGTGGCAAAGTGACATTTTCTTAAATTAGAGTTAAATTAACTCTGTCATTTTTACTGTGCACACACACACACACACACAGAGAGTCTGGACTGCAGTGAAAGAACACAGTCCGAAGGCACCATGGGTTCTGTATACAAACTCAACCCCAGATAAGGCTCAACTCCTAGAAACAAAGAGCGAGAGGGAAATCGCAGTGAAGAGGGAGAGGGAAAAGTTGGGAAAGGTGAGAGTGAAGGGAGTGAAAGGAGAAAGGGGGAGGTGTGAACATTTCAAATGGAGGGGGAAAACTGACAACAGAGTGGGAGTGAAAAAAATTATAACATCTAGGAACTGAGAGAGACGTAGGCTGAGGTGGTTACTGTGAAACAATGTAGAGATATAGACGGATGTGGGGAGGGGTGACCGAGAAAGAGAGTGGGTGCAGAAAGCAATTGAAAGTGATAAAGAAACAGAAGGAGGAATTGTGCTAGAGTAAGAGTTGGTGAAGAGAGGGAAAATGGGGTGAGTAGAGGCAGACACACACACTATAGGCAGATCTGAGCATCAAATACTGCTTCTAGTCTTCAACCCTTTCATATCTGACTGTGTATTACAGTTGCATACTCGTGTCACCTTTTTGTTTTTCAGGTAGCCTTTTAGGCAAAAGGGTGTCTCCGAAACAGTTATGCAGTCATGTCATGAATTTTCGTTAAAGAACATGGCAGAATATGGGTTTATGTCATGATTTGTTTTTGATCACTGTAAAAAAAAAAAGCTTGTCAGATAATGTAGAGTGGAAGACAACAGAAAGGCTCTCTGCCTAATTGAGGTGGATTTAAATGCATACAAGATTTTATCCCAAAACCTTGGGATAACACCTCTTATGTGTGTGTCCATTTACATGCTTTTTATGTGTGTGATTTATTTGTGGCGTATGTTTGTGTGTCCGTGCGACGCGTGCATGTTACGCCTGCACCCTTGTGTGTGTGTGTGTGTGTGTGTGTGTGTGTGTGTGTGTGTGTGTGTGTGTGTGTGTGTGTGTGTGTGTGTGTGCAAGCCAAGGGCACTTAGCCAGCCATATTAGGCAGCAGTTTGTGAGAGCAGGAAGTCGTCAGGGCTCAGATGCCCCGGGTAAGGAACTCTGAGATTGTTTCACTTCTCACACCACTGACACACCGCAGAGGATGAGGAAGCGGAAGCAGCTGAGACTTACCGTCTCTAGCGTTACCATGGCAATGTCGCATGTGACCCTTTTTGAATTAAATAAAATCGAAAATGCTTGTGATTCTAGCTCCAACAGTGCAGTAATACCTAGCAATAAAATACCATTTATAAAATACCCACAATCCAGAAAATATCAGAACGAGGAATGTCAGACTGGAATATAAATATATATACGTGTGTGTGTATATACAGTGCATACATACATACATACATGCATACAGTGCATTCGGAAAGTATTCAGACCCCTTGACTTTTTCCATATTTTGTTACATTACAGCCTTATTCTAAAATTGATTAAATAAATGTTCTTCCTCATCAATCTACACACAATACCCCATAATGACAAAGCAAAAACAGGTTTTTAGATTCTTTTAGCAAATGTATTAAAAATAAAACACAGAAATACCGTATTTACATAAGTATTCAGACCCTTTGCTATGAGACTCGGAATTGAGCTCAGGTGCATCCTGTTTCCATTAATCATCCTTGAGATGTTTCTACAAATTGATTGGAGTCCAACTGTGGTAAATTCAATTGATTGGACATGATTTGGAAAAGCACACACCTGTCTATGTAAGGTCCCACAGTTGACAGTGCATGTCAGAGCAAAAACCAAGCCATGAGGTCGAAGGAATTGTCCGTAGAGCTCCGAGACAGGATTGTGTCGAGGCACAGATCTGGGGAAGAATACCAAAAAAATTCTGCAGCATTGAAGGTCCCCAAGAACACAGTGCCCTCCATCATTCTTAAATGGAAGAAGTTTGGAACCACCAAGACTCTTCCTAGAGCTGGCCGCCCGGCCAAACTGAGCAATCGGGGGAGAAGGGCCTTGGTCAGGGAGGTGACCAAGAACCCGATGGTCACTCTGACAGAGCTCCAGAGTTCCTCTGTGGAGATGGGAGAACCTTCCAGAAGGACATCCATCTCTGCAGCACTCCGCCAATCAGGCCTTTATGTTAGAGTGGCCAGACGGAAGCCACTCCTCAGTAAAAGTGTCAGAGCTGGCGTAGGGGTGGTGTGGGAATCAGATGCAGGATGCAGAAGTAGTCCAAAATACTTTAATAGAGTCCACAGAATGAACGGCTATAAACAGAGCCGGAGGCACAAGAAAAATAACGCACTAAGCGTAATTACAAACACGCACAATAGTGCGGACTCTCACTAGAAAAATTAGCACAAACTAGACGTAGAAACACCTGCTGACAACGAACAACTACACACAACCACAAGACAGAAACAACGAGAACTTAAAGGACACATAATCAAGACAAAATGAGAAACAGGTGTACAAAACAGACCAAACCAAACGAACACAGAAAACACGAACGGTGGCAGCTAGTACTCCGGGGACGACGACCGCCGAAGCCTGCCCGAACAAGGAGAAGGAGCAGCCTCGGCAGAAACCGTGACAAAAAGGCTCATGACAGCCTGCTTGGAGTTTGCCAAAAGGTACCTAAAGACACTCAGGCCATGAGAAAGAGAAAGATTCTCTGGTCTGATGAAACCAAGATTGAATTCTTTGGCCTGAATGCCAAGCGTCACGTCTGGAGGAAACCTGGCACCATCCCTACGGTGAAGCATGGTGGTGGCAGCATCGGGGGGGGGGGTCAAGGGGTCTGAATACTTTCTGAATGCATTGCCGTGAAAAAGTATTTGCCCCCTTTCGGATTATTCTCTATTTTTGCATATTTTTGATACTGAATGTTACCAGATCTTCAACCAAAACCTAATATTAGATAAAGGGAACCTGAGTTTACAAAAAAATAAAAAATAATGATACTTTTTTGTATTTGAAAAAGTAATTGCCCACATACACTCAATAACTGGTTGTGCCACCTTTAGCTGCAATGACTGCAACCAAATGCTTCCTGTAGTTGTTGATCAGTCTCTCACATCGCTGTGGAGGAACTTTGGCCCACTCTTGCATGCAGAACTGCTTTAACTCAGTGACATTTGTGAGTTTTCAAGCATGAACTTCTCATTTGAAGTCCTGCCACAACATCTCAATTAGGATTGGGTCTGGACTTTGACTAAGCCATTCCAAAACTTCAAATTTGTTGCCTTTTAGCCATTTTCATGTAGACTTGATTGTGTGTTTTGGATCATTGTCTTGCTGCATGACCCAGCTGCGCTTCAGCTTCAGCTCACAGACGGATGGCCTGACATTCTCCTGTAGAATTCTCGGATACAGAGCAGAATTAATGGTTCCTTCTATTAAAGCAAGTTGTTCAGGTCCCAAGGCAGCAAAGCATCCCCAAACTATCACACAACCACCACCATGCTTGACCGTTGGTATGAGGTTCTTACTGTGGAATGCAGTGTTTGGATATTTTTCCCAAACGATTTCCAAGGGAGTCCTCACATACAGTGTTGAGCTGTTAACAAAGTGATAATTTGAGAGGTCCTCCTATATGCTTAATTTAGTTGCAACTTTAGTTGTGATACAAACCTTAGGGTTCTAAGGCTGCATGATGCAACTCTAATGATGATTTGAAAAAAGTTGCATGAAAGGCATGTGCTCTGCTCTGTTTCTTGCGCAGGCTGTCTCATTCACAATTTGACAATCAATCAATCAATCAATTTTATTTTATATAGCCCTTCTTACATCAGCTAATATCTCGAAGTGCTGTACAGAAACCCAGCCTAAAACCCCAAACAGCTAGTAATGCAGGTGTAGAAGCACGGTGGCTAGGAAAAACTCCCTAGAAAGGCGAAAACCTAGGAAGAAACCTAGAGAGGAACCAGGCTATGAGGGGTGGCCAGTCCTCTTCTGGCTGTGCCGGGTGAAGATTATAACAGAACCATGCCAAGATGTTCAAAAATGTTCATAAGTGACAAGCATGGTCAAATAATAATCAGGAATAAATCTCAGTTGGCTTTTCATAGCCGATCATTAAGAGTTGAAAACAGCAGGTCTGGGACAGGTAGGGGTTCCATAACCGCAGGCAGAACAGTTGAAACTGGAATAGCAGCAAGGCCAGGCGGACTGGGGACAGCAAGGAGTCACCACGGCCGGTAGTCCCGACGTATGGTCCTAGGTGCTCAGGTCTCTCAGTTGGCTTTTCATAGCCGATCATTAAGAGTTGAAAACAGCAGGTCTGGGACAGGTAGGGGTTTCGTAACCGCAGGCAGAACAGTTGAAACTGGAATAGCAGCAAGGCCAGGCGGACTGGGGACAGCAAGGTGTCATCATGCCCGGTAGTCCTGACGTATGGTCCTAGGGCTCAGGTTCTCAGAGAGAAAGAGAGAACGAGAGAATTAGAGAGAGCATACTTAAATTCACACAGGACACTGGATAAGACAGGAGAAGTACTCCAGGTATAACCAACTAACCCCAGCCCCCCGACACATAAACTACTGCAGCATAAATACTGGAGGCTGAGACAGGAGCGGTCCGGAGACACTGTGGCCCCATCCGAAGAAACCCCCGGACAGGGCCAAACAGGAAGGATATAACCCCACCCACTCTGCCAAAGCACAGCCCCCGCACCACTAGAGGGATATCCTCAACCACCAACTTACAATCCTGAGACAAGGCCGAGTATAGCCCACAGAGGTCTCCACCACAGCACAAACCAAGGGGGGCGCCAACCCAGACAGGAAGATCACGTCAGTAACTCAACCCACTCAAGTGACGCACCCCTCCCAGGGACGGCATGAAAGAGCACCAGCAAGCCAGTGACTCAGCCCCTGCAACAGGGTTAGAGGCAGAGAACCCCAGTGGAGAGGGGAACCGGCCCGGCAGAGACAGCAAGGGCTGTTCGTTGCTCCAGAGCCTTTCCGTTCACCTTCACACTCCTGGGCCAGACTACACTCAATCATATGACCTACTGAAGAGATAAGTCTTCAGTAAAGACTTAAAGGTTGAGACCGAGTCTGCGTCTCTCACATGGGTAGGCAGACTGTTCCATAAAAATGGAGATCTATAGGAGAAAGCCCTGCCTCCCGCTGTTTGCTTAGAAATTCTAGGGACAATTAGGAGGCCTGCGTCTTGTGACCGTAGCGTACGTATTGGTATGTACGGCAGGACCAACTCGGAAAGATAGGTAGGAGCAAGCCCATGTAACGCTTTATAGGTTAACAGTAAAACCTTGAAATCAGCCCTTGCCTTAACAGGAAGCCAGTGTAGGGAAGCTAGCACTGGAGTAATATGATCAAATTTCTTGGTTCTAGTCAGGATTCTAGCAGCCGTATTTAGCACTAACTGAAGTTTATTTAGTGCTTTATCCGGGTAGCCGGAAAATAGAGCATTGCAGTAGTCTAACCTAGAAGTAACAAATGCATGGATTAATTTTTCTGCATCATTTTTGGACAGAAAATTTCTGATTTTTGCAATGTTACGTAGATGGAAAAAAGCTGTCCTTGAAACAGTCTTGATATGTTCGTCAAAAGAGAGATCAGGGTCAAGAGTAACGCCGAGGTCCTTCACAGTTTTATTTGAGACGACTTTACAACCATCAAGATGAATTGTCAGATTTAACAGAAGATCTCTTTGTTTCTTGGGACCTAGAACAAGCATCTCTGTTTTGTCCGAGTTTAAAAGTAAAAAGTTTTCAGCCATCCACTTCCTTATGTCTGAAACACAGGCTTCTAGCGAGGGCAATTTTGGGGCTTCACCATGTTTCATTGAAATGTACAGCTGTGTGTCATCCGCATAGCAGTGAAAGTTAACATTATGTTTTCGAATAACATCCCCAAGAGGTAAAATATATAGTGAAAACAATAGTGGTCCTAAAACGGAACCTTGAGGAACACCGAAATGTACAGTTGATTTGTCGGAGGACAGACCATTCACAGAGACAAACTGATATCTTTCCGACAGGTAAGATCTAAACCAGGCCAGAACTTGTCCGTGTAGACCAATTTGGGTTTCCAGTCTCTCCAAAAGAATGTGGTGATCGATGGTGTCAAAGGCAGCACTAAGGTCTAGTAGCACGAGGACAGATGCAGAGCCTCGGTCTGACGCCATTAAAAGGTCATTTACCACCTTCACAAGTGCAGTCTCAGTGCTATGATGGGGTCTAAAACCAGACTGAAGCATTTCGTACACATTGTTTGTCTTCAGAAAGGCAGTGAGTTGCTGCGCAACAGCTTTTTCTAAAATTTTTGAGAGGAATGGAAGATTCGATATAGGCCGATAGTTTTTTATATTTTCCGGGTCAAGGTTTGGCTTTTTCAAGAGAGGCTTTATCACTGCCACTTTTAGTGAGTTTGGTACACATCCGGTGGATAGAGAGCTGTTTATTATGTTCAACATAGGAGGGCCAAGCACAGGAAGCAGCTCCTTCAGCAGTTTAGTAGGAATAGGATCCAGTATGCAGCTTGAAGGTTTAGAGGCCATGATTATTTTCATCATTGTGTCAAGAGATATAGTACTAAAACACTTAAGTGTCTCTCCCGATCCCAGGCCCTCGCAGAGTCTGCGCAGATCCAGGACAGCTAAGCCCTGGAGGAATACGCAGATTCAAAGAGGAGTCCGTAATTTGCTTTCTAATGGTCATGATCTTTTCCTCAAAGAAGTTCATGAATTTATTACTGCTGAAGTGAAAGCCATCCTCTCTTGGGGAATGCTGCTTTTTAGTTAGCTTTGCAACAGTATCAAAAAGAAATTTTGGATTATTCTTATTTTCCTCGATTAAGTTGGAAAAGTAGGATGATCGAGCAGCAGTGAGGGCTCTTCGGTACTGCACGGTACTGTCTTTCCAAGCTAGTCGGAAGACTTCCAGTTTGGTGTGGCGCCATTTCCGTTCCAAGCATTTCCAAGCATTTCCGAAAGCATTTGATAATATTTCTCACTTTAATCTGGTCTTTACATATAGCCTACTAATAAACAGTATGTGTGGAATAATTTTTTTGTGCACTCAAATAATAAATATAGCAGCACTAAAAAGCTGGGATCCTCTTTTAAATAGTGGCTAGTCAAAACTCTGTTTTCACACGCGATTGTGCAATGACTGGGCTTATAAGAACAAGTTTCACTCTGTAGGCCAGTGTTACTCACTTTTTTGTAAGGGGGCCACTTTGGGTTGAGACAATCATTCAGAGGGCCGCACAGATCTTTAATTTGTTGTACTTTTTCTTCTAATATTATCAATTGAGAGCAAATTCAGAGCAATAGAGCACATGCAATTGATTTGATGTACAGCACATCACAAATATATACATCCACACATCAAATAGGCTACATCGCATGTATAAGACCCATATTAAGGGTTACCTCAGTAGTTGGATGAGCGAAAATGTCCCTTCTGCTCCTTGACTGAATTCATTCTAAATGTATAGTCTGTTGTTGCTATCCTTGTGAGGCAATCCAGGTGTGCATTGGTCAGTCTGTTTCTCTGTTTTTGTTTCACAATGTTCATTGTTGAAAATGTTGCTTCACACGAATAAGTGCTGACAAAAAATGTCACCTTTTGCACACACTGCTTCAGAAGTGGATACTCTGTGTCTGACACAAGGCTCCAGAAATGGGTAACATGATCTTAGTTCACCTTGCAATGTGTCATTTGCCTGCAGCTTGGCTATCTCACTCTCTAATCCAGCACGGTCAGGACAGAGGGCTGTGTTGACTGGGGTCAGAGATGAAAGGGGTTCTCAATTAAGTTGAAAAACTCCTTGTACTCCATGATATCCTTGAATCTTGACTCAAACTCCAACTCTACCAACACACGCACAAATGCATCATAGATAAAATGTTGCAGTATGTCTGGGTTGGATGTGGGGACTGCTCTGAGTTTTGGGAAATGAACAAACTGTCTGTCAGGTATGAATTTTATTTTGAAATGCTGTGAGCACACGCAGCGTTTTGCCCGACGTTTTAGCGTTCCCTTGGAGCTGGAGATTCACTGTGTTCAGGTGACAGGTGATGTCAGTTAAAAAAGCCAGCTTTAATATCCACTGTGGATCATCCAGCTCTGGCTCCACTCTCCCCTTGCTTGCAACAAATTCACAGATTTGAGGGAGGAGAGAGAGAAATATTTCCAAAACTCTGCCACAAGACAGCCATCTCACCTCATTGTGAAATATCAAGTCGCCGTATTCTGTCTGGTATTCCTCCAACTACTTGCGGAATTGCCTGTGATTCAGTACCCTCGCAATAATAATGTTCACCACGTGCACGACATGCTGCATCACATTCTGTAAGTCACAGTCTTTGAGTTTAGCCACAAGTGCTTCCTGATGAATGATACAATGAAACGTAACAAATTCGGGAATATCCTGTCTTTCTCATCAGGCCTATGAGTCCCTTCTCCTTCCCTCGCATCTTTGAGGCGCCGTCAGTGCACACATATGCCAGATTTGACCAGTCAATATTATTATCAGCAAAAAATGTAACAAGGGCTTTCAGAATATCCTCTCCTCATGTTTGTCCCTGAAGGGGCAGTAAACATAAAAGTTCCTCTCTGAACGACTCGTTTTGAGGGAAGCGGACCCAAACACATAATTGGGCAATGTCACTTACATTAGTGCTTTCGTTAAGCGTAATACTAAAACACGGCGCCACGGATATGTCAGTAATCAGTTGCTTACCAATGTCCTCGCCGATGTCTTCTATGCGTCTTGTTATGGTCAAGTCTAAGAGTTGCAGTCCCTTAATTTGCTTTGAAATAGCTTCCTTGTTTGTGAAATCTGCATACAATATTTCGTCTGAGGCCAAAATACATGATTTGACAATCTCCGCATCTGTGAAGGCCTTCTTGTTTCTCACAAGTATCTAAGCAATCTCATATGATGCCTCTGTCGTTTTCTCTGCAACAGTGCTAGATCTGTCCATCATTTGTTGTTGTCCTTTGAGCTGTCCTTTGCGTTGCGCTATTTTGTTGTTTCTGAGGTTGCTTTGTGGCGGATATGTTTTGTCAAAATGGGCATGGTGTGACTGGAAATTTGCTTATTTAAAACAATTGACTGCCTTCTTGCAAATAACACAAAGTGAGCTAGTCCCATCATGCAGTACAAAAAAATACTTGTCTGTCCATTTCTCTTGGAACTTTGTGTTCTTCTTGAATCAACCTTATCCTTCTCTTAGCCACTGGAGCCACGTTAGCTACGTTAGCTAGCTGCATTTCCCCGCCGCCATCTTCCTGATTTTCCTGGTTCCCTGGTGGTTGTTTGTTCATAGCTGTCACGTTGTTCTCCAGCTCTTCCCCCTCATTTTCATGTTAATAGATTTACCTTTATTTTTTACAATAAATCGATCCATGTCGACCAGACTGCAAAATTAGCTAGTAGCAAACTGATATTTGTCGGTCGCTGTAGCTGAGCAGTTGCGTTCTATTTCGGCAAACGTTCTATTTCGGCCTTTCTGTTCATCAGCTGCGCTATACTGCCATCTATCTGACGTCCAGGGAACAATATATATATTCAATGAAGTGATTCAGGCCTGCATTAAACACATTGAATTGAAATTGTATCATTGTTATGTATTATGAATGGAAAATAGGAAAATCACCGCAAGCCGCAAATTAAGGGCTCGTAGGCTATGGGCTCTCTAACCCTTTTCCAGGGGTCCTAGGCCTATAGATTACGCTTAGAGTTAATTGCCCACTTTAGTTTTAATACAAACCTTATCAAAACATTTAGGCCTATGGGCTAGGCTACGCTGGCCATCATTCACAAGTGATAATATTCTCACTCATCAGACTATTCTCAATTTAATCTTGTCTTTACATATAATAAATAAATACACTGAGTATACATAACATTAGGAACACCTGCTCTTTCCATGACATAGACTAACCAGGTGAATCCAGGTGAAAGTTATTTATTTTTATTTATTTTTGGTCATTTAGCAGACGCTCTTATCCAGAGCGACTTACAGGAGCAATTAGGGTTAAGTGCCTTGCTCAAGGGCACATCGACAGATTTTTCACCTAGTCGGCTCGGGGATTAGAACCAGCGACCTTTCGGTTACTGGCACAACGCTCTTACCCACTAAGCTACCTGCCGCCCTTATTGATGTCACCTGTTAAATCCACTTCAATCAGTGTAGAGGAAGGGGAGGAGATTAAAGTATTGTTAAGCCTTGAGACAATTGAGACATGGATTGTGTATGTGTGCCATTCAGAGGGTGAAGGGGCAAGCCAAAATATTTAAGTGCCTTTTGAACGGGCTATGGTAGTAGGTGCCAGGCGCACCGGTTTGTGTCAAGAACAGCAATGCTGCTGGATTTTTCACGCTCAACAGTTTTCAGTGTGTATCAAGAATCAAATCAAATCAAATTGTATTTGTCACATTCACCGAATACAACAGGTGTAGACCTTACAGTGAAATGCTTACTTATAAGCCCTTAACCAACAATGCAGTTTTAAGAAAAATAAGTGTTAAGTAAAAAATAAGGCTATATACAGGGGGTACCGGTACAGAGTCAATGTGCGGGGGCACAGGTTGGTTGAGGTAAATGAGGTAATATGTACATGTGGGTAGAGTTAAAGTGACTATGCATAGATAATAAACAGAGAGTGGCAGCAGCGTAAAAGAGGGGGTGGGTGGGGGGGCAGTGCAAGTAGTCCAGGTAGCCATTTGATTAGCAGTTCAGGAGTCTTATGGCTTGGGGGTAGAATCTGTTAAGAAGCCTTTTGGACCTAGACTTGGTGCTCCGGTACCGCTTGCTGTGCGGTAGCAGAGAGAACAGTCTATGACTAGGGTGGTCGGAGTCTTTGACCATTTTTAGGGCCTTCCTCTGACACCGCCTGGTATAGAGGTCCTGGATGGCAGGTGATATACTGGGCCGTACGCACTACCCTTTGTAGTGCCTTGCGGTCGGAGGCCGAGCAGTTGCCATACCAGGTAGTGATGCAACCAGTCAGGATGCTCTCGATGGTGCAGCTGTATAACTTTTTGAGGATCTGAGGGGGGGTGAAGACATGTCATTCGTATGCACTTGAATAGCGAATGGATGACGCTTTTCCCGCGGTTCATTTTCATGCCAGCCAGATAGGCTACTCCGGTTGTAAAGCGAAGCAATGTGCTTAATATTAGGAAAGTTTATAAATAACTATAGTAGGCCTAGCCTATAGAAAGCTGATGGGATCCTCCTCTTTTTAATAGAGGTCATCAAAACTCTGTTTTGTCACGTAATTAAATAGTCTATAGAGGACTATAAATGTTGCGCAACATGGGCAACCAGCTATGAGGAGCTGGCTCTAGCTGCGCAACAGGTGGTCCTATTCCGCTCAAATGCTGAATGCCAGGGCTCTCATGAAGTGTTTGTTTTGATTTTCGATTACATTTGAATTGATGTCAGAGTGATTAGAAGGACAATAGAGCACTGAGTACCAGGCCATTAGCGACTGGCCGTTAGCAAGTTTGGTCAATACTAATGACCAGCAGTTTTGGAGAAGCCTAGTTACAGTGACTCAATGGTCACGTGGAATTTGACTGCGGCCATGACTCGTGACTGTCTGTGCCGGTAATACGGTCACTGTAACAGCCCTAGTGGTGTCGCATTTGACTTGAGCTCATCCCGCTACTAATTTCACTCAACTTCAGTTATTTGGGTGACATGTTACTGCTGGTCACTCTTTTCGTAGAATAGCGTGCTAAAAAGGCAGAAGTGAACATATCTCTATTTTAAAACATTGCTTTGTGTAATGAATATCTCTTTTAGCCATCTTGAAGTTCCTGATCTTGCTCTTGTGCCATAAAGCAACATGAACAACAAAGCAATGTCCACAGTTGTGCACTGCACTCCTCATGGAGTAATGGGTTATCTTGTTAGTGTTAATTCCCTGTTTGAGATGACTGAATTAACTCTCTTCTCCTTTTCCCACTACCCCATCTCTTTTGAACTTCCCGGACCCTCTTTTCTTGCCCTCCTCACTCTCCCTGTTTCTCTCTTTCTCTGTCCTCTCTCTCTCAGTGAGTCCAGTATCTGCCAGGCGCGGGCCACGGTCATGCTGTATGATGATGGTAACAAGCGCTGGGTGCCGGCGGGCGAGGGGGGCCAGGCCTTCAGCAGGGTCCAGATCTACCACAACCCCGTAGCCAACACATTCCGAGTAGTGGGACGCAAGATGCAGGCTGACCAGCAGGTAACTAGTGTATACACACACCATGAACAAATACATTCCTAAGACGCACTGTCTGATGATCGTTGGAGCAAAATATTAACGCAACATTTATTGTTGGTCCCATTTTTCATTAGCTGAAATAAAGTATCCTAGAAATTTTCCATACGCACAAAAAGCTCATTTCTCTAAAATGTTGTGCAGAAATTTGTTTACATCCCTGTTAGTGAGCATTTCTTCTTTGCCAAGATAATCCATCCACCTGACAGGTGTGTCATATCAAGAAGCTGATTAAACAGCATGATCATTACACAGGTGCATCTTGTGCTGGGGACAAGAAAAGGCCACTCTAAAATGTGCAGTTTTGTCACACCACACAATGCCACAGATGTCTCAAGTTTTGAGGGAGCATGCAATTGGCATGCTGACTGCAGGAATGTCCACAAGAGCAGTTGCCAGAGAATTGAATGTTAATTTATCTTCCATAAGCCGCCTCCAATGTTGTTTTAGAGAATTTGGCAGTACATCCAACCAGCCTCACAATCGCACACCACGTGTAACCACGTCAGCCCAGGACCTCCACATCCGGCTTCTTCACCTGCGAGATCGTTTGAAGAGGGGGAGGGGGGAGTATTTATCTCTGTAATAAAGCCCTTTTGTGGGGAAAAACTCATTCTGATTGGCTGGGCCTGGCTCCCCAATGGGTGGACCTGGGTCCGAAATGTGCATATATACACACTACCGGTCAAAACTTTTAGAACACCTACTAATTCAAGAAGAGTTTTTCTTTATTTTTACTATTCTACATTGTAGAATAATAGTGAAGACATCAAAACTATGAAATAACACATATGGAATCATGTAGTAGCCAAAAAAGTGTTAAACAAATCCAAATATATTTTATATTTGAGATTCTTCAAATACCCACCCTTTGCCTTGATGACAGCTTTGCACACTCTTGGCATTCTATCAACCAGCTTCACCTGGAATGCTTTTCCAACAGTCTTGAAGGAGTTCCCACATATGCTGAGCACTTGTTGGCTGATTTTCCTTCACTCTGCGGTCCGACTCATCCCAAACCATCTCAATTTGGTGATCTGATGCAGCACTCCATCACTCGCCTTCTTGGTAAAATAGCCCTTACACAGCCTGGAGGTGTTTTGGGTCATTGTCCTGTCCAAACCAGATGGGATGGCGAATCGCTGCAGAATGCTGTGGTAGCCATGCTGGTTAAAATTCTAAATAAATCACAGACAGTGTCACCAGCAAAGCAACCCCACACCGTAACACCACCTCCTCCATGCTTTACGGTGGGAAATACACATGCGGAGATCATCCGTTCACCCACACCGCATCTCACAAAGACACGGCAGTTGGATCCAAAAATCTCCAATTTAGACTCCAGACCAAAGGACAAATTTCCACCGGTCTAATGTCCATTGCTCTTCTTATTATTGGTGTCCTTTAGTAGTGGTTTCTTTGCAACAGTCGACCATGAAGGCCTGATTCACACAGTCTCCTCTGAACAGTTGATGTTGAGATGTGTCTGTTACTTGAACTCTGTGAAGCATTTATTTGGGCTCCAATTTCTGAGGCTGGTAACTCTAATGAACTGCAGCAGAGGTAACTGTGGGTCTTCCATTCCTGTGGCGGTCCTCATGAGAGCCAGTTTCATCATAGCGCTTGATGGTTTTTGTGACTGCACTTGAAAACTTTCAAAGTTCTTGACATTTTCCAGATTGACTGACCTTCATGTCTTAAAGTAAAGTCTCTTTGCTTATTTGAGCTGTTCTTGCCATAATATGGACTTGGTCTTTTACCAAATATGGCTATCTTCTGTATACCACCCCTACCTTGTCACAACACAACTGATTGGCTCAAACGCATTAAGAAGGAAAGAAATTCCACAAATTAACTTTAAACAAGGCATACCTGTTAAATGAAATGCTACCTCATGAAGCTGGTTGAGAGAATGCCAAGAGTGTGCAAAACAGTCATCAAAGCAAAGGGTGGCTACTTTGAAGAATCTCAAATCTCAAATATATTTTCATTTGTTTAACACTTGGTTACTACATGATTCGATATGTGTTATTTCATAGTTTGATGTCTTCAGTATTATTCTACAATGTAGAAAATTGTAAAAAATAAAATAAAGAAAAACCCTTGAATGAGTAGGTGTGTCCTAACTTTTGACTGGAAGATAATTTGTAAAAATCCAAAAATCTTCACAGATCTTCATTGTAAAGGGTTTAAACACTGTTTCCAATGCTTGTTCAATGAACCATAAACAATTAATGATCATGCACCTGTGGAACGGTCGTTAAGACACTAACAGCTTACAGACGGTAGGCAATTAAGGTCACAGTTATGAAAACTTAGGACACTAAAGAGGCCTTTCTACTGACTCTGGAAAACACCAAAAGAAAGATGCCCAGGGTTCCTGCTCATCTGCGTGAACGTGCCTTAGGCATGCTACAAGGAGCCATGAGGACTGCAGATGTGGCCAGGGCAATAAATTGCAATGTCTGTTTTGTGAGATGCCTAAGACAGCGCTACAGGGAGACAGGATGGACAGCTGATCGTCCTCGCAGTGGCAGACCACGTGTAACAACACCTGCACAGGATCGGTACATCCGAACATCACACTTGCGGGACAGGTACAGGATGGAAACAACAACTGCCTGAGTTACACCAGGAACGCACAATCCCTCCATCAGTGCTCAGACAGTCCGCAATAGGCTGAGAGAGGCTGGACTGAGGGCTTGTAGGCCTGTTGTAAGGCAGGTCCTCACCAGACATCACCGGTAACAACGTCGCCTATGGGCACAAACCCACCGTCGCTGGACCAGACAGGACTTGCAAAAAGTGCTCTTCACTGACGAGTCGCGGTTTTGTCTCACCAGGGGTGATGGTCGGATTCGCGTTTATCGTCGAAGGAATGAGCCTGTACTCTGGAGCGGGATCGATTTGGAGGAGGAGGGTCCGTCATGGTCTGGGGCGGTATGTCACAGCATCATCGTTCTGAGCTTGTTGTCATTGCAGGCAATCGCAACACTGTGCGTTACAGGGGAGACATCCTCCTCCCTCATGTGGTACCCTTCCTGTAGGCTCATCCTGATATGACCCTCCAGCATGATAATGCCACCAGCCATACTGCTCGTTCTGTGCGTGATTTCCTGCAAGACAGGAATGTCAGTGTTCTGCCATGGCCAGCGAAGAGCCCGGATCTCAATCCCATTGAGCACGTCTGGGACCTGTTGGATCGGAGGGTGAGGGCTAGGGCCATTCCACCCAGAAATGTCCGGGAACTTGCAGGTGCCTTGGTGGAAGAGTGGGGTAACATCTCACAGCAAGAACTGGAAAATCTGGTGCAGTCCATGAGGAGGAGATGCACTGCAGTACTTAATGCAGCTGGTGGCCACACCAGATACTGACTGTTACTTGTGATTACTGACTGTTACTTTTGATTTTGACCCCCCCTTTGTTAAGGGACACATTATTCAATTTCTGTTAGTCACATGTCTGTGGAACTTGTTCAGTTTATGTCTGTTGTTGAATCTTATGTTCATACAAATATTTACACATGTTAAGTTTGCTGAAAATAAACGCAGTTGACAGTGAGAGGAAGTTTCTTTTTTTGCTGAGTTTATATGTGTGTGTGTGTGTGTGTGTGTGTGTGTGTGTGTGTGTGTGTGTGTATATATAGTGCATTCGTAAAGTATTCAGACTCCTTGACTTTATCCAAGAAAAATTAAATTACAACCTTAATCAATTTTAGAATAAATAAATACAAATGCTCAGCAATCTACACACAATACCCCATAATGACAAAGCGAAAACAGGTTTTTAGATTTTCTTTTAGCTCATTTATAAAAACAGAAATAACTTATTTACATAAGTATTCAGACACTTTGCTATGAGACTCGAAATTGAGCTCAGATGCATCCTGTTTCCATTGATCATCCTTGAGATGTTTCTACAACTTGGAGTCCACCTGTGGTAAATTCAATTGATTGGACATGATTTGGAAAGGCACACACCTGTCTATATAAGGTCCCACAGTTGACAGTGCATGTCAGAGCAAAAACCAAGCCATGAGGTCGAAGGAATTGTCCGTAGAGCTTCGAGACAGGATTGTGTCGAGGCACAGATCTGGGGAAAGGTACCAAAAAATATCTGCAGCATTAAAGGTCCCCAAGAACACAGTGGCCTCCATCATTCTTAAATGGAAGAAGTTTAGAACCACCAAGACTCTTCCTAGAGCTGGCCGCCCGGTCAACATGAGCAATCGGGGGAGAAGGGCCTAGGTCAGGGAGGTGACCAAGAACCTGATGGTCACTCTGACAGAGCTCTAGAGTTCCTCTGTGGAGATGGGAGAACCTTCCAGAAGGACAACCATCTCTGCAGCACTCCACCAATCAGGCCTTTTTGGTAGAGTGGCCTGACAGAAGCCATTCCTCTGTAAAAGGCACATGACAGCCCGCTTGGAGTTTGCCAAAAGGCACCTAAAGACTCTGACCATGAGAAACAAGATTCTCTGGTCTGAGGGAACCAAGATTGAACTCTTTGGCCTGAATGCCAAGCTTCACGTCTTGAGGAAACCTGGCACCATCCCTACGGTGAAGCATGGTGGTGGCAGCATCATGCTGTGGGGATGTTTTTCATGGGAAGGTACTGGGAGACTAGTCAGGATCGAGGCAAAGATGAACGGAGCAAAGTACAGAGATCCTTGATGAAACCCTGCTCCAGAGAGCTTAGGACCTCAGACTAGGATGAAGGTTCACCTTCCAACAGGACAACGACCCTAAGCACAAAAACAAGACAATGCAGGGGTGGCTTCGGGACAAGTCTCTGAATGTCCTTGAGTGGCCCAGCCAGAGCCCGGACTTGAACCCGATCGAACATCTCTGGAGAGACCTGTAAATAGCTGTGCAGCGACGCTCCCCATCCAACCTGATGGAGCTTGAGAGGATCTGCAGAGAAGAATGGGAGAAACTCCCCAAATACAGGTGTGCCAAGCTTGAAGCGTCATACCAAAGAAGACTCAATGCTGTAATCACTGCCAAAGGTGCTTCAACAAAGTACTGAGTAAAGGGTCTGAATTCTTATGTAAATGTGATATTTATATATTTTTTTTTAATAAATTAGCAAACATTTCTACAAACCTGTTTTTGCTTTATCATTATGGGGTATTGTGTTTAGATTGATGAGGGGGAAAAAACATTTTAATCAATTTTAGAATAAGGCTGTAATGTAACAATGTAGAAAATGTCAAGGGGTCTGAATACTTTCCCAAGGCACTGTATACTGTGTAGAGAACAATGCTGGGCTTGGATGGTAAACATTTTCCTTCTGGGACCTCTTTGTACAGTCAAACTGACTGGCTTGAACAATTTTAGACTGACTGATCTGTAAATCTTGTGAGTGTTAGTACGTGGGTGCACCATATAGGAACCAGTGGCGGTCAGTGCCGTTTATTCTTTTTTTTCATGAGCATGGCCTTATTTCTATTACAGCATGTTGGATGACTGTCATTCATATTCCATTCACCCAGTTCAATGTAACATCGATAAATTTAGGCTACTACATGATACTCGGATTTTCCCTATACCCATCATGAGGTTGCTACAACCGAGCCTATGAATGAACGTTTACAGCATAGGTGCACACAGGTGGAGATACATTTTTTTAGATGACACACAATGACACATGGACAGACAGTGACACGTTTACTTCCGTTTTAAGAAATGTTTTTCAACAGAATCGGCGGAATGAATACACCCCTGATCACGCATAAACATAGATCACTTTCATAGCAGCCACGTTGTATTCCTTCTCGCCTCTGCGCTCTCCTCCTCTTACATTTTCCCTTCGTTTGTGGACTTCAATGAACAACACATCAGATGTATGTGACCAGGCGAAAAAATACTTTCCATGCCAAACCATGTCATAACCACTACACACAGCCTACATCGTTGTCCCCATATTAGCTAAAGTAACATCCTAGTCAACATAGCTAATATAACTAATGCGTTAGTAAACCCGCTACAATCATGCAGGAACGTTACAGTGTATAGTCAGTAAGCAGTTAGACCGGCGGGCCCCGGTGGCAATAAATTAGTAAAACCAAAAGCTTACCTTGACTTGGAAGAGTTCCAGTGTTGTGTTGGAAAGTCATAGCCAGCTAGCTAACATAGCATCCCTCTGTTTGAGCAGGGTGTTTCATTAGGCTAAACTAGCTAGCTGCATTCGCTAGCTAAGTGAAACTGAAAGTGAAAAAAAATTACTTTCTCTCTTGCTTCTCCTTAATTTTGGAAGAAATTAATTTGTTAAACTGTTCTGTCTTTCTCTCTCTTTGAGTCAACTACTCACCTTTTATGCACTGCAGTGCTAGCTAGCTAGCTGTAGCTTATGCTTTCAGTACTAGATTAATTCTCTGATCCTTTGATTGGGTGGACATGTCAGTCCATGCTGCAAGAGCTCTGATAGGTTGGAGGAAGTCCTCCGGAAGTTGTCATAATTACTGTGTAAGTCTATGGAAGGGGGTGAGAACCATGAGCCTCCTAGGTTTTGTATTGAAGTCAATGTACCAAAAGGAGGAAGGAAGCTAGCTGTCCTCTGGCTACACCATAGTGGTACCCTACAGAGTGCTGCTGAGGCTACTGTAGACCTTTATTGCAAAACAGTGTATTAATCAATTATTTGGTGACGTGAATATATTTAGCATAGTTTTATCTAAAAAGATTAACATTTTCAATGTTTTACCATTTTTATTTTTATGAAATTCACTGAGGAGGACGGTCCTCCCCTTCCTCCTCTGAGGAGCCTCCATTGATGGGAACCAGTCCCCTGTGCGTTTCCTTGCTCTGTCACACTCAGAGATTAGGGGTTAGGCTTTGTCCTTTGTCTGTTGCTGCAGACTGTGAACATGTCTCATTAGTATTGTTGGGGCTTTATGTGTCAGCTGTCTTCCTCTTTCTCGCTTCCGTTTACTGTGTGCCACTACCTCTGCTCTCGAACTAACGACTACCTCTCACACTAGGGTAGTGGAAGAACCACACTAGCACTAGAGAGCCCTAGCATAGCCTAGCCTACAGTGGTGGAAAAAGTACTCCATTGTCATACTTGAGTAAAAGTAAAGATGCTTTAATAGGGAAAATGTATGTGAGTAAAAAGTATATATTTTCTGTAGAAATGTAGTGGAGTTAAAAAATACAAATAGTAAAGTACAGATACCCCAAAAAACTACTTAAGTAGTACTTCAAATGATGTTTTACTTAGTTACTTTACACCACTGCTAACTTAGAGGCTACTTTAGTTAAACTTACCCTAGTGTAGCATCTTTTTCAAAAGATCTGTTGCTTTGGAAAGGGCAATGGAGGGTCCACACTAGTAGCACAAGACCTCCGCATCACTGATTCCAGAGAGGGGATTTATACACGTATTGCACCAACATGTATAATCTAATAAATAGCAATAGATTAACATAATGGGATGTGAGGGGAACGATTTTGAAATTCAAAAGCTATAAAGAAAATCTAGGTTCCCGCTCCAGTGTTTACTCACCTACACATGCTATATTCCACATACACATTCTCTCAATGAACGCATACTGTCATTCCACTCGTAGTTTCTCATTGCCTTTTTACTTCCTGCTTGACACTCCCAGGTGGTGATCAACTGTCCAATCGACAAGAGGCTGAAGTACAACCAGGCTACACCCAATTTCCACCAGTGGCGGGACGCCCGGCAGGTGTGGGGGCTGAACTTCGGCAGCAAGGAGGACGCCGCCCTCTTCGCCAACGGCATGATGCACGCCCTGGAGGTGCTGAGTGCACTCGCTGACTCGGGTAGGAACTATAATATAGAATAAAATATGTTTTGTTGTTGTTTTTTTGCAAAATATGGTACTCTTTGTGCTGGTTCCTTTTGTCCTCTGTTTCTTGCTGCAATCAGTGATCTGTTTGGATTGCTTAAAGATTTAATCTGCAGTAGGGGAAACAGCGCCATTGTCCGCCCCACTGCTGTTGTTATTGTGTTTGTTTTGTTTGACAAAGCGGAGCGTCGCACAACGTGGTAAAACAAATTGCATTATATATTCTGCTGTTCTATAGAGTGTGCAATGATGTCAGAGAAAAAAAGTTGTTTGCAGTAACTTCTTTGTGGTAATATCGCAAATGGACTTGGCAGTTTAACCATTAAGGATTCCAGCTTTAATCTATCTAATGGTGTTAGTTATTGTCAGAAGGAGAAGGGAAGGATGCATTTTTTAAAGTATTTAAACAGGACTGCTAAAATACACATTCACTTACTCACGCTTTGTCTGTTTCTCTCCTCAGGCTACTCCTCTCTCCCCCGCCCTGTGCAAAATGGACCCTCCCCAGAGGAGCTGGAGCAACAGAGGAGGTACCATTCACATGATTTTAGTTGTGGGGGGGCGGGGTGCATTTGGAGGCATATGGTCTGTTTTCTGTCAGCAGAGGGGAGATGAAAAGTGTTGTTGTTTTTAGACCATATGTTATTGCCTGCGTCCGTAACGGGTCCGTAACGGGTCCGCGGTCAAACAGCCACCCCTCATCACTGTCAAACGCTCCCTAAAACACTTTAGCGAGCAGGACTTCCTAATTGACCTGGCCCAGGTATCCTGGATGGATATCGATCTCATTCCGTCAGTAGAGGATGCCTGGTTGTTCTTTAAAAGTGCTTTCCTCTCAATCTTAAATAAGCATGCCCATTCAAAAAATTCAGAACTAAGAACAGATATAGCCCCTGGTTCTCCTCAGACTTGACTGCCCTTGACCAGCACAATAACATCCTGTGGCGTACTGCATTAGTATCGAATAGCCCCCACTATACGCAACTTTTCAGGGATGTTAGGAACCAATATACACAAGCAGTTAGGAAAGCAAAGGCTAGCTTTTTCAAACAGAAATTTGCATCCTGTAGCACTAACTCCAAAAAGTTTTGGGACACTGTAAAGTCCATGGAGAATAAGAGCACCTCCTCCCAGCTGCCCACTGCACTGAGGCTAGGAAACACTATCACCACCGATAAATCGAGAATTTTAGCCAGCATTTTGCTATGGCTGGCCATGCTTTCCACCTGGCTACCACTACACCGGTCACCAGCTCTGGACCCTCCGCTGCAACTTGCCCCCCCCCCCGCCCGCTTCTCCTTCACACAAATTCAGATAGCTGGCGTTCTGAAAGAGCTGCAAAATCTGGACCCCTACAAATCATCTGGGCTAGACAATCTGGACCCTTTCTTTCTAAAGTTAGCCGCCGAAATTGTCGCAACCCCTATTACTAGCCTGTTCAATCACTCTTTCGTAACGTCTGAGATCCCCAAAGATTGGAAAGCTGCCGCGGTCATCCCCCTTTTCAAAGGGGGTGACACTCTAGATCCAAACTGTTACAGACCTATATCCATCCTGCCCTGCCTTTCGAAAGTTTTTGAAAGCCAAGTTAACAAACAGATCACCGACCATTTCGAATCACACCGTACCTTCTCCGCTATGCAATCCGGTTTCCGAGCTGGTCAAGGTCCTAAACGATATTATAACCGCGATCGATAATAGACAGTACTGTGCAGCCGTCTTCATCGACCTGGCCAATGCTTTCGACTCTGTCAACCACTGCATTCTTATTGGCAGACTAAATAGCGTTGGTTTCTCAAATGACTCCCTCGCCTGGTTCACCAACTACTTCTCAGATAGAGTTCAATGTGTCAAATCGGAGGGCCTGTTGTCTGGACCTATGGCAGTCTCTATGGGGGTGCCACAGGGTTCAATTCTTCGGCCGACACTTTTCTCTGTGTATATCAATGATGTCGCTCTTGTTGCCGGTGATGCTCAGATCCACCTCTACGCAGACGACACCATTTTGTATACATCTGGCCCTTCATTGGACACTGTGTTAACAAACCTCCAAACGAGCTTCAATGCCATACAATACTCCTTCCGTAGCCTCCAACTGCTCTTAAACACAAGTAAAACTAAATGTATGCTCTTCAATCGAACGCTGCTGGCACCCGTCCACCCGACTAGAATCACTACTCTCGACGGGTCTGACCTAGAGTATGTGGACAACTACAAATACCTAGGTGTCTGGTTAGACTGTAAACTCTCCTTCCAGACTCATATTAAGCATCTCCAATCCAAAGTTAAATCTAGAATTGGCTTCCTATTTCACAACAAAGCCTCCTTCACTCTTGCTGCCAAACACGCCCTCGTAAAACTGACTATCCTACCGATCCTTCACTTCGGCGATGTCATTTACAAAATAGCCTCCAACGCTCTACTCAGCAAATTGGATATAGTCTATCACAGTGCCATCCGTTTTGTCACTAAAGCCCCATATACTACCCACCACTGTGACCTGTACGCTCTTGTTGGCTGGTCCTCACTACATATTCGGCGCCAAACCCACTGGCTCCAGGCCATCTATAAATCACTGGTAGGCAAATCCCCTCCTTATCTTAACTCATTGGTCACCATAGCAACACCCACCCATAGTATGCGCTCCAGCAGGTATATCTCACTGGTCATCCCCAAAGCCAACACCTCCTTTGGCCGCCATTCCTTCCAGTTCTCTGCTGCCAATGACTGGAACGAACTGCAAAAATCTCTGAAGCTGGAGACTCTTATCTCCCTCACTAACTTTAAGCATCAGTTGTCAGAGCACCTTACCGATCACTGCACCTGTACACAGCCCATCTGAAATTAGCCCACCCAACTACCTCATCCCCCATATTGTTATTTATTTTGGTCATTTGCACCCCAGTATCTCTATTTGCACATAATCTCTTGCACATCTATCATTCCAGTGTTAATACTAATTGTAATTATTTTGCACTATAGCCTATTAATTGCCTTACCTCCATAACTTGCTACATTTGCACACACTGTATATATATTTTCTGTTGTATTTTTGACTTTGTTTTGTTTTACCCCATATGTAACTCTGTGTTGTTGTTTTTATCGCACTGCTTTGCTTTATCTTGGCCAGGTCGCAGTTGTAAATGAGAACTTGTTCTCAACTGGCTTACCTGGTTAAATAAAGGTTAAATAAAAATAATAATAAAAAAACTTGGCTATTGCCTATCTGACTGTTGGTTAGTAGATCATTTGTCTATTTTAAGCATAAGTCTCTATACTTATGTAATTTTGATAGGGTAAATGGTATTCACAACGTTTTTACTCTCACAATGCTCAGTATAGATAGACCGTTCTAATATGCTGTCCCCTAGATTTCCAGCAACAAGTACAGAATATTGGACTAGACTGTAGACGGAATCCATCCGAATCAGTTCACATGCCTACAATTCTGAACATTACAGATAGGAATGTAATGAATAGAATAAACATGCCTTCAGAAAGTATTCATACCCCTTGACTTATTCCACATTTTGTTGTTACAGCCTGAATCAAAATGGATTAAATATTACCCCATAATGACAAAGTGAAAACATGTTTTTAGAAATACCCCACAATGATCCCCCATAATGACAAAGTGAAAACATGTTTTTAGAAATCTTAGCAAATGTATTGAAAATGAAATACATACATATCTTGTTTACATAAGTATTCACACCCCAGTCAATACATGTTAGAATCACTTTTGGCAGCGATTACAGCAGTGTCTTTCTGGGTAAGTCTCTAAGAGCTTTCCACACTTGGATTGTACAATATTTACCCATTATTATTTTCAAAATTCTTCAACCTCTGTCAAATTGGTTGTTGATCATTGCTAAACAACCATTTTCAGTTACAGTGGGGAAAAAAAGTATTTAGTCAGCCACCAATTGTGCAAGTTCTCCCACTTAAAAAGATGAGAGAGGCCTGTAATTTCATCATAGGTGCACGTCAACTATGACAGACAAATTGAGATTTTTTTTCTCCAGAAAATAACATTGTAGGATTTTTTATGAATTTATTTGCAAATTATGGTGGAAAATAAGTATTTGGTCACCTACAAACAAGCAAGATATCTGGCTCTCACAGACCTGTAACTTCTTCTTTAAGAGGCTCCTCTGTCCTCCACTCGTTACCTGTATTAATGGCACCTGTTTGAACTTGTTATCAGTATAAAAGACACCTGTCCACAACCTCAAACAGTCACACTCCAAACTCCACTATGGCCAAGACCAAAGAGCTGTTAAAGGACACCAGAAACAAAATTGTAGACCTGCACCAGGCTGGGAAGACTGAATCTGCAATAGGTAAGCAGCTTGGTTTGAAGAAATCAACTGTGGGAGCAATTATTAGGAAATGGAAGACATACAAGACCACTGATAATCTCCCTCGATCTGGGGCTCCACGCAAGATCTCACCCCGTGGGGTCAAAATGATCACAAGAACGGTGAGCAAAAATCCCAGAACCACACGGGGGGACCTAGTGAATGACCTGCAGAGAGCTGGGACCAAAGTAACAAAGCCTACCATCAGTAACACACTACGCCGCCAGGGACTCAAATCCTGCAGTGCCAGATGTGTCCCCCTGCTTAAGTCCAGGCCCGTCTGAAGTTTGCTAGAGTGCATTTGGATGATCCAGAAGAGGATTGGGAGAATGTCATATGGTCAGATGAAACCAAAATATAACTTTTGGGTAAAAACTCAACTCGTCGTGTTTGGAGGACAAAGAATGCTGAGTTGCATCCAAAGAACACCATACCTACTGTGAAGCATGGGGGTGGAAACATCATGCTTTGGGGCTGTTTTTCTGCAAAGGGACCAGGACGACTGATCCGTGTAAAGGAAAGAATGAATGGGGCCATGTATCGTGAGATTTTGAGTGAAAACCTCCTTCCATCAGCAAGGGCATTGAAGATGAAACATGGCTGGGTCTTTCAGCATGACAATGATCCCAAACACACCGCCCGGACAACGAAGGAGTGGCTTCGTAAGAAGCATTTCAAGGTCCTGGAGTGGCCTAGCCAGTCTCCAGATCTCAACCCCATAGAAAATCTTTGGAGGGAGTTGAAAGGCTGTGTTGCCCAGCGACAGCCCCAAAACATCACTGCTCTAGAGGAGATCTGCATGGAGGAATGGGCCAAAATACCAGCAACAGTGTGTGAAAACCTTGTGAAGACTTACAGAAAACGTTTGACCTGTGTCATTGCCAACAAAGGGTATATAACAAAGTATTGAGAAACTTTTGTTATTGACCAAATACTTATTTTCCACCATAATTTGCAAATAAATTCATAAAAAATCCTACAATGTGATTTTCTGGATTTTTTTTCTCATTTTGTCTGTCATAGTTGACGTGTACCTATGATGAAAATTACAGGCCTCTCTCATCTTTTTAAGTGGGAGAACTTGCACAATTGGTGGCTGACTAAATACGTTTTTTCCCCACTGTATGTCACACATGCAGCTAACAAAAATATGTGGAAATGTCTGCTCTATCCAAAATTACAACCAACTAATTGCAGCATTACCGCAAAAATGGAAGAGGCAAATGGAAGGGGGAGAAAGTTGTAGAAACATCTCAAGGATGATCAATGGAAACAGGATGCACCTGACCTACATTTCGAGTCTCATAGCAATGGGTCTGAATACTTATTTATTTGTAATACATTTGCAAACATTTCTACAAACCTGTTTTCGCTTTGTCATTATGGGGTATTGTGTGTAGATTGATGAGGAACATTTTTGATTAGAATAAGAATGTAACGTAACAAAATGTGGGAAAAGTCAAGGGGTCTGAATACTTTCCGAATGCACTGTATATGGGGGATACAACCATCCCAGCTCTGCAGATCCTGCTGCGAAGTGACAGAATCATTAGATCATTTGTTTTGGTACTGTCCATATGTAGCTTGTTTTTGGTAGTAGGTTCAGGAATGGCTGAAGAATTGCAACATTTACCTGGAGTTAATTCTGCAAGTAGCACTACTGGGGGATCTGAAAAGTCATAGTCAAACGATCAATAATATAATAATACCCTTATCAAAAAATGTTATCTTTAATTTACAATCTGTAGTAAGGTTCAGAACTTTTGTGAAACATCACAGCACGGTTGAAAAATATATGACAAATAGAAATCGAAACTGGATGGTTTTCAGAAATATATGGGAGGGGTTCGGGGTAGCTGAAGGATGGGACTAAAAACAAACAAAAGATAACTAATGTAAAATATACTGTGTCTGTAAAATGTATATATACACTACCAGTCAAAAGTTTGGACACACCTACTCATTCAATAGTTTTTCTTAATTTTTAAAAAAATTTTACATTGTAGAATAATAGTAAAGACATCAAAACTATGGAATAACACATATGGAATCATGTAGTAACCAAAAAAGTGATAAACAAATCAAAATATATTTGATATTTGATATTCTTCAAATAGCCACCCTTTGCCTTGATGACAGCTATGCACACTCTTGGCATTCTCTCAACCAGCTTCATGAGGTAGTCACCTGGAATGCATTTCAATTAACAGGTGTGCCTTGTTAATTTGTGGAATTTCTTTCCTTCGTAATGCGTTTGAGCCAATCAGTTGTGTTGTGACAAGGTAGGGGGGGTATACAAAAGATAGCCATATTTGGTAAAAGACCAAGTCCATATTATGGCAAGAACAAATAAACAAAGAGAAATGACAGTCCATCATTACTTTACAACATGAAGGTCAGTCAATACGGAAAATGTCAAGAACTTTGAAAGTTTCTTCAAGGGCAGTCGCAAAAACCATCAAGCGCTATGATGAAACTGGTTCTCATGAGAACCGCCACAGGAAAGGAAGACCCAGAGTTACCTCTGCTGCAGAGGGTAAATTCATTAGAGTAACCAGCCTCAGAAATTGCAGCCCAAATAAATGCTTCACAGAGTTCAAGTAACAGACACATCTCAGCATCAACTCTTCATAGGGGACTGTGTGAATCAGGCCTTCATGGTTGAATTGCTGCAGAGAAACCACTACTAAAGGACACCAATAAGAAGAAGAGATCTGCTTGGGCCAAGAAACACGAGCAATGGACATTAGACAGGTGGAAATTTGTCCGTTGGTCTGGAATCCAAATTTGAGATTTTTGGTTCCAACCGCCATGTCTTTGATGAGACGCAGTGTGGGTGAACGGATGATCTCCACATGCATATTTCCCACCGTAAAGCATGGAGGAAGACGTGTTATGGTGTTGGGGTTCTTTTCTGGTGACACGGTCTGTGATTTATTTAGAATTCAAGGCACACTTAACCAGCATGGCTACCACAGCATTCTGCAGCGATGCGCCATCCCATCTGGTTTGGGCTTAGTGGGACTATAATTTGTTTTTCAACAGGACAATAATAATAATAATATGCCATTTAGCAGACGCTTTTATCCAAAGCGACTTACAGTCATGCGTGCATTAATTTTTTTTGTGTATGGGTGGTCCCGGGGATCGAACCCACTACCTTGGCGTTACAAGCGCCGTGCTCTACCAGCTGAGCTACAGAGGACCGACAATGACCAAACACACCTCCAGGCTGTGTAAGGGCTATTTTACCAAGAAGGAGAGTGATGGAGTGCTGCATCAAATGACCTGACCTCCACAATCCCCCGACCTCAACCCAATTGAGATGGTTTGGGATGAGTCGGACAGCAGAATGAAGGAAAAGCAGCCAACAAGTGCTCAGCATATGTGGGAATTCCTTCAAGACTGTTGGAAAAGCATTCCAGGTGAAGCTGGTTGAGAGAATGCCAAGAGTGTGCAAAGCTGTCATCAAGGCAAAGGGTGGCTATTTGAAGAATCTCAAATATAAAATATATTTTGATTTGTTTAACACTTTTTTGTTTACTACATGATTCCGTAGCAGTCCATGCAGCTTATTAAGTGAATTGTTAAGCAAATGTTTACTCCTGAACTTTAGGCTTGCCATAACAACTGGGTTGAATACTTATTGACTGAAGACATTTCAGCTTTTCATTTTTAATTCATTTGTAACCATTTTGAAAAACATAATTCCAATTTGACATTATGGGGTATTATGTGTAGGCCAGTGACTAAAACATCTTAATTTAATCAATTTTAAATTCAGGCTGTAAGAAGACAAAATGTGAAAACATTGAAGGGGTGTGAATACTTTCTGAAGGCACTGTAGCTCTCTATCGTGGAATAGAAATAGCATACTCACCTCTCACATCTATTTACATTTGCTTCATTTCTGCAGCACAACTAAACAGTTGGATTGAGTTTCAGTTATTTGTACTTTTAAACACTGTCCATATTGGTTCCACAGGGGATTACGCTTTATGTAGTCACTGAAGGGATAGTGTTAGAGCTATTAACATAAAGAAAATGTATTGAAATGGGAAATGTGTTCGAAACCTGTCTGTAAATTGGCATCTAAGTCTAATTTTTAACAAAGCCATTACAGGTTAATCGAGGGAGGAAAACACATTCAAACCGGCTTTAACCAATAGTGGAGACTAACTATATGTCAGCTGAAAGCTAGCCATTCAAGAGACACGGCAATACACTTGAGAATCCTCCTCACTGCAGGTAACCAGAAGAGAACAGTGCTTAACCTATGACATGAGCCAGCCAGGTATAGTTGACCCTTTGAAATGACGCTTTGTCCTCCACTTGAGGTGTCCTCTACCTTGAATATACAGGATTACTGGGGAGTATCGCCTGGTCATTGATAATGGGATAGACCAGACTGGTATAAACTGGTGTCTGAACAAACATGTTAGGTGTCACTGAAACCTAACACTGACGCTAACACACTCAGGCCCTGTGTGGCTCAGTTGGTAGAGCATGGGTGCTTGCAACACCAGGGTAGTGGGTTAAATTCCTGCTGGGGCCATCCATATGAAAATTAATGCATGCACTACTGTTAGTCGCTTTGGATTAAAGTGTCTGCTAAATAACATATATTATTCTAACCTCCCATACTGTACACACACTAATCTACAGTAACACACTCTAACCTACAATAGATTGATCTCACACATGGCTGATATGGTGTGTAGATGATATTTGTAGATAATATGCAATCATAGTCTTTAATTTTTTGTGTGCGTGCAAGCATGTGTATGTGTGCACGCACCTTTGTGTGTGCCTGTGTTTAAACTTGTATTTGAACATTAACTGATATAAAGAACTCTGTCTCCCCCTCGCAGACTGGAGCTGCAGAGGCAGGAGCAGCAGGAGCGAGAGCGGCTGGAGAGAGAGAGACAGGCCGCACCCATCCCCCCTGCAGCCCCGCCTGCCCCTCCCTCTGGCCCTGGTTGCCCCCCGCCTCCCCCAGGCCCGCCTCCACCCCCAGGCCCCCCACCTGCTGGCCCCCCACCCCCACCTGGCCCCCCACCACCCCCTGGGTCCGGGGCCCCACCTGCCCCACCTCTGTCTGGGGGAGGGGGAGGAGGAAGAGGGGACGATGGAGGGGGTCTCGGTGGGCCCGAGGGACTAGCTGCAGCCCTAGCAGGAGCCAAACTACGCAAATCGGCCAAGGTGAGACCAGCATCACGGCTGTTTTCCAGGTTGCATTTATCACAGTCATGCTGCACATATGACCAGATCTCACAAGGCTTGGAGAAGTGTTTAACGCAGGGCACTGTTCTTGGAGAGCTACCGGCCCGGAAGTTTCTCACAACCCTAACCTGGACACCAGATTCAAATAATTAGCTGGTTGATAAGCTGAATCAGGTTGGTCACACCTGGGGTTGGAGCGAAAACCTACAGGAGGGTATCTCTCCTGGAACAGGGTTGGAGAGCCCTGGTTTAATGTCTCAAGAACCACACCAATATGATATAGAGTTGTCCAGGCGCCTTAAAAAAAGACAACCTGGAACGCGCCCCTTTTACTCCATATTCCATTGTTGATGCATGATTGATTGATTGATTTTATTATTATTATGTCATGCATCTTCAGGGTACCCAGCCCACATGGGCTTATAAGACACTGTATTTGCTGTAGCAGAATAAATAAATAATGTATACAGTGTCTAGTGAAAGTCTACACACCCCTTGCACAGTCTTCACATTTTGCCGCCTTACAAATAAATCTAAAATGGGATTAAACTGGATCTTTCCCCCTACAGATCTACAGAACCTACCCACATGTTCAAGGTGAATGAAAATTATAGAACATTTTCCAAATGAATAAAAAAATTATGTATTGATTGCATGTCTTTGCACTCCACAGCTAATACAGCTATTACAGCTGTCAATGTTGTTTTTATAAGATTCTACCAACTTTGCACAACTCTTAGGGCAACCTATATCCATTGTTTTTGTCAAAATTGCTCAAGCTAACTACATTTGTTTGGGAATCATTGATGGACAGCAATATTCAAACCTTGTCTCTGATTTTCAAGAAAAATGTAAGTTAGGACTGAGACTGGACCACTCAGGAACACTCTATTATGGTGTGTCTTTAGCATTAAAATGTGTGTAATTGTCCCACTGAAAAATACAGATCTGTCCAAGGGTTAGGTATTCAGAAGTCTGAGGCAGGTTTTCCTGTAACTCTTTACCTGGGCTTTACTCCTTTCATATTTATTTTGCTCCTTACATACAGTACTCCCCAGTCCCTGCCTGTGACAATAACATGATGCTGCCACCACAATATTTGGCAATACAGAGTTTCACTCGCGTTGTATTGGATTTGACCCAAACCTCTAGTTTTTAACTCAGGCCAAAAAGTTAATTTATTTGCTGTGTTGTCTTGCAGTATTGCTGAATGGTGTTGTTGCAAACAGAATGGATGATTTGTGTGTATTTTTTAACATATCAGAATGGCTTTCCAAGAGGTGTTGAGTTTTCATGAATTGTTTAGTCTCAGTCCTGACTTAAATCTGCTTGAAAATCAGTGGCATCAATGGTTCCCAACCAAATTTACTAAGCTTGAGTAATTTTGACAAAAACAATGGATATGTTGCCCTAAGAGTTGTGCAAGGTTGGTAGAATCTTCAACCAAGTATTAACTCTGGGGTGTGAAGACAAACAATCAATACATTTTCATTTCTTATTGGAAACAATTTTTCCTTCACTTTGAAAATATGGAGATGGTCATGTAGATTGACAGGAAAAATTTTATATGTTTTAGATGAGATTTTAAGGCAGCAAAATGTGAAGACTTTGTAAGGGGTGTGTAAGACTTTCACTAGAAACTGTATACAGTGCATTCGGAAAGTATTCATACCCCTTGACTTTTTCCACATTTTGTTACTTTACAGTCTTATTTTAAAATCCTCATCAATCTACACACAATACCTCATAATGACAAAGCGAAAACAGTTTTTTTTTTAATGTTTGCACATTTATTAAAAATAAAAAACAAATACTTTATTTACATACAGTGAGGGGAAAAAAGTATTTGATCCCCTGCTGATTTTGTACATTTGCCCACTGACAAATAAATTATCTGTCTATAATTTTAATGGTAGGTTTATTTGAACAGTGAGAGACAGAATAACAACAACAAAATCCAGAAAAACGCATGTCAAAAATGTTATCAAGTAAATAGTGATTTGCATTTTAATGAGGGAAATAAGTATTTGACCCCTCTGCAAAACATGATTTAGTACATGGTGGCAAAACCCTTGTTGGCAATCACAGAGGTCAGACGTTTCTTGTAGTTGGCCACCAGGTTTGCACACATCTCAGGAGGGATTTTGTCCCACTCATCTTTGCAGATCTTCTCCAAGTCATTAAGGTTTCGAGGTTGACGTTTGGCAACTCAAACTTTCAGCTCCCTCCACAGATTTTCTACGGGATGAAGGTCTGGAGACTGGCTAGGCCACTCCAGGACCTTAATGTGCTTCTTCTTGAGCCACTCCTTTGTTGCCTTGGCCGTGAGTTTTGGGTCATTGTCATGCTGGAATACCCATCCACGACACATTTTCAATGCCCTGGCTGAGGGAAGGAGGTTCTCACCCAAGATTTGACGGTGCATGGCCCCATCCATCGTCCCTTTGATGCGGTGAAGTTGTCCTGTCCCCTTAGCAGAAAAACACCCCCAAAGCATAATGTTTCCACCTCCATGTTTGACAGTGGGGATGGTGTTCTTGGGGTCATAGGCAGTATTCCACGGCGAGTTGAGTTGATGCCAAAGAGCTCCATTTTGGTCTCATCTGACCACAACACATTCACCCAGTTCTCCTCTGAATCATTCAGATGTTCATTGGCAAACTTCAGACAGGCCTGTATATGTGCTTTCTTGAGCAGGGGGACCTTGCGGGTGCTGCAGGATTTCAGTCCTTCTCAGCGTAGTGTGTTACCAATTGTTTTCTTGGTGACTATGGTCCCAGCTGCCTTGAGATCATTGACAAGATCCTCCCGTGTAGTTCTGGGCTGATTCCTCACCGTTCTCATGATCATTGCAACTCCACGAGGTGAGATCTTGCATGGAGCCCCAGGCCGGAGATTGACAGTTATTTTGTGTTTCTTCCATTTGCAAATAATCACACCAGCTGTTGTCACCTTCTCACCAAGCTGCTTGGCGATGGTCTTGTAGCCCATTCCAGCCTTGTGTAGGTCTACAATCTTGTCCCTGACATCCTTGGAGAGCTCTTTTGTCTTGGCCATGGTGGAGAGTTTGGAATTTGATTGATTGATTGCTTCTGTGAACAGGTGTCTTTTATACAGGTAACAAACTGAGATAAGGAGCACTCCCTTTAAGAGTGTGCTCCTAATCTCAGCTCGTTACCTGTATAAAAGACACCTGGGAGCCAGAAATCTTTCTGATTGAGAGGGGGTCAAATACTTATTTCCCACATTAAAATGCAAATAAATGTATAACATTTTTGACATGCGTTTTTCAGAATTTTTTTGTTGTTGTTATTCTGTCTCTCACTGTTCAAATAAACCTACCATTAAAATTATAGACTGATCATTTCCTTGTCAGTGGGCAAATGTACAAAATCAGCAGGGGATCAAATACTTTTTTCCCTCACTGTACACAATCCATGTCTCAATTGTCTCAAGGCTTAAAAATCCTTCTTTAACCGGTCTCCTCCCCTTCAAATTGAAGTGGATTTAACAAGTGACATCAATAAGGGATCATGTGTGTATGTATGTATGTATGTATGTATGTATGTATGTATGTATGTATGTATGTATGTATGTATGTATGTATGATATAGATATATATATATATATATATAGATATATAGATATATAGATATATAGATATATAGATATAGATATAGATATAGATATATATATATATATATATATACACACACACTACCTGTCAGAATTTTGGACACACCTACTCATTCAAGGGTTTTTGACAATTTTTGATTTTTTTTTACATTGTGTAATAATAGTGAAGACATCAAAACTATGGAATCACATGGAATCATGTAGTAAACAAAAAAGTGTTCGACAAATCAAAATATATTTTTTATATTTGAGATTCTTCAAATAGCCACCCTTTGCCTTGATGACAGCTTTGCACACTCTTGGCATTCTCTCAACCAGCTTCAACTGGAATGCTTTAGCAAAAGTCTTGAAGGAGTTCCCACCTATGCTGAGCACTTGTTGGCAGCTTTTACTTCACTCTGCCGTCCGACTCATCCCAAACCATCTCAGTTGGGTTGAGGTCGGGTGATTGTGGAGGCCAGGTCATCTGATGCAGCACTCCATCACTCTCCTTCTTGGTATAATAGCCCTTACACAGCCTGGAGGTGTGTTGGGTCATTGTCCTGTTGAAAAACAAATGATAGTCCCACTAAGCCCAAACCAGATGGGATAGCGTATCGCTGTAGAATGCTGTGGTAGCCATGCTGGTTAAGTGTGCCTTGAATTCTAAATAAATCACAGACATTGTCACCAGCAAAGCACCCCCACACCATAACACCTCCTCCTCCATGCTTTACGGTGGGAAATACACATGCCGAGATCATCCGTTCACCCAAACCGCGTCTCACAAAGACACGGTGGTTGGAACCAAAAATCTCACATTTGGACTCCAGACCAACGGACAAATTTCCACGGGTCTAATTTCCATTGCTCGTGTTTCTTGGCCCAAGCAGGTCTCTTCTTCTTATTGGTGTCCTTTAGTAGTGGTTTCTTTGCAGCAATTCAACCATGAAGGCCGAATTCACACAGTCCCCTCTGAACAGTTGATGTTGAGATGTGTCTGTTACTTGAACTCTGTGAAGCATTTATTTGGGCTGCAATTTCTGAGGCTGGTAACTTTAATGAACTTATCCTCTGCAGCAGAGGTAACTCTGGGTCTTCCTTTCCTGTGCGGTCCTCATGAGAGACAGTTTCATCATAGCGCTTTATGGTTTTTGCGACTGCACTTGAAGAAACTTTCAAAGTTCTTGAAATGTTCTGTATTGACTGACCTTCATGTCTTTAAAGGAATGATGGACTGTCATTTCTCTTTGCTTATTTGAGCTGTTCTTGCCATTAATGTGGACTTGGTCTTTTACCAAATAGGGCTATCTTCTGTAACCCCCCCACCTTGTCACAACACAACTGATTGGCTCAAACACATTAAGAAGGAAAGAAATTCCACAAATTAACTTTTAAGAAGGCACACCTGTTAATTGAAATGCATTCCAGGTGACTACCTCATGAAGCTGTCATCAAGGCAAAGGGTGGCTATTTGAATAATATTTTTTGGTTACTACATGATTCCATATGTGTTATTTCATAGTTTTGATGTCTTCACTATTATTCTACAATGTAGAAAATTGTCAAAAATAGTCAAAAACCCTTGAATGAGTAGGTGTGTCCAAAATTTTGACTGGTAGTGTGTGTATATGTGTGTGTGTGTGTGTGTGTGTATATATATATATATATATATATATATATATACATATATACACATACACACATACACACATACACACATACACACATACATACACACATACATACACACACACACAGAGTGTACAAAACATTAAGTTGACTGTGCCTTTAAACAGCTTGGAAAATTCCAGAAAATTATGTCATGGCTTTAGAAGCTTCTGATAGGCTAATTTATATCATTTGAGTCAATTGGAGGTGTACCTGTGGATGTATTTCAAGGCCTACCTTCAAACTCAGTGCCTCTTTGCTTGACATCATGGGAAAATCAAAAGAAATCAGCCAAGACCTCTGAAAAAAAATGTGTAGACCTCCGCAAGGCTGGTTCATCCTTGGGAGCAATTTCCAAACGCCTGAAGGTACCACGTTCATCTGTACAAACAATAGTATGCAAGTATAAACACCATGGGACCAAGCAGCCATCATACCGCTCAGGAGATGTGTTCTGTCTCCTAGAGATGAACGTACTTTGGTGCGAAAAGTTCAAATAAATCCCAGAACAACAGCAAAGGACCTTGTGAAGATGATGGAGGAAACAGGTACAAAAGTATCTATATCCACAGTAAAACAAGTCCTATATCGACATAACCTGAAAGGCCGCTTAGCAAGGAAGAAGCAACTGCTCCAAAACCGCCATAAAAAAGCCAGAATTGGGTTTGCAACTGCACATGGGGACAAAGATCGTACTTTTTGGAGAAATGTCGTCTGGTCGGATCAAACCAAAATAGAACTGTTTGTCCATAATGACCATCGTTATGTTTGGAGGAAAAAGTGGAAGGGTTGCAAGCCGAAAAACTCCTTCCCAACCGTGAAGCACGGGGGTGGCAGCATCATGCTGTGGGGGTGCTTTGCTGCAGGAGGGACTGGTGCACTTCACTAAATAGATGGCATCATGAAGAAGGAAAATTATGTCGATATATTAAAGCAACAGCTCAACACATCAGTCAGGAAGTTAAATATTGGTCGCAAATGGGTCTTCCAAATGGACAATGACCCCAAGCATACTTCCAAAGTTGTGGCAAAATGGCTTAAGGACAACAAAGTCAAGGTATTGGAGTGGCCATCACAATGCCCTGACCTCAATCCTATAGAGAATTTGTGGGCAGAACTAAAAAAGCGTGTGCGAGCAAGGAGGCCTACATACCTGACTCAGTTACACCAGCTCTGTCAGGAGGAATGGGCCAAAATTCACCCAACTTATTGTGGGAAGCTTGTGGAAGGCTACCCGAAACGTTTGACCCAAGTTAAACAATTTAAAGGCAATGCTACCGAATACTAATTGAGTGTATGTAAACTTCTGACCCACTGGGAATGTGATGAAAGAAATAAAAGCTTAAATAAATCATTCTCTCTACTATTATTCTGACATTACACATTCTTAAAATAAAGTGGTGATCCTAACTGACCTAAGACAGGGAATTTCTACTAGGATTAAATGTCAGGAATTGTGAAAAACTGAGTTTAAATGTATTTGGCTAAGGTGTATGTAGACTTCCGACTTCAACTGTATATATATATTTATATTTATATATATATAATAATATTGTATTTTTTAATTCATATGGAAATGAAAAACAAAATAAAATAAAAAAAATTAAATATACAACTTATCATGTCACATCTTCCAAGCTTTGGAGATTGCGTTTGCAACCAGGAATACACATTTCCTAAATAGCCATTCAAGTTTTTCTTCATCACTACTCCAGAATAGTTCCTGTTTTTGTTACAACATAGTTGTATATTCAGTGAGAATATTTCATTCCTTCCTCCCTTTTTTGAGGTAATCCCTGGTCTGTAAGTGAGTAGATATACAGTGGCTTGCGAAAGTATTCACCCCCCTTGGCATTTTTCCTATTTTGTTGCCTTACAAACTGCCAACTCTAGGTGAAGACATGGTTTCCACCTTTCACAAATCCTCACGTCAGATCAGTGATTTCCTTAAGGAAGGAAGGAAAGAAGGGAGCATTTTTTTAAAATATTGAAAGAGCCTGTGTATCTCTGTAGGAGGATGGTGGTGCGGCAGCATCTCCTCCATCAGGAGGAGGTGGTGGTGGGGGAGGAAATCTGATGGGGGAGATGAGTGCCATCCTGGCCCGACGGTGAGCCACTGCCTCAGTCTTTGTTACATGTGGGGCTGGACGAGTGTGTATGATGAGTGTTCACGTCAAGTGTGTGTGTGTGTGTGTGTGTGTGACGTTTACGATCATATGGCTTTGCGTGTGTGAGATTGCAGAGGCTAAGCCGTTGCTTCATTGTCTTTTTGTACAGGAAGAAAATGTCAGATAATCCAGGCGCAAAGAAGGATGTGCCCAGCAATGTAAGTCTATTGTAAATCATCTTTGTAGAGACAACAATCCTCTCGTAATAAATCCTTAAGGATGTGTGTGTAAGCTGCAAGTCAAGTCACACTGTGGTTAAACACATATTTGCGTGGTAAAGGGATGAGGCAATGTCATTTTGTGCTTTTAGGAAGACTCCTCAAAGTCCTCAGGCCAAGGTGGTGAGTAGATCCGCTGAAGTCTTCATTCATTCCTTTTGTATTTGACTGGGCATGCACCTGGGGGCTGTTCCAGAAAGCATATATTTTCAAGAAATATGTATTCATTAGGCACCACCAAATGAAAGAAAACGCACCGAAACAGGGAGGGACTAGCTGAACTTGTCCAAAAAGAAACACTCATTTTTGTTTTCTGTTGCAAAATGTTTTTATATGGTGTGCACTTCTTCTCTCCTTTGTCTGATTTGAGCTGTGAAGCATTTGTTGGCCTTTTATTGAATAAAATATTATACCGCTACATAAATATAATATATATTCTTTGATGTTTCATAATTCTCATGATCTCCTTTTGCCATGAAAGACACCCTCAGGAGACCGTGGGAGAAATCAGCCACCATGCCAAGGTAGGGAACTCCCCGGTCTGTTGAACATCAACACAATAAACACCACCACACTGTCTCTCGTACCTGTGGTGCAGGAAATTACAGCCCAGTTCACCCACCCCCTGTTTATTACTTTTCTACAATAACTGTTTTTATGTTTACTATGGGGGGACAAAACTAGGCAGGCACAAATTCAATCTGTGCCCCCCAGTGGAGCCGGCCCAGTCTTTTTCTATCCCACCTCTCTAGCACTGTAAAGAGAGCGTGTTTCATGTTTGAGAGAAAATCTTACATGTCTCAAACAGGACTAACTCAACCACCAAGACCCAGCTGCAGGAGAGCAGCCCCACCTCCACCACCCCTGCCCTTCCTCCTGCCCCCCCTTCTCCATCCTCTGACCCATTGCCCAGGTACCCCCTATTTGCCCCCCCCTCCTACCCTCTCCCCTTATACCTAGACCCTAATGCTGGGGCTCCATGTCTGTCTGCAGCTTCTCCACTGTCCCACTAGGTGTAGGGTGAAGTTGCCCATAGACGCTGGTCTTGGGTCAGTTTTGCATTTCCCCCACTAATGGTTAAGGTTAGGATTGGGGAGAGGAAGCTGATACTAGATCTGTACCTAGGGGAAGCTTCACCCTGGAGTGTCCCACTAGGGAACTACCAACAGCCCTGTGTGCTACGTGTGGCCTCTTGTGCCAAGGGATTAAGCAACACAATGCTGTGAACATTTTAGTTTTTGCCCTAGCACTAACACATGTGATTCTATTCAAAGGCGTGATGATGATTAATTGGTTGAATCAAGTATGTATTTTAGTACAAGGGCAAAAACTAAAATGTGCACCTCTCCAGGACCAGGATTGGGAAACACTCTGCTTTAGGGCCTTGCAATCCTCAAGGCCTGGTATTTGGTACTCTCTGTTTTTGTCTTTTCGGTCTTGCTAAGATTTAATAAAGGGTCACAGAAATAGAGCAAGAGATGGTTTCATTGAACTGTATCTTTTTGCCGCGGCTTTGCACTGAGCCTGCTGTATGTGCCTTTACTATGACCTCTGACTAAGCATGTATGTCCTGCTCCTGCTAATGACAGGGCCCAGCCCAGAAACAACCCTCTATACACCCTAGGCCAGGGGTCGGCAACAGGGGGCCCGCGGTACAACACCGGCCCGCAAGTGATTTATTTTGCCCTTGGTAGTGTATATATAATTATTTTACTAAAAACTTTTTGGGGTTAATACATGATTCCATATGTGTTATTTCATAGTTTTGATGTCTTCACTATTATTCTACAATGTAGAAATTAGTAAAAAATAAAGAAAAACCCTTGAATGAGTAGGTGTTCTAAAAAATTTTTGACTGGTAGTGTATATTTATTATTTGAGGGGGGGGTTTCGTTTTTGGTTAAAAAAAGACTAAAATCACAGGGAGTTGAATTTAGGAAATGTGTTCCCAAGTATTCCCACAATTACAAAAAGAGACATATGTGATCGTGTCTCAATGTAATCAAGGTATGAAATTATTATTTTCAAATACAATCTCCTTTTGGGCTTGGTTGTGGTCAATTTGCAATGTAGACATTTTACCCAACAAAAATCAAAAATGTAGTTGCCTACCCCTGCTCTAGGCATTGGTGTAGATTTGAAGTGAATGGATAGGTATAAGCAATATAGTAAAAATTATCCACTTAGGCTATCAGAGGGCAAGGTGGGACAACTACCATATTGTTTATAGTACCAGTCCAATTCTTTCATATCTACATAGAGTGCCAAGAGGTTAGGGTCTGTTTCTGGACTGGGGCCTCTCTCAAGTCACCACCTGATCAAACAATTGTCTCATCCCCTCAGATTTGGAAACTAAATTAATTAACTCAAGATCAGTGGCTATGATAAGTTAAATCTGGTGTACTAGTGCATAGTTGGAAAAAAACCTATTGCAAGTAATGTAGGCAAAGTCACACCACACTGACCATTTGAAAAGACTTCAGTTTCTATGTCTGTACAACACCAGCAGAGGGGCGTTATCCACTCCTCATTGGTCTGCAACTTTCCGTGGTGCTATGGCTGTTACCACGGTGACTAGATGGCTGGATAGCGGCTGTGGGAGCGCAACAATCCGCCACTTTTGGCCAAACTGAGCTTCCATATCCTTGGTGTTTGTTGTTTGTTGTTGACCTCCTGCTCTCCCGCCATTCACTCCTTTTTTTCATTCTCTCTCCTCTCTCTCTCCTCTTCCTCTCGCTCGCTAACTCTCTTCCTCTCTCTGTCTCTCTTCCTCTCTCTGTCTATCTCTCTGTTTCTCTCAGGATGAAGGCAGTGAACAGCACCACGGCCAGCACAGGCAGTGAAGACACAGAGATGGAGAGAATCAAACAGGTGAGCTCCACCTTTGACCTGTTTGTGTTGTGTTTAAAGGATTACTGTCATGTAGACTAGACATAACAGGAGGCCATTGCTCCTCTACTAATGGTGTCAGATAAAGACAATCTATGGGCATCATTCTCAGATAATGCTATTTTGATTTGTGTGTTTAGGACATCCTTGAGGAAGTGAGAAAAGAGCTCCATAAAGTGAAGGATGAAATTATCGGGGGTGAGTTCCTGATCTGGCCCATCCCATTCAAGGAGTACTCCCTAGCGTTTTCCTTTTTTTGTTACTAGCAGTACAGTCAATAAGAATCACAATACATTTTTGCTCCAGCCACTGCATTATATTTATATACTTTTTACACACATTATTTATTTTAAATACCTCATGGTTTAATATTATTTTCTCAATTCTCATTACTACAAATCATATATGTCAGTATAAGTCATACTGATATATATGATTTGTAATAATGAGAATTGAGAAAATAATATTAAACCATGAGGTATTTAAAATAAATAATGTGTAGGTTTGGACAATATTTGAGGAACTTTGGAGCCTCTTCTCTTTCTCACTAATTACCCCCCTCTTTCTCTTTCAGCATTTATCCAGGAGATGCAGAGGAGAGGCCCAGTATAGTCTCTCAACATACAGCCACTGGCACCTGGACAGAAGATGGTGAGGGGGGGGAAGGAAGGGAGAGATGGCCATATGGAGGCGTGGATGGCTCATACATTTCCTGCACTGTTCAGGCTGTTCTCCCTCAATGTTCTACTCACCACATACCTATACGTTTAGGACTGTACCAATCGGCACTCTTCCGAACTTCTGTTATTCGCCATTCTTTTTCTCGTTTGTTTTTATCATGGTTTCAAGAGCTCTGCTGTACCTCTCTTGCTCCGCCATCACTGCCTACCTTACTCTACTCTACTCCCTCCCCACCTCCCAAGTCAACTCCCATATCTTACCGGTGTCCATTTCTGGACATATCTGGCCTTACTCTTCACTAGAGCAAACAATTCAGGGAATATCATCGACCACACCATCGAAACGCAGTACATTTCCAACAGTTGCACATTTAAAAGTCAACCTAACTGTGGTCGCTGCAGCAGAAGTTTATTTTTTTGTATATTTTTGTAACGAGCTGCAGTAGTTGACCACAGGGGAGCGCTGTGAATCAGGAGAATCGCACCTAAGGCCTTTCTCTGTAGTTTCTGTACTACCCATGAGCAGTCGGGGAACTACAAATCCTAGCTCGCACCAATAAGGGAGATCTCCTGGTTAAATGTCTGTCCGTCTACACCTAATAAAAGTACGGTGAAGTTGCCCCTAGATGCTGATCTTGGGTCAGTTTTGCATTTTCCCCACTAATGGTTAAGGTTAGGATTAGAGAAGAGGAACCTGATCCTAGATCACTACCTAGGGGAAACTTCACCCCGGAGCCACTTTATACTGTATTAGTAAACGGGTTGTCCTCTGAGCTCTTGCTACACCTCACATCAACAGTTTTTTTCACCTCAGGGATTAGCGGAAGCATATCAGTTAGTGCCAGAAAGGACTGTCTGCACCAGGTCCTATTCCAGTTACAATGCCCACTTCTCCTTAGCATGTAGCGCAGACAACCCCAGCAGAAGAGGAGGGGAGCAGGTTGGGGACTGTACCTGGTAGGATTCTGCTGCAGTGCAGGTAACTGCTACGTATCTCTGTGCAGTCCAGGGACTCGTACTTGACTGTGTATGATCTTCTAAAGATACAGTGCCTTCAGAAAGTATTCACACCCCTTGACTTCTTCCACTTTTTGTTGTGTTACAGCCTGAATTTAAAATGGATAAAATGTAGATGTCACTGATCCAATATCCCATAATGTCAAAGTGGAATTTTGCTTTTAGAATTTTTTACAAATTAATACAAAATGAAAAGCTGAAATGTCTTGAGTCAATTAGTATTGAACCCCTTTTGTTATGGCAAATAAGTTGAGGAGAATAAAAGCAAAAAGCTAACACTGAATATACCTTTGAGCATGGTGAAGTTATTAATTACACTTTGGATAGCGTTCCCAGTCACTACAAAGATACAGGCGTTCTTCCTAACTCAGTTGCCGGAGAGGAAGGAAACCACTCAGGGATTTCACCATGAGGCCAAAGGTGATTTTAAATGGCGGTGATGGGAGAAAACTGAGGATGGATCTACGACATTGTTACTCCACAATATTAACCTAAATGACAGAGTGAAAAGAAGGAAGCCTGTACATAATAAGAAATATTCCAAAACATGCATCCTGTTTGCAATAAGGTACTAAAGTAATACTGCAAAAAAATGTGGGAAAGAAATTAACTTTTTGTCTTGAATACGAAGTGTTATGTTTGGGGCAAATCCAATATCACTGAGTACCACTCTTCATATTTTCAAGAATGTTTGTGGCTGCATCATGTTATGGGTATGCTTGCATCGGCAAGGACTGGGGAGCTTTTTTAGGATAAAAATAAACGTAATCGAGCTACGCACAGGCAAAACCCTTGAGGGAAAACCTGGTTCAGTCTGCTTTCGAACAGACACTGGGAGACAAACTTACCTTTCAGCAGGACAATAACCTAAAACACAAAATGTGGAAAAAGTTGAGGGTTGTGAATACTTTCTGAAGGCACTGTACTTAATAATACCCATTATATTAGCTTCCTCCGTGGCAGAGAAACGCCAATCTTCTGTCAGAGACGTCAATCTTCGCTAATGCAACTCTGCCTTGCCTCCTGAGCACTCTTACAATCATATAGATTTGTTTTTAAGCAAAAAATAATAGTACTTAAAAAATGCATATGGTTTTCTATTTTACATTTACATTTAGAAATACTATGGTAATGACAATGGAACATATTTTTGGATAAATTGTAATTGTTATTTTGGATTTATTAAAGTTGATTTTTCTATTAAAGATAATGATTTTTACACTGAAATGTTGTGTGAGAGAAAATGCCGTTAAGACACTTGGTTGGAGATGCCTTTCTGGTCAAATACAGCTGTTTCTTGTATCAAATTGTGGTCTGTCTCATCTGTTGTTTTGGGTGGGTGGGTGGGGAGACTATATGGATGTATTTAACAGTCTTCATAGTGAAGTTAGAGTTACTTGAATGTACACCATTTGTATACCCCAAGAATATTAACACCTGACCAGTTCCCTCAAGTGACATATTGAACAGTGTCTTAGACGTGCTGTACCATTTGACAAACTAATAATGAAGTTGTGCTTGCATATCAAATCAAAGTTTATTGGTTGCGTACACAGTTTAGCAGGTGTAGTGGGTGCAGCGAAATGCTTGTTACTAGTTCCTAACAATGCAGTAAAATGTCAAACAATTAATGACAGACCTCAATAACGAATCTGATTAACAACCCAAATAGCACTGTAGCAGTAATCAAATGCAATGTATGTACACCGGGAGAATTTACACAAGATCAACTAAGAATGACATGTACAGCAGTAGATGTATTAGAGTAAGCTATGTCAAGAATCCAGTGTATAAATAAATACGCAGTGTATACAGTGCATTCGGAAAGTATTCCGATCCCTTCTCTTGTTCCACATTTTGTTACGTTACAGCCTTACTCTAAATATATTTTAATTTTTTTATGTTTCTCATCAATCTACACACAATACCCCATAATAACAAAGTGAAAACAGGTTTTTAAAAAATGTTTGCAAATGTATTACAAATAAAAAACAGATACCTCATTTACATAAGTATTCAGACCCTTTGCTATGAGACTTGAAATTGAGCTCAGGTGCGTCCTGTTTCCATTGATCATCCTTGAAATGTTTCTACAACTTGATTTGAGTCCACCTGTGGTAAACTAAATTGATTGTACATGATATGGAAAGGCACACGCCTGTCTGTATAAGGTCCCACAGTTGACAATGCATGTCATAGCAAAAACCAAGCCATGAGGTCGAAGGAATTGTCCATAGAGCTCCGAGACAGGATTGTGTCGAAGCACATATCTGGGGAAGGGTACCAAAAATGTCTGCAGCATTGAAGGTCCCCAATAACACAATGGCCTCCATCATTCTTAAAATGAAGAAGTTTGGAACCACCAAGAATCTTCCTAGAGCTGGCCGCACTGAGCAATCGGGGGAGAAGGGCCTTGGTCAGGGAAGTGACCAAGAACTCAATGGTCTCTGACAGAGCTCCAGAGTTCCTCTATGGAGATTGCAGAACCTTCCAGAATGACAACCATCTGCAGCACTCCACCAATCAGGCCTTCATTGTAGAGTGCCACACAGAAGCCACTCCTCAGTAAAAGGCACCTAAAGGACTCTCAGACCATGAGAAAAAAATTATCTGGTCTGATGAAACAAAGATTTGGCCTGAATGCCAAGAGTCACATCTGGAGGAAACCTGGTACCATCCCTACGGTGAAGCATGGCAGTGGCAGCATCATGCTGTGGGGATGTTTTTCAGCGGCAGGGAATGGGAGACTAGTCGGGATCGAGGGAATGATGAACAGAACAAAGTACAGAGAGATCCTTGATGAAAACTTGCTCCAGAGTGCTCAGGACCTCAGACTGGGGCGAAGGTTCACCTTCCAACAGGACAACGACCCTAAGCACACAGCCAAGACAACGCAGGAGTGACTTCGTGACAAGTCTCTGAATGTTTTTGAGTGGCCCAGCCAGAGCCCGGACTTGAACCCCATCGAACACATCTGGAGAGACCTGAAAATAGTTGTGCAGCGACGCTCCCCATCCAACCTGACAAAGCTTGAGAGGATCTGCAGAGAAGAATGGGAGAAACTCCCCAAATACAGGTGTGCCAAGATTGTAGCGTCATACCCAAGAGGACTTGAGCCTCTAATTGCTGCCAAAGGTGCTTCAACAAAGTACTGAGTAAAGGGTCTGAATACTTATTTAAATGTGATTTCAGTTTTTTATTTCTAATACATTTGCAACATTTTCTAAAAACCAGTTTTTGCTTTGTCATTATAGGGTATTGTGTGTAGATTGATGAGGGGTGGTGAAACAATTTAAAATTTTTTTTGAATAAGGCTGTAATGTAACAAAATGTGGAAAAGGTCAAGGGGTCTCAATACATTCCAAATGTACTGTAGGTATTACAGACTGGGTCAGGGAGAGGTTGAAAATGTCAGTGAAGACTTGCCAGTGCATGCTCTGAGTATGCGTCCTGATAATCCATCTGGCCCTGAGGTCTTGTGAATGTTAACCTGTTTAAAGGTCTTAATCACTTTGGCTATGGAGAGCGTGATCACACAGTCGTCTGGAACAGCTGGTGCTCTCATGCATAGTTCAGTGTTGCTTGCCTCAAAGCGCACATAGCTCGTGGCTGGGTTTCCTTTTGTAATCCATGATAGTTGGCAAGCCCTGCCACATCCGACAATCGTCAGAGCTGGTGTAGCGTCCGGATTCGATCTTGGTCCTGTATTGACTCTTTGCCTGTTTGATGGTTCGTCTGAGGGTATAGCGGGATTTCTTATAAGCGTCTGGATTAGTGTCCCACTCCTTGAAAGCGGCAGCTCTAGCCTTTAGCTCAGTGTGGATGTTGCCTGTAATCAATGGCTTCTGGTTGGGATATGTACGTACGGTCACTGTGGGGACTACGTCAGCGATGCACTTACTAATGAAGCAGGAGACTGATGTGGTAAACTCCTCAATGCAATCAGATGAATCCTGGAACATATTCCAGTCTGTGCTACCAAAACAGTCCTGTATTGAGCGTGTCACTGGTACTTTCTGTTTGAGTTTTTGCTTGTAAGCTGGAATCAGGAGGCTAGAGTTATGGTTAGATTTGCCAAATAGAGGGTGAGGGAGAGCTTTGTATGTGTCTCTGTGTGTGGAGTAAATGTGATCTAGAGTTTTTTCGCCTCTAGTTGAACAGGTGACATAATAGTAAAAATTAGGTAAAACGGGTTTAAGTTTTCCTGCATTAAAGTCACCGGCCACAAGGAGCACCGCCTCTGGGTGAGCATTTTCTTGTTTGCTTATTGCCCTATGCAGCTCGCTGAGTGTGGTCTTAGTGCCAGCATCGGTTTGTGGTGGTAAATAGAGAGGAATAAATATAGATGAAAACTCTCTTGGTAAATATTTGGTCTACAGCTTATCATGAGGTATTCTAACTCAGGCGAGCAGAACTTCAAGACTTCCTTAATATTAGAGATTGCGCACCAGTTGTTGTTAACAAAGAGACACACACAACCTCCTCTGAGCTTTCCTGATGCAGCCGTTCTGTTATGTATAGAAAAAACAGCTAGATTTATATTTACCATGTCCTTGTTCAGCCTCAACTCCGAGAAACATAGGATATTACAGTTCTTCAGATCTCGTTGATAGGATAGTCTCGAACGGTGCTCATCCAGTTTATTCTCCAGTGATTGCACGTTCGCCAATAGAACGGAGGGTAGAGGCGATTTATCCACTCTCCGACGTAGTCTGGTCAGGTATCCCACACTCCGGCCTTTATAGCACTGTCTCCTTCTTCTTCGAGTGTTGGGGATTTGGGCCTGGTCCGACTCATTGAAGTATAAATCCTCGTCCAAATCAAGGTTATTGATAGCTGTTCTGATGTCCAGAAGCTCTTTTCGGTCATAGGAAACGATTGTGGAAACATTATGTACAAAAACAGTTACGATCAATGCAAAAAAATACACAAAATAGCAAAATTGGTCAGGAGCCCGTAAAACGTCCGCCATTCCCTCCGGCGCCACTCTTTCATAAATCTTAGTCAAATAACCAGTGGTGTATAGTCAAGGCCATATGCAAACAAAATAAACTTTATTGCTCATTATTTCAATTCACAAGATATAATTAATGCGCGCGTCAGCCATCGAGAATTGAACCTTAGCTTGGACACTGGCCATTGGACGTGACGCTACACAAGCTCAACACGGGCAGTGAAGCAGCTTTCACTGATTTTAAAGGAAGCATTTTCTCAATGGCTGACGGCTGATGGCAATGCCGGACGTCCGATGGCTATTGTTTAGCAGGGCCGTAAGGGGCATATTCTCATTTCACTGCGCACCATATCATCTGGTTCTGCACTAAAAGTGTGTGCGTATTTCCACCGCGTATTCCAAAGTCACCCCAGTCCGCGCCATTGAGCCAGCTGTGCACTTTGAGTGGGAAAACTCAGATTTGAGGATGGGTCTGATTATTTCCATTGCTGTGCACATCCTCATCTGATATTATGACATTCTCTAATGTTTTGCAGACAATCTCCTTTTTCTTTGCGCGCCTGTACTCACACTATCCAAGTCCAGCATCGCACTCAGCAACAGTTGAAATTAAATGTTTTACTATCAGTATCTTCACAGGTGATGTTTATTTCAATGTGATACCTTAATATTCCACAAATTATAATGGTATAAAAACATCTGAAATAATGTAAGCAACATTGTGGAACATTGAACTTGTGATAGGTCTTGTGAAACTAATGAATAAAGTCTCAAACTCATTATCAGAAACCTGAAAGTTGGTGGAGAAAATAAATATGCTTTAAAACAGTGTAATTTAGGGGAAATGTATTCCTCGTAATCCTGAGAATATTTCTGAACTATGCCACGTAGGCATTTACACAGGCAGCCCAATTCTGATAATCTTTCACTTATTGGTCTTTTGACCAATCACATCAGCTCTGAAAAAGATCTGCCGTGAAAAGAGCTGATGTGATTGGTCAAAAGACTAATTAGTGGAAAAAATATCAGAATTGGACTGCATGTGTAAACGCACCCTTAGGAGCAATTCTTCGCATTAGGATGCTTTGTGAATATGGCCTTAGACTTGTGGGCTCACCACAGTGCATTACTATTAGTCCTCAAAGGACCTCGAGAGCTTGGCACTATAAGGTCCTATCTGCAAAAATATGATTCTGATATAATTGGCTTTATTGTTCTGAACCCTCATTGGTTTGAATGGTGTCAGCAATTTATATATAGTATTCTTTTGAATTTAACATGAATTGGGGTATTAAGAGTACTACAGTCGTACTTGTGAAGTATTGGTCTTCACAAAGTTTGCTGCTTCAGTGTTTTTAGATATTTTTGTCAGATGTTACTATGGTATACTGAAGTATAATTACAAGCATTCCATAAGTGTCAAAGGCTTTTATTGACAATTACATTAAGTTTATGCAAAGAGTCAATATTTTCAAGACCTCTGAAATCTGCCCTGGCATGCTGTCAATTAACTTCTGGGCCACATCCTGACTGATGGCAGCCCATTCTTGCATAATCAATGCTTGGAGTTTGTCAGAATTTGTGGGTTTTTGTTTTGTTTGTTTGTTTGTCCACCCGCCTCTTGAGGATTGACCACAAGTTCTCAATGGGATTAAGGTCTGGGGAGTTTCCTGGCCATGGACCCAATGGAAAAGGCATTGTTCATCACCAAACTGTTATTGGATGGTTGGGAGAAGTTGCTCTCGGAGGATAATAATAATAATAATATGCCATTTAGCAGACGCTTTTATCCAAAGCGACATACAGTCATGCGTGCATAATTATTATTATTTTTGTATATGGGTGGTCCCGGGGATCGAACCCACTACCTTAGCGTTACAAGCGCCGTGCTCTACCAGCTGAGCTACAGAGGACCACCAGGATGTGTTGGTACCATTCTTTATTCATGGCTGTGTTCTTAGGCAAAATTGTGAGTGAGCCCACTCCCTTGGCTGAGAAGCAACCCCACACATGAATGGTCTCAGGATGCTTTACTGTTGGCATGACACAGGACTGATCGTAGCGCTCACCTTGTCTTCTCCGGACAAGCTTTTTTTCGGATGCCCCAAACAATCGGAAAGGGGATTCATCAGAGAAAATTACTTTCCCGTCCTCAGCAGTCCAATCCCTGTACCTTTTGCAGAATATCAGTCTGTCTCTGATGTTTTTCCTGGAGAGAAGTGGCTTCCTCGCTGCCCTTCTTGACACCAGGCCATCCTCCAAAAGTATTCACCTCACTGTGCGTGCAGATGCACTCACACCTGCCTGCTGCCATTCCTGAGCAAGCTCTGCACTGGTGGTGCCCCGATCCCGCAGCTGAATCAACTTTAGGAGACGGTCCTGGCGCTTGCTGGACTTTCTTGGGCGCCCTGACGCCTTCTTCACAACAATTGTACCTCTCTCCTTGAAGTTCTTGATGATCCGATAAATTGTTGATTTAGGTGCAATCTTAGTAGCAGCAATATCCTTGCCTGTGAAACCCTTTTTGTGCAAAGCAATTATGACGGCACGTGTTTCCTTGCAGGTAACCATGGTTAACAGAGGAACAATGATTTCAAGCACCACCCTCCTTTTAAAGCATCCAGTCTGTTATTCTAACTCAATCAGCATGACAGAGTGATCTCCAGCCTTGTCCTCGTCAACACTCTCACCTGTGTTAATGAGAGAATCACTGACATGATGTCAGCTGGTCCTTTTGTGGCAGGGCTCTTCATAACATTCTGGAGTATATGCAAATTGACATAAAAACTGAGGCAGCAGACTTTTTTGAAAATTAATATTTGTGTCATTCTCAAAACTTTTGACCACGACTGTATATAGGTAGAGAACATTGAACAGAACTATGTCAATAACTCAATTTTGATGCAGATAGAACCTTATATTCCTAAGTTCTTGACCTGTACTTTTCCATTTACTCTTAAATAATAACCCCATCATCACTAAATCTACAGCGCACTGTCAAACAAGATACTTTTTCAAATAACATTTTTAATCAAAGTTATACATCTTTATAATAAATATTTTATGTGCTGTTGTACCCTCTCAAAGCATCTTAACAATAATTGTATTTTTTTATGAAAGAATACGCATAATAAACAATCCAGTTGAGGACAATTCTCATTCAAATTAAACATTTCCAACAAATCTGGATTCACAACATAATAAAATGAATACAAAATAACAATGTAACAAGGAGTATGATGAACTGTGTCCAAGGGAGTGCATAGATGCCAAAGTCACACAAAATGTCAACTACTGATGTGAGGTGAGCGTCAGAGGACACAAAGTGCTAGCTGTTGGGTGGAGAAAAGCAAAAGAAGCTGATATTATTTCCTTCCCCTCCTTTGTTGACTTGTGTATCTGCCATCTTTGAAAATTCATTTGAAATTCCACGCAGTGTCGAGGTGAACACATGCCCATGTTTATTTAATTTCCTTTGCATTTTCTTAAAAATAAAAATCATTAAATATACAAACAGTAATATTTGTTCGGCCAAAAATGTTTCTTAAACTTTGTGGTGTACATTCAGGAACATTCATATTGAAAGTGAAAAAAAGAAACAATAACAAAAAATCATTAATTGGCTATAATTATGAACAATATAAATTGCCATTACAATTGATCATATGTTACAAAGTATTTTGTTTCTAGCAGTCCAATCTCCCTGCCAAATTGGTGTATTCTCATAATTTCTCCTTTGATGGGATCCAGATGTAGGGTCCAGAATGCTCCTCTATCACCATTTTGCAGTGGTTATAAATTTCTTCTAAGGTGTCTCCTTGAACAAGGGCTGCAAAACAAGGGGAGAAATTCAGTACAGACAGATCTAGCCATTTAGCAATTATTTTCTAATATAATAAAATTGCTCACTGTCCACCAAGAAGGAATTTATTTTTAGTCATGTACATACTGTTAGTGAGAACAATACATTTCACCCATAGAATATATTGTGGTGACATTTACTACCACAGGTTAGGTTGAAACACTTAAAACAATTCTCTAAAACAATTTATCAAATTTACTATTGCTGTTTTTTTTTTTTTTTTACTGCAGCGGCTTTGTTCCAATTGTTCCTTATCATACAGCAAATGAGGGCATTATTTGTCACCATAAAAGTTGAATAAAGGGCATTATCCAGGCAGGGTTGTAATGCTCATTCACATGCGCAGAATTACAGTATGGATCTGCTTTATCATATCATTTAGATGAACACCAATTTGTGGCGTATGCAATGTTCCCTCTAATTGTAGGATCTCAATGTGCGCCAAAATTATGTGAAATCTATAGAAGGTTGAGAAATGAGGCCCCAGAACTGTATACACCAACACGGGTTGCACTGAAATTGACAGACTACAACTTTCACATCTCTTTTGTCTAAAAAGAGCAACATTGTGCATCTTTAACTCATGGATACTGTACCTGTGAAAAACTCGCCAAACTCCTGCTCCAGCTTCATGGCCCGGTCAAATGTCTTCCTGGCCTGCTCTTCTGTTAGCCTCTTATTCATCTCCCTGGGAACAGATGTTTGTTGTGAGGCCTCAGATTCCATGGGGCGGTTTCCCAGACACAGATTAAGCCTAGTCCTGGACTAACGAGCAAGCTCAATGGAGAATCTCCATTGAAAGTGCTTTTTAGTCTAGGAATAGGTTTAGGGCTGGATTCAATCCGTAGCGCTGAAGAGCTGCGCTACAGGGCGATAGAAATTTAAAGGCAATGTTCCTGCATTAGCGGAGAATGCATTCATTGTAAACGCTGTATATGTCGGCTAAGTCGTAAATTACCTTGAAATTTAAAGCCCTTAATCTGTGTCTGGGAAACCGGCGCCATAAATTCTACTGTCTCCAACTACATTTCCACATGCATAGACTATGAATTACGTTCATTAAGTTAATGTTGTATTTGTCAATTCAACCCCCATTTCCACTTAATTGCCTGATTTGCCCCCTGCCACTTTGGTGACCACATAAAATACATTCTGCACTCACTTAATGTCAGCGCCTTCTACTGAATTGCATATCCATTATAAACACATTTGCTATGTAATAATATTTTCATGAGTTGGGAGATGAGAACTCACATTAATGAATCGATGGATCTAGGCTTTATAAAGATGGCAATGGGATAGAGTTGTGCTACTTGTAGTCGTTTAATGGCATTCCCCGACACGTCAAGTATGCAGTGTTTACCCTGCTGACAGAGGAGAGAAACAGTTAATATACAGTGCATTCAGAAAGTATTCATACCCATTGACTTATTCCACATTTTGTTGTGTTACAGCCTGAATTCAAAATTGATTACATTGATTTTTTTTCTCACCCATCTAAAGTACACACAATACCCCATAATAACAAAGTGAAAACATGTTTTTAAAATGTTTTGCAATATATCTAATTTACATAGGTATTCACACCCCTGAATCAATACATGTTAGAATCACCTTTAGATGACATGCATACCCATAACATGATGCAGCCACCACCATGCTTGAAAATATGAAGAGTGGTACTCAGTGATGTGTTGTGTTGGATTTGCCCCAAACATAACATTTTGTATTCAGGACATACTGTAAAGTTAATAGCTTTGCCACATTTTTTGCAGTTTTACTTTCGTGCCTTATTGCAAACAGGATGCATGTTTTGGAATATTTGTTATTCTGTACAGGCTTTCTTCTTTTCACTCTGTCATTTAGGTTAGTATTGTGGAGTAACTACAATGTTGTTGATCCATCCTCAGTTTTCTCCGATTACAGCCATTAAACTCTGTAACTGTTTTAAAGTCACCATCGGCCTCACAGTGAAATCCATGAGCGGTTTCCTTCCTCTCCGGCAACTGAGTTAGGAAGGATGCCTGAATCTTTCTAGTGACTGGGTGTATTGATACACCATCCAAAGTGTAATTAATAACTTCACTATGCTCAAAGGGATATTCAATGTCTGCTATTTTAATTTTTACCCATCTACCAATAGGTGCCCTTCTGTGCAAGGCATTGGAAAAACTTCCTGGTCTTTGTGGTTGAATCTGTGTTTGAAATTCACTGCTTGATTGAGGGATCTTACATATAATTGTATGTGTGGGGTAAAAAGACGAGGTAGTCATTCAAAAATTATGTTAAACACTATTATTGCACACAGAGTGAGTCCATGCAACTTATTATGTGACTTGTTAAGCAAACTTTTACTCCTGAACTTATTTAGGCTTGCCATAACAAAGGGGTTGAATACTTATTGACTCAAGATATTTCAGCTTTTCATTTTTAATTAATTTGACATTATGGGGTATTGTGTGTAGGCCAGTGACACAAAACCTCAATTTAATTTTAAATTCAGGCTGTAACAACAAAAAATCAGAAGGCACTGTACATAATCATTGAATTCACATGATGTCCTTGATTCAGTCAAATTACTGTTTCTGACAAAGAATCTGTTAATACTTTACTAGAAGGGGTAAACAGTACATATAAAGGGATAATTATGCTTGAAGACCAATAACACACACAGACACACATTTTAAATTCAGATATTGATCAAATACAAATGTAAAATCTTTGTGTGGTTGCATCACACAGAAAACCACATTTTCTATTTTTCAGCCAATTAAAATCGTTGACGTAGTTGCACGTGATCAAAGGCGACATGTTCGCTATATTCATTACATAACCTGGCACATTTAGCCCTATGCTAACCTCACCAGGTGGCCGTGATTATATCCTGCTCAAATTCATGATTATATCCGGTTCGTAACTTAGTTGGATGTGATCCAACACTTGTTCATGGAAGTGTTGTTAACAGAAGTCCAATGAGACGTTCTGATAATCAAAGCAACTACATCACGTGTAGTTGACTGACTGGTCAAATATCTCTCTATGTAGAGTGCCTAGCTCCACGTAATTGACGCAGATTGTGTCAAGGAATAGAATTTCACATGAGTTCCCCCACCCCCCCTTTTTTAAATGTAGAATTACATTTATTGTGTTAGTGTGTTGAGAAGGGAAAAGTGTTGAAGAGTAGTGAACTACAGTGGGGGAAAAAAAGTATTTAGTCAGCCACCAATTGTGCAAGTTCTCCTACTTAAAAATATGAGAGAGGCCTGTAATTTTCATCATAGGTACACGTCAACTATGACAGACAAATTCAGAAGAAAATAAATCCAGAAAATCACATTGTATGATTTTTAATGAATTTATTTGCAAATTATGGTGGAAAATAAGTATTTGGTCACCTACAAACAAGCAAGATTTCTGGCTCTCACAGACCTGTAACTTCTTCTTTAAGAGGCTCCTCTGTCCTCCACTCGTTACCTGTATTAATGGCACCTGTTTGAACTTTTTCTGCAAAGGGACCAGGACGACTGATCCGTGTAAAGGAAAGAATGAATGGGGCCATGTATCGTGAGATTTTGAGTGAAAACCTCCTTCCATCAGCAAGGGCATTGAAGATGAAACGTGGCTGGTCTTTCAGCATGACAATGATCCCAAACACACCGCCCGGGCAACGAAGGAGTGGCTTCGTAAGAAGCATTTCAAGGTCCTGGAGTGGCCTAGCCAGTCTCCAGATCTCAACCCCATAGAAAATCTTTGGAGGGAGTTGAAAGTCCGTGTTGCCCAGCGACAGCCCCAAAACATCACTGCTCTAGAGGAGATCTGCATGGAGGAATGGGCCAAAATACCAGCAACAGTGTGTGAAAACCTTGTGAAGACTTACAGAAAACGTTTGACCTGTGTCATTGCCAACAAAGGGTATATAACAAAGTATTGAGAAACTTTAGTTATTGACCAAATACTTATTTTCCACCATAATTTGCAAAGAAATTCATTAAAAATCCTACAATGTGATTTTCTAGATTTTTTTTTCTCATTTTGTCTGTCATAGTTGACGTGTACCTATGATGAAAATTACAGGCCTCTCTCATCTTTTTAAGTGGGAGAACTTGCACAATTGGTGGCTGACTAAATACTTTTTTCCCCCACTGTACATGTATTTCAACTAGTAATATAATTACATTTTGCAGTAGCTTGGTGGTAGTTGAACTAAATTAAAATCTTGGTAGTTCAGTAGTTAATTACTTTTTTGTCATGTAGTGGTGTAGCTAACTACTGGGACTACACACCGTGGTGTAAAGTACCTAAATAAAAATACTTTAAATTACTAGATAAGTAGTTTTTTTTGGGGGTATCTGTATTTCACTATTTATATTTTAGACAACTTTTACTTTTACTTCACTACATTTCTTATGAAAATAATGTACTTTTTACTCCATACATACAAAAGGACTCATTACATTTTGAATGCTTTGCAGGACAGGAAAATTGTCCAATTCATGCACTTATCCTTGGTCATCTGGTTTGCAAGTGTCTTGCAAAAGTATTCATCCCCCTTGGCGTTTTTCCTATTTTGTTGCATTACCCCTTGGCGTTTTTCCTATTTTGTTGCATTACAACCTGTAATTTAAATGGATTTTTATTTGGATTTCATGTAATGAACATACACAAAATAGTCCAAATTGGTGAAGTGGAATGAAAAAAATAACTTGTTAAAAAAAATTCTAAAAAATAAATAACGGAAAAGTGGTGCGTGCATATGTATTCACCCCCTTTGCTATGAAGCCCCTAAATAAGATCTGGTGCAACCAATTACCTTCAGAAGTCACATGATTAGTTAAATAAAGTCCACCTGTGTGCAATCGAAGTGTCACATGATCTCAGTATATATACACACCTGTTCTGAAAAGCCCCAGAGTCTGCAACACAACTAAGCAAGGGGCACCACCAAGCAAGCGGCACCATGAAGACCAAGGAGCTCACCAAACAGGTCAGGGATAAAGTTGTGGAGAAGTACAGATCAGGATTGGGTTATAAAAAAATATCCAAAACTTTGAACATCCCACGGAGCACCATTAACTCCATTATTAAAAAAATGGAAAGAATATGGCACCACAACAAACCTGCCAAGAGAGGGCTGCCCACCAAAACTCACAGTCCAGGCAAGGAGGGCATTAATCAGAGGCAACAAAGAGACCAAAGATAACCCTGAAGGAGCTGCAAAGCTCCACAGCGGAGATTGGAGTATATGTCCATAGGACCACTTTAAGCCGTACACTCCACAGAGTTGGGCTTTATGGAAGAGTGGCCAAAAAAAAGCCATTGCTCAAAGAAAGAAGTAAGCAAACACGTTTGGTGTTCGCCAAAAGCCATGTGGGAGACTCCCCAAACATATGGAAGAAGGTACTCTGGTCAGATGAGACTAAAATTAAGCTTTTTGGCCATCAAGGAAAACGCTATTTCTGGCGCAAACCCAACACCTCTCATCACCCCGAGAACACCATCCCCACAGTGAAGCATGGTGGTGGCAGCATCATGCTGTGGGGATGTTTTTCATCGGCAGGGACTGGGAAACTGGTCAGAATTGAAGGAATGATGTATGGTGCTAAATACAGGGAAATTATTGAGGGAAACCTGTTTCAGTCTTCCAGAGATTTGAGACCGGGACGGAGGTTCACCTTCCAGCAGGACAATGACCCTAAGCATACTGCTAAAGCAACACTCAAGTGGTTTAAGGGGAAACATTTAAATGTCTTGGAATGGACTAGTCAAAGCCCAGTCCTCAATCCAATTGAGAATCTGTGGTATGACTTAAAGATTGCTGTACACCAGCGGAACCCATCCAACTTGAAGGAGATGGAGCAGTTTTGCCTTGAAGAATGGGCAGAAATCCCAGTGGCTAGATGTGCCAAGCTTATAGAGACATACCCCAAGAGACTTTCAGCTGTAATTGCTGCAAAAAGGTGGCTCTACAAAGTATTGACTTTGTGGGGGGTGAATAGTTATGCACGCTCATGTACTCAGTTTTTTTGTCTTATTTCTTGTTTGTTTCACAAAAAAATATTTTGCATCTTCAAAGTGGTAGGCATGTTGTGTAAATCAAATGATACAACCCCCCCAAAAAATATATTTTAATTCCAGGTTGTAAGGCAACAAAATAGGAAAAATGCCAAGGGGGGTGAATACGTTCACAAGCCACTGTAAGGAATTTGAAATGATATATACTTTTGCTTTTGATACTTAAGTATATTTAAAACCAAATACTTTTAGATTTTTATTCAAGTAGAATTTTACTGGGTGACTTTCACTTTTACTTGAGTCATTTTCTATTAAGGTACTGTATCTTTACTTTTACTCAAGTATGACAATTGGGTACTTTTTCCACCACTGACTACACACAATTTTTTTTGCAAAAAGAAGAAAATGTGTGAAGTAGGCAAGAATGTCCTTTCTTTTTCGGCAATAGACCTGCCTAATTCTCACAGGAAACATATTTTTTGTGTTTAATGGGCCAATTACACATTCTATTAACATCTGATTCCAGAGTAATCTGTTCTTGCAATTTGTAGTCTATGACATTTTAGATTTAGATATTATAATTTATCAGTTTGGATGTAGTGAACTACCTTTTCAAAGTAACTTGAATTAAGTAAACTATACTTTTCTTAAGGGTGGCTTTAGTGTAGCTTAACTTCTTCCAGTGTTAAGTAATTGGTAGCTTGGTAAACTATATTTTCAGAGTGGCTTCCCCAACACTGGAAGGAAAGTACAGCCAACAGCTTGAAAAAGTTAAGAATTAATTTAATAAGGAGCTATGTCTTTCTTCAGCCTTGCAGACAAACCACTGCTATGGCCTAATATTCATATTGCATATGCTATATTACATGGACGTGTACACTTAAATGTAGGCCTACAAGGTTTTATATGCATTATTGGCACCCTTAATAAAGATGAAAAAAAACAGTATAAAATAAATAATACAAATACTGAGCTATATTATATGCTCAAAGAAATTGGGAAATTATATTTGTTCATACTAATACAATTGCTCAGAGAAAACTATTTTGTTTAACAAGTAATACAAAAATCTACGCACACCATAGGGCCAAAGAGCTCTATTTTCAGGTCATGTGACCATAGCACTACCTGGAGTTTGTTAAACGCATTGGCACTTGGATTGGAACCGGTGCTATGGTCATATGACACAAAAGTAGAGGTCTTTGACCATGCAAACCAGCGGTGGGTTTGGCCTTCAAAATAACAATGCATATGCAGAAAATACCTAATCCCTACTGTAAAATATGGTGGTGGATCTTTGATGTTATGGGGCTATTTTGCTTCCACTGGCCCTTGTTAAGGTCAACGGCATCATGAACTTTACCAAGTAGCAGGATATTTCAGCCAAAAACCTGGTTGCCTATGCCAAGCTGAAACTTGGCTGCAAGGGGATCTTCCAGCAAGACATTAACCCCAAGGCCACATCAAAATCCACAAAATCCACAAAGAAATTGTTAATTGACTACAACATTTAAATTTTGCAATGGCCATCTCATTCTCCGGACTTGAATCCCATTTAAAACCTGTGGTTTGAATTGAAAAGGGCAGTCTATAAAGCAAAGTTTATCAAGTATCTGGAAAGAATATGTAAGGAGGAATGGTCTATGATCCCTCCCAATGTGTTCTCCAATCTCTTTCTCTGAGCAATTGTATTAGTATAAAATAATATAATGTAAAACATTTTTTACATACAATATAGCTCATTATTGTATTTTTTGCTCATGTTTATCAAAAGGTGCCAATAATTATGGACCCCACTGTATGCGTTATTTGACTCGACGACAAGCATTACAAAGTGTAATAGAGTAGGATTACAGGTTGCACTCTCGTTATCATCCTACAGATGGCAGTATTGCAGTTATTTTAAATGCGTTTATAGTGAGTCCGGACTCGAACCCACACTTAGCCTACTGCATGTAAAAGATTCCAAATCAACAGTCTTAATGGAGGAAGACACTTGGCTGTATCTGTATCAGATGATGAAATACTTATATTTGACAAAGTCATCCAACTCTCTGATTTGCCTTTTCTGTACTATAGGAACTCCGATCAACAATATAGCTATAGCCTACATTCATTCACATCAGATATTGTCCTCCTTATGCTACAACCTATTAATGCATATGGGACTTTGTATGATACACTTCAATTCACTTCGACAATGTGCGAGATAGGCTATAGGCCTACGGAAATAGAAATTAATCACTCCTGGAACCCTCTCTTGAAATCTATGAATTCAATGTAAAAATGCAGACCTACACATACTGCCACTGCTGTTTGGCAGGGGGGTGGAGCATCGCAAGTTTAAGACCATGCTTAGCCATTGTTCTCTCTCTTACTTCTGGTCTTAACAAGAGGTGGTCACGGTTGTTTTATACGGGTATCCTTGACAGTAGCCTGTGTTGAGTTTGGTTAATAAACCGGGAATTCGTCAACTCTAACCTCTGTTTGGACAATTGTTCATTTATGATCTAGCCAGGTCATTACATTGGTGTCAGAAGTAAAAACGTGGATAAAAGTTATCCAGCTAGATAGCTGACTACCGTGGCTAGCTAACGTGTACGTGGAGAAGAACAGGGGTTGAAAATGCTTCGAGGGAATCCGAAAGTGAAGGTGGAGGTAGGGGACGATTATGGCCAAGGAGGTGCATGAATGGACGTGGAGATCAGCAGGGCATCGGAGCACAGAGGCCGCTTGAGGGAGAACGCTAGAATGGAGGAGGCTGAAGCGGGCATGAGTGCTTCACCGACTGTACTTCGCACACAGTGTTGCCAACTCCTCAATAAGGAAAGTAGCTTTTGGCTGTCCTAAAAGTCGCTAGAAGTCGCCAAATGACGTCATCACCTACTTTGCATAATTGGCCATGTGTGATGAGTGTGATAGAAGGAGTCAGGCGCAGGAGGGTAATCACAGAATGCAGAGTTTATTCCGTCGTACACAAATAGCGCTGGATAGCGACAAACGAAACAGGCACAGGGAAAAATCTACCCTGGCAATACAAGGTAACGGTAGCTCCAACAATAACAGGCACAGGGGAAATATCTACCCTGGCAATAATAAGGTACGAGTAGCTCCACCGAGCTACACTACTCTCACAAATAAACAATCACCCACAAGGACAAGGGGGGCAGAGGGAACACTTATACACGGACTAATGAGGGAATAAGAACCAGGTGTGTGTGATTGACAAGACAAATGGAATGATGAATAATGGAGCGGCAGTGGCTAGTAAGCCGGTGACGACGAACGCCGAAGCCTGCCCGAACAAGGAGGGGAGGCAGCCTCAGCGGAAGTCGTGACACCATGTGCATGTAATTGTGATGGACACTGTAGGAGAGAGGAATAACATCGTGGGAGAGACAAAAAGTGAGTAAAAAACACTGTACATTTACATCCAGGGCGGGATCAGCCAGCGGCAGCTTCCCGCATGCGCGATTCATTTGCAGTCTGGACACGGAGGGGTGAACATCTCCTGCTCTGACTGCAGCTGGGAGAGACTGCTGCGCGAGGACTGGGCCGCCTGTGAGTGCTTTGGGACGGGGGTAACAAAGCACCCGCTGCTCATTGAGAAGAGTAAGAACGATACGTGCTTTCACGTCAGTCTCCAAAAGTCTCCAATAACACCAGAAAAAGTCGCTAGATTTGTCGTTAGTCGCTTTTTTCAAAATGTGTCGCTAGAGGGGTCTGAAAATTCGCTAAATATAGCGACTAAGTCGCTAAATTGGCAACACTGTTCGCACAGATTCTTGGGGGCGGACTGAAGGGGTGACGTCGACGCTGTGTGACGAGGAGGCTGGGGCTCAGGATGTAAACAAACATGGCGGCGCCCAGTCCCCGATTGCGTCCGCATCTGTTAAGACCCCAAAGTACTCTGGTAAGGCGGATTGGGAAGCTTTTCATGCTCAGTTTGAACTGTTAGCTCATTTTGGGGGGTGGTCGAATGACGATAGGGCACTGCAGTTGGCTTTGTGCCTCACGGATGATGCTCTGTCCTGTTTGATATTGATTAGCCCCGAGGACAGACGTGATTATGGGGCTTTAGTTGGAGCACTGAGGAGGCGCTTTGGACAGTGTGTACAGCCCAGGCTGCTGCGCTCCGAACTGAGTAATAGACACAGGCAGCCTGGAGAGCCACTACGGGTGCTACAGTGAGGGAGAAAAGTATTTGATCCCCTGCTGATTTTGTTTGTTTGCCCACTGACAAAGACATGATCAGTCTATAATTTTAATGGTAGGTTTATTTGAACAGTGAGAGACAGAATAACAACAACAAAATCCAGAAAAATGCATGTCAAAAATGTTATAAATTGATTTGCATTTTAATGAGGGAAATAAGTATTTGACCTCCTCTCAATCAGAAAGATTTCTGGCTTCCAGGTGTCTTTTATACAGGTAACGAGCTGAGATTAGGAGCACACTCTTAAAGGGAGTGCTCCTAATCTCAGCTTGTTACCTGTATAAAAGACACCTGTCCACAGAAGCAATCAATCAATCAGATTCCAAACTCTCCACCATGGTCAAGACCAAAGTGCTCTCCAAGGATGTCAGCGAAAAGATTGTAGACCTACACAAGGCTGGAATGGGCTACAAGACCATCGCCAAGCAGCTTGGTGAGAAGGTGACAACAGTTGGTGCGATTATTCGCAAATGGAAGAAACACAAAAGACCTGGTAATCTCCCTCGGCCTGGGGCTCCATGCAAGATCTCACCTCGTGGAGTTGTTAGAGACTCAGTTTCAGCCCACAACTGTGCAGCTCCGTACAGTCACAGGTGAGCTGGCACCCATGAAAGGGAAGGGAATAATGACTCTGACAGTAGGGGGCAGGACTGTGAGTCATCCTGTGTGGGTGGCGGCTGTGCAGGACCCTTGTATCCTGGGGTTGGACTTTCTTAGGAGCACAGGCTGCCAGTTAGACATAAAAGGGGGCACACCGAGCTTCCAGGGAGGGCCGGCAGTCACCATGGCCCCCACTAATGTCACATTCACACAACAACCCCCTTACTCCAACAGTTAAAGCAGCAGAGACTCATGGCTGCCCCCCCCCACATCTGTGTGTGACATTTCCCCAGCCCCTCTGTCACCTACGGCTGTGTGTTACATTCCATCAGCTACCTCCACGACACATCCCTCCATGAGCCCGAGCCACGCCCCCCCCAGCCCAGCTACCCCAGATGGAAGAGGAAAGGACACTGTCTGCCGTGAGGGAGATATGGGAGAGGAACTGTGTTGGTCTTGACCCCGAGCAGCAGGAACGGTTGCGGCAGTTGTTGTTTGACCCAGACACAGCTTTGTGCTGAGTGAGGAAGAGGTGGGTCATACTCATCTGGTGCAGCATGAGATCGACACAGGTGATGCTCATCAAGATGCGTCCCCGCCGTATCCCGCTGGCACGCCAGGAGGCAGCAGACAAGGCTGTGTCGGAGATGCAGCGGGCTGATTTCATCGAGCCCTCAGACAGCCCCTGGGTGGCACCAGTCGTCATGGTTCCTAAGAAGAGGGGCAGGCTGAGGTTCTGTGCGGACTACAGGCGGCTGAATGAGGTAACCAGGAAGGACTCATACCCCATACCACGCATCGATGAGTCACTGGATCTGGTTAGGGGGTCCTGTTGGTTCTCCTCACTAGACCTCCGTAGTGGCTACTGGCAGGTGCCCCTCTCCCCAGAGGCATGAGCCAAAACTGCATTCTCCACTAACAGAGGACAGTTCAAGGTCCTGTGCTTCGGCCTGTGCAACGCTCCAGCTACTTTTGAGCGTTTGATGTACAGGGTGCTGGATGGCATCCCCCGACAGGAGTGTCTGGTATACCTTGACAACATCCTGGCCCACAGCAAAACATTCAACAAACATGAGCGCCACTACTGTGTCACCCGGCGGGAGCTCCTAGCTGTTGTGGCTTCCATCAAACACTACCTGGGTGGCCTGCCCTTTACTGTAAGGACTGACCACTCTGCTCTCCAGTGGCTCATGTCTTTCAAAGAGCCAGAGGGGCAGGTTGCACGCTGGTTGGAGGAGCTTCAGCCGTACGACTTCACAGTGGTGCACAGGGCAGGGGCACGCCACTCCAACCCCGACGCTATGTCCCGTCGGCCCTGTACTGCAGACGGGTGCCGCCACTGTGAGCGGAGAGAGGGCCGTGAGAGAGAGCTGTGTGCGGAGGAGGGGGTCTGTGCCACAGTGTGTCGGGTGGGTGGGCCTGTCTGCTGTGAGCTGCAGACTGTCGACGTGGCTGAATGGGAGCAGCAGCAGGGACGGGACACAGACCTACAGCCAGTGCTACAGTGGGTAGAGGCGCAGCTGAGGCCACCGTGGGAAGAGGTGGCAGCGCTCTCACTCGCGACCAAAGGGTTGTGGTCAAAGTTTGAGAGACTGCGGCTGGCTGATGGCGTGCTACAGCGGGCATGGAAGGAGCCAGTTACGGGAAAGGAGAGGTGGCAGGTGGTGGTCCCAAAAGCACTGCAGGAGGCTGTGCTCCAGAGCACTCATTGGGGGGGGGTGGGGACTGGACACTTTGGGGTCACAAAAACCCTCCGACACCTCCGTCAGGGCTTTTACTGGGGGCAGCACAAGAGGGATGTGGAGGACTTTTGTCGCTGCTGTGACAACTGCACAGCATCATGTTATCCAAAGCGTTGGTGACTGTAACTGTGCTGCTGGCAACAATTTAATGACGCTTTTTTGCCTACGTTTACTGACACCGTCCATTTCAACGGGTGTTGAGCGTTCGTAAATTCATCAGTTATTCTGCGCTCTGGTACACTCAGAGGAGAGTGCTCTGAAATCGGAGTAGATAGCCAGAGCGAATTTACGAAATCACCCGAATGTCCATTGAGAACGCACAATGACTATACAATTTAGCTAAGCTAAGAATGACGGGTATAATCAAGTCAATAAAAGTTGGGTAGTTAGTTAGATATCATATAGTTAATATACTTGCAAATTTGATGTATTAGTAGCCAACTAACATTAGGTAGCTAGCTAACATACCGGTACATACTGCTGTAATGATATGCTATGTGGTTCGTAAGGATACCGTAGCTAACAAATTGTCAGCCAACATAAGGTAACTTATTTGAAAAGTCATAACTTTATTACATTGCTCAAAATGTTCTTAACATTTGTCATAATTAGTTAAAGCAATGAATTTGTATCCGCTCTTGCTGGACTGCATTTTTTCCGCCATTTTCTTCCTATCTGAAAACAATGTGAAGCCACGCCCATTTCCTGAAGAATTGCATTATGGGCCCTAAAAGCACTTTTGGCGTACTAACTATATCCATACTATGACCAATAAGCATACTATATACTAAATATACGTCACAAATAGTACGGTTAGTATGAGTATTCGAAAACAGCTCATGACTTTTACGATCCATGTTTGTGCCATCATGTGCATTAGTAGCACAATTTCCAACTTATTTACATTGGTTTTTACTTACACTTGTATGTTGACTTCTCCATATTGATGTTGGTTTTAAGTTTTGGCAGACTTTTCTTAGCGGATGTACAATCATCGCAAATTGAATTATGGGGCGTTTCAGGCCCCGGAGTGAACAAAATTGTACTCTCGCAAACTGGATCACAAACGAGGGCTGAGCTGCTTACGTTGCCAACTTCCCTTGCTTGGCTAATCGTTTGGACCGACGGCAAAGATGGCCGCGGGGATTGCCCCAAGGGCATAAGGCGAGGGTAAGTGGAGGAGGGTGTGTCTTTTATGTATCCCTCGGGTGTCCAAGTTGACCTATTTCAAGAAATGCCATTGGTTTGTGAATAAAAAGTTGAAAGGCTGATGCGGAATTTGTTACACTGCCACCTGGTTAGGTTAGCATAGGGCTAAATGTGTCAGGTTATATAATGGGAACTGCTAACATGTAGTTAACATTGGGTTTGTGTACCGCCATCTGCCATAATTCATTTTCTGCTTGTCGAATATATATATATATAGCCTAAATATATCTCAATTGCTACGACAGTGACACTTACCCTCTCAGCCACATATTTGACCGACTGAACACTGGTTCCATACAGATTGTCGTTGTACTGGCCCGCCTCGATGAACTTGTGCTCTTGGATGTCCTGCTCCATCTGCTCTCTGGACATTACAAAATGGTAGTCCCGCCCATCGACCTCGTAGTCCCTCCTCGATCGAGTGGTATCTTTGGTACAAGAGGATGAGGGAAAAAAAGGTAAAAGAAAGTTCATTTAAATACAGAAAGTACAATTAAAAAGAAGGAAACTGTTTAACTGAATGTGCAACTTATTGTTGAAGAGCGAGTTATAGAGGGGGCAGTGTTTAGAGTGAGTGGTTTAACAACTTAAGTCAGTCATTGTGTCCTTGAAACAAATTCAATATCATCCTAGATAAACGTCAAGGACATATTTAATCCCAATTTATAGGGCGATGTGTCTCAATAAAATCAGACGGCATCTACAACCGTCCATTGGATGACAAAAAAATGTATACATTTTGTCCAGAGCAACTTACAGGAGTAATTGGGGTTTAGTGCCTTGCTCAAGGGAACATCGACAGATATTTCACCTAGCTGGCTTGGGGATTCAAACCAGCAACCTTTCGGTTACTGGCCCAACGCTCTTAACCACTAGGCTACCTGACATTTCAAATAAAACGTTATCTATTTGTTAGGAAAACACACAAACGTTATTCAACCACTTTGAAATCAAGGTCTTTAAACAATCAGGAGAAAAATGTTGATCGCAAGGCGACATTTAAAGATAGTCCTTAATTGAAACAATAAAGCGGTCACCCCGCCTCTGTTTTGGTAGAAAGCTGAGGGATGGGCCTGGAGAAATGTAACCCCTTTCAAATTCACAGTCAGAGCTATGGATGCAAGGACTGACCATCCATGATATAAAAAAATATATAGTTTTAACCATGTTTTGAGGCTATATAATGTTTGTTTACATTTACATTGTTTATAAACATTGCAGTGAAACAAGCTTATTTTTTGGGTTCTGATGGGTTACGACAGTTGAACTAAGCTCATGAGGCATTTATAAGTTATATTCTTCAAGAATCAATGGGTTTAGATCATTAATTTATAATTCCACAAATGGCTGTAGCAACTAAGGATTCTAGCTTTAATGTCATTTGTTAGTATGGTCCCACTTTACAACAAGTGATCCTAATACCTTTTTATTTACAAGATGGTTACAAAGGTATGCACAGTGTGAGCATTTCGCTACACCCGCAATAACATCTGTTAAACACGTGTATGTGACCAATACAATTTGATTTGATTGTAGATACATAAACACAACTGCCTGTTTGTGTGTGTGTAAACAAACTAATTAATTGTGCACTGTTAGAATAAAACATTTCAAAATAACATTATAGTTTTGAAACCATAAAAACTAGTGCACCTACACTGATATCTGGAGGGCGCAGGGTTTGCAGAGTGATAGAATGTAAACCCAGTGTAAGTGTTATGTCGATTCAATCCGTATCGCGGAAGTTTAGCGCAATTTAAATTTAAAGGCAATGTTCCCACGTTCGCAGAAACTGTATTTACGGTAAACGCTGCATATGTCGGCTCAATCGGAAATTACCTTTACATTTTAAATTGCGCTATAACGCTGAACTTCCGCGATAGGGGTTGAATCAAGCCCTAAATGTGCTTTTTGTTCAATCTGAATTTTTGGTATACGTGTTACAGTAAATGTGTATAATAGGAAAATCTATAGATTCCCCTGGAAATCTATAGATTCTCTGTCGCACTGGTAAAAAATGTTGTAGGTTTTTCCGGGGAATCTATAAATGTACCAGTGATAACAGAAATCTACACATTCCCCACGGTGAATCTGTAGATCTCCAGGTAAATGTGTATAGAGAGGCATTTTTATATTTTTTTTATGTCAATACTTCTACTAAAGTACATTTTGAATCAAATGTTTACAACAGAGTGGAACTTATTCTACTACCTTTCACTACATATATTCTGTATACCAGCAACTAAGTGGCTTACTTACCTCGTTGCCCTGAACTGTTAGCCGCTTTATTTGGTTTAAAAAATAGATGGAATAAAAAGATAAGTAAATGAAAACAAACAAAATATATCAAGTACACAGTGGTGTAAAATGTACAATAGTATTAAATACTATTGTAATACTTTTAAACTGTATTTAAAGGATCATTACTCAATTTAGTTTAGTCCACTTTTGATAAAGTCCCAAAAATGCACGTTTTCAAGATCACTTTCATTACATTACGTTCAGTCTCCTGATTCCCAAAATCAAACAGGAGCAAAAAAGATCCACAACTTTTCCAGGAATTAATCACAGGCCTGCTATTAGGACAGCCATGAGGCTTGAAAGTGCAAAATAATTGGATTGTGAGACCATATTAATGGTGTACAGACGAGAAATGTGTGAAAAGTGGTTTTAGAGTAAAATGCCCCTTTAAGCCAGAAACACTACTGTCCACGAACCTTTGAACTTAGTAGTATGGTCACACTATCTTTCATACTGGTCTACAGTCATAAAGCTTTTAAACAACAAACGACCAAAACACCAAAACTAGTTGTCTGTAAAAACTAAATCCAAATTTGTTTGGATTTGTTGCCATAGCTTCTGCTGAATTATGCAAAAATCTAAATAAAATAGATTGTTAGCTAGCTGTGGCTAAAGTTAGCTGAAGTTTGTAGTAATTGTTTCAAGAAAAACCTAACCATGGATTACAGTGTCTCCTGGCCCATAGACTACATTCAGTGTGAGGAACCATCTAACATCAAGTTCTAAAATCCTGAACTTCCCCTTTAGTGGTTCAATGAAATTGCACGTGAATAGAAGGGAATAAGATCCTACATTATTATTGTCATCAAGAAATCATCTCTGGATAATTTAACCAAGTATGTAATATACAAAATAAAGAACCCAACAAAACATGTAAGGGGATGAAATGAAATGCCTTTTGGTGAGAAATTAGGAAAAATAATGAATCAAACACTATAACGACATAACAAATGAAGGAAACGGGTATAAACCACCATCACAATGGTATATTGGCAGCACAGTGGAATTTATCAGGGCAACGGTGTTATCTACTGTTTATAGGGAGAGCTAATCACAAGGGCACATGATCACACAATGTATTCTTGATGCAGCAACTGTCTCCACCCTAAGACAGCATCAAGTATCATGTATCAAGCGTTTCAGAGTAGGAGTGCTGACCTAGGATCAGGTCCTGCCTGTCCATGAAATCGTATCCATTTTGATCTAAGAGGCAAAACTGATCCTAAATCAGCGCTCTTACTCAGAGAAGCTTGATACATACGGCCCCTGGTTTCCTTGCGAAGGTACATGTACTTACGTGGCACGCAGGAGCCAAATTTGTCAGGGAATTCTGATATCAGGTCATCATTGATTCTGTCCTTAATTGGTCCAAGGATTATGACGGGTCTGGCGTAATTAACTGAAAGATAAAATGTGTCAATTGACTCATTTACAGACATTCAAGGCTATAACTGTGCCCCTAGCATTACTCTCTGCAGTAAATGTGAGCATGCAATTTCACTACAATAGCCGCTTATCCATTTTCACGCTATATCCGAGCAAGCCAATGCATGCTAGTGCCAGAACGGTTTCGATGTCTAGAGATTCAACAAGTGATTACTTCTTGTAAATAACTAGTATGGAAGAACTTGTTGAATCTTGCCTGAATCTTCCCGCAGGAGTTAGAGGAAGTCATCAATTGTTTTAAATCTGGATTTTAAAACCTTATGCCGCTAGTACGCACGGGCTTACATGGATATAGCATGACAATGTGTAAGTGGCTAATGTTTCACTGACTGAAAAAGTGCTGAGGCATAAACAAGGACTGCTTTGGTGAAAGATTGGAGTACTCACTCTCTTGTCGAATGACAGGCTCATAAGAGAGAATCATGTCCTCTTGACTCCCTGGTGACATAAAACAATAAGTAAACAGTCACTAAAATAGGTACTATTAAACAGAAAACAGTTACTAAAACAAACATTACATGCATGTTCATGCTAATTCTCTTGATCAAGTGTCCCACGACAGGAGAAATGTCAATCTGGATGAGTAAAGAAGTGATTAGACACTTGCAATGAAAACGCTCTTGGTGTAAATTGTGACTTCGCCATACTAAAAATAGGGATTGAGAGAGTTTATAATGCTTGGGACTGTCTGTTGCCAAGGGAGTTCAACTCCTCTGCTGCACTATGCAAACAGGCTTTTCAAGTACAGTGGGGAAAAAAAAGTATTTAGTCAGCCACCAATTGTGCAAGTTCTCCCACTTAAAAAGATGAGAGAGGCCTGTAATTTTCATCATAGGTACACGTCAACTATGACAGACAAAATGAGAAAAAAAAATCCAGAAAATCACATTGTAGGATTATTAATGAATTTATTTGCAAATTATGGTGGAAAATAAGTATTTGGTCAATAACAAAAGTTTCTCAATACTTTGTTATACACCCTTTGTTGGCAATGACACAGGTCAAACGTTTTCTGTAAGTCTTCACACACTGTTGCTGGTATTTTGTCGCTGGGCAACACGGACTTTCAACTCCCTCCAAAGATTTTCTATGGGGTTGAGATCTGGACGAAGCCACTCCTTCGTTGCCCGGGCGGTGTGTTTGGGATCATTGTCATGCTGAAAGACCCAGCCACGTTTCATCTTCAATGCCCTTGCTGATGGAAGGAGGTTTTCACTCAAAATCTCACGATACATGGCCCCATTCATTCTTTCCTTTACACGGATCAGTCGTCCTGGTCCCTTTGCAGAAAAACAGCCCCAAAGCATGATGTTTCCACCCCCATGCTTCACAGTAGGTATGGTGTTCTTTGGATGCAACTCAGCATTCTTTGTCCTCCAAACACGACGAGTTGAGTTTTTACCAAAAAGTTATATTTTGGTTTCATCTGACCATATGACATTCTCCCAATCCTCTTCTGGATCATCCAAATGCACTCTAGCAAACTTCAGACGGGCCTGGACATGTACTGGCTTAAGCAGGGGGACACGTCTGGCACTGCAGGATCTGAGTCCCTGGCGGCGTAGTGTGTTACTGATGGTAGGCTTTTGTTACTTTGGTCCCAGCTCTCTGCAGGTCATTCACTAGGTCCACCCGTGTGGTTCTGGGATTTTTGCTCACCGTTCTTGTGATCATTTTGACCCCACGGGGTGAGATCTTGCGTGGAGCCCCAGATCGAGGGAGATTATCAGTGGTCTTGTATGTCTTCCATTTCCTAATAATTGCTCCCACAGTTGATTTCTTCAAACCAAGCTGCTTACCTATTGCAGATTCAGTCTTCCCAGCCTGGTGCAGGTCTACAATTTTGTTTCTGGTGTCCTTTGACAGCTCTTTGGTCTTGGCCATAGTGGAGTTTGGAGTGTGACTGTTTGAGGTTGTGGACAGGTGTCTTTTATACTGATAACAAGTTCAAACAGGTGCCATTAATACAGGTAACGAGTGGAGGACAGAGGAGCCTCTTAAAGAAGAAGTTACAGGTCTGTGAGAGCCAGAAATCTTGCTTGTTTGTAGGTGACCAAATACTTATTTTCCACCATAATTTGCAAATAAATTCATTAAAAATCCTACAATGTGATTTTCAGGATTTTTTTTCTCATTTTGGCTGTCATAGTTGACGTGTACCTATGATGAAAATTACAGGCCTCTCATCTTTTTAAGTGGGAGAACTTGCACAATTGGTGGCTGACTAAATAGTTTTTTTCCCCACTGTATGCATTTTATCCCAAACAAACAAACTGAGGTCCTTTTCTGTCGTCTGCAGTTGCGACCAGTGGATGCCTTTCCATTTAGAGCTGTGGCCACAGTGTGGACTGAGTGGATAATCAACCTACAGCTGGTAGGGACTGCCATATGGACCTCAAAAGGAACCCTTGACCATCAGTCAAGTTATGACAATTGTGATATTGGTCGCTTCACTGTACTACTTGTCCATACACTTCAATAATATGACGGCAAATCAGTTTCTCTAGTCAAAAGATTGTCAATATAGGCCTAATTTAATTTAGGTCATGACTATAGCTCTCAGGAGGATGATCACTTTGTGTGCTTGTCTCAAAACCTAAAAAAAACGATTTGTCATGATTCATTTAACCTTGTACTATACCACACCAAGTGCCCTGCTTGAGTTTCAAAGCTTCAGCATAACACCTATAAAACCTAAATGAACTGTTATCTGGTAACTCAGTTGTATTTAATTGGTGCTTCTTTGAGATGGCATGTTAAGTTAATTGGTTAGTACGCGCAAAACATGGCCACCTCAAAATTCCCCCCATACTAGCCATAGTTTTATTGTAATTATAAAGTGTAAATCCACTTCACATTATTGTTGCTTTTTTATTTCATATGAAACTCAAGACAGTACCAACATGATTTTGTTCTGCATCCATGTCTACTCTGATCCCGGGATTTGGACTCAACATAACATCTATAATAATCTATAATAGTTATATAAAAAAAGAGGAGAAAGCAAACGTTAAAAAGGTGGGTGTCCATTATTGTTGCAGTAAAATAAAAAGTTGTGATACCAAAGAAATGGGAGACGAGCAGTTTTCCACTTTGTACCTCTTTCTTTTCATGGGATTCAACAATGCATCAACATAGAGCAGGGGTGTCAAACTCATTCCATGGAGGAACATTCAAACATTCAAAATGTACTATATATGAGATAATTAAAAAAGTATACACAGCATTGACAGTAAGAACCCCTTAGCATGCCAGCCTAAAAAGAGCTGATCACATTCAGATGACCAGTGTACATCCAAACAGATAACACCAGTCTGTTATAGAAAGAGAGAGATTTACCATAAACAGACAAGTTGCGTAAAAAGAAAGTACATTTATTTCCAGACTTAAACACTTTTTTTCTGTCTTTCTTTTTTGTGTCATGCAAACAATCTTAATGTTAGGAGGTCACAGAAATCAATACAATCAGGACCCAAACTGAGTCGTGATACTGCAGCATGCAAACAGGCTATCAAAAATAATTAATAAGGTAGCGAAAAAATAAAGAGGGAGGAAACAAACCCAAACGGGAAATGTTTTGTTTGACTGTACAGACAGGACCATTCCTAAACCAACTTACTCAGCGTCTTTGTCCCATACCCGTCGTCACCTATTCCTGGGATGTCCTACATGGCCGTCCCAAGAGAGCAAAGACAAGGAGAGGGGGCAAGGATAGCCGGAAAGGAGGAAGGAAGAGGTAAGAGGCATTAAAGAGGTGAAACTGTGAAATCCTGAAAGGCAAGATTGGTTAGTCCAGCTCAGATCATCTGTCTCAGTTCAGACACTGTGCAGACACCAGACGACCATCCAAAACCGGTCCTAACTAGCTCAGCACCAGTACAGTTTCGGTTCTCTTATATCACCCCTTTCTGTAATCCTCACATGCTGTTATTAAAAATACGTATGTGTATGTATTTTTTTTGGGGTCATATCAGATATATTTTTAGGTCATATCAGATAAGGGGGGAATATGATAGATGAGCCCTGGGGGAAGTTTTGAGGAATCACTGGTGACTGCTCAGTGCTTGACACAGGCTGATCCTGACCTGAGCTTCCAGATGCCATCACTCCACCAGAGCCCAAAAGATAGACAAAAAAAGATAGGAGGGGGGACTGCACACGTCTCGACAACGCACCTATGTATCACCTATGTGTACCTGTGTCAGTGTGTGTACCTACAGTACTTACGTTCAGAATCACTGTCATCCTGCTCACCCAGCTCGTTCTTGTAGAATGGGAACTTTCGTGTAAAGATGAGGTTCTTTTTACGCTTGTCATTGAATGACTGTGGAGGAAAGAAAGCATGGGGTGGGGCAAACAGGGAGCTCTAATTGTTGTCACATTCATGCTGACAAACCAACTAGTTGCAATATGTGGGACATGAAGAATTGATGGCGTGGTCACCAAAAATGTTCTACATGACTGACATTACAGTACTGATGTTACACTAGCTGATTTATCCCTCAAAGCAGGGTTTAATTATAATAACCTAATCATTTTGAATGTTGTTGATTCAGCAAAGAAAAGATTCCATGAATTAATCAAGACATTTCACAAATCTCTCATTTTGTTTTACAAATTTGATTTGTAATAACAAAGACGCGGTTTGACAATAACACTGTCAAAATGACTCAACTTGTGATAGAGAATAATTACACAGTAATATTTGCCATCATTTACATCATGTGCCATAATTGCACCCGAGACATTCTCAAACACTTGAAAATAAAACGAAATAACAGAACAGGTGTTGAAAAGAACACACACATAAATGCTGATATGTGGTATGCCATGCAGCAAACACGTTACCAGGATCATGCTATGAAATAAGTAACATGGCTGTGACAAATGATTCTCCAACAATCATGCAGGGTAAAACTTTGGGAGGTGGAGGGATGAGATCCCATGCCATGGTTGTTGGGAGTTCTAGGAGCTAAAATGATGTCATTGTTGCCTAAAACTATATATTTAGATATGCTTGTGAAGATATAAAATCCTAAATGAACAAACATACAAAGAATTATGACACAAAGGGGTTAGATTGATCAAAAGTTTGTGTGTCTCTAATTACAAAAAATATTCTTAAAGGAGAGAAGTTGTGCGTAGTGCTGTTTGAGAACCTAGGAGGCGACGTGGAGCAGAGTGAAGGAATTGCAGTTGTGGTGTTTCTCTGCAGCGGATATTCATTTGCATACATGTGCTTCATAAATCCATTCTAAAAGGTATAATCTTTAAACCAGCAATGATCACCGCAACTGGTTCAATAATAGCCTCAACTGCACGTGTTTGATACATTTGGCTCTAACTGGGCGGCAGGTAGCTTAGTGGTTAAGAGCGTTGTGCCAGTAACCGAAAGGTCACTGGTTCTAATCCCCGAGCCGACTAGGTGAAAAATCTGTCGATGTGCCCTTGAGCAAGGCACTTAACCGTAATTGATCTTGTAAGTCGCTCTGGATAAGAGCGTCTGCTAAATTACTAAAATGTAAAATGTAACTGTCAGCTGAAATAAGTGTGTCCAATGGGTGGATTAAGGTGTGCATAAAAGTTGAGAATTGTATCAAGTAGTGAGATGTAAGTTGTATCACAGTGGTTGTGATTCTTACACAGGGTTATCATAAGGATTGACATACTGGCACATATGTAACATCTGTGACAGACTAATTATCGTATTAATTGAGAAGGATACAGCAATGCTACTACTGCAATGTGTGCTCAGAATACAGTGAGGAAAAAAAGTATTTAGTCAGCCACCAATTGTGCAAGTTCTCCCACTTAAAAAGATGAGAGAGGCCTGTAATTTTCATCATAGGTACACGTCAACTATGACAGACAAAATGAGAATTTTTTTTCCAGAAAATCACATTGTAGGATTTTTTATCAATTTATTTGCAAATTATGGTGGAAAATAAGTATTTGGTCAATAACAAAAGTTTCTCAATACTTTGTTATATACCCTTTGTTGGCAATGACACAGGTCAAATGTTTTCTGTAAGTCTTCACAAGGTTTTCACACACTGTTGCTGGTATTTTGGCCCATTCCTCCATGCAGATCTCCTCTAGAGCAGTGATGTTTTGGGGCTGTCGCTGGGCAACACAGACTTTCAACTCCCTCCAAAGATTTTCTATGGTGTTGAGATCTGGAGACTGGCTAGGCCACTCCAGGACCTTGAAATGCTTCTTACGAAGCCACTCCTTCGTTGCCCGGCGGTGTGTTTGGGATCATTGTCATGCTGAAAGACCCAGCCACGTTTCATCTTCAATGCCCTTGCTGATGGAAGGAGGTTTTCACTCAAAATCTCACGATACATGGCCCCATTCATTCTTTCCTTTACACGGATCAGTCGTCCTGGTCCCTTTGCAGAAAAAACAGCCCCAAAGCATGATGTTTCCACCCCCATGCTTCACAGTAGGTATGGTGTTCTTTGGATGCAACTCAGCATTCTTTGTCCTCCAAACACGACAAGTTGAGTTTTTACCAAAAAGTTATATTTTGGTTTCATCTGACCATATGACATTGTCCCAATCCTCTTCTGGATCATCCAAATGCACTCTAGCAAACTTCAGACAGGCCTGGACATGTACTGGCTTAAGCAGGGGGACACGTCTTTCACTGCAGGATTTGAGTCCCTGGCGGCGTAGTGTGTTACTGATGGTAGGCTTTGTTACTTTGGTCCCAGCTCTCTGCAGGTCATTCACTAGGTCCCCCCGTGTGGTTCTGGGATTGTTGCTCACCGTTCTTGTGATCATTTTGACCCCACGGGGTGAGATCTTGCGTGGAGCCCCAGATCGAGGGAGATTATCAGTGGTCTTGTATGTCTTCCATTTCCTAATAATTGCTCCCACAGTTGATTTCTTCAAACCAAGCTGCTTACCTATTGCAGATTCAGTCTTCCCAGCCTGGTGCAGGTCTACAATTTTGTTTCTGGTGTCCTTTGACAGCTCTTTGGTCTTGGCCATAGTGGAGTTTGGAGTGTGACTGTTTGAGGTTGTGGACAGGTGTATTTTATACTGATAACAAGTTCAAACAGGTGTCATTAATACAGGTAACGAGTGGAGGACAGAGGAGCCTCTTAAAGAAGAAGTTACAGGTCTGTGAGAGCCAGAAATCTTGCTTGTTTTTAGGTGACCAAATACTTATTTTCCACCATAATTTACAAATAAATTCATTAAAAATCCTACAATGTGATTTTCTGGATTTCTTTTCCTCAATTTGTCTGTCATAGTTGACGTGTACCTATGATGAAAATTACAGGCCTCTCTCATCTTTTTAAGTGGGAGAACTTGCACAATTGGTGGCTGACTAAATACTTTTTTTCCCCACTGTATGTACTATTTCTACAAATCATGATGTTACTGTGATATTACACACCAAACAAGCCTCATCTCATGTAATTAAGGCTGTCCCAAATGGCACCCTATTCTCCTATAATGCACTACTTTTGACCAGGGCCCATAGGGCTCTGGTCAAAAGTAGTGCACTTTATAAGGAATAGGATGTATTTTGGGACGCACACTTAGAGTGTCCTATTGCTATTAATCATAGCTGTAAAGAATATGCTGTAAACAATGCATACAGCCTATAATAAGTATTCACCCCCTTAGGGATTTAAACCTGATCAGTTATGCAAGTCACTGACTGTATGGGAATTATTGTATTGACACAACTGCTGGAGAAATCCTGCTTCTTAGCCCATTGGTGCTGACAGTTTGCCCAGAGCCACATCAAAATACAGGGACCATTTCATGTTTCAAAAGTCTGCTTTACAAGACCAACACATTCAGAGCTGGTTATGACATTGCCATGGATACTTGCCCAACAGACATATCAAGCTTATTCAGATTAAAAGGGTTATGGGTAGACCCTAAGGCCATACAAATGTAATTAAATGTTAAACAGATTTATTTTTTTTGAAAAGTGAGGCACGCAAGCAAATAAAATAAAAATAAAAAGTGGACCTTCTTGTTCAAATACACGTATATCGACCTTAGTTCAACACCTAGCGATCAAATCAAGATATTTTAGCCTCTTTGGGAGGCTAAAAGAGGTATAGTTCAGCCATAATCTAAGAGGAAGTTGTGTATCTCCTTACTGGAAGCTTGAGGACATAATTTTTGCTAAAACCGTGCAATTTGTCAGTACAACTTTTCAATTTTTTCAATTTTAATTGTATTTTTGAGAAATAAATATATTTGTATGGCCTAACCCTCCAAAACCTATTGGAACCCTTTTTAATAAGAACACAGCAAATACAACACAAAATCTGCTCTTTACTTGTAACATAGGTAGGCAAAAACATTGATGAACATGGCCAAACTGGACAAAGAGTACGAAGTATGGTGATTTGGATTCTGCTTCTGCAGAGGCTGGGCAGTTTCAGGACATGAAATGAAAAGAATAGCCTCTAATGCTTCATTAAGAAATATATATATATCTAATGTGCAATGTTTATTTAGGGTCAGGGCTGTGAGGGAAAGCTGTCAGGGGAGAGGGGGCAGCCTGTAGAGATGTGTTGATGTCTTTTCCACTCAGGCAGAGAGACCTCGGGCTAATACTATAGATGGCCATAAATGACTTTCACAACCTCTCCTAATGTGAGGGGAAATCTGATTAATTTCACATCAATTTAGATAAAAACTACGTTTAGAGGCTACTTTTTCTACTTCATATCACAAAGGAGTTTATATGATATATAGGTTTACGACCATTTCCATTTTGTAAAATGTCTTCGAAAGTTTAGTTGGCTTTCCAGTCCTTAGTATAAGATCTTAGCACTTACCCCTTTTGAATCGATTCCAGGTTTGGCATTGAACTTCACTGTCTTTAGACGTGCTCGTTCCTTCCTCTCAACCCTGCCAGTGGAATGAAAGACACATGGACAAAAAAAGTCATACTAGAGTGGATTTTCCAATTCTCCAATGCACTCTGCCGCAATTGATTTGCTTGTAATTTTTGTGTGGCTTCACTCACTCTACCCAGAAGCACCTCAAATTCTTCCATGGGGCAGAGAGAAAATGTTGCAGTTTTAAAGCTTAGTCCCAGCAGTTCTACACATTTTGCCATGACTTTTGCCATGTTCATATGGAGGTCAGGGCTGCTGGTTACTACAAGGTTTAGATAGCTGGTTCCTACAAGGTTTAGATAGCTGGCTAGACTAACTTACCTAGCAATCTATAAAATGTTAGCTGACATTGGCTAATTGATTGACTGTCAGTGACTGACAAGAGGAAAACTGCTGATGTGCTAAACTTCCAAATTGCAGGTTGTGTATTTTACTATGCTATCTTAACAGTAAGTTGAGATCCTGACTCACTTCCCCCCCCCATGGTTGGGGGCCCTACACGCAGCACGTTGTTTGCATATAGGCAGAGGAGCTTCTGAGCCTACCACACCTATCACACCTTTGAACTTTAGATAAATGGACTGGTAACTGAATGCTTTAGGCCTGGAGACTGTAGGCCTATATAATCTCACATTATATACCAATATATCTCTATTCAGCCTTGTGTTCTTTTCTCAGCTAGGCTTTGTAATAAAAGAGCTACACTGAACAAAAATAAAAACGCAACATGTAAAGTGTTGGTCCTATGTTTCATTAGCTGAAATAAAAGATCCCAGAAATGTTCCATACGTACAAAAAGCTTATTTCTCTCAAATGTTGTGCGCAAATTTGTTTACATCCATGTTAGTGAGCATTTCTCCATTGCCAAGCTAATCCATCCACCTGACACGTGTGGCATATCAAAAAGCTGAGTAAACCGCATGATCATTACACAGGTGCACCTTGTGCTGGGGACAATAAAAGGCTGCTCTAAAATGTGCAGTTTTGGCACACAATACAATGCCACAGAAGTATCATGTTTTGAGGGACCATGCAATTGGCATGCTGATTGCAGGAATGTCCACAAGAGCTGTTGCCAGAGAATTTAATGTTCATTCCTCTATCATAAGCCGCCTCCAACGTCGTTTTAGAGAATTTGGCAGTTCGTCCAACCGGCCTCACAACCGCAGACCACACGTATGGCGTTGTGTGGGCGAGCAGTTTGCTGATGTCAACATTGTGAACATAGTGCCCCATGGTGGCGGTGGGGTTATGGTATGGGCAGGCATAAGCTACAGACAACAAACACAATTGCATTTTATCAATGGCAATTTTAATGCACAGAGATACCGTGACGAGATCCTGAGGCCCATTGTTATGCCATTCATCCGCCGCCATCACCTCATGTTTCAGCATGATAATGCATGGCCCCATGTCGCAAGGATCTGTACACAATTCCTGGAAGCTGAAAATGTCCCAGTTCTTCCATGGCCTGCATACTCACCAGACATGTCACTCATTGAGCTTGTTTGGTATGCTCTGGATCGACGTGTAAGACAGCGTGTTCCAGTTCCCACCAATATCCAGCAACTTCGCAGACAACATTTCACAGGCCACAATCAACAGCCTGATCAACTTGTGGTGAAATCCTTTCACTTTCTTCACTGTGCACTGCCACTTTAAGAGTGCAGAGGCAGTCAGGAAAGAGGAAATAAAGATGGCTCTTCTGGCTGTGTGTAGGAGCTCTCGGTTTGCGCGTCAGTTTTGACTGCGTGTGCAGCTCTGCAGAAATCTTGTGTAGTTTCAGCGCGCTTAGTTTATAAAAGTTCTACAGTAAGGGAAAAAAGTATGTGATCCCCTGCTGATTTTGTATGTTTGCCCACTGACAAAGACATGATCAGTCTATACTTTTAATGGTAGGTTTATTTGAACAGTGAGAGACAGAATAACAACCAAAAAAATCCAGAAAAATGCATGTCAAAAATGTTATAAATTGATTTGCATTTCAATGAGGGAAATAAGTATTTGACCCCTCTGCAAAACATGACTTAGTAATTGGTGGCAAAACCCTTGTTGGCAATCACATAGGTCAGACGTTTCTTGTAGTTGGCCACCAGGTTTGCACACATCTCAGGAGGGATTTTGTTCCACTCCTCTTTGCAGATCTTCTCCAAGTCACTAAGGCTGACGTTTGGCAACTCGAACCTTCAGCTCCCTCCACAGATTTTCTATGGGATTAAGGTCTGGAGACTGGCTAGGCCACTCCAGGACCTTAATGTGCTTCTTCTTGAGCCACTCCTTTGTTGCCTTGGCCGTGTGTTTTGGATCATTGTCATGCTGGAATACCCATCCATGACCCCTTTTCAATGCCCTGACTGAGGGAAGGAGGTTCTCACCCAAGATTTGACGGTACATGGCCCCGTCCATCGTCCCTTTGATGCGGTGAAGTTGTCCTGTCCCCTTAGCAGAAAAACACCCCCAAAGCATAATATTTCCACCTCCATGTTTGACGGTGGGGATGGTGTTCTTGGGGTCATAGGCAGCATTCCTCCTCCTCTAAACACGGTGAGTTGAGTTGATGCCAAAGAGCTCGATTTTGGTCTCATCTGACCACAACACTTTCACCCAGTTCTCCTTTGAAATCATTCAGATGTTCATTAGCAAACTTCAGACGGCCCTGTATATGTGCTTTCTTGAGCAGGGGGACCTTGCGGGCGCTGCAGGATTTCAGTCCTTCGCGGTGTAGTGTGTTACCAATTGTTTTCTTGGTGACTATGGTCCCAGCTGCCTTGAGATCATTGACAAGATCCTCCCGTGTAGTTCTGGGCTGATTCCTCACCGTTCTCATAATCATTGCAACTCCACGAGGTGAGATCTTGCATGGAGCCCCAGGCCGAGTGAGATTGACAGTTATTTTGTGTTTCTTCCATTTGCGAATAATCGCATCAACTGTTGTCACCTTCTCACCAAGCTGCTTGGCGATGGTCTTGTAGCCCATTCCAGCCTCGTGTAGGTCTACAATCTTGTCCCTGACATCCTTGGAGAGCTCTTTGGTCTTGGCCATGGTGGAGAGTTTGGAATCTGATTGATTGCTTCTGTGGACAAGTGTCTTTTATACAGGTAACAAGCTGAGATTAGGAGTACTCCCTTTAAGAGTGTGCTCCTAATCTCAGCTCGTTACATGTATAAAAGACACCTGGGAGCCAGAAATCTTTCTGATTGAGAGGGGGTCAAATACTTATTTCCCTCATTAAAATGCAAATCAATTTATAACATTTTTGACATGCGTTTTTCTGGATTTTTTTGTTGTTATTCTGTCTCTCACTGTTCAAATAAACCTACCATTAAAATTATAGACTGATCATTTCTTTGTCAGTGGGCAAACGTACAAAATCAGCAGGGGATCAAATACTTTTTTCCCTCACTGTACGTTTGATCGCCTTTGTTATCGCGCTACTCCTGACGAGTTGGAACCGTTCTATCCTCTAATAATAATAATAATAATAATAATAATAATAATAATATGCCATCTAGCAGACGCTTTTTTCCAAAGCGACTTACAGTTATGCGTGCATACATTTTTTGTGTATGGGTGGTCCCGGGGATCGAACCCACTACCTTGGCGTTACAAGCGCCGTGCTCTACCAGCTGAGCTGATCTCATTGATTACTAGCAACATTGTTGCAAGCTTTTGTCAAACAAACAACCAAGGATTGTGTCGGACAAACACACACACGTTCAAGCCTGGATGCAACAGCTGAACCCATCTCTCTTGATCTCCTTCAGCTCTTTACACTGAAATAATGTATCGCTTTGTGCTGCGTTCCCTTTCATGTTCAGTGCCTTTGGTGAACTAATAAATGCACTGTAGGACTTTTTAGTTAAAGGGAGGTTGCGTGAGTTTGTTTTATTATTTATTATTGTTTGAACAGTATTGATTTTGTGTGGGACTATTGACATTTCCACTGGGAGGTAATACAGAATATTGCAAATTCTCTAAGGTTTATGACTGGGTTCTTTTTTGTCAATTGTTTCTATGAAGTTGCATTTGATTTGCTCTACTATTATTCTTGTACAAGGTATTATTGGTTGGGTTACCCCTGTGCTGTAACGTGTGTTTTAAATGGTGTGTCTTATACTTTCTCGCCACTGGCTACAGTATCTGGCAAACAGGCTACACTCTAGGCAGTCTCTTCTGCTGATGTGTGTGTGTGTGTCTGGTAGCGGTATCCTACTCTTTTCCTTTCGGCAGGGTTAATACCTGCCTGGCGCCCGAACAAAAAGCTTTATCTTTACCCCTCTCTAAAAATACCGTTACAAACTCTACGCAAAGGACCTGTTGCGCTGCATGAGGCAAATGGTGGTCACACCAGATACTGACGGGTTTTCTGATCCACACTCCTACCTTTTTTTAAAAAGGTATCTGTGACCAACAGGTGCATATCTGTATTAGCAGTCGAGAAATCCATAGATTAGGGCCTAATTTATTTCAATTGACTGATTTCCTTATTAACTGTAACTTAATCAAATCTATAAAATTGTTGCATGTTGTGTTTATATTTTTGTTCAGTATAGCTTGTGTAGAATTAAGTTTTTATTGCAGTAAAATGATACACCAAATGTTAATGTTGTTGTGGGAACAGGATTGAAGAATTTTCTTTCAGCATCTCTCAAGCAAATTTGCGAACAGGTAGGGACGTAAAAAGTCCACTGTCCCCCCGGATCAGAAGCTAGCCTTTTGGTCAACCACGTTACAGTTTAGTTTAGCACATCCACCACTAACCTCCTCTTACTGGGGATGACCCCCATCTCCTCGCTGTCCCCATCGGGGGTCACCCTCCGGGCCTGCCACCATTCATCGTCTGAGGCGTTGATGACGTGGAGGATGTCCCCGTACCTGAAGCTGAGGCCTTGGCTCGGGAGGCCACTGTCTTTGGCCTTCTCATAGTCAAACTGTGCCCTGTAATGGTAACAGAGGGAGACATACTATTATAGAATTATTACGGTAAATGCTATCTATTTGGGATGACAGTCCAAAAGAGACCCACCTGACGTAAAGGGAACGTTTCTGATTGGTTCGGAGGGATCCGGACCCAGAGCTCATGCTGTGGTTCATCATCTGTTCCCGCAGATCATGGATTTTGGCCTCGAAGCGCCCATACTCTACAAGGGAAAGACAACACAGAGGAGTACAATAACGTTCCATTTTACACTCAATGTATACAGCCCTACACTGCAAAGGAAAGAAAGGGGAATCTGTTCAGAACAGTAACCTAGGCTGCCCCTGGTCAAAAGTAGTGCACTGTGTAGGGAATAGGGTGCCATTTTTTTAACGCTTATATTTCAAATGGACAGAACCAATGTTTTCAACTGCGTTATATTGATTGATGTATGTATTACTATGTAAAAGGTGCACTGATTGATGCATGTATTATTGTGTGAAAAATATTGTAATGGCCGATTTTTGTTTCCCGATTTATACATTTGTCTGAAAGTAAAAACGTTTTTTTTTTTTTTTTTTTTTTACATGTAATAAGCTAAAGGAAGGTTTCACGCTGCAATATGCTTATCATAACACTTCAATGATTTGGTCAAAATTAACGATCCTTTACTGTTGCTTAGGAAGTTCATTCCCAGTGATTTGCCTTGTCAAATGTCTCTCGGTTTTGGATCGTTTAAAAATACTATGTTGCAAAGTCTGGTCGTGAAAGTGCCCGGGGGACAGGACAGAGAACAGAGTTGATAATGGCGGTCCTATTGGCTGGGGGGGGGGGGTACAGATGTAGAATCAACTTATCCTCCCCCAATCCTAGCCTTAGTGGTGAAAATGCAAAACTGACCCAAGATCAGCGTCTGGGGAAACTCCACCCTACACCTATTGAGTGAATGCTCTGATTACAGCTCTGAGTCCCCTTGCAAACTCATCCTCCCTCCACCACACCCTATGCAAGGTGACATATTCTCGACATACAGCAAGCAGACAATGTTAGAGAAACTGTCTGAAGGGCACATACAGTACAGAAAGCTCAGATAGCTCTCCTAAATGTTGTTCTCAGGATTGTCGTGAAGCCCCATGCCTCTTCCCATCCAAACCAAACGTCCACAAAAACCTTCAATCTTATTCAAATCTAATTTTATTTGTCACATGCTTCGTAAACAGGTGTAGACTAACAGTGAAATGCTTACTTATGGGCCCTTTCCAACAATGCAGAGAGAGAAATATAGAACAATTATAACACAAGGAATAAATGCACAATGAGTTACTCATGAACTATTGACTTGAAACTTAGTTTTTATGCTCAAAAGCAGTAATCGATTTCCATTGAACTCCATGCCACTTTGCTCCATCAATTTGGAACTTGTCATCACACCACCGCCATATAAAGTTTGGGGATGATATTTTAAAAAATAACATGGAAGCCAGAGGTTTAATTACATTTTGACCCCAAAATGCTAACATAATGTTAATACTATCTCATGAAACCAACTGTGATTCACCCAAGATTGGGTTTGTAGAGTCTATGTACTAGTCTCCAGACATTGTGCAAAGGAATAATTGTTGCATTCCAAGATGGCCGCTCCAGGCCAGTTGATGGCGCTATTGCACACTTAGGACTACAATTTATGGACCGGTGAATTTAGTGATGCAATTTGGTATGCATGATGTAGATAATGACAGTAGCTTATGGTGATGCTATGGAAGCATTAGGCCACCTGGTGGCGCTGTAGAAAATCCACATTTATAGCTCCTTGCTTGTTTGACATTTGGGGAAAAGGCTCAAAGCCCCCTACCAGCCCAAATAATCCCAACGTCTCTGAAAGGGATTGTGTAGCTTTGAAGTTACTTTTTGATCTGGTTTACCTAGCCACAGTCACCAACTGCTGACTCACATCCAAATAATTTTAAAGTATCTTGTCCATAGACTGATTTGAAGCTAAGGAAACGAAATATGTAATTATATGTGAGAGTAATTTAGGTGAACTATTCTTGTAATGAAACACTGCTGCAGCAGTTGTATATGAAGCCCTGGACAGCCATGCAGCTAATGAGGCAGAGAGACTCACTTCAGCCTATGACATTTACATAAGTATTCAGACCCTTTACTCAGTCCTTTGTTGAAGCACCTTTGGCAGCGATTACAGCCTCGAGTCGTCTTGGGTATGACACTACAAGCTAGGCACACCTGTATTTGGGGAGTTTCTCCCATTCTTCTCTGCAGATCCTCTCAAGCTCTATCAGGTTGGATGGGGAGCGTCGCTGCACAGCTATTTTCAGGTCTCTCCAGAGATGTTCGATCGGGTTCAAGTCCAGGCTCTGGCTGGGACAGTCAGAGACTTGTCCCGAAGCCACTCCTGCGTTGTCTTGGCTGTGTGCTTAGGGTCGTTGTCCTTTTGAAAGGTGAACCTTTTCCCCAGTTAAAGGTCCTGAACGCTCTGGAGCAGGTTTTCATCAAGGATCTCTCTGTACTTTGCTCTGTTAATTTTTCCCTCCATCCTGACTAGTCTCCCAGTCCCTGCCGCTGAAAAACATCCCCACAACATGATGCTGCCACCACCATGCTTCACCGTAGGGATGGTGCCAGGTTCAGATAGCTGATGTCCTGAAAGAGCTGCAAAATCTGGACACCTACAAATCAGCTGGGCTAGACAATCTGGACCCTTTCTTTCAAAAATTTGCCGCTGAAATTGTCGCAACCCCTATTACTAGCCTGTTCAACCTCTTTCGTATCGTCTGAGATCCCCAGAGATTGGAAAGCTGCCGCGGTCATCCCCCTCTTCAAAGGGGGTGACAATCTAGATCCAAACTGTTACAGATCTATATCCATCCTGCCCTGCCTTTCGAAAGTATTTGAAAGCCAAGTTAACAAACAAAATCACCAACCATTTCGAATTCCACCGTACCTTCTCCGCTATGCAATCTGGTTTCCGAGCTGGTCATGGGTGCACCTCAGCCACGCTCAAGACCCTAAACGATATAATAACCGCGATCGATAAAAGATAGTACTGTGCAACCGTCTTTATCGACCTGGCCAAGGCTTTTGACTCTGTCAATCACCGCATTCTTATTGGCAGACTAAATAGCCTTGGTTTCTCAAATGACTGCCTCGCCTGGTTCACCAACTACTTCTCAGATAGAGTTCAATGTGTCAAATCGGAGGGCCTGTTGTCTGGACCTCTGGCAGTCTCTATGGGGATGCCACAGGGTTCAATTCTCGGGCCGACTATTCTCTGTGTATATCAATGATGTCGCTCTTGCTGCTGGTGACTCTCAGATCCACCTCTACGCAGACGACACCATTTAGTATATATCTGGCCCTTCATTGGACACTGTTAACAAACCTCCAAATGCTCTTCAATCGAACGCTGCTTGCACCCGCCCGCCTGACTAGAATCACTACTCTCGGCGGGAATGTCTTAGAATATGTGGACAACTACAAATACCTAGGTGTCTGGTTAGACCGTAAACGCTCCATCCAGACTCACATTAAGCATCTCCAATCCAAAGTTAAATCTAGACTCGGCTTCCTATTTTGCAACAAAGCCTCCTTCACTCATGCTGCTAAACATGCCCTCGTAAAACTGAATATCCTACCGATCCTTGACTTCGACTTTAACAAAATAGCTTCCAACACTCTACTCAGTGACAGTGCCATCCGTTTTGTCACCAAAGCCCCATATACTACCCACCATTGTGACCTGTACGCTCTCGTTGGCTGGCCCTCACTACATATTCGTCGCCAAACCCACTGGCTCCAGGTCATCTATAAATCTCTTCTAGGCAAATCCCTGCCTTATCTTAGCTCATTGGTCACCATAGCAACACCCACCCGTAGTATGCGTTCCAGCAGGTATATCTCACTGGTCATCCCCAAAGCCAACACCTCCTTTGGCCGCCATTCCTTCCAGTTCTCTGCTGCAAATGACTGGAACGAACTGCAAAAATCTCTGAAGCTGGAGACACTTATCTCCCTCACTATCTTTAAGCATCAGTTGTCAGAGCAGCTTCCCGATCACTGCACCTGTACACAGCCCATCTGTAATTAGCCCACCCACCTACCTCATGCCCATATTGTTATTTATTTTGCTCATTTGCACCCCAGTATCTCTATATATCATCTTCTGCACATCTATCACTCCAGTGTTAATACTAAATTGTAATTATTTTGCACTATGGCCTATTTATTGCCTTACCTCCATAACTTACTACATTTGCACATACTGTATATAGATTTTCTATTGTGTTATTGACTGTACGTTTTGTTTAGTCCATATGTAACTCTGTGTTTGTTGTTTTTATCGCACTGCTTTCCAAATCATGTCCAATCAAATGAATTTACCACAGGTAAATTTCGAGTCTCATTGCAAAGGGTCTGAATGCTTATGTTTTTTATTTTTTATACATTTGCAAACATTTCTAAAACCTGCTTTTGCTTTGTCATTATGGGGTATTGTGTGTAGATTGATGAGGAATAACATTCATTTAATCAATTTTAGAATAAGGCTGTAACGTAACAAAATGTGGAAAAAGGGAAGGGGTTTGAATACTTTCCAAATGGACTGTATTGGTTTCCTTACCCTTACCCATGCTTTCAGTGGTGTGCAGTTTCAAAGCAAATTTTCTGTCATTCTAAATATTTTTTCCATGGTTTATGATGTGTTCATATGCTATTCACAATGCAAGTGAATATCCGTGATTTTGGCATTTTTTGTGTTTTATGTGTAAATCATATTCTACTAACTTATTGAGCTACACAATCAATTTTAGACACTTTGGGATAATTTGGACATGTTGTAAAGAATGTATAAACATATATTTTTTTAAGGAGACATTAATAGTATGTGCTCCCTAAAATAAGTGATTTTCCTCTCTGCATGTACTTGAATGTGTCATGAATCATGATGACTGTTTCTCCGTTACATATATACTACGCTTTTGCACCAGTGCAATGTTGGTCTGTAATTTTTAGAATGAATAAAACAAAACAAAAAAAGTCTAAATAAATGAAGAATTATACAGGCAATTCAATGTTGGCCTTAAATTTCATTTTTAATTTCCCTCTTAGAACAAAGGTTTAGAACATCTGGCCATTATCAAACACAATTTAGGAAGAAGAGTGAAATTTTTGGTGGGAAGAAAATGCAAAAAGGAAACCACATTCTGTGAAAAAAGGATGTGTGGATGGATGGAATAGGATGTGTTGATGGATGATGTGAGATAATGCCTTACACCAGGAAAAAAGCACAGTGGGCATTGGTTTAGGGCTCTGAGCTGGGGTATAGTATCAAGACCTAAAAGACAGGCTGTGACTGAATTCTCATTTTACTTTCGTCTCTATATTTACTACAGTTGGGTGCATTACAAAGAAACTAAGGGACACATAACCTTTGTTTTTATTGATCTATACAATATATTAAATACTTTTGTATACTTTCTGTATTTAAAATAATAGATAGATCTCTAAATCCCCAAAACATGTCACTTCAACTCATCATTACTGGGACAAGCCAATTTGTCTGCTCTAAGTACTTTAAACATTGCAAAGTTTACATTTACATTTACATTTACGTCATTTAGCAGACGCTCTTATCCAGAGCGACTTACAAATTGGTGCATTCACCTTATAGCCAGTGGGATCAACACTTTTTAGCAGTATAAAGAACTTGATATTATGTTTTATCATTAATAAACATTTCAACATTTAAAAAAAGAGGATGATGTGTAACTATTTGTCACTTTTAAAGTGTTTTTCATCGTTGCAAAGGCAAGGGACCTAAATGCCACGCAAATTCAATAATGACCCAGGACATAATATAAGAATTCGGTCACAGCCATATAGGAAGGTGTGAATGGGAATGAGGTATGCATCTGTACATGCAGAGTAAAATACGAAAGACAGGGTTCACCACAGGCTGTAGAAGGGTAAAGTAGTGGTGGAGTGGAAGGATCAAAATGTTGTAAAGTGTTGATTGGGACTTGAGGTTCTGTTTACACTTGAATATCCAGTGATTAATCTTGCATCTTGGTTTATTAGTTAGGCGGTTCTGGTATCAAAAGCAGTATTTTAACTTTCAGTTAAATCTTCACTAAGTTGAGGGATTTGCTACACTGCCAAAAACTCTCAAATACACAAGCAATTACTCAGCAGCAATATATTTTATGGCACTGTACTGGCACTTACAAGTCAATTACAGTTCTGGCCCTTAAAGTAAAATGTCCTTTACATTTCCTGCAGTGAAGGTGACCTGCCATAATATGGAAGCAAGCACAATTGCAAAGCTTGATGATTGTATTCAGCAGTTATATACCGTCATCACAATATATAGACTAAAATGAAAGGATTGCTGTCATACTCCTACATTTCTTCTCTGACCTGCTGTTGCCAAAATCATAGGGAAAACAGAACTGGCAGGCTTTCATTTGATTGCCATCAATTATATAATTATATTGGCAGACGGTTCAGTTTGCTAGTGACCTAGCTAGCTAACTAGTTAGCTAACTTCCAGTTGGATGTGCCCAAAAGAAGAAGGCAACAGGTACTTATCCGATAATACATTTCTACGAGCAAATGTGCGTTAGTATTGTTATTCAGAATTACCTCAGGGGTGGGAAATATTTTTGGCTTGAGGACCACATCGGGATTTAGATTTTCAGAATTTTCATTTCTACATACTTTTTATATGATTTTAGACATTCAGGTGTCGACTGAAGTCGTTTATCCAAAATAATTGTATCATTATCGGGCACCGGATACTGCCCACCCCTGATCTGCAGTATGTGTACTGTATGTGTTGGTGTGTAGGAGAGGGGGTGAAGTAAGATCTTGCAAGGTGGGAAGGTGAGGGACAAAAAGGGGAAGGAGGGGCTGTCTGATACCAGGAGTAAGCCCGTGAATGAGCAGGGGTAAGTGGACTGCCAGTGACTGGCCACACTCCAGTGACCCACCCACCCAAGCCCCCCCGTGAGGAACGTCCATGTTCAGAGCTGCCACTGGGGCCAGATTGCTCAACTTTGACCCTGGGTGCTGATCACATGGCACAAACCTGGTGCTGGTGAAGGGGCCCGGCGTGGGGAGCACAAAGCAAGTTCTGACGGGTGAGAAAAGAGAGCAGTCATCAGTGTGGGGAGTGATCGTCAGCAGGGAGTCCTGTGTGTCTGTTTTTGGTCAAATCTCAACCACACGATTCAAGCAGGCACTTACATCCCCAGTGTCAAAACAGCCTCAAACTTCATACTTCATGATTATAAGGACAATCTTCGGACAAACAAATTCAGAACAGAACAATCTTCCCAGAATGCACCTTTACACAGTGATTCTGAAAGTCCAGGCCCATGACTCACTGTTACTGCAGTCATCCCCTGAAGTATCGCCAAAGACTTTAATCCAATATGGCATGTCTTGGCACACCAATCAAAGCAACCCAGTGCACCACAGGCAATGTACTGGAGTTTTTTAAGAGGAAGCTGGCCAGAAAATGTCTCTCGTGGGTTATGTGTTTATTTGCCAGTGTGAAATTATGTCAATATTTGTACACAGGATTTGGTCTTCCTAGGGCAGTGATCATTAACCTTTTCTGAGCCAATGCAACATTAAAAACAGTGCTGTATGAATGAGGGTTGGGTAGTGAAACATTTTATTTTTTTATTTTATTTCACTGGACTCGCAGTGCCTGCATCTGAAGGTCAATCTCTCAGCAAATGGAGGCAGAGAGCAGCAGAGGGTCCACCTCTCACCACCCAGGTAGCTGAATTTGCACATTCAGACCAATGACATTTTTCAAAACGGGACCACTTCGCCTCCCCAGTAAGTAGCCTTGCACAAGCCTTGGCTTGTGTGAGCTGGAATGGCTCAGAGGAGCTGGTTTCTGTTTATGTAGCTTGAGGCAGCTTGATGTACAAGTACACCACTGAACAGGACACGAGTCTATCGCAGGGCCTTACCCACAATCTATCTCCTTAATGCGAAGTGCCAAGCAGAGATGCATTGGGTCGCATTTTTACAGTCTTTGGTATGACTCGGCCTGGGATCGAACTTCCAACCTTCTAATCTCAGGGCGGACACAAGGCCACTGAGTTGGTCTGGTTAATCAAATGTACCTACCGCTAATAGCAGGAGAGGAATTTAATAAATGGGAGTGTATTGCTTTATCGTTGGCTATTCTACAGAAAAGTTTGCCGATCAACTAGGAATGCCTTAAGATCGACCAGTCGATCGCAATTGACAGGTTGGCGACCTCTGTTCTAGAGTGTGTGTTGTCATGTGCCTTTCGCCTTGATCATGAATCTCAATGATTGGTCGTTACAGCTGATACTCACCCTCGGGACGGTACTGGGCAATGATGGTGACAGTTTGGCCCGCCCCCTTTAGTGCTGCAGCCGCTTGCTCGTGGGTGGCCCCGCGTAGGTCGATGCCATTAACCTGCATTGACAAAGACACATCGATCTATACATTAATCTTCCACTTTGTACAACTGCAAACAAAATATACATCAAACAGGTCCCTCTTTCCCTCCCTTTCCACTCAATCCATTCACCTCAACCCCTGTGTTTGTCTTTGTGCTTACTACTCCAATGCATGTCTGACAGTGTGAAGTGAAGAGACTGGGAAGTGAGAGGGAAAGTGAGAGATAGTGGGAAAGACTACGTGCCTGAGAGAAAGAGGGAACAAGTTATTCTTAGACATGAAAATCAGGCCAGAGCTGAAATGCACCTTAACTGCCTACTCTGATGCCTGGGCAGAGGCGTCAGAAAGGCTATTGCAGGGTATGTCTCAAGTTTAGAGGGAGTGTGCAATTGGCATGCTGACTGCAGCAATGTCCACCAGAGCTGTTTCCAGAGAGTTTAATGTTCATTTCCCTACCATCAGACGCCTTCAATGTCATTTTAGAGAATTTGGCAGTACGTCCAACCGGCCTCACAACCGCTTCGTGTGGGCGAGCAGTTTGCTGATATCAATATTGTGAACAGAGTGCCCCATGGTGGCGGTGGGGATATGGTATGGGCAGGCATAAGCTACGGACAATGAACACAATTGCATTTTATTTATGGCAATTTGAATGCACAGAGATACCGTGATGAGATCCTGAGGCCCATTGTCATGCCATTCATCCTCCACCATCACATCATGTTTCAGCATGACAATGTACGGCCCCATGTCGCAAGGATCTGTACACAATTCCTGAAAGCTGAATATTTCCCAGTTCTTCCATGGCCTGCATACTCACCAGACGTCACCCATTGAGCATGTTCGGGATGCTTTGGATCGACGTGTACGACAGCGTGTTCCAGTTCCCGCCAATATACAGCAACTTTGCACAGCCATTGAAGAGGAGTGGGACAACATTCCACAGGCCACATTCAACAGCCTGATCAACTCTATGCGAAATGAGGCAAATGGTGGTCACATCAGATATTGACTGGTTTTCTGATACAGTTGAAGTCGGAAGTTTACATACACTTAGGTTGGACTCATTAAAACTCGTTTTTCAACTACTCCACAAATTTCTTGTTAACAAACTATAGTTTTGGCAAGTCGGTTAGGACATCTACTTTGTGCATGACACAAGTTATTTTTCCAACAATTGTTTACAGACAGATTATTTCAGTTAGAATTCACTGTATCACAATTCCAGTGGGTCAGAAGTTTACATACACTAAGTTGACTGTGCCTTTAAACAGCTTGGAAAATTCCAGAAAATGATGTCATGGCTTTAGAAGCTTCTGATAGGCTAATTGACATCATTTGAGTCAATTGGAGGTGTACCTGTGGATGTATTTCAAGGCCTACCTTCAAACTCAGTGCCTCTTTGCTTGACATCATGGCAAAATCAAAAGAAATCTGCCAAGACCTCAGAAAATAAATTGTAGACCTCCACAAGTCTGGTTCATCCTTGGGAACAATTTCCAAACGCCTGAAGGTACCACGTTCATCTGTACAAACAATAGTACGCAAGTATAAACACCATGGGACCATGCAGCCGTCATACCGCTCAGGAAGGAGACGCGTTCTGTCTCCTAGAGATGAACGTACTTTGGTGCAAAAAGTGCAAATCAATCCCACAACAACAGCAAAGGACCTTGTGAAGATACTGGAGGAAACAGGTACAAAAGTATCTATATCCACAGTAAAAAGAGTCCTATATCGACATAACCTGAAAGGCTGCTCAACAAGGAAGAAGCCACTGCTCCAAAACCGCCATAAATAAGCCAGACTACGGTTTGCGACAGCACATGGGGACAAAGATCGTACTTTTTGGAGAAATGTCCTCTGGTCTGATGAAACAAAAATAGAACTGTTTGGCCATAATGACCATCGTTATGTTTGCAAGCCGAAGAACACCATCCCAACCGTGTAGCACGGGGGTGGCAGCATCATGCTGTGGGGGTGTTTTGCTGCAGGAGGGACTGGTGCACTTCACAAAATAGATGGCATTATGAGGAAGGAAAATTATGTGGATATATTGAAGCAACAAGACATCAGTCAGGAAGTTAAAGCTTGGTTCAAATGGGTCTTCCAAATGGACAATGACCCCAAGCATACGTACAAAGTTATGGCAAAATGATTTAAGGACAACAAAGTCAAGGTATTGGAGTGGCTATCACAAAGCCCTGACCTCAATCCTATAGATATTTGTGGGCAGAACTGAAAAAGCATGTGCGAGCAAGGAGGCCTACAAACCTGACTCAGTTACACCAGCTCTGTCAGGAAGAATGTGCCAAAATTCACCCAACTTATTATGGGAAGCTTGTGGAAGGCTACCCGAAACATTTGACCCAAGTTAAACAATTTAAAGGCAATGCTACCAAATACTAATTGAGTGTATGTAAACTTCTGACCCACTGGGAATGTGATGAAATAAATAAAAGCTGAAATAAATCATTCTCTCTACTATTATTCTGACATTTCACATTCTTAAAATAAAGTGGTGATCCTAACTGACCTAAGACAGGGAATTTTTACTAGTATTAAATGTCAGGAATTGTGAAAAACTGAGTTTAAATGTGTTTGGCTAAGGTGTACAGTGAGGGAAAAAAGTATTTGATCCCCTGCTGATTTTGTACATTTGCCCACTGACAAAGACATGATCAGTCTATAATTTTAATGGTAGGTTTATTTGAACAGTGAGACAGAATAACAACAAAAAAATCCAGAAAAATGCATGTCAAAAATGTTATAAATTGATTTGCATTTCAATGAGGGAAATAAGTATTTGACCCCTCTGTGAAACATGACTTAGTACTTGGTGGCAAAACCGTTGTTGGCAATCACAGAGGTCAGACGTTTCTTGTAGTTGGCCACCAGGTTTGCACACATCTCAGGAGGGATTTTGTCCCACTCCTCTTTGCAGATCTTCTCCGTCATTAAGGTTTCGAGGCTGACGTTTGGCAACTCGAACCTTCAGCTCCCTCCACAGATTTTCTATGGGATTAAGGTCTGGAGACTGGCTAGGCCACTCCAGAAACTTAATGTGCTTCTTCTTGAGCCACTCCTTTGTTGCCTTGGCCGTGTGCTTTAGGTCATTTTCATGCTGGAATACCCATCCACGACCCATTTTCAATGCCCTGGCTGAGGTAAGGAGGTTCTCACCCAAGATTTGACTGTACATGGTCCCGTCCATCGTCCCTTTGATGTGGTGAAGTTGTCCTGTCCCCTTAGCAGAAAGACACCACCAAAGCATAATGTTTCCACCTTTGTCGGTGGGGATGGTGTTCTTGGGGTCATAGGCAGCATTCCTCCTCCTCCAAACACGGCGAGTTGAGTTGATGACAAAGAGCTCAATTTTGGTCACATCTGACCACAACACTTTCACCCAGTTCTCCTCTGAATCATTCAGATGTTCATTGGCAAACTTCAGACGGGCCTGTATATGTGCTTTCTTGAGCAGGGGGACCTTGCGGGCGCTGCAGGATTTCAGTCTGTCACGGCGTAGTGTGTTACCAATTGTTTTCTTGGTGACTATGGTCCCAACTGCCTTGAGATCATTGACAAGTTCCTCCCGTGTAGTTCTGGGCTGATTCCTCACCGTTCTCATGATCATTGCAACTCCACGAGGTGAGATCTTGCATGGAGCCCCAGGCCGAGGGAGACTGACAGTTATTTTGTGTTTCTTCCATTTGCCAATAATCGCACCAACTGTTGTCACCTTCTCACCAAGCTGCTTGGTGATGGTCTTGTAACCCATTCCAGCCTTGTGTAGGTCTACAATCTTGTCCCTGACATCCTTGGAGAGCTCTTTGGTCTTGGCCATGGTGGAGAGTTTGGAATCTGATTGATTGATTGCTTCTGTGTACAGGTGTATTTTATACAGGTAACAAGCTGAGATTAGGAGCACTCCCTTTAAGAGTGTGCTCCTAATCTCAGCTCGTTACCTGTATAAAAGACACCTGGGAGCCAGAAATCTTTCTGATTGAGAGAGGGTCAAATACTTATTTCCCTCATTAAAATGCAAATCAATTTATAACATTTTTGACATGCGTTTTTCTGGATTTATTTGTTGTTATTCTGTCTCTCACTTTTCAAATAAACCTACCATTAAAATTATAGACTGATCATGACTTTGTCAGTGGGCAAACGTACACAATCAGCAGGGGATCAAATACTTTTTTCCCTCACTGTATGTAAACTTCCGACTTCAACTGTACATGCCCCTACCTTTTTTTTAAGGTATCTGTGACCAACAGATATGTATGTATCTGTATTTAGGGCCTAATTTATTTATTTCAATTGACTGATTTCCTTATGTGAAGTGTAACTCCAGTAAAATCTTTGAAATTGTTGCATGTTGCATTTATATATATATATATATATATATATATATATATATATATATATATATATATATTTATTCCACAGTGGGGAAAAAAAGTATTTAGTCAGCCACCAATTGTGCAAGTTCTCCCACTTAAAAAGATGAGAGAGGCCTGTAATTTTCATCATAGGTACACGTCAACTATGACAGACAAATTGAGATTTTTTTTCTCCAGAAAATCACATTGTAGGATTTTTAATGAATTTATTTGCAAATTATGGTGGAAAATAGGTATTTGGTCACCTACAAACAAGCAATATTTCTGTCTCTCACAGACCTGTAACTTCTTACATTTACATTTTAGTCATTTTAGCAGACGCTCTTATCCAGAGCGACTTACAGTTAGCACATATATTATTTTATCAAACCCACAACCCTGGCGTTGCAAACGCCATGCTCTACCAACTGAGCTACATCCCCTGCCGGCCATTCCCTCCCCTACCCTGGACGACGCTGGGCCAATTGTGCGCCGCCCCATGGGTCTCCCGGTCGCGGCCGGCTACGACAGAGCCTGGATTCGAACCAGGATCTCTAGTGGCACAGCTAGCACTGCAATGCAGTGCCTTAGACCACTGCGCCACTCGGGAGACATGATCTTCTTCTTTAAGAGGCTCCTCTGTCCTCCACTCGTTACCTGTATTAATGGCACCTGTTTGAACTTGTTATCAGTATAAAAGACACCTGTCCACAACCTCAAACAGTCACACTCCAAACTCCACTATGGCCAAGACCAAAGAGCTGTCAAAGGACACCAGAAACAAAACTGTAGACCTGCACCAGGCTGGGAAGACTGAATCTGCAATAGGTAAGCAGCTTGGTTTGAAGAAATCAACTGTGGGAGCAATTATTAGGAAATGGAAGACATACAAGACCACTGATAATCTCCCTCGATCTGGGGCTCCACGCAAGATCTCACCCCGTGGGGTCAAAATGATCAACAATCCAAAAACCACACGGGGGGACCTAGTGAATGACCTGCAGAGAGCTGGGACCAAAGTAACAAAGCCTACCATCAGTAACACACTACGCCGTCAGGGACTCAAATCCTGCAGTGCCAGACGTATCCCCCTGCTTAAGCCAGTACATGTCCAGGCCCGTCTGAAGTTTGCTAGAGTGCATTTGGATGATCCAGAAGAGGATTGGGAGAATGTCATATGGTCAGATGAAACCAAAATATAACTTTTTGGTAAAAAATAAACTTGTCGTGTTTAGAGGACAAAGAATGTTGAGTTGCATCCAAAGAACACCATACCTACTGTGAAGCATGGGGGTGGAAACATCATGCTTTGGGGCTGTTTTTCTGCAAAGGGACCAGGACGACTGATCCGTGTAAAGGAAAGAATGAATGGGGCCATGTATCGTGAGATTTTGAGTGAAAACCTCCTTCCATCAGCAAGGGCATTGAAGATGAAACGTGGCTGGGTCTTTCAGCATGACAATGATCCCAAACACACCGCCCGGGCAACGAAGGAGTGGCTTCGTAAGAAGCATTTCAAGGTCCTGGAGTGGCCTAGCCAGTCTCCAGATCTCAACCCCATAGAAAATCTTTGGAGGGAGTTGAAAGTCCGTGTTGCCCAGCGACAGCCCCAAAACATCACTGCTCTAGAGGAGATCTGCATGGAGGAATGGGCCAAAATACCAGCAACAGTGTGTGAAAACCTTGTGAAGACTTACAGAAAACGTTTGACCTGTGTCATTGCCAACAAAGGGTATATAACAAAGTATTGAGAAACTTTTGTTATTGACCAAATACTTATTTTCCACCATAATTTGCAAATAAATTAATTCAAAATCCTACAATGTGATTTTCTGGAAAAAAAATTCTCATTTTGTCTGTCATAGTTGACGTGTACCTATGATGAAAATTACAGGCCTCTCTCATCTTTTTAAGTGGGAGAACTTGCACAATTGGTGGCTGACTAAATACTTTTTTTCCCCACTGTATGTGTATATATATACACATATATATACACATACATACACACACACTACCGTTCAAAAGTTTGGGGTCACTTAGAAATGTCCTTGTTTTCGAAAGAAAAGCAAATTTTTTGTCCATTAAAATAACATCAAATTGATCAGAAATACAGTGTAGACATTGTTAATGTTGTAAATGCCTATTGTAGCTGGAAACGGCAGATTTTTTATGGAATATCTACATAGGCATACAGAGGTCCATTATCAGCAACCATCAGTCCAGTGTTCCAATGGCACGTTGTGTTTGCCAATCCAAGTTTATCATTTTAAAAGGCAAATTATGTTAGCACAGCTGAAAACTGTTGTGCTGATTAAAAGAAGCAATAAAAAACTGGCCTTCTTGAGACTAGTTGAGTATCTGGAGCATCAGCAATTGTGGGTTCGATTACAGGCTCAAAATGATGTGGATGTTTTGTGTCTTTGCCCATAACTTTGCACCTTTTGATGTAAATGTTTGAGGACAGGGTTTTGTTCTTTCTGGATTCTATTAGAATGACAATCGTAGAGAAAGGGACAGGGCAACAACTCTTACAATTCCAACTATTGAATCCTGCAATAGCAAATCAGAGATGCTGAAAATAAAAATGACAGACATCTATTTCAGTCCGTTAATACTAGTAAAGGCCCAGGGCACTACATTTGTGAAAATATATTTATTTCAAAAAAGTGTGTCATGAACTGCAACGCTGCTGGGTGTTTCAAAACATTAGGAACACCTTCCTAAAATTGAGTTGCATCCCCTTTTGCCCTCAGAACAGACTCAATTAGTCGGGGCATTGACTCTACAAGGTGTTGAAAGCGTTCCACAGGGATGCAAGCACATGTTGACTCCAATAATTCCCACAGTTGTGTCAAGTGGGCTGGATGTCCTTTGGGTGTTGGACCATTCTTGATACACACAGGAAACTGTTGAGTGTGAAAAACCCAGCAGCATTGCAGTTCTTGACACAAACCGGTGCGCCTGGCACCTACAACCATACCCTGTTCAAAGGCACTTTAATCTTTTGTCTTGCCTATTCACCCTCTGAATGGCACACATACACAATCCATGTCTCAAGGCTTAAAAATCACTCTTTAACCTGTCTCCTCCCCTTCATCTACATTGATTGAAGTGGATTTAACAAGTGACATCAATAGTGGTCCGCTGTAGCTCAGCTGGTAGAGCACGGCGCTTGTAACGCCAGGGTAGTGGGTTCGATCCCCGGGACCACCCATACACAAAAAATTTATGCACGCATAACTGTAAGTCGCTTTGGATAAAAGTGTCTGCTAAATGGCATATTAATAAGGGATCATAGCTTTCACCTGGTCAGTCTATGTCATGGAAAGAACAGATGTTCCTAATGTTTTGTAAATAATCCACAAATAGTGAAATTATCAAATCAAATTAACAGGGTCATCAAGGTAAAATTAATAAATAATGATACCATGTTTTTTTTTTTTTATACGTATGAGTAATGAGACAAAAAACATTGGAATTGTTGGTCAACATGTTGTTCATTTACAGGCTCAAAGGCTACAGATATACAATGCCTGCATGCGTTTGCACCCACATGTATATACTGTATGTGTGTGTCTACTGTATGTGTGTGTCTACTGTATGTGTGTGTCTACTGTATGTGTGTGTCTACATGTACAGTATAGGTACATTTCTACTGTAACTGTTTCTCAGGACAATCTTGAAAATGGGACATTACATTTACATTTTAGTCATTTAGCAGACACTCTTATTCAGAGCGACTTACAGTTAGTGAGTGCATACCCCGTGGGAAACAAACCCACAACCCTGGCGTTGCAAGCGCCATGCTCTACCAACTGAGCTACAGGGGACATCTCAGGAGTATAATCTTGTTCTCAAACCTCTCAGTATACTGCCAAATACAGTACATGTACATACCTGTGTGTGTATGTAGAAACATTACCAGCATAAATATATACTTCATTATGTGCGCCTGTGGGGGTAAACTCACCGACAGGATCTGGTCTCCCCTTCGCAGCTCTCCGCTTAGGTCAGCGGGCCCTCCCGCCAGGATGAAGGAGACAAAGATGCCCTCTCCGTCCTCCCCGCCCACGATGTTGAATCCCAGGCCCGTGGAGCCCTTATGGAGGACCATCTTTCTGGGTTCCCTGTACAAACAGGTCAGATAGTACATCAGCTCAGCATCTGAGTCCGAGGGGCTTAGCATCTTGACTGTCCGTCCGGGAGAGAAGAGAAGAAAGAGAACCACACACACAAGCAGATAGATGCGTGGGCACGTAGAGCGCGCCCAGGCACACTACAGAGATGGCAGAGGCCCAAAGGGGCATTGTGCTCTACTTAAATCATTGTCCCATTTCTGACTGGTTTCCTGGAGACGAGGAGCCTGCACATGAGCGTGAGGTCACAAGTGTGCATGTATGCACGCACGCAGGCAGGCACACACACACATTCACACACACGTAGAAGACCGAGAGCTAGCATCTGCCACCAGCTCCCACTGGACTAAAGTCAAATAGCAATCAGGACATTGAGGACACCTTCTTCAATGGAGAAGATGAGACTTACTTTCCCTATAGTGCCACCAATCTACTCTGAAGGGAGCACTGTCGCTGTCAAACCAACAAAATTATCTAGTTAATAATGTATGTCAAGTAGAGCTAGAAGGTTCTGAGTCCCTTGCCGGGTGTCTTTTTGAGTTGCTTGAGAACAGTAGGAGTCTACAGATCAAGTCTGGAAATCAAGCTATAGGGATAGATAGCAATGAGTCTCAGAGTAGGAGTTCTGATCTAGGACAATGTCCCATGTAATCTTATTCATTGTGATCTAAAATGGTAAAACTGATCCTAGATCAGCACTCCTATGCTGAGATAATTGATACATATATGACCACTGACCTAGTTGCAAAGCGCTGCACTGTGGGTTGTAGGTTCCCTTAGACAGATTGTTGTGACAGGTCTACCACTTGTTACATCATAACAATAGATTGCCATCTACTGGAGGACTAAAGGAACACTTCACAGATTTTTTACATCATATTCAGCAACAGACCACTATCTGTGAAAATGTCGCCTTTGAATATGAAGTCAAAAATCTGTGAAATACTGCTTTAAAGTACTTGGGTAAAGCCGTGGTACCCAAACATTTTCAAGGTGTGGCTCAAACAATTTGTGAAATAAGGTTAGGGTACGACATTGTCCTAGCACAGTGATTTGTAGTAAGTTTTCCTATAATACAAGGGGCGATTCTCAATTTAGGGGAGATTCTCAAATGTGTTAAGTCTGTCCTCTCCTCGACTCCTGTGTCCTCCTCTCCTCCGTGACCTGGAAACCGATAAGTGGTTGAGGAGTGTGTCAACTTGTTAGTAGGTGAACGGAGAAGTATGCTATCCTACTCGATTACCTACTTCGGCAGAGGATGCACAAGAGTATTCTCCCACCTGCTAGCGCAGAAGTGTTTTAAAATCTTTTGATGTCTCCTCGATTACATTTGACCTTATTCAAAAGCAGGCGAGGAGAGTACGGAGGAGAGGATGCGAGGAGTCGAGCAAACCAATTGAGATTCTCTCATTGCCTACCACAAATCTGAACAGTGACACAATAGAGCAGGCAAATTCAAATCTGGACCTCGAAGCCATTTCCGCTGCTGACTTTCATTATTTTCTTCTAATTAGGGCTGGCACGATAATTGGATAATAGATTATGGATGTAGACAGTCAAGACAATAAAATAACCGTCAAAACCGTTTTAATATGTATAATTATTTAAATTTTTTATTTTTTTTGTTTTACTTCATATTTAAGTCAGAAAACTTTACCCAAAAGCAGCAAAGTAAAAGTAAGCCTGATTTACATCTAACAGCCCACAGGAGGGAGGAGAGGAGGCAAAACTATAGCCAGTTTTAGAATGTTGTGTTGTGGAACGATCAGCTGACGGAAAAAGGGAAAGCCAGGCATTAAAAAAGATGACGTGCGAGTCAGTCTGTTTCTGTGGTAACGTGATGAAACAATGTTGCTCCTTGTTGTAGCAAACTGGAACGATTATAACGGTGACCGCGGTCATTTGGCTGACAAATCACCTTCATCCAAAATTCCATGACCATCACAGCCCTACCTCTAATCAGGGACTGCAGTACCAGCAGTAATCCGGACCCTCAGGCTCGGATTTGGATACCCCTGCAATAGCGCATCTATAAAACAAAATACAGCACGTAAAGTAAAAGAACAAAGCGGGGTCTCCGCCACTTGATTTGGTATACAGCTGAGGGCAGGGCCAACCATCAGTGTCTGCATGGCTTAACTTGCAAGCACCCAACAGAGCGTTGCTTCCAAAATGTAACACTAGATGGCAACCAAGCTCCACATGGCATCTGCATGTCCTTTCATGTAGCACAAAAGTTTAAACTGAACTTGAAATGCAGCCATGTATTTGAAATCTTCTTAATGTAGCTAATAATATTGGTTGGGATGTATATCCATGGAAATGGGGACATATACATGTTCTGTGCTTAGACCAGCTTTGAGTATACACTGAGTAGACAAAACATTAAGAACACCTTCCTAACAATTCATTAGGGCATGGACTCTACAAGGTGTCGAAAGCATTCCACAGGGATAGTGGCCCATTCTTGATACACATGGAAAATTGTTGAGCGCGAAAAACCCAGCAGCATTGCAGTTCTTGACACAAACCGGTGTGCCTGGCACCTACTACCAGTGTATATTTGAGAGACATTCTCAGCTAAGACAATGAGCATGGTTGACCCCGTTGCTAGGAATGACAAGCTGCTTTCACCACTCTCATTAATAATAATACTACATGTATTACATTTGTAAAGCACTTTTCATTATACAAGAATAATCTCAAAGTGCATAAAATAAAAATAGACAAATACAGTCAGGTCCATAAGTATTTGGACAGTGACACAATTTGCATCATTTTGGCTCTGTACGCCACCACAATGGATTTGAAAGGAAACAATCAAGATGTGCTTTAAGTGTAAACTTTCATCTTTATTCTAAGGGATTTGTCAAAATGATTGTATGAACCGTGTAGGAATTACATAGCCCCCAAGTTTTAGGGGCTCAAAAGTAATTTGACAAACTAACATAATCATAAATAAAATTTTGAGTTTTAATACTTGGTTGCAAATCCTTTGCAGTCAATGCCTGCCTGAAGTCTGGAACCCATAAACATCACAAGATGCTGGGTTTCTTCCCTGGTGATGCTCTGCCAGGCCTTTACTGCAGCTGTCTTCAGTTCGTGCTTGTTCTTGGGGCGTTTTGCCTTCAGCAAGTGAAATGCATGCTCAATTGGATTCAGGTCAGGTGATTGACTTGGCCATTGCATAACATTCCACTTCTTTGCCTTAAAAAAGTATTGGGTTGCTTTCGCAGTATGCTTCGGGTCATTGTTCATCTGCACAGTGAAGCGCTGTCCAATGAGTTTTGAAGCATTTGGTTGAATCTGAGCAGATAATATAGCCCTAAACACTTCAGAATTCATCCTGCTGCTTTTGTCAGCAGTCACATCATCAATAAATACAAGGGAACCAGTTCCACTGGCAGCAATACATTCCCACGCCATTACATTACCTCCACCATACTTCACAGATGAGGTGGTATGCTTCGGATCATGAGCAGTTCCTTCCCTTCTCCATACTCTTCTCTTCCCATCATTCTGGTACAAGTTGATATTTGTCTCATCTGTCCATAGAATGTTGTTCCAGAACTGTACAAGCTTTTTTAGATGTTTTTTGGCAAACTCTAATCTGGTCTTCCTGTTTTTGAGGCTTACCGAGGTTTACATCTTGTTGTAAACCCTCCGTATTTACTCTGGTGAAGTCTTCTCTTGATTGTTGACTTTGACACAGATACGCCTACCTCCTGGAGGGTGTTCTTGATCTGGCCAACTGTTGTGAAGGGGTTTTCACCAGGGAAAGAATGATTCTGTCATCCACCACAGTTGTTTTCCATGGTCTTCCATGCCTTTTGGTGTTCCTGAGCTCACCAGTGTGTTCTTTCTTTTTAAGAATGTACCATATAGTTGATCTGGTCACACCTAATGTTTTTGCTATCTCTCTGATGGGTTTGTTTTTATTTTTCAGTCTAATGATGGCTTGCTTCACTGACAGTGACAGCTTGACATATTGAGGATTAACAGCAACAGATTCCAAATGCAAATGCCACACTTGAAATCAACTCTAGACCTTTTATCTGCTTACTTGTAAATGAACTAATGAGGGAATAACACACACCTGGCCATGGAACAGCTGAGCAGCCAATTGTCCAATTACTTTTGGTCCCTTAAAAAGGGGGGGACCACATATAAAAAGTGCTGTAATTCCAACACCGTTCACCCGATTAGGATGTAAATACCCTCAAATTAAAGCTGAAAGTCTGCACTTTCAGCTCATATTCATTATTTAATTTCAACTCCAATATGCTGTGGTAGACAGCTAACATAATAATCATTTGGTCAATGTCCAAATATTTATGGACCTGACTGTATATCTGACCATATCATGAAAGCAACAATCAATGTCTAGGAGGAAGATTGGCCAGTTGATAGAGATGAGTCTTAAGGCCTGCCTTAAAAGCTCCAACAGTCTGAACAGCTTGGAGATTATCTGAAAGGGAGTTCCATAGGTGTGGTGCGTGGGAGGAAAAGGCACGGTTGACGGAGCTGTGAAGCGAATGGCACCTCCTTACCTTCAGGCTCTGATCAGACCCTACACCCAAACGAGGGCACTACATTCATCCACCTCTGGCCTGCTAGCCCCCCTACCTCTACGAAGCACAGTTCCAATGGTGGAACAAGCTCCCCCACGACGCCAGGACAGCGGAGTCACTGACCGCCTTCCGGAGACACTTGAAACCCTACCTCTTTAAGGAATACCTGGAATAGTATAAAAGTAATCCTTCTACCCCTCCCCCACAAAAAAAATAAATAAAATAAAAAGTGGTTGTCCCACTGGCTATCCTAAGTTGAATGCACCAATTTGTAAGTCGCTCTGGATAAGAGTATCTGCTAAATGATTTAAATGTAAATGTTGACGCACCCTTTTTAAAGGCTATTGAGATGCATTAAAATGAGAGATTGTTATTGGACAAGTTCAGGTACTCCTTCCTGTTTCGGCTGGTTTCTAGTGAATACGACGCTGATTACATTATGCTTCTGAGAGAATACACATGGTATTTAAGCCAGGCTTGTTAATAACTCATTAGAGTGGGCCCTTGCCCTCTCAGTGTCCCCAAAGGCCCCCCTGTGACAGCAACACAGCCAGCTGAAACCCATTGATATGGAGAGAGGAACGGTCAGGCAGCTGGAGGCCCACCGGAGGCCATTCTAGGCTAGGATGCAGGGAGGTAGCCTACAGTCAAAATGCTAATGCTAACGTGGTTCAGTAATATCGATTCAGCACACCAGCGATAGCTAATCAACATCTGCGGCACCAAGGCAACCACAGGCATCTCACCGTAATCCTGTGGGCGAACGAGAAAACAGTGAAAGTTCATTGTGAATTCCACCTCTCTCTGGATAAGCTCAGACAACCAATTCCGCCACTGCATTAAGCATGCTCCATGATATGCCGCTCTCTTCTTGCCTCATTATTTAATGTCAGATTTTGTTAGGCTCTCCCAGAATCTTTGTACTCATGCAGGTCCTTTGATATTTAAGTGTTAAAATATGAAAATGTCGTAGGGAGAATGCCATGAAAGTGAGAAGCAAACTGCCGTTTTGAATAGACAGTTGGGTAGGTTACAGAGCATATCTAATGTTCTTTACTTCAACATTTCAACTGTCCAGAACTTTTATTTTCAACCTTCCTGCAACAGTTAACTAATGTTAATTGGTCAGATATACTGTATAACCTTAGTGTAATAAGTGAAAAATAGCAATTCTGATGGATATATAACTCAATGTTGGGTCACCACTATACAGCAATCGCACAATAAAGTTTAGAAATTGAAATTGTGAGATTGACTGTGGGTGGGCATCGAGAGAGAGAGATGTATTTTTTCACATTTCACTTGCTTTGGCAATACAATACATTTCCCATGCCAATAAAGCCCATTGAATTGAGAAAGCGATAGCCACAGTCAGTGAGCATTAAGTAGTAATCAGTTATATTGTGGAGCAAGCTAGCACAAGGCATGAGGGAGTCAACTAGAATTCCGTTTTTATGTTGAGGTCCAAGAATTGAAAGGTACAATCCGGGATCTGTTCAATGGTCATTTAAATTTTTGATATTTACACATTGATTCTTGAAGAATATAACTCATTATAACCACGGCTGCATAAGTGTGACTACTTTATACAGCAAAGCGATGTCAACGCTGGTCAAAATAACGTTGCATGGTTTCCATTTGAGTTTTGATAGAGAAAACAAGACTGTGCATAGAACATAACCATGTTGAGATGCTCTAAGTACTTGTGTTTTCTCACTCAACTTACTCAATTTACAGCAGAATGAGAAATGAAAACAGAATCCTTTGAGAAATGCTTGGAACTGTACACCCTCTTGCATTCTAGAGTAGGTTTTAAAGAGACAGTTTGATTATTTCCTGCTCCCTCTAAGAAGTCACCTCACAATAGCACAGCTTTCTAAGGTTGTAATTTCATTAGGAGAATGGAAGTGGCAGTGCACTCGGCTCACAATAGAGGGAATGCAAATAAACATGGAGACAAGGCAATCCAAAAGCACACCTTATTTCCTACATAGGGTATTACTTTTGACCAGAGCCCTATAGGCCCTGGTCAAAAGTAGTGCACTATATACGGAATAGGATGCCATTTGGGACGTAACCACTGTAAACACACTGCCTTCTAGTTAATTAGGGTTCAGACAAAGTAGTTATATTAAATACTAATATGTTCTGGTATTCTGATTGTGAGGCTTTTACTACATTTTTGTAAAAGGAGACAGTAGCTAAGGCTCCTTATTAAAACATAAAAATAGCTAATAAAAACATTATTATTATTATTAAGGTCAAGTGGACTAACAAACTCTCAGCCTGAGATTGGCTCCGGGGTGAAGTTTCCCCTAGTTAGAGATCTAGGATCAGGTTCCCCTCCCCTAATCCTAACCTTAACTATTAGTTGGGAAAATGCCAAACTGACCCAAGATCAGCGTCTAAGGGCAGCTTCACCCTACAGTACATCAACACATTCTGTCAGCTACACTTGAGCTATCAATAAAGGCTTATTGAATACCACATTTAATGGTTCTCTTATGCATCTCAGTAACCAGTGTTTGACATGTCAGACACATCAAGCATAGGGAAAGTCATCTAAATGAATTCAATTTCAGTCGGCACATCCAGAACGAATCTATGAAGATCATTCCATCCCTACTTGTCATTTTAGGCCAGAGAAGCATTTATGTGGCATGATACAAATGGCACAGATTGAAACCAAGAGAAGCAATATTCTGACAAATGGTTGAAAAAAAAACAATAATCCGATTTACAAAATCATATTTATACTGATAAAGTCTTATGAACGAACCTACCAGGTACAACCCTAAATCCGTAAACATGGGTACCCTCATAGATATCATCCTGACTAACTTACCCTCTAAATACACCTCCGCTGTCTTCAACCAGGATCTCAGCGATCACTGCCTTATTGCCTGCGTCCGTAACGGGTCCGCGGTCAAACGACCACCCCTCATCACTGTCAAACGCTCCCTAAAACACTTTAGCAAGCAGGCCTTCCTAATTGACCTGGCCCAGGTATCCTGGATGGATATAGATCTCATTCCGTCAGTAGAGGATGCCTGGTTGTTCTTTAAAAGTAATTTCCTCTCAATCTTAAATAAACATAACCCATTCAAAAAATACAGAACTAAGAACAGATATAGCCCCTGGTTCTCCTCAGACTTGACTGCCCTTGACCAGCACAAAAACATCCTGTGGCGTACTGCATTAGCATCAAATAGCCCCCGCGATATGCAACTTTTCAGGGAAGTTAGGAACCAATATACACAAGCAGTTAGGAAAGCGAAGGCTAACTTTTTCAAACAGAAATTTGCATCCTGTAGCACTAACCCCAAAAAGTTTTGGGACACTTTAAAGTACATGGAGAATAAGAGCACTTCCTCCCAGTTGCCCACTGCACTGAGGCTAGGAAACACTATCACCACCGATAAATCTACAATAATCGAGAATTTCAACAAGCATTTTGCTACGGCTGGCCATGCTTTCCACCTGGCTACCACTACCCCGGCCACCAGCTCTGCACCCTCCGCTGCAACTTGCCCATGCCCCCCCCGCTTCTCCTTCACACAAATTCAGACAGCTGATGTTCTGAAAAAGCTACAAAATCTGGACCCCTACAAATCATCTGGGCTAGACAATCTGGACCCTTTCTTTCTAAAACTAGCCGCCGAAATTGTCGCAACCCCTATTACTAGCCTGTTCAACCTCTCTTTCATAACGTCTGAGATCCCCAGAGATTGGAATGCTGCCGCGGTCATCCCCCTCTTCAAAGGGGGTGACACTCTAGATCCAAACTGTTACAGACCTATATCCATCCTGCCCTGCCTTTCGAAAGTTTTTGAAAGCCAAGTTAACAAACAGATCACCGACCATTTCGAATCCCACCGTACCTTCTCCGCTATGCAATCCGGTTTCCGAGCTGGTCATGGGTACACCTCAGCCACGCTCAAGGTCCTAAACGATATTATAACCGCAATCGATAATAGTCAGTACTGTGCAGCCGTCTTCATCGATCTGGCAAAGGCTTTCGACTCTGTCAACCACCACATTCTTATTGGCAGACTAAATAGCCTTGGTTTCTCAAATGACTGCCTCGCCTGGTTCACCAACTACTTCTCAGATAGAGTTCAATGTGTCAAATCGGAGGGCCTGTTGTCTGGACCTATGGCAGTCTCTATGGGGGTGCCACAGGGTTCAATTCATGGGCCGACTCTTTTCTCAGTGTATATCAATAATGTCGCTCTTGCTGCTGGTGACTCTCAGATCCACCTCTACGCAGACGACACCATTTTGTATACATCTGGCCCTTCATTGGACACTGTGTTAACAAACCTCCAAACGAGCTTCAACGCCATACAACACTCCTTCCGTAGCCTCCGACTGCTCTTAAACACTAGTAAAACTAAATGCATGCTCTTCAACCGAACGCTGCTTGCACCCGCCCACCCGACTAGAATCACTACTCTCGGCGGGTCTGACCTAGAGTATGTGGACAACTACAAATACCTAGGTGTCGGGTTAGACTGTAAACTCTCCTTCCAGACTCACATTAAGAATCTCCAATCCAAAGTTAAATCTAGAATCGGCTTCCTATTTGGCAACTATTTTCTGTTGTATTTTTGACTTTATGTTTTGTTTTACCCCATATGTAACTCTGTGTTGTTTTTAATCGCACTGCTTTGCTTTATCTTGGCCAGGTCGTAGTTGTAAATGAGAACTTGTTCTCAACTGGCTTACCTGGTTAAATAAATGTGAAATAAAAAAAATAAAAAAATAAGACTTACAGAAGTGTGCTTCAACTGGATGACTCTTCAACAGCAAATAAAACAGCAGACTACTCCATTTTAATGTAAACCTTTGTCAAATACCTACATCAATGTCTTCATAAGTGTCAGCACAGTTTGAAATATCGCTTGTAAGTTTGATTTTGACCTAATACAAAACAAACCCTGCTCTACCTCTCCTTTGTGAAACAGCCCAGCATTGCTGCCACATGCGCACAACACCATTTCATTAATACTGATCTAACAAGCAAAATGATGATGATGCTAAATGCATTTTATTTTTGTTACGTCACTTTTTTACTGAAAGTGCTCTATCTTGAAAACTTTACTGCTGGCCTGCACCATTTTTGGGGACCATATCAACACTGGACTAATGAACAAAATACAAAATATGTTTTATTGAGTAAAGTGATCCTTTAAATGTCTTAACCTTCAATGCATCTTGTATTCTGTTCGTATTGCATTAGGTTGGTCCAAATTGAACAATATGGATGACGCACAGTTGAACTAATCTGGTCCGAATAGCATGCACTTTAACACCTCATGCCTTATTCATGGTTGCCATCACACTCCCCAGTTCTTCTGATTGTATTCACAGATACGCTGCTCATGCATAAATGATAAACAAGCTGAAATAATAAATAAGCCCTGCACAAACAAGATAAAAGATGACAAAGTGCTATTACTAGGAGAAAGAGAAAACAATCAATAAAGTACAAACAATTGTATGCTTACCACTAACGGAATCTTGATAATTATCATATAAAGTGGACTCTCAATACCTATATTTCAATTGATGCAAAAAGAGTCTACTGCTTTTCTTGTTGATGTAATAATATGTCTATTATTATTGTTATTATTATTGTAACTCCCACGGAGGCCAATTAGGAACTACTTTAGTTTTCATAACATAATGCAGATAATTGAAATTCTAAAAAAGCAAGCAAACATTAACGAAGGTGGAGGCCATCCTGATCCAGAAGGGAAATAGAGCTTGGGGGTTCAACTACAATGTGATCAGGGAGAGCTAAGAAATAGATATATTGTCAAGCAATATGATATGTATATCTAATATCTATGACCAGTGAAATCACCACTTGCCCCTTAACACTGCGATCACACCAACCACCGGCTTCACAAAAAGTGTGAATGCATTTAGTGTGTTTGATTGTGTTTGAGTGTGTCTGAGTAGTTGCTATAGGCTTCAACATACCACTTTTAAAACCACATTTACAGAATACCGTGATGCTTTCAGAGAAAATACATTCACTTATAACAACATTGCCTGACCTCGGGAGGGAAAAAAGTCAAAATGTGTTTGTGAAAGATAAGGCAAGCAGGTTTGGACTGGATCAGACCCCCTGGATTGAGAGGGAGCCCAAGGGAGGAGAGGCATGCAGGCTTACGAAGAGCGAGACCTTTGAGAACGAGTGAGAAAGTGAGGATAGGAAGAGAGTAGGGACATGGATAGAGAGGTAGGAGAGGCATGCAGGCTTAGAAGAGCGAGACCATTTGGAACGAGTGAGTGTGTGAGGACAGGAAGAGAGTAAGGGCATGCCATGCCATGCCATGCAATACATTGCAAAGCTATGTCATGCAGCGGGTAGAATACCTGGTGATCTCGGAGTCAGGAAGCAGGCCTAAGTGATAGTGAGGGAAGGGTATGGAGTGGAGGAGGCTTTTGTCGCACTCCATGGGGGAATAGCGGCGGGGAGAAGGTGTTTTGTCACACAGTTTGTTCACAGTGCTGTAAACTGGTTCAGGAGGCCTGGGGTAGGAGAATAGAGCAGAGAGAGTGGTTAGTACAGAGAGTAGAAGCAGACAGACAGACAGACAGAGAGAAAGAGAGAGAGACAGATAGACAGACAGACAACACCTATGTTATGGGAGTGGAAAAGGAAGAAATCAACCTTTAGTTGGTTTATCAAGCATTTACATGTGCACTCAGGCTTTTGTTGTTTTACATGCAAAACACCTACTGTATTTTTTTCATATAGATTTTGGATTCCACAAAAATATCCGCATTCTTCCACCCACCATGCTGTCGACACAGAGAGCCCTCCTGCAGTCTTCCACTTCACTAGTTTCAAGTTTGAACTTCACTACACAACAAGCTAGCATTAGCATTAGCGCTCCAGTGAGTTTTCCATCTGCTTTATCTTTGAGATTAAGCAAAAAGGTCCAAACTTTTTTTTTGTATGAAACAAAGTGATTTGCACCATGATAGTACCAGGAAAGAAAAGCCTACTAACATCTGTATGGGGTGGTGTCTGGTGACAACATATTGGGAACTAAAATCTATATTAATTACTGAACAATCTGAAAATCTTTAAGCTTCATTTATTTGTGGTTAGAGTGTCCGCCCTGTGATGGGAAGGTTGGGTGTTCGATCCCCGGCCGAGTCATACCAAAGACAAAAAAATGGGACCCAATGCATCTCTGCTTGGCACTCAGCATTAAGGAGATAGATTGAGGGTAAGGACCTCCAATAGACTAGTGTCCTGTTCAGGGGGTGTAATGGTATAAAAAGCTACTACAGGCACAGGAGATAGGCTTCTGTACCTATGAGCCATTCCTGCTAGCTCGTGCAAGGCTACTTACTTACATCACTAAAGCCCTTTTACGGCCCTTTGAAAGGAAACACTGATATGATAACTGTAACAGGGATGCATATTCAGACAGCACACATAAATTACATTTTTTTTTATATACTTGAGCTTAGGAAACTGAGCAATACATAAATAGCCGCCTCTTTATAACGCATATTGTTGAAGAAAAGTTTCAAATTAAATCACTGACAGATTAGGTTTATTGGTAATTTTTGCACTATTATTTTGCACACAGAAATATATGTTACCCACTGTATATGCGGTCTTGCATTAGAGGACAAAATGAGGACAACAATGTATCACAGATGGAATGGGAGGACAAACATGAGGGTCAGCAGCCATTTTGAAATGTCTCACCTCAACTGGAAGTGCTGCGACTCAAACCTGTGACCCTCCCCGTCATCTATTGAGGCATTTCTGATTGGGGAAGAGATGAGACCAATAAAGGAAGTGCAATAACAGAGTCAGAATCAGAGTGGCAATACGAAGGAAAACTGCAAAAAGGATCAGATTTTACTTGGTTTTATGGATTAGAATTACGAATACCAAAGCTTTATATTTAAAATATACACTACCAGTCAAAAGTTTGGACACACCTACTCATTCAAGGGTTTTTCTTTATTTTTACATTGTAGAATAATAGTGAAGACATCAAAACTATTAAATAACACATATGGAATCATGTAGTAACCAAAAAAGTATTAAACAAATCAAAATATATTTGAGATTTTTCAAAATAGCCACCCTTTGCCTTGATGACAGCTTTGCACACTCTTGGCATTCTCTCAACCAGCTTCATGAGGTAGTTACCTGGAATGCATTTCAATTAACAGGTGTGCCTTCTTAAAAGTTAATTTGTGAGATTTCTTTCTTTCTCACAGACACATCTCAACATCAACTGTTCAGAGGGGACTGTGTGAATCAGGCCTTCATGGTGGAATTGCTGCAAAGAAACCACTACTAAAAGGACACCAATAAGAAGAAGAGACCTGCTTGGGCCAAGAAACACGAGCAATGGACATAAGACTGGTGGAAATTTGTCCTTTGGCCTGGAGTCCAAATTTGAGATTTTTGGTTCCAACCGCTGTGTCTTTGTGAGATGCCGTGTGGGTGAACGGATGATCTCCGCATGCGTAGTTCCCACCGTAAAGCATGGAGGAGGAGGTGTTATGGTGTGGGGGTGCTTTGCTGGTGACACTGTCTGTGATTTATTTAGAATTCAAGGCACACTTAACCAGCATGGCTACCACAGCATTCTGCAGCGATTCGCCATCCCATCTGATTTGGGTTTAGAGGGACTATCATTTGTTTTTTGACAGGACAATGACCCAACACACCTCCAGGCAGTGTAGGGGCTATTAATCCAAGAAGGAGAGTGATGGAGTGCTGCATCAGATGACCTGGCCTCCACAATCCCCCGACCTCAACCCAATTGAGATGTTTGGGATGAGTCGGACGGCAGAGTGAAGGAAAAGCAGCCAACAAGTGCTCAGCATATGTGTGAACTCCTTCAAGACTGTTGGAAAAGCATTCCAGGTGAAGCTAGTTGAGAGAAGGCCAAGAGTGTGCAAAGCTGTCATAAAGGCTAATGGTGGCTATTTGAAGAATCTCAAATATAAAATATATTTTGATTTGTTTAACACTTTTTTGGTTACTACATGATTCCATATGTGTTCTTTCATAGTTTTGATGTCTTCCCTATTATTCTACAATGTATAAAATAGTAAAAAATAAAGAAAAACCCTTGAATGAGTAGGGATGTCCAAACTTTTGACTGGTACTGTTCTTTGTAGGCATTTAGCATAAAAGCCAAATGGAGAAATAGAGCATGCACATGTGTTTTTTTGTCTTTGACACAACAAACAGTTGGGGGCATGCTACATAGGATGGCACAAAGTGTTTGATCAGGGAGAAATGCTGGATTTGATAAACAAATACATTCCTTACAATAGAGACTATAAACAGGACCACCATGTGCCTAATTCCTCATTGCGAAAGGTTCATGATTGATATGGCTCAATAATGTAGCACCTTACGTTGAACTAATGTAATGAGTGAGTGAGCGATCAAATCAGTAATGAGTGCAGTACTTGTCCATTATGTGAGAATTTCTATGCATGTTTGTGTGCCGTTTATTTTTTTAATTTTGAGGGGATTATCTAATACACTTTATGTGCATTACTATTAAGAAAGTTGTTGTGGAGTGCACAAACATACACATATAATTCACAATGTATAAGTGTGTGTGTGTGTGATGCTCCGTTGGTTGCAGGGTTGCATTAGCCATTCTTTTTGCTCCTGCAGATTAAATCCGTGTGGTTGGATGTAAGCTCTGTGGCCCACTTTCCATCTCTCCCCATACTACGCCACCTCACCACCCCACCCCCTTCCGCCCCCTACTACCCCCACTTTGTGTCGCATGGCCCAGGCTCGTGATGCCTCTACTTGGCCACAGCTCTGAGCATGCCGCAGTACAGCACAGACCCAGATCTCGCTCTCCTCCTGCTGCTACGTTCCTGCGCTCTCTAGCTCACTTCTGAGCTTTTTTGATGAAACACGATCCGATCATAGCTCCCAGTTTGCTTCCTCTTGTAGAAAATGAATAGTGGGGAATACTTCCTATCAAGACACAATGAAGGATGCCTTCATTCTTCAAGACTTCCTTGATGGAAGCCCCACTATAAATTCTAAATTATTTTTCAACATTTTCCATTTACCGAATGGTGACAATAATCCCAATTCTTCCCAGTCCATAGACTACCTCTCTTAAAGAGCACCTTTATACTAAGTCTCCACAGCCTTATCGTTTTTACCCATTCAAGCGCAGCAGCTCATTGTTTTTAACTGCCTCTTGTGTCATGAGAGTAAGGTACCTTAAAGCCGCAGTTAAACTGACTACAACCACTCTTCAGCTACTTCTGTAGCTAGCTTTTATGAAATATTGAAATCAAACAAACTTAAATGTCTAATGTATCACAGATACATACATTTGAGGCCCATTCACCGTCTTTGTAGGCCACACGTAGATTGCATGTTGTGCTTTACAGTAACACTGCTATTGCAAGTATTGTTTGTCTAATCTAATGACAACAGAGCAGAGATAGTGACACTGACTGCAGATGCAGTTGAGATACGCTATCCTGTGGCTGAGGCTGGTCTAGCTGGTATCTCCGCAGCCTGCAGCACATACAGTGAGCTCCAAAAGTATTGGGACAGTGACAAATGTTTTGTTGTTTGGCTCTGTATTCCACATCTTTAGATTTTGAAATGATACAATGACTATGAGGTTAAACCCAGAGACCACCAAAGAAAACCCTTCTCTTTCCAATACAAACTGAAGAGATGAAATCAGAAGATCATACAAATTATTGTAAGATTAAATATACATTTTAAAATTAAAGAACAAAAAAATAAGTATATATATATATATATATATATATATATATATATATATATATATATATATATATACACATACACAGTGGGGAGAACAAGTATTTGATACACTGCCGATTTTGCAGGTTTTCCTACTTACAAAGCATGTAGAGGTCTGTAATATTTATCATAGGTACACTTCAACTGTGAGAGACGGAATCAAAAACAAAAATCCAGAAAATCACATTCTATGATTTTTAAGTAATTAATTTGCATTTTATTGCATGACATAAGTATTTGATCACCTACCAACCAGTAAGAATTCCGGCTCTCACAGACCTGTTAGTTTTTCTTTAAGAAGCCCTCCTGTTCTCCACTCATTACCTGTATTAACTGCACCTGTTTGAACTCGTTACCTGTATAAAAGACACCTGTCCGCACACTCAATCAAACAGACTCCAACCTCTCCACAATGGCCAAGACCAGAGAGCTGTGTAAGGACATCAGGGATAAAATTGTAGACCTGCACAAGGCTGGGATGGGCTACAGGACAATAGGCAAGCAGCTTGGTGAGAAGGCAACAACTGTTGGCGCAATTATTAGAAAATGGAAGTGTAAGGACATCAGGGATAAAATTGTAGACCTGCACAAGGCTGGGATGGGCTACAGGACAATAGGCAAGCAGCTTGGTGAGAAGGCAACAACTGTTGGCGCAATTATTAGAAAATGGAAGAAGTTCAAGATGACGGTCAATCACCCTCGGTCTGGGGCTCCATGCAAGATCTCACCTTGTGGGGCATCAATGATCATGAGGAAGGTGAGGGATCAGCCCAGAACTCCACAGCAGGACCTGGTCAATGACCTGAAGAGAGCTGGGACCACAGTCTCAAAGAAAACCATTAGTAACACACTACGCCGTCATGGATTAAAATCCTGCAGCGTACACAAGGTCCCCCTGCTCAAGCCAGCGCATGTCCAGGCCCGTCTGAAGTTTGCCAATGACCATCTGGATGATCCAGAGGAGGAATGGGAGACGGTCATGTGGTCTGATGAGACAAAAATAGAGCTTTTTGTTCTAAACTCCACTCGCCGTGTTTGGAGGAAGAAGAAGGATGAGTACAACCCCAAGAACACCATCCCAACCGTGAAGCATGGAGGTGGAAACATCATTCTTTGGGGATGCTTTTCTGCAAAGGGGACAGGACGACTGCACCGTATTGAGGGGAGGATGGATGGGGCCATGTATCGCGAGATCTTGGCCAACAACCTCCTTCCCTCAGTAAGAGCATTGAAGATGGGTCGTGGCTGCGTCTTCCAGCATGACAACGACCTGAAACACACAGCCAGGGCAACTAAGGAGTGGCTCCGTAAGAAGCATCTCAAGGTCCTGGAGTGGCCTAGCCAGTCTCCAGACCTGAACCCAATAGAAAATCTTTGGAGGGAGCTGAAAGTCCATATTGCCCAGCGACAGCCCCGAAACCTGAAGGATCTGGAGAAGGTCTGTATGGAGGAGTGGGCCAAAATCCCTGCTGCAGTGTGTGCAAACCTTTCTCAATACTTTGTTATATACCCTTTGTTGGCAATGACACAGGTCAAACGTTTTCTGTAAGTCTTCACAAGGTTTTCACACACTGTTGCTGGTATTTTGGCCCATTCCTCCATGCAGATCTTCACTAGAGCAGTGATGTTTTGGGGCTGTCGCTGGGCAACACAGACTTTCAACTCCCTCCAAAGATTTTCTATGGGGTTGAGATCTGGAGACTGGCTAGGCCACTCCAGGACCTTGAAATGCTTCTTACGAAGCCACTCCTTCGTTGCCCGGGCGGTGTGTTTGGGATCATTGTCATGCTGAAAGACCCAGCCACGTTTCATCTTCAATGCCCTTGCTGATAGGAGGTTTTCACTCAAAATCTCACGATACATGGCCCCATTCATTCTTTCCTTTACACGGATCAGTCGTCCTGGTCCCTTTGCAGAAAAACAGCCCCAAAGCATGATGTTTCCACCCCCATGCTTCACAGTAGGTATGGTGTTCTTTGGATACAACTCAGCATTCTTTGTCCTCCAAACACGACGAGTTGAGTTTTTACCAAAAAGTTCTATTTTGGTTTCATCTGACATTCTCCCAATCCTCTTCTGGATCATCCAAATGCACTCTAGCAAACTTCAGACGGGCCTGGACATGTACTGGCTTAAGCAGGGGGACACGTCTGGCACTGCAGGATTTGAGTCCCTGGCGGCGTAGTGTGTTACTGATGGTAGGCTTTGTTACTTTGGTCCCAGCTCTCTGCAGGTCATTCACTAGGTCCCACCCCCCGTGTGGTTCTGGGATTTTTGCTCACCGTTCTTGTGATCATTTTGACCCCACGGGGTGAGATCTTGCGTGGAGCCCCAGATCGAGGGAGATTATCAGTGGTCTTGTATGTCTTCCATTTCCTAATAATTGCTCCCACAGTTGATTTCTTCAAACCAAGCTGCTTACCTATTGCAGATTCAGTCTTCCCAGCCTGGTGCAGGTCTACAATTTTGTTTCTGGTGTCCTTTGACAGCTCTTTGGTCTTGGCCATAGTGGAGTTTGGAGTGTGACTGTTGTGGACAGGTTGTGGACTGTTGTGGACAGGTGTCTTTTATACTGATAACAAGTTCAAACAGGTGCCATTAATACAGGTAACGAGTGGAGGACAGAGGAGCCTCTTAAAGAAGAAGTTACAGGTCTGTGAGAGCCAGAAATCTTGCTTGTTTGTAGGTGACCAAATACTTATTTTCCACCATAATTTGCAAATAAATTCATTAAAAATCATTTTTCTCAATTTGTCTGTCAGAGTTGACGTGTACCTATGATGAAAATGACAGGCCTCTCATCTTTTTAAGTGGGAGAACTTGCACAATTGGTGGCTGACTAAATCCTTTTTTTCCCAATTGTTTATATATATATATATATATATATATATATATATATATATATTTAAAAAATCCTTATGCTTTCTCTGAAGGCCTAGAAGGCCCTCACAGTTCCCCACTGCATAAACTGTAAGTGAATTTGTCCCAATATTTTTGGTCCCCTAAAATGGGGGGACTATGTAAAAAAAAATCGGTTTAACCGATATGGATGAAAATGCCCTCAAATTAAAGCTGACAGTCTGTACTTTAACGTCATAGTCACTGTATCATTTCAAATGCAAAGTGCTGTAGTACAGAGCCAAAAATGTGTTACTGTCCTAATACTTTTGGAGCTCATTGTATACACCACCCCAGCATGGCTACGAATCCCAGCCCCAATGCTATTCTACATCTCCCTCTATCTCCCCACTCATTTCATGCGATCCCTGTCTGAATAGATAGGCTGTCCTGAGGGGGGCTTTCTCCTGCTGGGGGCTCATTTAATTATGGCTGCATCCCAAATGGCACTCTATTCCCAGGCTCTGGTCAAAAGTAGTGCACTATATAAGGAATAAGGTGCCATTTGGGACGCATCCTACATTTTTTCAGCCGTGTCACAGTATCATAGCCAGCCAAGCATGCTGTCAGCTGCAGAGGCACACACAGATTGGCAGCCATTCAGGGCCAAACGCTCGCTCGGTTTCTGTCAGCTACACATCTCCCCAATTGGTCTGACAGAAACACAGAGGGAGATGGCAGACAGCAGGCGTGACCTGACGTTACTATTTGTAGCTACTGAATCAGCGAGTCCTTGTGCGTCTACCTTACAGAGCGCCTACCTGGGCATTGAGGACAAACGTATAATAATAATATATCCCATTTAGCCAACAAGGCGATTTATAGATTTATACTGCAATACCTTTATCTGTGAGGTGTAAATTGACTTATTTGGTTATTTTATAACACCTCTGTACAGTATGTGATTGTTAGTGCTGAGCGATTAACCGAAATGTAGGTTATTTTTCATTTTTTTAAACAACTAATTGACCGATGTCAGTTCAATTATTAGAATTCCATTTTGTTATTTTTTCTGAGTTCAATGCGCACTTTACGCAGTTTCTCTAAAGATAAATCAGATCAAGCCCGAACTGTGTAATGTCGTAGGGAGTTGTAGTTTCCAACAGGCCAATATTCTACATAGTTTAGCGCAGAAAGTGCTAATTAACTACAATGACCACAATCCATTGCACACCTACTTGTCCAGTCTGTGTTTCTTTTACACCTGCTACATTAGGTTAGTGTGGGGCAGATACGGAGAAGGAGACAGAAGAATGCGTGATTGAGAGGGAGAGAGCAGTTGCTTCGCAAGGCATCTACCTGAAAATACATGATCTAAATGACTGATAGCTGTTATTCAGCAGTCATAAAACTATGCCTTATTTACTTTGAAGAACTACAAAATAGAGATTTTGTCAGACAGCACAAGCAGCAGCTCTATAAAGATGAGATGACTTGGAATGGAATAATACAATTTAAAAATTACAATATACACCAACTGAAATATTTTAGTAAAGTGAAGTGAATCAATTATGGTTAATAAGTGATAAGCACTACCATCATTGCACTTTAATTGTTTTATTCTGTGTTACAGCATTCAACCCACATCATGCATAGTGCATTTAATGTAAAATAAATAAATCGAAACCGAAAATCGTGATTATTTTTTAATAATCGAACCAAAACTAAACCAATTTCAAATAGCACTAATCGCTCACAACTAGTGATGGCACTAGATGTGTCAACAATGGAGGTTATCAAAACTGTTGTTGAATTAATTTCCCATTAACTTACAGATTCTGGTAAGTGGATAATTCCCATTCACCTGTCCACAATTTTGGTTTTAAAAAAGTGTTCAAAACTCTCTGTTTGTGAACAAAAGATGCCTTTATTCACATACAAAAAAGTGGAGAAAAGCACTGGAGTTAGGCACTTTATAATACCAAGATCAATTAATCTGCAAGGGAGAGATCTCAAACATGAACCAAAACTGAACATTTAGATCTCTGAAAAAAAAAATGTATCTTCATTTCATCGAAGGCAACAAAAAAAAAAGTGGGATGTTCCATAGAGCTATGTTGGCACTGTTGGATTCTAGCTTGAAATATACACTTATTCATGTTTCTATACTAGTACTACTTTACATGTATAATGTTATTGTTAAATATCATGGATCTTATGGAGAGGGCCAAAGGGTAAGTCTGGTTTCAGTCACTGATAAGGTTGGATAGCCATGGATTAGGGAGGAGTGAGGAATGTGGGCTGAGGTCAGGTCAGATGAAGTGACAAGCAACAGTTCTATTACACACACACACCACCTAAATTCCTGCCTAGCAACAGAGATGTATTGGGTGTCTAGATGTGCAAGGAGGAGACTCCGCCTAATAGGAGGGTATAAATACTTGTGCTGGTGGGAACGTCTTTGTCTTTTCAGCTGTTTGTCCCAGTGGGTGAATAAACTTGGTTTGAGCTTTGACTAGTTATCCGTTAGTTTTTCACTCTGTTTGTCAGAACCTCACAGCACTGAGTTGAGCATCAGTTATGATTGACCCTAATGGCGATGTCGGGGGAAGCAGTGGTCCTTATTGGAGTTTCCCACAGCTTCCTTTGCTGAATCATTCATGGGCTGCACAAGCATTCAGAGCGAACCGGGACCCTGAAGCAACCTGGTTGGTTATGCAAGAGGGCCATATTGGGGCTAGGTCCTGGCGTCCTGCAACACTTATGGGGCTACACCATCTCTTTTAAACTGCTCACATGTATAGGATGCTCTGACCTCTTTTCTTCTCGGTCATTCACAACTATTTTCGCTTGTGATGACAGAGGAGTTTAGGGGTACTCTAGAAACTAGTCGACAAGCTAGGCAAAGTCATTATTCATCTTCTGAAGGAGAGTAGAAACTTGCCTTCATTAAACAGGTCGGAGGAAAGGCCTGAGAAGGCAACAACCCTAATATACTTTCAAGGCTTTGGAGAATATGACTGAAAAGGGACATAATTCTAGTGTTTACTTAGGGACAGACTACTTGAAGCTCAATTGTTGACAAGTTGCTTTAAAGCACATTCTGAGATGCTGGTTGCCAAGTGTATATTTCTTTCATAAGTCATAACATAAGGATTTTGGCCACTAAAATGCATTGCAATAGATTGGATGGATTACACTCAAAGATTAAACTATCAAAAGAGAAGTACCTGAGCTAAGCAAGCCTCTTAGTGCAGGAGAATGGAAAACTTTAATCCAAGGTTTAAGTTTCAAGTTAAGTTTTTATTTGTCACGTGCACTAGTACAGTGAAATGTCTTTCTTGCTTGCTCTTTCCAACAATGCAGTAGTACTATAAAAAAAATAATTAAAAAGTAAAGTAGAACAAAAACACACGAGAAATAGAAATAAGAACAACACGAGAAAGTAAGTAAGCTATATACACTATCAGTTCCAGGGTCAGCGCTAATACCATATTTACAATGTGGAGGGATACTGGAGTGGTAGCGTTACACATGTATAGGTGTAAGGTGACTAGGCATCAGGTTATATGATAAACAGAGTAGCAGCAGCGTATATGAATGTATGTGAGTGTGTGTGTATGTGTAGAGTCAGTATGAATGTGTGTGCGCGTGTTATGTGTGTGTGAGCAAATGAAGTGTGTGTGTGAGTGTGTTGGAGTGTCAGTGTAATTGTGTGTGAGTGTGCCTAGAGACAAAAAAAAATAGAAGGGTCAATGCAGATACAGTAGTTAGTTTAGCCATTTTGTTTGCTATTTAGCAGTCTTATGGCTTGGGGATAGAAGCTGCGATCGAGGGAGGTGCAGTTGCCATACCAAGCAGTGATGCAGCCAGTCAAGATGCTCTCAATGGTGCAGCTATAAAACTGAGGATTTGAGGGCCCATGCCAAATCTTTTCAACCTCCTGAGAGGGAAAAGGCATCGTTGCGCCTTCTTCACGACTGTTTGCGTGTGTGTGGACCATTTTAAGTCCTTAGTGATTTGAACAACAAGGAACTTGAAGCTCTCGACCCCCTCCACTACAGCCCTGTCGATGTGGATGGGGCGTGCTCGCCCACCCAGTTCCTGTAGTCCACGATCGGCTCCTTGGTTCTACTGATGTTGAGGGAGAGGTTATTGTCCTGGGACCACACTGCCAGGTCACTGGCCTCCTCCCTGTCGCCGGTGATCAGGCCTACCACAGTCTTGTCGTCAGCAAACTTGATGGTGTGGTGTCGTGTGTGGCCACGCAGCCGTGGGTGAACATGGAGTACAGGAGGGGACTAAGCACACACCCCTATGGGGCCCCCGTGTTGAGGGTCAACGTGGCGGATGTAATGTTGCCTACCCTCACCACCTGGGATCAGCCTGTCAGGAGGGGACTATGGTGTTGAACGCTGAGCTGTAGTCAATGAACAGCATTCTCACATAGGTATTCCTCTTATCTAGATGGGTGAGGGCAGTGTGGACTGCAAATGAAATTGCGTCGTCTATGGATTTGTTGGAGCAGTATACAAATTGGAGTGGGTCGAGGGTGTCTGGGATGATGGAGTTGGTGAGTGCCATAACCGGCCTTTCAAAGCACTTCATGATTACAGATGTGAGTGCTACAGGGCACATATTGCATTGAGAGACCTTGGTCCATACATGCCACATGTCAAGTTTCATGCAGATCGGTCAATTGGTGCTAGAGGAGTAGCGTTGTAAGTGATTTTCACAAAATTCTAAAATGTGGAAAATCCATCATGGAAGACTTCATGGGTTCTTGAGGCAAATGTGTTCCTTGTGAGGAGAGGGACCTATGAACTAAATTTCATGACTCTAGGTCACACAGGGTGCGGGGGCTGACCTTTCAAAGTTAGCATTTTCAATCGCTTGTTAAAGAGCCACCATGTAGCCAATTGGCATGGTATTGCATAAGAATGTGTGGCCCTTGGGCCTTTACCATGTTGCTAAGTTGCACATTCCCACTAAAACGGCAGAAAAAGGAACATAAAAACTAACGAACTGGAACAAATACAATAGTTTCACCAGCTTCACTGCTTGAACCCGTAATAAATGAAGAAAAGTATGAAGGGTGAGTTGATGAGCGAGGGGAAGCGAACGATGCATAATTATGTAATCGCCAATTGTGAATGAATTGGTATATTCTAATTCGAAATCCAAGCAGTTTTATCAGTCTACTTTGGCCTACTTTGAGTACACAGTGAGTGTGCATAATTTACAGACCAAAACATATGGATGCACATGCTGCGTTAGCGCTGCTACAAGAACTGAATGAAAACGACTACGATGGCGGGGAAGAAATGAATCATGACATCTCTGATGATTATTCTTCTGATTCTGAGCCTCAGCCTGAACTTACACCTCCGAGACCTAAGCGTAAAAAACCCAGAACGGTGCGCACTGAGCATGTGCCTGAGCCACTACCAAATGAAAGAGTGAGAAAGGAGAGGCACCGTTTAGATAGAACAAGTCGGTGACAATGCTATGGGCCGATTAGCAGCACAAAATGTCATCACTGAGAGCAGGCCCTACATCTTAAGCAAAAAACATCAGCAATGCACTCACCAGCTTTCGTTGTTTATATGACATGGACATGCTACAGCATTCAGGGACTGTACTGTGGCTAAGTCGAACACAGAGCAAAGAGACACTGCCTGGGATCAGTCTGTTGATGAGCTGGAAGCGTTCATTTCAATCCTGTATGTCCGTGGAGCATTCGGTGGAAAGAGTGTGTACAGTGGCTTGCGAAAGTATTCACCCCCCTTTTTTAATTTACAACCTTTAATTAAAATGGATTTTTTGGGGGTTTGTATCATTTCATTTACACAACATGCCTACCACTTTGAAGATGCAAAATATTTTTTTTTGTGAAACAAACAAGAAATAAGACAAAAAAACGGAGTACATGAGCGTGCATAACTATTCACCCCCCACAAAGGCAATACTTTGTAGAGCCACCTTTTGCAGCAATTACAGCTGCAAGTCTCTTGGGGTATGTCTCTATAAACTTGGTACATCTAGCCACTGGGATTTTTGCCCATTCTTCAAGGCAAAACTGCTCCATCTCCTTCAAGTTGGATGGGTTCCGCTGGTGTACAGCAATCTTTAAGTCATACCACAGATTCTCAATTGGATTGAGGTCTGGGATTTGACTAGGCCATTCCAAGACATTTCAATGTTTCCCCTTAAACCACTCAAGTGCTGCTTTAGCAGTATGCTTAGGGTCATTGTCCTGCTGGAAGGTGAACCTCCGTCCCAGTCTCAAATCTCTGGAAGACTGAAACAGGTTTCCCTCAAGAATTTCCCTGTATTTAGCGCCATCCATCATTCCTTCAATTCTGACCAGTTTCCCAGTCCCTGCCGATGAAAAACATCCCCACAGCATGATGGTGCCACCACCATGCTTCACTATGAGGATGGTGTTCTTGGGATGATGAGAGGTGTTGGGTTTGCGCCAGACATAGCGTTTTCCTTGATGGCCAAAAAGCTAAATTTTAGTCTCATCTGACCAGAGTACCTTCTTCCATATGTTTGGGGAGTCTCCCACATGCCTTTTGGCGAACACCAAATGTGTTTGCTTATTTTTTTCTATAGGCAATGGCTTCTTTCTGGCCACTCTTCCGTAAAGCCCAGCTCTGTGGAGTGTACGGCTTAAAGTGGTCCTATGGACAGATACTCCAATCTCCGCTGTGGAGCTTTGCAGCTCCTTCAGGGTTATCTTTGGTCTCTTTGTTGCCTCTCTGATTAATGCCCTCCTTGCCTGATCTGTGAGTTTTGGTGGGAGGCCCTCTCTTGGCAGGTTTGTTGTGTTGCCATATTCTTTCCATTTTTTTATAATGGATTTAAATGGTGCTCCGTGGGATGTTCAAAGTTTCTGATATTTTTTTATGTGACTTCTGAAGGTAATTGGTTGCACTAGATCTTATTTAGGGGCTTCATAGCAAAGGGGGTGAATACATATGCACCCACCCCTTTTCCATTATTTATTTTTTCAACTTTTTTGAAACAAGTTATTTTTTTCATTTCACGTCACCAATTTGGACTATTTTGTGTATGTCCATTACATTCAATCCAAATAAAAATCCATTTAAATTACAGGTTGTAATGCAACAAAATAGGAAAAACGCAAAGGGGATGAATACTTTTGCAAGGCACTGTATATGGAGAGCTTCTGGTCAGACATGTATGGGATATTTTTATTTGGAGAGAGATCATGCGTTACCTCCATTTCGATGACAAAGATAGACAAATTCGCCATGTCATATCGACACTTGTATTCATTATAATGTCATTATTTATAATGCCACTATTTATCAATCACACTTGGCACTTATAGCTCAGTTGGTAGAGCATGCACACTAGTCCCGTGTAGCTCAGTTGGTAGAGCATGGCGTTTGCAACGCCAGGGTTGTGGGTTCGATTCCCACGGGGGGCCAGTATGAAAATGTATGCACTCACTAACTGTAAGTCGCTCTGGATAAGAGCGTCTGCTAAATGACTAAAACGTAAAAAAATGTAAATAATGATGTTTAGGCTACTGATGTTTTATCATTTGACCGTGCGTCTTAGTGGTTGGGTATTTTTTCAATTTTGTCGTTATGAAAAGCAGCTATTACCATGTTCCAACACATTGGCTTTCTGTTTCATAGTTATAACAAAGGCACTCCATGAATAAAAATTATTGAACACTTTATGGTTTTGTTTTTACATATAGCCTACAGTAACATAAACTAATGAAAATGCTACTGTGTTATTTGTCCTTTTGCTTGTTTGATGGCTCTGCGGAGGTCATAGCGGGACTTCTCATACTTGTTTGTGTCCTCAGCCGTAGCCTCGGGGTTGGCTGTGATAGCCCTGTGTGCGGTAACCCTGTCCTTTATCTTAGCACCAACCTCTGTTAATCCAGGGCTTTTGTTTGGGGAAGCAGCGAACCTTCACTGTGGGGACAACATCGGCGATGCATTTCCTAATGAAGCCGGTGACAGAGGTGGTTAGCTCGTCAACGCTATCGGCGGAGTCCCGGAACATATCCAGTCAGAACTAGCAAACCAGTCTTGTAGCATAGCCTCTGAAAAGGAGGACCATTTCTCAACAAAGCACGTCACGGGTACTTCCTGTATGAACTGCCGCTTGTAAACAGGAAGCATGTCACGAGTTGCTAAGCCAGAACCCAGAAGCAGACCAGGACAAGGTAAGTTGAAACGAAGGTGAGTGTTTATTACAAATTCAAGAGTGATGCTGAATAATCCAGGGAACAGAGCGGGCGGCGTTGATTAGTTGTTGGGGGTGCAGTGGTTGATCCCATCCTGGGTCGGCAGCCGCCGACCACCAGGCAGAGGTTGGATGAAGGTTCCGGACGGGTGACTGCAGATGGAACAAAACGGGGGTAAGTAAGCAACAACCCAACAAGGTGCAAAAACAACAAAACTAACGCTAGGCTCTAAGACTGATACTCTGGTAAACCTACTGTTCATGGCTAACGATCCGGCAGGGAATGGATGTTAGGCCAGAGCCTAAGAAGGGTGATGATCAGGACCAGGTGTGCAGATTGCTGATGGGATGCAGGTGCGGAAATCAAGAGAGCTCCCCGGAGCGTTCCAGAACCCTCGGGAAACTGGAGATCACGAACATAAAAACTAGTCCACAGACAGGACCCGACTCAGACTGCCGGGATCGTTACAGTACCCCCCTCCGACGAACGCCACCGGGCGGACTCCCGGAGCGCCAGGATGGAGGCGGTAGAAGTCACTGATGAGGTCAGCATCTAGGACCTGTCGCCGCGGAATCCAACTCCTCTCTTCAGGACCATACCCCTCCCAGTCCACGAGATACTGGAAACCCCGGCCCCGCCGTCTGGAATCCATGATGCGACGCACCGTGTAGGCAGGACCACCTCCGATCATCCGAGGAGGAGGAGGAGGAGGCGGAGGAGGCAACAGAGGACTGAGGAAAACAGGCTTGAGGCAGGAGACATGAAAGGTGGGATGGACTCTGAGCGTCCTCGGGAGTTTGAGTCGAACTGCCACCGGATTGATCACCTTCTCCACCACAAACGGACCAATGAACTTCGGTAACAACTTCCTAGACTCAGTCCGTAAAGGAAGATCCCGTGTGGCCAACCAAACCCTATCTCCGATGGTATAGGTGGGAGCGGGGATCCGGCGACGATTCGCCTGGAGCTGATACCGGTCCGAAACTCTAAGGAGTGCCTTTCTGGCCCGATGCCAGGTCCGGTGGCAACGACGAATATGGGCCTGAACAGAAGGCACTGAGAGCTCCCTCTCCTGAGAAGGGAACAGGGGAGGTTGGTAGCCATACAGGCACTGGAAGGGAGACATCCCAGTGGCAGATGTAGGGAGAGTATTGTGGGCATACTCAACCCAAGGCAACTGAGAGACCCAGGAGGTGGGGTTGGAAGAGACCAGACAGCGTAGCGTGGATTCCATCTTCTGGTTGGCTCTCTCCGCCTGACCATTGGATTGGGGGTGAAAACCAGATGTGAGACTGACTGTAGCTCCAATGGCCAAACAGAAGGACTTCCAGACAGCAGAGGTAAACTGAGGGCCACGGTCGGAAACGATATCACTGGGCAAACCGTGGACCCTGAAAACCTCCCTAACCAGGATCTCGGACGTCTCCGAGGCAGAGGAAGCTTGGCAATTGGCACAAAGTGGGCGAACTTGCTGAATCTGTCCACGATAGTCAGAACGACCGTGTTCCCCTCAGAAGCGGGCAACCCAGTGACGAAGTCCAGGGCCAGATGCGACCATGGTCGCTGGGGAATAGGAAGGGGGTGAAGTAGTCCAGAGCAGGGCCGATTGGTACTCTTATTCTGCGCACACACTGGACAGGCAGCAACAAAACCCCGAGTATCCTCGGCCATGGCAGGCCACCAAAAACGTCTGCGAAGAAACGCCATTGTCCGAGCCACGCCAGGGTGACAAGCCATCTTGCTGGCGTGGGACCATTTGAGGACAGCAGGACGAACCGACTCAGGCACAAACAACCGACCGGGTGGACCGTTACGGGACCGGGCTGAGTCCGAAGGGCCGCCAGCACCTCCTCCTCAATCTTCCACATAACTGCTCCCACGACGCAGTTCCGGGGGAGAATTGTCTCGGTCTTGGACCCACTCTCCTCCGTCTTGGAGAACATCCGGGACAAGGCGTCCGCCTTGCCGTTCTTAGATCCAGGTCGGAACGTCAGGGGAAAACTTGAATCGTCCGAAAAACAACGCCCACCTGGCCTGACGGGAGTTGAGACGTTTAGCCGATTGCACGTAAGCAAGATTCTTGTGGTCAGTCCAGACAATAAACGGTTGCTCCGCCCCCTCCAACCAGTGGCGCCACTCCTCCAAGGCAAGTTTCACCGCGAGAAGCTCCCGGTTACCCACATCGTAATTCCTCTCCCGCAGGCGAAAGGCGACGAGTAGTAGGCGCAGGGATGGAGTTTACTGTCCGTGGAGCATCGCTGCGACAGGATGGCGCCAACTCCCACATCAGACGCGTCCACTTCAACGACGAACTGACGGGCCGTGTCCGGTTGAGAGAGAATCGGTGCGTTGGTGAATCGCCTCTTCAAATCCAGAAACGCTCGATCCGCCTCCGGATTCCACTTGAAGGTCCTGATACTGGAAGTCAAGGCAGTTAACGGAGCGGCCACACGGCTGTAATCCCGGATGAATCTGCGGTAGAAATTCGCAAACCCCAAAAATCTCTGGAGCTGCAATCTCGTACCGGGCTGGGCCCATTCCAGAACCGCTCTAACCTTCTCCTGGTCCATCCTAATCTCTCCCCTGGAGATGATGTACCCGAGAAAGGATGTCGTGTGGGCGTGAAACTCGCACTTCTCGGCCTTCACGAACAGGCGATTCTCCAACAATCGCTGCAGAACCTGCCGGACATGCTGGACGTGGTCGGAAGGTTCCTTCGAGAAGATCAGAATGTCATCCAGGTAAACAAACACAAAGAGACCGATCATATCTCTCAGGACGTCGTTCACCATACTCTGGAATACCGCTGGAGCATTGGTCAGTCCAAACGGCATCACCTGATACTCGAAGTGACCCATCGGTGTATTGAAACCCGTCAACCACTCGTCCCCCTCTCTGATCCGGACCATGTGATACGACATGCGTAGGTCTAGCTTGGTGAACACCGTAGCACCCTGTAAGGAGTCGAAGGCAGAACTCATCAAGGGCAGGGGATACTTGTTCTTGACCGTGATGTCATTCAACCCCCCGATAATCAATACACGGTCGAAGAGAGCCATCCTTCTTACCCACAAAGAAGAATCCTGCCCCCAGGGGTGATGACGAGGGACGAACGAGACCAGCAGCTAGGGACTCCTTGATGTAGGTCTCCAAAGCCTCACGTTCAGGTCGGGAGATACTGTATAACCTTCCCTTGGGGTAGACAGCTCCAGGGAACAGGTTGATGGCACAATCATATGGTCGGTGGGGAGGAGTGACAGAGCCTTCTGCTTACTGAAAACTTCCCCCAAATCGTGATATGTCTCGGGAACCAGGGACAAATCTGGGGGTTTAGCCTCAATCACCTGACTGGGAACCGAATGGGGGCAGGCAGTCTTGAGACAGTTAGCATGACAATCAAGGCTCCAACTCGTTACCTTGCCCGTCACCCAATCGAACGTGGGATTGTGTTCCTTCAGCCAGGGGTATCCAAGGACCAGAGGAACATGGGAAGACGGCAGAATGAAGAATGAAATCATCTCAGAATGATTCCCCGACAACCGCATCTTAACCGGTTCAGTCCTCATCGTGATACGTGCCAGACTACTGCCGTTCAGAGTGGTCGCTTCAATGGCTTCCGGCAATTGCTCCTTGGAAAGCCCCAGCTGTTCCACCAACTCGGCATCAAGAAAGCTTCCATCGGCACCTGAATCGATAAAAGCGTTAATCGCTAAGCTCTGATTCCTGTTCACAAGGGTAGCCGGGAAACGGGGTCTGACAGAGGTACTGAGAGGTTGAAACTGGCTCGCTAAAAGTCCTCCCAACTTTAGCGAGCCGGGCAGTTTGACGACCGCCGGGAACAAGTGGAGATGTAATGTCCCGAGCTACCACAGTAGAGGCAGCAGTTGGTCTTACGTCTATGTTGACGCTCCTCCTTGGTTAACCCGTGCCGCCCCACTTGCATGGGTTCAGAATCGGGAGAGAGGACCTCTCCACTAATCCTTTGTGGTGGAGAATGATCGACGTGTTCTGGTCCACCACCCGACCCGACTGGGAACTGAGAAGCTGATCGATTGGACGGACCCCCATTGCTTCTCCCTCCTTCGCTCTCGGACTCGATTATCCACCCGAATAGACAAGGCTACCAAGCTGTCCAGGTCACTAGGCTCCGGATAGGAGATCAACTCATCCTTGAGCTGCTCCGACAGACCCTGGTAAAAGGCCGCTTGCAGAGACTCCTCGTTCCACCCACTCTCCACAGCCAACGTCTTGAACTCGATCACGAAGTCGGCCACGCTGCGAGTTCCCTGGTGAAGCGAAAACAGGCGCCTAGCTGCGTCCCTCCCTCGGACGGAATGGTCGAAGAGCTTCCTCATCTCGGCCGTGAACCCCTGGTATGAAGCCATGCAGGGTCTTGTCGTTCCCAAACGGCTGAAGCCCACTCCAGCGCTCGACCACGCAGCAACGCAATCACAAAGGCTATCCTAGCCTTGTCTGTGGCATAAGAGTAGGGCTGTAGATCGAACACTAATCCACACTGCATAAGGAAGGAACGGCATCTTCCCAGCTCCCCCTCATATTTATCCGGCGTCGGAACCTTGGGCTCACGGAAGGACACAGCTCCAGAAGCGGCAGGCGAGATGGGTGAAACCGGTAGTGGATCCTCCACCGAAACTTGCGTTGGTTCTGGACCTCCGTCAGACCGGTAGAAAGGTTCCGAACTGACAACGCGATCTCCTGTAGTACCGTGCTATGATGGCCCAACATCTTCTCCTGATGGGTAATGGCATGGCGAACAGAGTCCAGGTCCGCTGGGTTCATTACTGGCCGGATCGTTCTGTCACGAGTTGCTAAGCCAGAACCCAGAAGCAGACCAGGACAAGGTAAGTTGAAACGAAGGTGAGTGTTTATTACAAATTCAAGAGTGATGCTGAATAATCCAGGGAACAGAGCGGGCGGCGTTGATTAGTTGTTGGGGGTGCAGTGGTTGATCCCATCCTGGGTCGGCAGCCGCCACCACCAGGCAGAGGTTGGATGAAGGTTCCGGACGGGTGACTGCAGATGGAACAAAACGGGGGTAAGTAAGCAACAACCCAACAAGGTGCAAAAACAACAAAACTAACGCTAGGCTCTAAGACTGATACTCTGGTAAACCTACTGTTCATGGCTAACGATCCGGCAGGGAATGGATGTTAGGCCAGAGCCTAAGAAGGGTGATGATCAGGACCAGGTGTGCAGATTGCTGATGGGATGCAGGTGCGGAAATCAAGAGAGCTCCCCGGAGCGTTCCAGAACCCTCGGGAAACTGGAGATCACGAACATAAAAACTAGTCCACAGACAGGACCCGACTCAGACTGCCGGGATCGTTACAAAGCAAGAGAATAGAGTCATGATCTGATTTGCTGAAGGGGGATGCGTGAGGGCTTGTATGCTTGCTTGTGGGTAGAGTAACAGTGGTCTAGGACTTTCTCTTCCCTAATGGCGAAGGAGACATGTTGATGGAAATTATGTGTCTTAATGTCGCAGAATTAAAACAGAGTTCATACACATTTTGACAGACGGAATTTCATGACTTTTCCATTACTTCTACATCACTTTTAACAAAATTTCTATGACCAATAACTGCCACCGTCTATGTACGTATAAAAAAGTAAGCGTAATGTGGTATCGACACTGGGAGGCTGCTCTCTGATCCCATATAGCATCTCCTATCATTGTGCAAGGCACAAGTAGAATACCTGTTAGGCAACTGTATAAAACATGTGGTCAACCCTCAGTCTGGAGAGCTACTGGGTGTGCAGGCTTTTGATCAAGCCCTGCTCAGACACATCAGAACCAGTTTATCAAGGTCCGGTTGAGTAGCTAATAAAAAAATTAAGAATGTCTTATGTAGCAAAATTTGAAATTGTGTTTTTTACATTGGATAAAAGTAGAGACTCAGAGCTATACAATTGTATATCATACACTACAGTTGAGGAACAATGGGAAAGTAATTCTGCTTTAAAAGTTGATAAACTTGTAACCCCACTTTTGAGAAAATGGCCCTTGAATGTTTTGGTACACCTACTGGAGAGCTCTTCTTTGTCTACACCCTCTTAAGCCTTAACCCCACCCATCTCTTTAAGGATTCACGTGTGAGGCCATGTGCTAAACAACCAAAGATTGAAAGACTAAAGAAAGGCTGGTTTCTATCGACATGTCTGTATACAGTTGTCGCAGTGACATCATTAACATTCTATTGTCGTCCAACATCAAACTTGTCATTATGAAAAAGTATAAACATAAAAACGACAGGCTACATGACATCAGCAGCCTGGTGGTCCAAAATAGCATAATTGGTGTATTTTAACAACAATAAACCCATCAGTTTAAAAATAAATTTAGTATATGTCAATCTAGCAAACCGGGCAACTAAAAATCAACATTCTAAAAAAAAAAAATGCTAGCTGGCTAACTAGCTAACGTTAAGTTAGCTGGCTAGCCAGTTCAAATAATGACCATATCATATACAGTGGGGGAAAAAAGTATTTAGTCAGCCACCAATTGTGCAAGTTCTCCCACTTAAAAAGATGAGAGAGGCCTGTAATTTTCATCATAGGTACACGTCAACTATGACAGACAAATTGAGAGAAAAAAAATCTTGAAAATTACATTGTAGGATTTTTTATGAATTTATTTGCAAATTATGGTGGAAAATAAGTATTTGGTCACCTACAAACAAGCAAGATTTCTGGCTCTCACAGACCTGTAACTTCTTCTTTAAGAGGCTCCTCTGACCTCCACTCGTTACCTGTATTAATGGCACCTGTTTGAACTTGTTATCAGTATAAAAGACACCTGTCCACAACCTCAAACAGTCACATTCCAAACTCCACTATGGCCAAGACCAAAGACCTGTCAAAGGATACCAGAAACAAAATTGTAGACCTGCACCAGGCTGGGAAGACTGAATCTGCAATAGGTAAGCAGCTTGGTTTGAAGAAATCAACTGTGGGAGCAATTATTAGGAAATGGAAGACATACAAGACCACTGATAATCTCCCTCGATCTGGGGCTGCACGCAAGATCTCACTCCGTGGGGTCAAAATGATCACAAGAACGGTGAGCAAAAATCCCAGAACCACACGGGGGGAGCTAGTGAATGACCTGCAGAGAGCTGGGACCAAAGTAACAAAGCCTACCATCAGTAACACACTACGCCGCCAGGGACTCAAATCCTGCAGTGCCAGACGTGTCCCCCTGCTTAAGCCAGTACGTGTCCAGGCCCGTCTGAAGTTTGCTAGAGTGCATTTGGATGATCCAGAAGAGGATTGGGAGAATGTCATATGGTCAGATGAAACCAAAATATAACTTTTTGGTAAAAACTCAACTCGTCGTGTTTGGAGGACAAAGAATGCTGAGTTGTCCAAAGAACACCATACCTACTGTGAAGCATGGGAGTGGAAACATCATGCTTTGGGGCTGTTTTTCTGCAAAGGGACCAGGACGACTGATCCGTGTAAAGGAAAGAATGAATGGGGCCATGTATCGTGAGATTTTGAGTGAAAACCTCCTTCCATCAGCAAGGGCATTGAAGATGAAACGTGGCTGGGTCTTTCAGCATGACAATGATCCCAAACACACCGCCCGGGCAACGAAGGAGTGGCTTCGTAAGAAGCATTTCAAGGTCCTGGAGTGGCCTAGCCAGTCTCCAGATCTCAACCCCATAGAAAATCTTTGGAGGGAGTTGAAAGTCTGTGTTGCCCAGCGACAGCCCCAAAACATCACTGCTCTAGAGGAGATCTGCATGGAGGAATGGGCCAAAATACCAGCAACAGTGTGTGAAAACCTTGTGAAGACTTACAGAAAACGTTTGACCTGTGTCATTGCCAACAAAGGGTATATAACAAAGTATTGAGAAACTTTTGTTATTGACCAAATACTTATTTTCCACCATAATTTGCAAATATATTCATAAAAAATCCTACAATGTGATTTTCTGAAAAAAATATTCTCATTTTGTCTGTCATAGTTGACGTGTACCTATGATGAAAATTACAGGCCTCTCATCTTTTTAAGTGGGAGAACTTGCACAATTGGTGGCTGACTAAATACTTTTTTCCCCACTGTAGCTGACAGCGTCTTAACTTTAGCTCATTTGTATTCATTATTGCAGGAAAATAGACTCACAACATGATCATTATTTACAAGTTAATGGCGAGCTAATTACAGAAAATGTTAGAACTTGGAGACTGTCTTGTTGGCCTAACGTTATATCCTAATTTGACTTTGGTGCGGGTCATGTTGTTCTCCACATTACCATCTCTGGTAAACACACTATATCAAATAAAATCAAAGTTTATTTGTCACATGCACAGGATACAGGTGTAAACGGTACAGTGAAATGGTTACTTGCATTGTGGAGTATTTTGTTTAGACATGTAGCTAGCTAGCTAGCTAGCTAAACAATGAACCATAATCCCGACTCATAACGTTACTACCCTGCATGAATCTACAGGTAGCTAAACCTAACCAACTAGGTTCAATGTTAGCTAGCTAGCTAACATTAGGCTATAGCTAGCAATGCAAATGGTGCTGAGATACAAATAATATTACTACACAGATCATACACGTAATGTTAGCTAGCGAGCCAGACAGCCAGCTAACGTTAGCTAGATAGCTAACAGTACGCTTTAACTTGCAATGAAAATGACTTTGACAAAATTAGAAACGTATAATATCTGAAAATGTAGCTAGCTAGACTCTCTTACCCGTATATATTGATGAACTTTTCTCCCTTTGTGTCATGGATGCCATGGTTGCCCTTAGTTTGAAAATGGAATCCGGAGACAGGTGTTTTATACAACAGCCTTCTGTGTTCTCTTTTCAACTCCCTCCGCATTTGCAATTAAACACCTGAATTTCTCCATCTCCTTAGCTATCATATTTTGCTTCCACCGGGCATTACACTGATTTCAAAACTCGGTCCCCCAGAAAGTGGAGATCCTTACCAACACTTTTGCAGTTCTTCGTGATATCTTTCAAAAAAGCTGTGTTGCAAAGGATTACCTGCACATACTGAGCAGCTCATGTTATAGACAGAAGCATGCTACATGGCAGACCAATCCTAACTAATCTCTCGGCATGTCCAGCCCAGCCATTATCTCAGCCAATCATGGCTAGTGGGAAGGTTCCTGTCTTTTTCCGTGGCTAAATCAACTAGGCTATTAATTTATCAATTTTATTCATATTTACAGATGGCATACACGTTTGTTATTAAGGCACATGAAAGTTCACATGTTCCAGAAGGCATAAAAATAATGTTTACGTTCAAATGCCTCTCCTGTGAATTAGTGATGTGCGAGATATGCCTATTTTCCTGATGAAGAGGCAAACCCCTCCCCCTCTCGATTTCCCTGAATCAAATTTCCTGTCTGCTCACTGAATGGAGAATCCATTGAGTTGGATAGCCATGGTGGGTATCAAGTCCGAACGCCATGTTTAAGAAAAGCAGAGAATATTGCAGTTTCGAGTCCCGTTGATAACAAATCCGCGATCGGAGGTCATCCATCTTATTATCAAGAGACTGTACATTAGCCAATAGAATGGAGGGAAGAAGTGGGAGGTTTTCACTTTGCCTTAATCTCGCCAGGGCTCCCACTCTCATGCATCTTTGTCTCCGGCGTTTCCTCTTGGATCGGAATTACACAAACAGCCCAGGGCAGATGAGTCGAAGTCAATGTTGATTCCGGAATTGAGGTTAGAAACTGCCGATTTGATGTTCAAAAGTTATTGTCGATCATAAGAAATTATAGCGGATACATTTCATACAAAAAAAAAGTAAAGATGAACGACAAAAGAATCACAAAATGGCAAAGTTGGGTTGGAGCTTGCAAGAAGGCAGCCATACAGTACGGCGCCATCTTCAATGTTTAGGTAGTAAGTTTGAGTCAATTCTAATTGAAGTCAGTCAATTCAGGAAGTAAACTGAAATTCCTATTCAATAATTGAAAAAAAGGCTTAATTCAAATCACTTCCTGAATTAACTGACTTCAATTTGAATTGACCCCAACCCTGTTAACTATCGGGGCCACCCTCTGAATTAAAGAGCCACTGAAAATGCTGATTGGCACGTGGGTTTTTCTTTTGCTCATTAGAAAAACTAGATTTCAGTCTTGGAGGTGTGTTTCCTCCACGTTTTGTTAATGATGTTTGTCCCCCATGAGACACTGTAGTACTCACGCTACAAGAACTCTCGGCCATTGTTACTTTCCCTTCCGAGATGGCTACAAGGCCCTCCTCCGCCCTCCCTTCAGCAAATCAGACCACAACTCCATTCTGCTCCTCCCTTCCTATAGGTAGAAACTCAAACAGGAAGTACCCGTGCTAAGTTATATTCAAAGCTGGTCTGACCAATCAGAATCCATGCTTCAAGATAGTTTTGATCACGCGGACTGGGATATGTTCCGGGTTAACTCTGAAGTGCCTAGGGGATGTTGTTCCCACTGTGACTATTAAAACCTTCTGTCATCATGAAGTGCTTTGAGAGGGTAGTTAAGGATCATATCACCGCCACCTTACCTGTCACCCTAGACACACTTCAATTTGCATACCGCCCCAATAGATCCACAGATGATGCAATCACCATTGCACTGCACAATGCCCTATGCCATCTGGACAAGAGGAATACCTATGTATGAATGCTGTTCATTGACATTAGCTCAGCCTTCAACACCATAGTACCCTCCAAGCTCATCATTAATCTCGGGGGCCTGGGTCTGAACCCCGCCCTTTGCAACTGGGTCCTGGACTTCCTGACAGGCTGCCCCCAGGTGGTGAAGGTAGGAAACAACACCTCCACTATGCTGATCCTCAACACAGGGGCCCCACAAGGGTGCGTGCTCAGCCCCCTCCTGTACTCCCTGTTCACCCATGACTGCGTGGCCACGCACGCCTCCAACTCAATCATCAAGTTTGCAGACGACACAACAATAGTAGGCCTGATTACCAACAATGATGAGACAGCCTACAGGGAGGAGGTGAGGGCCCTGGCGGAGTGGTGCCAGGAAAAAAACTTCTCCCTCAACGTCTACAAAACGAAGGAGCTGATCGTGGACTTCAGTAGAGAACAGAGAGAGCACCTCCCTATTCACAACGACGGGACCGCAGTGGAGAAGGTGAAAAGCTTCAAGTTCCTTGGTGTACACATTACTGAAAATCTGAAATGGTCCACCCACACAGACAGTGTGGTGAAGAAGGCGCAACACAGGAAGACCAAAAAGATAATCAAGGACATCAACCACCTGAGGCACGGCCTGTTCACCCTGCTATCATCCAAAAGGCGAGGTCAGTACAGGTGCATCAAAGCTGGGACCGAGAGACTGAAAACAGCTTCTATCTCAAGGCCATCAGACTGTTAAATAACCATCACTAGCCGGCTACCACCCGGTTACTCAACCCTGCACCTTAGAGGCTGCTGCCCTATGTACATAGACATGGAATCACTGGTCACTTTAAATCGAACACTAGTCACTTTAATAATGTTACATACTGTTTTACTCATTTCATATGTATATACTGTACTCTACCGTTTTAGACGAGACTGACTATGGCCAAAATTATCCTATTTACACTTTGTAGTTAATTTTGTTTTTGACTCATATTGATGCCACATAGGCTGTTTTCAAAGGGATTCGTTGCTTTTTAAAGGCTGTCACTATTTTTTAAAATTCAATGTGCTTTTTATCTCAAACCATCTATTACATGCTCAACGGTATGTACCTTTAAACTAGAACACAACTTTAGAATGACAGAATAAGACAGCATTTAAAAAAAGTGTTATGCTTTTTTTAAATGCAAAAATGTGAAGATTAAAATATATATTGAAATTATTTGGCACTCTAGTACTGATCTATTATGCATTCTGTTTCAGTTATGAAACATCAACACAAATTTGATTGATGTGGTAGGATACATTTTAATAAAGTGGCTTGCAGTGGTCTTAGTTTCTCTTGTAGTGATGACTGTCTAGTCTTTCTTGTCTTGGAAAGCTGATTACAGGTTTGATACATATTTTCTCCATATGGACTGGTAAGTCATTTCTTGTTGCTATGAATTTGTCTGGGCATTGAGCCAATCAACTCGCAGCCTGTGTAGGACATTGCTTGGAGTAACACGTCTGCCATATGTCATAGAGTAAATGCGAATTCATACAGTGACCTAAAGCCTCATCACTGAATCATTCCATCAAACACTCCACTTCTCTCCTTTAGTAGAAACTTTATTGGAAACTCCATCAACCACCCCCCACCCCATGTCCGTAACAGCACTTGTCCTTCCACTCGAGGAGTGACAGAATATAGACAGTGGTTCTGTGCTACGACAGACTCCTCTAGTCAGAGGACTTGAAGGGAAGCTCTTTCCTTTGGAAAGAGAGCGCCAGTGTAATGTGGATGCTAAGTGTGTGTGTGAGTGAGACTGTGAGTGATGAGTGAATGAGGGCGGCAGGTAGCTTAGTGGTAAAGAGCGTTGTGCCAGTAACCGAAAGGTCGCTGGTTCTAATCCCCGAGCCGACTAGGTGAATAATCTGTCGATGTGCCCTTGAGCAAGGCACTTAACCCTAATTGCTCCTGTAAGTCGCTCTGGATAAGAGCGTCTGCTAAATTATGTAAATGTTAATGAGTGAGTGAGTATGAGACAGAGAGAGACTTTCAGGTTGAGCACCCACTCAGAAAAATCAACTGCCTTGCAGAAAACATCTCACTGAAAAAAAACAATAAATGAAAATCATCTGCATCCACTACTGATGTAATACCATAGACCAACTTCCAAAATGACAATAACTAGATCAAAGAATAAACAATTTTGTGAAACCCTGAAATAGCTAGCTATTGGTCTTAAGCTGAATTGATTGTTCAGAGCCGCAATAGTCTGGTCCATTATTACATACATATAAGATTAAAAGAGCAAGCGAAAGGAAACTACAATGGTCGTAAAGGTACAAAACCTGACAATGCCACCCTTTAGTATATCTTCACATGTATCTAAAACATGTACCACCAGATTAAAAATAGTGCAACAACACAACACAGTTGAAAAAACAGACTTGGGTGGAGGACACAGAGCATTGGACCAAAACAGCTGGGTCAAAGGAGTTAGGAAGGGAGGTGCGGGGGGGAGCTTGTAATCCCCAAAGCAATCAATTCCATCAAAACTTGTAACGTCGTCTAGGATTGCTTTTGAGTTTCCATACAAAATGGGGTGAGGTGGATTGGGGTGACGAGATTCTACTTGTAATACTACTGGTGTCTAGTAGGAAGGGATGTAATTACCGTAAGAAGGAAAAACCATCCAACCTGTTTATGTCCTCTTCACCGAGAAGTTGGTTTGGGAGGGGAGAGTACCTTCCGGGGGAGATGGGCATGGGGGGAAGACTGCACTTGTATTCCAGAGTGCCGTTGTTGCCCACGGAAGATATATGATTTTCCATTGCTGGAGAGAACGCTTGAAAGAAACAACAAGGGTGTACACAGCTCGTCAGACTTCAGCTTTCTGACATTACTAACCTCATACTGTCAGTTAATGACTTTCCATATCAATCAATCAATAAAATACATCTAATTTAGTTTGGAGGCCCACACACTGTAATGTTCTGGCATTTAAGTTTACATGGCAAGGGAGAAAGTTCAAATAAATAATACATAGCAAACACAATGCACTCTAAAACAATCCCAACTCTCATAACATTCTTGTGAAGACTCTGTATCTAAACTCAGGGATAATGCTCAAGAGATGAACAAGCATACCGCATCAGTGTGAAACTAAACACATTCATTTGCGAAGTGAAAGAAGACTGTCCTGGTCTACAACAGCAGAGGTTGCTCACATCATTTGAAACTCAAATACTGCCCTCTTGTACACTACTCGGACTACAAACCAAAGTTGCGTCTCTATAAGGTGGTTTCCCAGAACAGACTAAGCCTAGTGCTGGACTAAGAAGCACTTTAATTGGAGAACCTCCATTGAGCATGCTTTTTAGTCCAGGACTAAGCTAAATCTGTGTCTGGGAAACTGGTCAAACAGGTGGGTAGAGGGGTGAAAAAGAGGTGACAAACTCACAGTGCATGATATCAGGTGGCCCATAGGGATCTGATAAGTAAACATTGGTGGGCTTGCCCACCTTCAGGTAGACAACGTCAGACGTGTTCTTCAGTATGGCTACTGCCTCCTCGTGGGAGACCTCTTCCAGAGTGTAGTTGTTCACCTGTGGGGGTGGAGAGAGCATGGAGAAAATCTCATAAGAGAGTTAAAGGGCGACTGCACTTCCTGATTTGGCCTCGTTTTAGATTCGGTTCATTAAGAAATGCTAGCAGCTATGACTGAATTCAAACATGAGTTGGTTTCGGGGTGTGGTTTGATGTGGGAGTCTCTTGTGTCTGTTCGCAGGTGGGAAGAGTTAGCTAAATTATTTTGCCAATTAGCTTCATCCGGCTGGTGTGCGACACTGGCAAAGTTGGTTTCACTTTGGATAGCCGATCTCAGGGGATAGTTATCTCATTAAAGGCTTTGAATATTTGTAAATTCATTTCCACAATTTATAGTTGGTTTGAGGTTTTTAAGTCATTGAAATGTGGACCTATTGACCTTTTAAAATATTGTCCTATGTACATTGTAGTCAAACCTTGTAGTCAATAATTTTTGTGACTCATAGCGATGCCACATAAACCATTCTCAAAACGAGAAGTTGCTTTTTAGGGGCAGTCGCTCTTTAAACCTTACGTTCCACTCCTTTCATGCCAGACAGACATGGAGCCTGCCAAATGCAGATTATGATAGCCTGGGATCCCCCAGAGCTGGAAGCAGCAGGAAGGCAGCTAGTTGAATTAAACTGCGGTTAAGCGACTCACTCTTCTGAAATAGGCTGTGTTGCTACAACGGGAGTTTATACACTATAACAGATTTCTGTAGTTGTGACGAAGTTGTCCGTTACCTCGTGCACATCAAAAAGGTTTCATGAAGACAGGAACAGTTTTACTAAAATGTAGAATTTATTTGAATAAATAGATAAATACAATGACAGGTTAAAATCAGGCTAAGAGCTAACAGGCTAAAACATGGATGAAAAGATCAAAAGGGTAAGAGCATAAAATCTTGCAAATATGCTCTCCTCTATCCTTGCTTCCAATTAAAAGACAATTTATGCTTCATCGGGAAATGCGGTCCAGAAGCTCCGTACAGAGGGTGTGACCCAATTGCGAAGGCTCCGGAGGCTTGCGGAGGCTCCAGAGGCTTGCGGAGGCCAAATCAAGCTTTGTACCGCGTCGCCGTGCGCCTCCCAAATTTTGTAACAATGCAGAGTGCTCCGTATAGCTATGCATATCTCCACATTGACATGATTGTTTGACGGTAAGTGGGGGTAGTACGTCCTCTATAAACATAAACTCACTTCCTTGACAACTTCCTTCACAACAGCTCTGCGAAGCGCTAGAAGTATGAATGCCCTGACTTATGCAGAGGCCGCATCACAGTAAATGCTGTACGGCCAACGCAGATGCCGGAATGAGCATAAATAGGCTTTAACACTACCACTCACCTTAGTACACCTGAATGCAATCAACTCAAATCAGCCAATCCTTAATCAACACACACATTCTTCACACATTCCATTACTGAAAACAGGGCCCTTTAACAAATAAACATTTACACATTTATACACACAATGGGGAATATATGGGTCTCTGTTTATATAGTAAATTAGTGTGTTACTGTAAAATAATTATACCGTATAACAATCTTCATAACGCATGTATTCAACATCCTTCATAAGGAGTTTTCAAAATAAAAGTCCCATTGAATAGATCTTAATTTATCAATTAAATGAAATGTATATTTTACTGTCACAGTTCCCAACCTTCTTACACACTATTCACTATTTCGTTGTACAATGGATAAATAAAGCTCTATTTTATTTACAAAACTCCTTATGAATGATGTTGAATAAATGTGTTATGAAGGTTGTTACGCAGTATAATGCTTTGACAGTACAGTATGGTCCACCTATGGGGGATGAGGACAGGGCAGGGCAGGGGTAGTGAAGCTGCAATAACTTACCATAAGCAGCCTGTCTGCAATCTGCAAGCGCTGGTCCTTCTGTGCTGCCCCGCCATCTATGATCTTAGTGACATAGATGCTGTTGTCCCCCGGGATGTGCTGGTTGCCCACCCCTCCTGCGATGCTGAAGCCCAGCCCTGATGAGAAATAGACGTGGGGTGGAGGTTAAAAAAAAAAGTTTTGTGGCCTAGGGTGGTCTAGCGGTCTAGGCTGCTGCCTCTGGATCACAAGCACTAGCGACCTACACTCAGTAACAGTTTATTAGGTACACCACCCCATTCACGAAAATGGATTGCTCCTACAGACAGTGAGTCACATGGCTGTGGCTTGTTATATAAAGAAGGCAGACAGGCATCGAGGCATTCAGTTACTGTTCAATTGAACGTTAGAATGGGCAAAACGAGAGACCTTAACAACTTTGAGCGTGGTATGATCATCAGTACCAGGCGCACCAGATCCAGTATCTCAGAAACTGCCACCCCCCTGGCCTTTTCACGACGACAGTGTCTAGTGTTTACCGAGAATGGTGCAACAAACAAAAACATCCAGTCAACGGCAGTCATGTAGGTGAAAACAGCTTGTTGATGAGGTCGAAGGAGAATGGCAAGAATCGTGCAAGCTAACAATCGGACTACAAACGGCATCTCAGAACGGCATCTCCGAACGCACAACTCGTCGATCCTTGTCACAGAAGGGCTATTGCAGCAGACGACCACACCAGGTTCCACCCCCATCAGTTAAAACAAGAAGAAGTGGCTCCAGTGGGTACGCGATCACCAACACTGGACAATTGAGGAGTGGAAAAACATCGCCTGGAACATGACTGCGAGTTCAGTTTACTTGAGTGGCCTGCGCAGTCCCAGACTTCAACCCAATAGAGCATCTTTGAGATGAGATGGAACGGGCTGTTTGCAGCATGAATGTACCGCCGTCCAATCTGCAGCAACTGTATGATGCCATCGCGTCAGCATGGACCAACATCCATGTGTAATGTATCCGACACCTTGTAGAATTCAGGCTGTTCTGGAGGCAAAGGGGGGTCTGACCCGGTACTAGATGGGTGTACCTAATAAACTGTCCAGTTAGTGTATATCAGTACACTTCACAGACACCTAAAGCACTGGAAAATAGACTTGAAGCGTAGAAAGATGGTTCAGCAAAGCGAGCCTGTTTTTGCTGCTTCATGGATGTGCTGCTTCTGCAGCCAGTATAGCATGTTTCATTGATTACAGTGGGTTTGTTTCAACTCTGGCCAACTGACGCGAGAAAAACACACAGGACGCTTACAGTCAGGGTAAGAAAATAGCACCATCAATTATAGACCACACAATGTCGCTTTCCAAATTTCCTCTCCTCCCTCATCCATCTCCCAATCTGGTGTATTCACTAGGAACCAAATGTGCCTAAACCCCACCCCATTTGTTTTTAGACTGCTGCTACCCGCTGTCTATTATCTATGCATAGTCACTTTACCCCTACCTACATGTACAAATTACCTCTACTAACCTGTACCCCGCACATTGACTCGGTACCGGTACCCCCTGTATAGAGCGTCGTTATTGTTATTTTGTTGTGTTACTTTTTATAATTTTTAACTTTAGTTTATTTGGTAAATATTTTCTTAACTTGAAAGTAAGCATTTCACGGTAAGGTCTACACCTATTGTATTCGGCGCATTTGACAAATAAAGTTGGATTTGATTTGATTTGAAATGGGGCGGGACTAACGTGAACTTAAAATTCCCAAAATGTTGTTGGAAAAGGTTTTGCCACGGTGTGCCCTAATGAATACACCCATGGACTCATTGCAGCTCTTCCCCAGTGATGACTCATCTCTCTGATATAAATAATGCATCAAAGTTATTTATTTGAGGTGGGTGGTACAAACCCCAAATGATAAAATACTGAACAAAACATACTGGATGTGCATGGTTATCTGGTTTACCCTTAAAAATCACTGATGCTTGCTGAGCGAAAGAGAAAAAAAATGAAGACAAGGAGAAAGGAAGTGAGTTGTAGATACAGACAGAGGGATTTATTAAGAAAGTAATGATGGGAGCGAGAGAGAGAGCGAGAGAGAGCGAGAGAGAGCGAGAGAGAGTAACGTAATAACTTTTCACATTTTAACTGAGAGTTGAATCCCCAAAATATTAGATAGATAGATAGATAGATAGATAGATAGATAGATAGATAGATAGATAGATAGATAGATAGATAGATAGATAGATAGATAAGATGGAGTGTAACAACCTTTTGGTCCTTTGATGAGTTTGATCTCAATGACAGTTTCCAGCATGGGTCTCCTCCGGCGAACGTAGAGCCTGACGATGGAGCCGGCCACCTTCAGCGCCTCCACAGCCTTACTGTGGGACACCTCGGACACGTCGGCATCATTCACCCGCAGGATGCAGTCATTCACTCTGCAATGAAAAAAAGAGGATGGGAATATGAGCCTTAACCTGGAAAAATAGTATTTGTGTGTGCATGTACGTGTGCGTGGCAGGGGGAGTAGAAGGCCCCTGCTGCAGTGTGACCCTTTAACCCCTTCAGGAGAGGCCACAAACATCCATGCCCCCACGTTCAAGAACAGAACTCTCCTGAGGCGCATTTTAAGGGACCAGCTGGGACCCTATGCACACACACAGACCACACACACACACACACACACACACACACACCCCACACACACACACACACCACACACACCCAAGCAGAGCGAGAGATACTGCCTATTTACACATATAAAAGCTGTGTTTTTATGCTTGTCCTCAGCATGATGCCTTGGTCTGCAGTGAGTTCTGTTAATTTGCTGTACACTATATGCATTTACAGTACAACGCACAAAGTTGAATGTACACTGCAAATTGGCCAGTGTTGATTTTTCAGTGTTACATTTCTAGTGTTGATTCAGGAGTTAAATTCACTCTGTATTAACACTCAGTGGTGTAAAATAACCCCAATTGTTGGTGTTAATAACCAGAGTTATTGTTTTACACTGTGGAGAGTAAAACAGTTCCATCAAAACCACACCCATCATAATCATATTTTCCAGCATGCTCTACTGCAGGTAGATGTTTTGGGATTGTTTTTCATGTCTGTGTTTTTGCATGTTCATTGATTGATTGATTAATCTTATGTTACAAAGATAAATAACATATTTTTCTAAACTAATCCAATCAGTTACTGAAATGGTTGTTCCAGTTTAAATGGTTTAGGTAGTCTCCTTTACCAATTTCCATTATCCTGACAGTCATTATGAATATGGGTTACAGGTGAATAAAAATTACAACTGTTGGATATCCTAACTCTGTCTGGATTCCAATAGGAATTACACACCACTTTGCAATCCATCATAATGTGACTTGCAGGCCTGATGTGGTAATTAGTTTCCTAACACCACTGAGTTAGGATGAAACTAGGCCATCAAAGTAAGCCCTTATGATATGTGTAATGTATATTGTCATAGTTTAATTTGAATGATATTAATGATAATAATTCAACAACCATGTCTGGGTCACCAAAAAATACATGGTGGTAACTCTTCAATTCACTCAAAAAGAAAAGGCACCCTGGGAAATATGCAAATTAGGCTTTACACCATACACCATTTCATTATATTTCACTCCACTGTAGAGTGAAATACTAATTAGTTCACGCCAGTGTAGAGTGAACTGCCTATTAGTTCACTCCAGTGTATGGTAAAATGCCTATTAGTTCACACTTTTGAAAATGTTTAATTCATTCTGTTGAGAGTGGATGCATATACACCAGAGTATATGAGTGGAGTTGAGAAGCTGGAAATCCCGCTCAACGCTCATGGAGCGGTGCTTACTGACCGCTCCGGCGCTCCATGTCCTTTCCTACCACTCTGCTAAAAACCGCTCCACCCTCACAGGAAAATAACCCCCGCTCCAAATTCGCTCCATTCATTAAAATCCCAATTTAACCAACACCCATCTATTTTTGTGACTACATGGACCAACCAATTGGTTTTAAAGTATTGAAACCAAACCATATGGATTTGAATGAAAAGTATTTGAATAAACATGAAAAGGTGAATGAAAGAAGCAAACATCATTTCAAATTGGCTACATGTCATATTAAAACAGCATATAAACACTCTAAATAGGTCAAGAGCCAGACAGGAAGCCTAAGAAGGAACGAAAATGAACTATTTAGGCTATATTATTTCAAGGCTATAGCCTACAAAGAAATACATTGTGAAGCATTTGCGAGTGCGACACAATAGGCGTGTAGGGACATAAAGGGCTCAGCATTTAAACAACATTTCATTGTATTAAATCATTATAGTCTATAAATTGTGCATATAGTAATTAAATACAAATTAAACTAAAAATGACTTATTAGTGCCTTTGAATTCATTTTTAGAAACACGAGTTTGGCCAGTCTGTGGCTTCAGGCTCATGCGATGGCCTGGAGAGCCGGCCAGCAGCGGAGAATATCCTCTCCACACTTGCAGAGCCACTGGGGATGCTAAACACCCTTTTGCCAACTCTTGCCAGGCTGGGCAGAGATTCAGAGTTTTTAAATGTTGTATATACAGTGGGGAGAACAAGTATTTGATACACTGCCGATTTTGCAGGTTTTCCTACTTACAAAGCATGTAGAGGTCTGTAATTTTTTATCATAGGTACACTTCAACTGTGAGAGACAGAATATAAAACAAAAATCCAGAAAATCACATTGTATGATTTTTAAGTAATTAATTTGCATGACATAAGTATTTGATCACCTACCAACCAGTAAGAATTCAGGCTCTCACAGACCTGTTAGTTTTTCTTTAAGAAGCCCTCCTGTTCTCCACTCATTACCTGTATTAACTGCACCTGTTTGAACTCGTTACCTGTATAAAAGACACCTGTCCACACACTCAATCAAACAGACTCCAACCTCTCCACAATGGCCAAGACCAGAGAGCTGTGTAAGGACATCAGGGATAAAATTGTAGACCTGCACAAGGCTGGGATGGGCTACAGGACAATAGGCAAGCAGCTTGGTGAGAAGGCAACAACTGTTGGCGCAATTATTAGAAAATGGAAGAAGTTCAAGATGACGGTCAATCACCCTCGGTCTGGGGCGCCATGCAAGATCTCACCTCGTGGGGCATCAATGATCATGAGGAAGGTGAGAGATCAGCCCAGAACTACACGGCAGGACCTGGTCAATGACCTGAAGAGAGCTGGGACCACAGTCTCAAAGAAAACCATTAGTAACACACTACGCCGTCATGGATTAAAATCCTGCAGCGCACGCAAGGTCCCCCTGCTCAAGCCAGTGCATGTCCAGGCCCGTCTGAAGTTTACCAATGACCATCTGGATGATCCAGAGGAGGAATGGGAGAAGGTCATGTGGTCTGATGAGACAAAAATAGAGCTTTTTGGTCTAAACTCCACTCGCCGTGTTTGGAGGAAGAAGAAGGATGAGTACAACCCCAAGAACACCATCCCAACCGTGAAGCATGGAGGTGGAAACATCATTCTTTGGGGATGCTTTTCTACAAAGGGGACAGGACGACTGCACCGTATTGAGGGGAGGATGGATGGGGCAATGCATCGCGAGATCTACTGGCCTTCCCTCAGTAAGAGCATTGAAGATGGGTCGTGGCTGGGTCTTCCAGCATGACAACGACCCGAAACACACAGCCAGGGCAACTAAGGAGTGGCTCCGTAAGAAGCATCTCAAGGTCCTGGAGTGGCCTAGCCAGTCTCCAGACCTGAACCCAATAGAAAATCTTTGGAGGGGAGCTGAAAGTCCGTATTGCCCAGCAACAGCCCCGAAACCTGAAGGATCTGGAGAAGGTCTGTATGGAGGAGTGGGCCAAAATCCCTGCTGCAGTGTGTGCAAACCTGGTCAAGACCTACAGGAAACGTATGATCTCTGTAATTGCAAACAAAGGTTTCTGTACCAAATATTAAGTTCTGCTTTTCTGATGTATCAAATACTTATGTCATGCAATAAAATGCAAATTAATTACTTAAAAATCATACAATGTGATTTTCTGGATTTTTGTTTTAGATTCCGTCTCTCGCAGTTGAAGTGTACCTATGATAAAAATTACAGACCTCTACATGCTTTGTAAGTAGGAAAACCTGCAAAATCGGCGGTGTATCAAATACTTGTTCTCCCCACTGTATATATATCTAGGTAGGCCTAAAGGTTTTTAGGCAAAATAACCCAATCAAAAGGAAAGCTCCTTGAGCGTGGGAAAATGCCAGGCATATTGGGCCAAAATCAATGATGGCCTATTGTATAGATAATAGAACGAACATGAACGAAGGAGATCAGATTTTTTCTTTATAAATACTTTGCTACGATGACACACTTAGCTATCTACCCACCACGTTCCTTTCTTTTAGCATGTGCACGTAGTAAGTACACCACCATACCTTTGGGATAAGTGTCTTTTCAGATTCCACAACGATTCTTTAGTTGTATATTTTTCATGTAGCCAGCTTGTAACAACTGCCATTTCCCGCGCGTAGAACAATGTTATCCGGTCTATAACCTAACAGTTTAACACCATGCCAGCAGGTGGCATCCACGCCTTACACATAACAGTGGACACTACATCACCGCACTCCCTCTCTTGCTCTTGGTCCTCATCTTTGTAAGTCACCTTGATTTAGCACCTGTGTGTTTTATCAGTTTCTTTATGAAAATATTTTGCGAACTCCATGACAGTAGCTAAAGCAAGGGGCTATTATCAGTACACAAGTAGACTACAAATGCATGCTGGGCCGTGCATGCCCTGAGCTCCTGAAGTGAGCGCTACTGGAGCGAAATTGGAGCGGGCGAGAAGGCCGACACTCCAGCCTTTGGGAATCTCGCTCCACGCTCCAGTCAAATTGTGCACTTCCGCTCCTCGCTCCGCTCCAGCTCCGCTCACATACTCTGATATACAGTTGAAGTCGGAAGTTTACATACACTTAGGTTGGAGTCATTAAAACTCGTTTTTTCAACCACTCCACAAATTTCTTGTTAACAAACTATAGTTTTGGCAAGTCGGTTAGGACATCTACTTTGTGCATGACACAATTAATTTTTCCAACAATTGTTTACAGACAGATTATTTCACATATCATTCACTGTATCACAATTCCAGTGGGTCAGAAGTTTACAAACACTAAGTTGACTGTGCCTTTAAACAGCTTGGAAAATTCCAGAAAATGATGTCATGGCTTTAGAAGCTTCTGATAGGCTAATTGACATCATTTGAGTCAATTGGAGGTGTACCTGTGGATGTATTTCAAGGCCTACCTTCAAACTCAGTGCCTCTTTGCTTGACATCATAGGAAAATCAAAAGAAATCAGCCAAGACCTCAGAAAAAAAATTGTAGACCTCCACAAGTCTGGTTCATCCTTGGGAGCAATTTCCAAACGCCAAAAGGTTCCACGTTCATCTGTACAAACAATAGTACGCAAGTATAAACACCATGGGACTACGCAGCCATCATACCGCTCAGGAAGGAAACGTGTTCTGTCTCCTAGAGATGAACGTACTTTGGTGCGAAAAGTGCAAATCAATCCCAGAACAACAGCAAAGGAACTTGTGAAGATGCTGGAGGAAACAGGTACAAACTTATCTATAACCACAGTACAACAAGTCCTATATCGACATAACCTGAAAGGCCGCTCAGCAAGGAAGAAGCCACTGCTCCAAAACCGCCATAAAAAAGCCAGACTACGGTTTGCAACTGCACATGGGGACAAATATCTTACTTTTTGGAGAAATGTCCTCTGGTCTGATGAAACAAAAAAAGAACTGTTTGGCCATAATGACCATCGTTATGTTTGGAGGAAAAAGGGGGTGGCTTGCAAGCCGAAGAACACCATCCCAACCGTGAAGCACGGGGGTGGCAGCATCATGCTGTGGGGGTGCTTTGCTGCAGAAGTGCACTTCACAAAATAGATGATATCAAGAGGAAGGGAAATTATGTGGATATAGTGAAGCAACATCTCAAGACATCAGTCAGGAAGTTAAAGCTTGGTCGCAAATGGGTCTTCCAAATGGACAATGACCCCAAGTTGTGGCAAAATGGCTTAAGGACAACAAAGTCAAGGTATTGGAGTGGCCATCACAAAGCCCTGACCTCAATCCTATAGAACATTTGTGGGCAGAACTGAAAAAGCGTGTGCGAGCAAGGAGGCCTACAAACCTGACTCAGTTACACCAGCTCTGTCAGGAGGAATGGGCCAAAATTCACTCAACTTATTGTGGGAAGCTTGTGGAAGGCTACCCGAAACGTTTGACCCAAGTTAAACAATTTAAAGGCAATGCTACCAAATACTAACTGAGTGTATGTAAACTTCTGACCCACTGGGAAGAAATAAAAGCTGAAATAAATAATTCTCTCTACTATTATTCTATTATTCTGACATTTCACATTCTTAAAATAAAGTGGTGATCCTAACAGAGAATTTTTACTAGGATTAAATGTCAGGAATTGTGAAAAACTGAGTTTAAATGTATTTGGCTAACTTCCGACTTCAACTGTACACAACATAAAAGTATTAAAATGAACACTACAATGAGTTAGTTTAACACTTCTGATTTTGCTTTGTATGTCTGATTATTATACAGCTGGGGTGTATTCATTAGCGCACACCATCGCAAAAAGTTTGCACCATAAAAAGGGATTTTATGCTGAACTTAAAATATAATTGTCACTTTCATGGCCAAATCAACTCCATATGTGTTTTGATGTTACTTAAAAGGTGATTTGCCCATAAAACTAAGAGAACGATTGCGCCTACCATTTCCATTGATTGTTAGCTAGATGTGGCTAAAGTCACTCAATCAATCTTATTTATTTTATAAAGCCCTTTTTACATCAGCAGTTGTCACAAAGTGCTTTACAGATACCCAGCCTAAACCCCCAAAGAGCAAGCAATGCAGATGCAGAAGCTAGCTGAAAAGTGGTTGTTTAAAGTAACCCAAGCCTACTTTCAGGTTGAGGAACCATCTAACATCAAGTTGTAAAATCCCGAACTTCCCCTTTAATTTACCCTGTTATCTTACTAACTATGTGATGCTCTAAGCATCCCAAAAGTCCTATGTTATGTGGAGTGCTCCCAGAGCAAAACCTTTGAGTATTTCCTATTTACATTCAGCTAAAACATAAGAGCAAGAATGTGCTTAGAATAGGTAATGTTATGCTACAATCCCCCAGACTGTGAAGTTAATAAATAACCACAAGAGGAGTGTGCCTGACTATAATACTTAAACGATGCCAAAACCCATCGTGTGTCTTTGAGAGAGTAGGCCTTTCCCACTAATCTCTGTGCACATCTTTGAAAAAAAATTATTCATTATATTATGCAAAGTAGAAAGTATGTGGAATTCTGGGAAAACATGCTCCTGCAAGATCATCGCTAAATTGTCAAATTATTTTAAAAGTAGAGTCAGTGGTGGACTTAACATCTAAGTGTGTGAAGCACGAAGCTAAACATAAATTGTATTTTTATGTTGGATGTAATTTAGACTATATTGCTTAATTAACTCAGGAACCACACGTGTGGAAGCACCTGCTTTCAATATACTTTGTATCCCTCATTTACTGACTTGTTTACTTTATTTTGGCAGTTACCTGTAGTCTGCTGTAGTACCACACATTTATATAGGGGTGTTTAGGGATAGTTTCGGGAATTAATGCAATCCCATGGAGAGTTAACATTAGCCCAAAATACTAACATGATGAACAAAGACAATGCGAACGGAGATCTCAAAGAACAGCTCTCGAAGTAAGATAACATTTTGGGAAAAATCTGAAAACAACCCTTTCAGCTTTTCCATTACAGGATAAAGCCTTCAAAACATGGCACAAATATACTTAGATCCAATGATGGATGAGAGTACTCGAGCCATCCATTCTGACAGCATTTATACCAGAGCATTTTGCCATCTCAATGTCTTCAGTGAAGTTTTCATTTGTAAAGGGCTAGATCTATTGCACTCACCTTAACCTGCCATCCTCTGCTGCCGCACCACCAGGGATGATCTTGGTGATGAAGATCCCTGGGTCATCGCCGATATGGGGGTTATCTGTCCCTCCAGCTATGCTGAAGCCCAACCCTGAGTTCCCCTGTAGAGCATGAAGAACAATTAATAATGAATCTAGCAGTACTTTTACACTTATATTCCTTATAATGCTAACCTGTAAACTAGCCTAAATTACATCCAACATAAAAATACAAGTTCTGTTTAGCTTCATGCGTCACACACTTAGATGTTAAGTCCACCACTGAATCATTTGACAATTTAGCGATTATCTTGCAGGAGCATGTTTTCCCAGAATTCCACATATTTCCCAGTTTGCATAATACAAGGCCCCAACTTACTAGAAACTAGTACCAACTTAATATTTTGAGTACTAGTACTAGAAATATGTCTGAAAACACATTTTTTATAGTGAAAATAAATATACAGTGGGGAAAAAAAGTATTTAATCAGCCACCAATTGTGCAAGTTCTCCCACTTAAAAAGATGAGAGAGGCCTGTAATTTTCATCATAGGTACACGTCAACTATGACAGACAAAATGAGGAAAAAAAATCCAGAAAATCACATTGTAGGATTTTTTATGAATTTATTTGCAAATTATGGTGGAAAATAAGTATTTGGTCAATAACAAAAGTTTCTCAATACTTTGTTATATACCCTTTGTTGGCAATGACACAGGTCAAACGTTTTCTGTAAGTCTTCACAAGGTTTTCACACACTGTTGCTGGTATTTTGGCCCATTCCTCCATGCCGATCTCCTCTAGAGCAGTGATGTTTTGGGGCTGTCGCTGTGCAACACAGACTTTCAACTCCCTCCAAAGATTTTCTATGGGGTTGAGATCTGGAGACTGGCTAGGCCACTCCAGGACCTTGAAATGCTTCTTATGAAGCCACTCCTTCGTTGCCAGGGCGGTGTGTTTGGGATCATTGTCATACTGAAAGACCCAGACACATTTAATCTTCAATGCCCTTGCTGATGGAAGGAGGTTTTCACTCAAAATCTCACGATACATGGCCCCATTCATTCTTTCCTTTACACGGATCAGTCGTCCTGTTCCCTTTGCATAAAAACATCCCCAAAGCATGATGTTTCCACCCCCATGCTTCACAGTAGGTATGGTGTTCTTTGGATGCAACTCAGCATTCTTTGTCCTCCAAACACGACAAGTTGAGTTTTTACCAAAAAGTTATATTTTGGTTTCATCTGACCATATGACATTCTCCCAATCCTCTTCTGGATCATCCAAATGCACTCTAGCAAACTTCAGACGGGCCTGGACATGTACTGGCTTAAGCAGGGGGACACGTCTGGCACTGCAGGATTTGAGTCCCTGGCGGCGTAGTGTGTTACTGATGGTAGGCTTTGTTACTTTGGTCCCAGCTCTCTGCAGGTCATTCACTAGGTCCCCCCGTGTGGTTCTGGGATTTTTGCTCACCGTTCTTGTGATCATTTTGACCCCACGGGGTGAGATCTTGCGTGGAGCCCCAGATCGAGGGAGATTATCAGTGGTCTTGTAATAATAATAATAATAATATGCCATTTAGCAGACGCTTTTATCCAAAGCGACTTACAGTCATGCGTGCATACATTTTTGTGTATGGGTGGTCCCGGGGATCGAACCCACTACCTTGGCGTTACAAGCACCGTGCTCTACCAGCTGAGCTACAGAGGAATGTCTTCCATTTCCTAATAATTGCTCCCACAGTTGATTTCTTCAAACCAAGCTGCTTACCTATTGCAGATTCAGTCTTCCCAGCCTGGTGGAGGTCTACAATTTTGTTTCTGGTGTCCATTGACAGCTCTTTGGTCTTGGCCATAGTGGAGTTTGGAGTGTGACTGTTTGAGGTTGTGGACAGGTGTCTTTTATACTGATAACAAGTTCAAACAGGTGCCATTAATACAGGCAACGAGTGGAGGACAGAGGAGCCTCTTAAAAAAGAAGTTACAGGTCTGTGAGAGCCAGAAATGTTGCTTGTTTGTAGGTGACCAAATACTTATTTTCCACCATAATTTGCAAATAAATTCATTACAAATCCTACAATGTGATTTTCTGGATTTTTATTTCTCAATTTGTCTGTCATAGTTGACGTGTACCTATGATGAAAATTACAGGCCTCTCTTTTAAGTGGGAGAACTTGCACAATTGGTGGCTGACTAAATACTTGTTTTCCCCACTGTAATTCCTAAGTATACTATTTGAAAGTGAGGTGAAGTGTTAGCATCAAGTGTAATTTCTGACAGTATACTAGACATATGTCTGAAAACCTACTTTTATAGCAAAAAGTAATATAATTCCTAAATATACTATTTTAAAGTGAAATAAACATACAATACAAGTCAATATTTAGCTTTTAGTTTGAAAAAAGTGAATTGACAATATACATTTATGAACTTCATTTTCGTACAGGTTAATTCGTACGGGATAATTTTCAAGTTTGCGCTTGACCACAATGGAATCCCCAGAAGATGACTTCATAACCGGTAAATATAATACAGAGGCGAAGGCAGAAAATGCATAATTCTCAAAGCCAATGTTTCTGTGTACAACAACCCAGCTCTATCAGTTTTATGAGTTACATCCCGCTCGACACATTTACAAAATTAATGTGGACACTTTGATTAAATTGCTAGCTGATGGGAGTAGGGTCTACGGTTGCAAAATTTCTCGAACATTCAATAAATTCCCTGGTTTTCCCAAAATCCTGGTTGGAAGATTCCCGGAATAAGGAGGGAATAAGCAGGAAACCCAGATACTCTAACTAGGATTTCTGGAAAACCAGGGAATTTATTGAAAGTTCCTGGAATTTTGCAACCCTAGTAGGGGCATCTCTTGACTAAAAATCCACCCTGCAGGCTGAGCTGACGGACATGAGAATGAAATGGGCGCTGATCTCCCTCAGGGGAAGCTTCACTCTCAGAAATACAAAACACAGCTCAACCAGGCTGAGATGAGATGGAAGTAATGATAGCAAGCTCACTCAAGCGCACACATAATCAAAGCCCATTGGCTAGATAGGGCAATGGAAGTGGAGTGAATAGATAAAGGGTCCTGTGAGGTGAAGCCTGAATACACAGATGCAGCGTTAGCATTGGCCACTCTAAAGCCACCCTGTTTATGTCTGCTCTTGCCCGTCAAAGGGTGAGCTGTGCAGTGTGCACCAAAGGCTTCAGCCTCCACTGTTGGCTGAATTATCACTTCCTTTGGCTGAACTGACCTTTTCCTGTTGTAGTTTATTGTTTCAGGTCACAAGGATCCTTTTTTGGCTGTCAAAATGTCATTCAGCAGCCAAGCTAAGCCTTTTATCGCCACTGAGCCTTGAGGATGTTAGCCCTGGCTTTTCTCATGCAAATGCTATGTCCCAATTAAGGGCTGGCCTGCTCAAAACACCCTCAGGACTTGGATGTTTGCGTTATTTCGCTTGTCTGGCTGAGATCAATTAGCGTTAGTGGAAAGTAAAACGGGTTCCTGTTTTAGTTTGTCAAAGGCACAGTAACCCCAGGCTTTCCGCTTCATGCACCAATTTGAAATAAAAATGGTAATGCAATCACAGATTGTTATTCTGTTATTCAGTTTGCGGAGTCATCTAGCTTCTCCAGCAGCTTCAAAATGGTGCATTATAATGGTGTCAGTTAGCTGCTTGTTTTTTTTATTCCTCCCTTGACAGGTGTGTGGGGTCAAGATCTTTTGAAACATATTGGCCTATTAACTCATCCTGCCTGTCACATTCAACGATTACGCTTCCTAGTTTATGAAGCCCTTTATGGGACATGTCTGAGATGAGCATGAAACAGGATATGGCATCCCTCGTTCAATTTAAATGACTGCAAAGTCCTCTCCGGGTAATTTTAAATAGAGTTTAAATAGAGTATTTTCAGATAGTGTGTTCATCAACTCACCCGCTCTAGTGTGATTTCTTCAAACTCATATTCAATTTCTGTCCCGTTGACCTGTGGGAAAACAAAATGTAAAATAAATTATGCATACCCAGTACAGAGGTGTGAGCATAGTCAGGGTTGGGTAGGTTACTTTCTAAATGTAATCCGTTAGAGTTGCTCGTTACCTGTCCAAAATTGTAAACAGTAACGTATCTCAGTAATGTAATTTGATTACTTTCAGTTACTTTTAGATTACTTTCCCTTAAGCGGTATTATGAATATTCCCAATTGATCGACATCTATAGCAGGATAAATCAATGTTAGAGTTTACATACAGTGGGGAGAACAAGTATTTGATACACTGCCGATTTTGCAGATTTTCCTACTTACAAAGCATGTAGAGGTCTGTAATTTTTATCATAGGTACACTTCAACTGTGAGAGACGGAATCTAAAACAAAAATCCAGAAAATCACATTGTATGATTTTAAGTAATTAATTTGCATTTTATTGCATGACATAAGTATTTGATACATAATAATAATAATAATAATAATATGCCATTTAGCAGACACTTTTATCCAAAGCGACTTACAGTCATGCGTGCATAAATTTTTGTGTATGGGTGGTCCCGGGGATCGAACCCACTACCTTGGCGTTACAAGCGCCGTGCTCTACCAGTTGAGCTACAGAGGACCACTACATCTCCAGCAGCTTCAAAATGCTACCAATACATCAGAAAAGCAGAACTTAATATTTGGTACAGAAACCTTTGTTTGCAATTACAGAGATCATACGTTTTCTGTAGGTCTTGACCAGGTTTGCACACACTGCAGCAGGGATTTTGGCCCACTCCTCCATACAGACCTTCTCCAGATCCTTCAGGTTTCGGGGCTGTCGCTGGGCAATACGGACTTTCAGCTCCCTCCAAAGATTTTCTAATGGGTTCAGGTCTGGAGACTGGCTAGGCCACTCCAGGACCTTGAGATGCTTCTTACGGAGCCACTCCTTAGTTGCTCTGGCTTTGTGTTTCGGGTCGTTGTCATGCTGGAAGACCCAGCCACGACCCATCATCAATGCTCTTACTGAGGGAAGGAGGTTGTTGGCCAAGATCTCTCGATACATGGCCCCATCCATCCTCCCCTCAATACGGTGCAGTCGTCCTGTCCCCTTTGCAGAAAAGCATCCCCAAAGAATGATGTTTCCACCTCCATGCTTCACGGTTGGGATGGTGTTCTTGGGGTTGTACTCATCCTTCTTCTTCCTCCAAACACGGCGAGTGGAGTTTAGACCAAAAAGCTCTATTTTTGTCTCATCAGACCACATGACCTTCTCCCATTCCTCCTCTGGATCATCCAGATGGTCATTGGCAAACTTCAGACGGGCCTGGACATGCGCTGGCTTGAGCAGGGAGACCTTGCGTGCGCTGTAGGATTTTAATCCATGACGGCGTAGTGTGTTACTAATGGTTTTCTTTGAGACTGTGGTCCCAGCTCTCTTCAGGTCATTGACCAGGTCCTGCCGTGTAGTTCTGGGATGATCCCTCACCTTCCTCATGATCATTGATGCCCCACGAGGTGAGATCTTGCATGGAGCCCCAGACCGAGGGTGATTGATCGTCATCTTGAACTTCTTCCATTTTCTAATAATTGCGCCAACAGTTGTTGCCTTCTCACCAAGCTGCTTGCCTATTGTCCTGTAGCCCATCCCAGCCTTGTGCAGGTCTACAATTGTATCCCTGATGTCCTTACACAGCTCTCTGGTCTTGGCCATTGTGGAGAGGTTGGAGTCTGTTTGATTGGGTGTGTGGACAGGTGTCTTTTATACAGGTAACGAGTTCAAACAGGTGCAGTTAATACAGGTAATGAGTGGAGAACAGGAGGGCTTCTTAAAGAAAAACGAACAGGTCTGTGAGAGCCGGAATTCTTACTGGTTGGTAGGTGATCAAATACTTATGTCATGCAATAAAATGCAAATTAATTACTTAAAAATCATACAATGTGATTTTCTGGATTTTTGTTTTAGATTCCGTCTCTCACAGTTGAAGTGTACCTATGATAAAAAGTACAGACCTCTACATGCTTTGTAAGTAGGAAAACCTGCAAAATCAGCAGTGTATCAAATACCTGTTCTCCCCACTGTAGCTGGCCATAAATGGATGTTGCATTTGACTTTGGGTTATGTAGGCTTCTTCTAACCCATTGCTTTCTACTTCAAATCAAATAATAATATGATTAGGCTATATCTTTACAATTTAATACCCCTTGATATTCAAGAATAGGACTTGGAAAGATTTTTTTACCTGAGCATAACCCAAAAACTAAGGACTTATTAGCCTACTCTGTTGTTTATGATTTTGTTGTAATGGAGGACTGATTGGGTCATTACTTCGAGTTGAAAAATAAATGCTGCTCTCATGGACTGGCATGCTTTGAGCACTGCCAAAAAGTGCTATTTGCATGTGAAAAATGAATGCTATTTGCTGCATTATAGGCCTAATGGTAAAAATGTTGATGGTGACACTTTGATATCTAGATAATTTGCAGCTGTTTAAGTCTATCAAAGGTGTACGAGTTTGAGTATGTGTCCGTTAGTACTGTGGATAATTTTTTTGAATCCGCACAAATTAGATTGAGCAATAAAAGCACCACTCATGGTCTTTTAAAATTAAACTTGTTTTTGACAATATGTGGAGCACAATACCACAGAGGAGTTTAGAAGGGAGGAATTCCCTCAAACTTCTATCCCATAGGCTGGGATCCACACTATGCAGCTGTTGCAAGAGCGTATTTTTCACTGGTTGAAAACAATGACACTCAAATTAGTATAATATGTTACGTTGAGTATGGCTGCATAAGACAGAAGGTTACTTTTGGTTGGGTTGGGTGGATGGATGGGTGGGTGCTAAACCTAACCATAACCTCCAACCCTAACCCCTAGCCTAGCTAACGTTAGCCAACTAGCCACATAGCTAACGTTAGCAAATTGTAATTGTAACATACAGTATCATACGAAGGGGGCGAAGGTATTTAGCTTGTCCGGGAGCAAGGCATCGGTGTCCGCGTCGTGGCTGGTTTTCCCTTTATTATCCGTGATTGTCTGGAGTCCCTGCCACATACGTCTCGTGTCTGAGCAGTTGAATTGCAACCACTTTGTCTCTGTACTGACGTTTTGCCTGTTTGATTGCCTTACAGAGGGCATAGCTGGACTGTTTGTACTCGTCCATGTATGACGATGCATGTAGTTTCTTCTTATTTTAACCATCCACACAGGGAAAGAACATTATGTGCTGGGAATCACCTCAGAATGCTTCATGTTGGATGTACAAGTATATATAATTTGACCCCTTTGCAGTGAGCATCCTTCAAACAAACTATTTCAAATGACCTATATGAGTGTTGATGGTTTTGGTGTCTGGGAAATTATACAGTTTAGGTTGAGTTAGAGACGGATGGGTAATCATAATATAATATGCCATGGAGCAGCCGCTTTTATCCAAAGCGACTTACAGTAGTGTGTGCATACATTATTTTCGTATGGGTGGCCACAGTGGGAACTGAACCCAAAACCCTGACGTTGCAAGTACCGTGCTCTACCAACTGAGCTATACAGGACCACCTTGATGCTGTGTGAGTAAGAACCAGTAGAATCCATTACGGATCTTTCAGCTTTTTAGGCAGGCTACATTTTTTATAACTCACTGAATGGCAAGAAAAGCAGGAGCAGCGAAATGTAATCATACCACTGACAAGCTGTAATCATACCACTCACAAGCTGTAATCATACCACTGACAAGCTGTAATCATACCACTGACAAGCTGTAATCATACCACTGACAAGCTGTGGGACTTGAAAGAGGGGAATCTCAGCACCATGGAGGAGCAGTTCTCCTTCAAGAACGTTTATTGGGCCATAAATATTCACATGGTTTCTACCTCGATTAGTTGATTAGTTGTTTTCTTTCAAAATCTTTATCCCGCCCTCTAAAACCCATTGCCTTAAAATACATTATTAGTCAAATAATTTGTATTCAGGGCGAGACCAGGAAATCTGGTAACAACGTGGACACAATGGATGGAAGTCTTGATTGAATAATTCAAAATGGTGCTCTCTTTTTCGTCTAGCACAGGCAGCGAATGAGCTAAGAGGCAAAGCAGTAAAATAATAAAGGACAACTTCTTGCAGGTCATTTAGAAACAAAGTGGCATTTCCAATGATGTTTAGTGACATTTATTGGAAACAGTCGAGGGACAAAATGCAATTAGCATCATGAGGGAACAGCATGCTTCTTCCAGACATTGGATGATGCAACTTTCAAATCAAATTTTATTTATTTGTCACATGCGCCGAATACAACAGGGGTAGTAGACCTTACCGTGAAATTCTTACTTTACTTACCTTAGCTGTCACACCCTGGCCTTAGTTATCTTTGTTTTCATTAAATATTTAGTTAGGTCAGGGTGTGACATGGTGAAGTATGTGTTTTGGTTTGTCTAGGGGTTTGTAGGTTTAATGGGGTAATATCTTGTCTAGGTGTTTGTATGTTGATGGCTGCCTAGATTGGTTCTCAATTGGAGACAGCTGTGGTTTATTGTCTCTAATTGGGAGCCATATTTAAGGCAGCCATGGGCATCATGTGTTTGTGGGTAATTGTCTATGTTGAACGTTTGTTGCTTGTCTGTGCACTTACGTTATTTAGCTTCACGGTCGTTTGTTGTTTTGTTAGTTTTGGATAGTGTTCGGTTTCGTGTTTTTTCTCTCTTCCAAAATAAAGAGATGTATTTTGCACACGCTGCGCCTTGGTCCAATATCTCACAAGAAGACCACCGTGACAGAATTACCCACCAATCTAGGACCAAGCGGCGTGTCAAGCGGCAACAGGACCCACCTACACAGGATTCATGGACATGGGAGGAGATACTGGATGGAAAGGGTCCTTGGGCACAACCGGAGAATATCGCCTCCCTCGTGAAGAGCTGGAGGCAGCTAAAGCCGAGAGGAGGCGATATGAGGAGGCAGCACGGAGGCAAGGCTGGAAGCCCGTGAGTACTACCCAAAAATTTCTTGGGGGGCCTTAAAGGGAGTGTGGCGAAGTCAGGTAGGAGACCTGCGCCTACTCCCTGTACTTACCGTGGAGAGCGAGAGTACGGGCAGACACCGTGTTACGCAGTAGAGCGCATGGTGTCTCCTGTACGCGTGCATAGCCCGGGTTCGGTACATTCCAGCTCCACGTATCGGCCGGGCTAGATTGAGCGTTGAGCCGGATGTCATGAAGCCGGCCCAACGCATCTGGCCACCAGTGCGTCTCCTCGGGCCGGCTTACATGGCACCAGCCTTACGCATGGTGTCCCCGGTTCGCCTACATAGCCCGGGTGCGGGTTATTCCACCTTCCCGTACTGGTCGGGCGACGGGGAGCATACAACCAGGTAAGGTTGGGCAGGCTCAGTGCTCAAGGGAGCCAGTAAGCCTGCACGGTCCGGTATTTCCGGCGCCACCTCCCCGCTCCAGCCCAGTACCACCAGTGCCTACACCACGCACCAAGCCTCCTGTGTGTCCCCAGAGTCCTGTGCGTCCTGTTGCTGCTCCCCGCACTAGCCCTGAGATGCGTGTCCTCAGCCCGGGACCACCAGTTCCGGCACCACGCACTAGGCCTTATGTGCGTCCCCAGGGTCCAGCATGCCCTGTTCCTTCTCCCCGCACTAGCCCTGAGATGCGTGTTCTCAGCCCGGTACCTCCAGTTCCGGCACCACGCACCAGGCCTATAGTGCGTCTCGGCCGGCCAGAGTCTGCCGTCTGCCCAACGGCGCCTGAACTGCCCGTCTGCCCAACGGCGCCTGAACTGCCCGTCTGCCCAACGGCGCTTGAACTGCCCGTCTGCCCAACGGCGCCTGAACTGCCCGTCTGTACTGAGCCTGCAAAGCCGCCCGTCTGCCATGAGCCTTTAGAGCCGTCCGCCAGACCGGAGCCGCTAAAGCCTTCCGCCAGACAGGAGCCGCTAGAGCCTTCCGCCAGACAGGATCAGCCAGAGCCTTCCGCCAGCCATGAGCAGCCAGAGCCTTCCGCCAGCCATGAGCAGCCAGATCCGTCAGCCAGCCATGAGCAGCCAGATCCGTCAGCCAGCCATGAGCAGCCAGATCCGTCAGCCTGCCATGAGCAGCCAGATCCGTCAGCCTGCCATGAGCAGCCAGATCCGTCAGCCTGCCATGAGCAGCCAGATCCGTCAGCCAGCCATGAGCAGCCAGATCCTTCAGCCAGCCATGAGCAGCCAGATCCTTCAGCCAGCCATGAGCAGCCAGATCCGTCAGCCAGCCGCGAGCAGCCAGATCCGTCAGCCAGCCATGAGCAGCCAGATCCGTCAGCCAGCCATGAGCCGTCCAGCCAGGATCCGCCAGAGCCGTCCCAGCCAGGATCCGCCAGAGCCGTCCAGCCAGGATCCGCCAGAGCCGTCCCAGCCAGGATCCGCCAGAGCCGTCCAGCCGGGATCCGCCAGAGCCGTCCAGCCAGGATCCGCCAGCCAGCCAGGATCCGCCAGAGCCAGCCAGCCAGGATCCGCCATTCAGTCCGGTGCTGCCCCTTAGTCCGGTGCTGCCCCTTAGTCCGGTGCTGCCCCTTAGCCCGGTGCTGCCCCTTATCCTGGTGCTGCTCCTTATCCTGGTGCTGCCCCTTAGTCCGGTGCTGCCCCTTAGTCCGGTGCTGCCTCTTAGTCCGGTGCTGCCCCTTAATCCAGTGGGGTTAAGTTGGAGGGTGGTCATTTGGAGGAGGCTACGAAAGCGGGTAGTGACTATGGTGGGGTGGGGACCACGACCAGTGCCAGAGCCGCCACCGTGGACAGACGCCCACCCAGACCCTCCCCTAGACTTTATGCTGGTGCGCCCGGAGTTCGCACCTTAAGGGGGGGGGGGTTATGTCACACCCTGGCCTTAGTTATCTTTGTTTTCATTACATATTTAGTTAGGTCAGGGTGTGACATGGTGAAGTATGTGTTTTGGTTTGTCTAGGGGTTTGTAGGTTTAATGGGGTAATATCTTGTCTAGGTGTTTGTATGTTGATGGCTGCCTAGATTGGTTCTCAATTGGAGACAGCTGTGGTTTATTGTCTCTAATTGGGAGCCATATTTAAGGCAGCCATGGGCATCATGTGTTTGTGGGTAATTGTCTATGTTGAACGTTTGTTGCTTGTCTGTGCACTTACGTTATTTAGCTTCACGGTCGTTTGTTGTTTTGTTAGTTTTGGATAGTGTTCGGTTTCGTGTTTTTTCTCTCTTCCAAAATAAAGAGATGTATTTTGCACACGCTGCGCCTTGGTCCAATATCTCACAAGAAGACCACCGTGACATTAGCCAACAATGCAGAGTAAGAAAATGCTAAATAAACTAAATGTCAAAATAAATAAAAAAATAACAATAAAATAACAAATAGGCTATATACAGGGGGTACCGGTAGCGAGTCAATGTGCGGGGGTACGGGTTAGTCGAGGTAATTGTGGTCATATGTACATATGTAAAGTGACTATGCATAGATAATAAACAGCGAGTAGCAGCAGCGTAAAAAAGGGGGTCAATGCAAATAGTCTGGGTAGCCATTTGATTAACTGTTCAGAAGTCTTATGGCTTGGGGGTAGAAGCTGTTAAGGAGCCTTTTGGACCTAGACTTGGCGCTCCGGTACCACTTGCCGTGCGGTAGCACAGAGAACAGTCTATGACTTGGGTGGCTGGAGTCTTTGACAATTTTTAGGGCCTTCCGCTGGCACCGCCTGGTATAGAGGTCCTGGATGGCAAGAAGCTTGGCCCCAGTGATGACATCACTGGGCCGTACGCACTACCCTCTGTAGCGCCTTGCGGTCAGATGCCGAGCAGTTGCCATACCAGGTGGTGATGCAACCAGTCAGGATGCTCTCGATGGTGCAGCTGTATAACTTTTATTAAGATCTGAGGACCCATGCCAAATCTTTTCAGGCTCCTGAGGGGAAATAGGCGTTGTTGTGCCCTCTTCATGATTGTCTTGGTGTGTTTGGACCATGATAGTTTGTTGGTGATGTGGACACCAAGGAACTTGAAGCTCTCGACCCGCTCCACTACAGACCCGTTGGTGTGAACGGGGGCGTGCTCGGGCCTCCTTTTCCTGTTGTCCACGATCAGCCCCTGGGTCTTGCTCACGTTGAGGGAGAGGTTGTTGTCCTGGCACTACACTGCCAGGTCTCTGACCTCCTCCCTATAGGCTGTCTCATCGTTGTCTGTGATCAGGCCTACCACCATTGTGTCATCGGCAAACTTAATGATGGTGTTGGAGTCTTGCTTGGCCATACAGTTGTTGGTGAAAAGGGTACAGGAGGGGACTAAGCATGCACCCCTCAGGGGCCCCCGTGTCGAGGACCAGCGTGGCAGATGTGTTGTTGCCTACCCTTACCACATGGGGGTGGCCTGTCAGGAAGTCCTGGAACCAGTTGCAGAGAGAGGTGTTCAGTCCCAGGGTCCTTAGCTTAGTGATTAGCTTGGAGGGCACTATGGTGTTGAACGCTGAGCTGTAGTCAATGAACAGCATTCTCACGTAGGTGTTCCTTTTTTCCAGGTGGGAAATGGCGGTGTGGAGTGCAATAGAGATTGCATCATCTGTGGATCTGTTGGGGTGGTATGCAAATTGGAGTGGGTCTAGGGTGTTTCTGGGATGATGGTGTTGATGTGAGCCATGAACAGCCTTTCAAAGCACTTCATGGCTACAGACGTGAGTGCTACAGGTCGGTAGTCATTTAGGCAGGTTACCTTAGCGTTCTTGGGCACATGGACTATGGTGGTCTGCTTGAAACATGTAGGTATTACAGACTCAGTCAGGGAGAGGTTGAAAATGTCAGTGAAGACACTTGCCAGTTGGTTAGCGCATGCTCTGAGTACACGTCTTGGTAATCCGTCTGGCCCTGCGGCCTTGTGAATGTTGAGCTGTTTAAAGCTCTTACTCACATCGCCTACGGAGAGCGTGATCACACAGTCATCCGGAACAGCTGGTGCTCTCATGCATGCTTCAGTATTGCTTGCCTCGAAAAACGCAGTTAGCTTGTCTGGTAGGCTGGGCTTCCTTTTGTAATCCGTAATAGTTTGCAAGCCCTGCCACATCTGACGAGCGTCAGAGCAGTTGTAGTATGATTCAATCTTAGTCCTGTATTGATGCTTGGCTCGTTTGATGGTTCGTCAGAGGGCATAGCAGGATTTCCTATAAGCCTCCGGATTAGTGTCCAGCTCCTTGAAAGCGGCAGCTCTAGCCTTTAGCTCAGTGCGGATGTTGCCTGTTATCCATGGCTTCTGGTTGGGATACTTTATTTTCACCCTAACTCTTGCTCATTCATTTAGCATCTCACTCCAAATTGTGTTCAAATGGCTTTTTGAAGAACTTTGTCCTCCCAGAGTCCCAGTGCCAACAAATAGAAACCATTAATAATAAATATCTGTTAAGAGAAAAGTTCTGATGTCAAACCAAAATGCTGGCTTTTGGGCTGTACAAAATCAGTGGTCCTGTGTAGGTGTTTTATTTATAACAACTATCAATAATTCACAATAGTGGCCTTATTTGTTTTACCCATACACTGTATGTTGTGTTCCAGATAAATATTTAAGAATATAATGTTCTGCCATTGACAACCAGTGCTGGAAAGTCTTACCTGTAAAGACTACTTAAAGTGGGTATAGGGTTGCATGAAGTTGCATCTTGCACTCAGCTCGAATCAATCCACAGCGAAATATCTGCCGTTAGTGCCTATAAACATAATCAAATCAATTGCCGAAAAAGAAAATGTAACTCACGTAAGGTACAGACTCCAGAGTGTCCGTGTTGACAATTATTGGGGCGGGACTAGCCTGAAAAAGAGAGAAAGAGGGGGAGAGGAAGATAAGAAAAAGCAAGAGAAGCCTGGATCCACCAGTGTCCTACTTTCTATAAATGGATCCAAGGGACAGCCTCTGGATCATGTGGTGACTTCACCCTGTATGATGAAGAATTCCAGAGCCCTCCTCCAGACGCTACAGTGCCTTCGGAAAGTATTCAGACCACTTGACTTTTTCCACATTTTGTTACGTTACAGCCTTATTCTTAATTGTATATATAAAAAAACATTTACCCCCTTTTTCTCCCCAATTTCATGATTACGATCTTATCTCATCTCTGCAATTCCCCAACGGGCTCGATCATGCGTCCTCCGAAACATGACCCGCCAAACCGCGCTTCTTAACACCCGCTTGCTTAATCCGGAAGCCAGCCGCACCAATGTGTCAGAGGAAACACTGTTCAACTGACGTCCGAAGTCAGCCTGCAGGCGCCCGGCCCGCCACACTAGAGCGCGATGAGCCAAGTAAAGCCCCCCCGGCCAAACCCTCCCCTAACCCGGACGACGCTGGGGCCAATTGTGCGCCGCCCTATGGGACTCCCAGTCACGTCCGGTAATGACATAGCCTGGGATTGAACCCCAGGCTGTAGTGACGCAGCAACACTGCGATGCAGTGCCTTAGACCGCTGCACCACTCGAGAGGCCGGTTACAGCCTTATTCTAAAATTGCTGAAAAAAAATATATTTAATCTATCTACACACAATACCCCATAATGACATTTTTGCAAATGTATAAAATAAAAAATAAAAATGTATTTACATAAGTATTCAGACCCTTTGCTATGAGACTTGAATTTGAGCTCAGGTGCATCCTGTTTCCATTGATCATCCTTGAGATGTTTCTACAACTTGATTGGAGTCCAGTTCTGGTAAATTCACTTGATTGGACATGATTTGGAAAGGCACAGACCTGTCTATATAAGGTCCCACAGTTGATAGTGCATGTCAGAGCAAAAACCAAGCCATGAGGTCGAAGGAATTGTCCGTAGAGCTCCGAGACAGGATTGTGTCGAGGCATAGATCCAGGGAAGGGTACTAAAACATTTCTGCAGCATTGAAGGTCCCCAAAAACACAGTGGCCTCCATCATTCTTAAATGGAAGAAGTTTGGAACCACAAAGACTCTTCCTAGAGCTGACCACCTGGCCAAACTGAGCAATCGGGGGAGAAGGGCCTTGGTCAGGGAGGTGACCAAGAACCAGATGGTCACTCTGACAGAGCTCTAGAGTTCCTCTGTGGAGATGGGAGAACCTTCCAGAAGAACAACCATCTCTGCAGCACTCCACCAATCAGGCCTTTATGGTAGAGTGGCCAGATGGAAGCCACTCCTCAGGAAAAGGCACATGACAGCCCACTTGGAGTTTGCCAAAATGCACCTAAAGACTCTCAGACCATGAGAAACAAGATTCTCTGGTCTGATGAAACCAAGATTCAACTCTTTGGCCTGAATGCCAAGCGTCACGTCTGGAGGAAACCTGGCACCATCCCTACGGTGAAGCACGGTGGTGGCAGCATCATGCTGTAGAGATGTTTTTCAAGGGCAGGGACTGGGAGACTAGTCAGGATCGAGGCAAAGATGAATGGAGCAAAGAACAGAGAACCTTGATGAAAACCTGCTCCAGAGCGCTCAGGAACTCAGACTGGGGCGAAGGTTCACCTTCCAACAGAACAACGACCCTAAGCACACAGCCAAGACAACGCAGGAGTTGCTTTGGGACAAGTCTCTGAATGTCCTTAAGTGGCCCAGCCAGAGCCCGCACTTGAACCCGATCGAACATCTCTTGAGAGACCTGAAAATAGCTGTGCAGCAACGCTCCCCATCCAACCTGACAGAGCTTGAGAGGGTCTGCAGAGAGGAATGGGAGAAATTCCCCAAATACAGGTGTACCAAGCTTGTAGCGTCATACCCAAGAAGACTCGAGGCTGTAATCGCTGCCAAAGGTGCTTCAACAAAGTACTGAGTAAAAGGTCTGAATACTTATGTAAATGCAATATTTCTGATGTTTTTTTTTTATACATTTGCAAACATTTCTAAAAACCTGTTTTCATTTGTCATTATGGGGTATTGTGTGTAGATTGATGAGGAGAGAAAAACAGTTCAATAAATGTTAGAATAAGGCTGTAACATAACAAAATGTGTAAAGGTTCAAGGGGTCTGAATACTTTCCGAATGCACTGTATGGTTAGCATCCATTCTGACAAACAGCACTCAGAAATGAGATGCTATAGAATCACGTTCTTTTAAAAAATAAGAATTCCTTCATTATAGTTAAACAGTAAGAGAACGTTTCCAGGCCACATATTACGCCTGGTCCTGGACTAAAAAGCATGGATGGATATTCTCCATCAAGTTCATTTTTTTGTCCAGGACTAGGCTTAATCTGTGTCTGGGAAACCGACCCTGAATACATAGAGTATAATACATGCTAAATGTGCAGGCCTCTAATAATAATCATCCATAATAGCATAACAGTAAATGACCACAGAATGGCTTACGGCATTTGAAGTAAATTAAGTGGATAGACTAATGATAGAGCTCCCATCCCAGGTAAGACTATGCACATATTTGCAGGTCATTGGCGGCCAGATAATTCTAAGCAATATGATGGCTCCACATTAGCTCCTAATAGCCTTTCCGGTGCTCACGCTTACAGAATGCCCTGAAAGGGAACTGCTGGCTCAGGCAAGAGATTCCGGTGTCTTTCAGCCTTTTCTGCTAATAATTCAGTCAAACCTTTTGATGTTTCCATCAAACAAAGCTCCTTCATGTTTTTACACAAAGGCAAATTGTTTGGAGCAGGTAGACTGATGTGTGTGAATGTGTGTGTGAGTGTGTGTTTGTGTCATTTTAACATTCACAGGCAATGCGATTATTATTCAAAGGCAGTTTTTATTTTACCTGCAGAAAATGAATGTAAACCTTTATGCCTTTCCAGGAATACTAGACTCAGTCCCCCCCCCCAAAAAAAAAAAATGTGTGCAAGTCAGCAGTCAAGCTTTCAGTGCAGACAAAACAAACTTATGATGATGCAAAATGCCTCATATGATGCAAAACACATTCATCATCATAAGAGTTTTTGCTTTGTACTGAGTGCTCCATGTTGTAAACTTGACTGCAGACAATCTGTGGGGACTCTCTCCATAAAACCACCATGGTCTAGGTTACACTATGTGTAAAGGAGGAGTGAGGAGCAAGATTTTCCCTATGTAATATTTTGTCATAGTGTACACTGGACATCGTAATGTCACACACACAGACACACAGTTTGGCACTCAGCATGTGTGCAAGTCCTGTGCACACATCTGAATACATGCAGTACATACAGAGTACAGACACTGTACAATTGCGTGACTGCATTTCCAACCCATTTTTGTCTTCCTCTCTTGACAATGGCGCACACTGACATCAGTTCTCTCAGAGAAGCATATTAAGTCTGAGGCCCTATCTGAATTTCCTGTGATTCTTCGCATCCCCTCTCCTCACTTCCTTCTCAACCATATTGGAGGAGATGATCCAAAGTCCCTCCCTCAAATGTGTTTTGAGAAGGACGCAAGGAGAGATGATGTGAGGAATCGAGGAAAGACGAATTGAAAAAGAGCCTAAACCTCCAACAAACGGGACTGAGCAGGATTCACTGTGGGGAGCCTGGTCTGATCTACGTCTGGGGTTAATTAGGTGTTAATAACTACAATACACCGAGCCTGTTAATTACAAGTCTAACTCTGCATCCCAAATGGCACCCTATTCCCTTTAAAGTGCACTACTTTTGAACAGGTTCGATCGGGCTCATGTTAAAAGTACTGCACTACATAGGGAATAGGGTGCAATTTGTGTTGCATAAGAACCCTTTTAGCTATGGGAATTCCACCTCAATTCTATAAAACATGCAATAATTTGGCAATACCACTAAACCACTCTGTCTGTGGCTTACTGCCGATTAGTTGGAGATTAAATGTAAAAATGTTTTTGCTGAAATTGAACTACATGTACTTACTGTTATTATTATTGCTAATGTCGAAAGAAAATGGTTGCATCCCAAATGGCACCCTATGGGCTCTGGTCAAAAGTAGTGCACTATATGGAATAGGGTGCTATTTGGGATGCCGGCTACTTCTTATATTTGACTGCACAATGTAGCAGAATATATCAACAACTATTTCAACCACTCATGCTGCCAATGACTTTGCCTTTCACTGTTCACCTAGGCAAATAACGTACATGAACATTTACAGTGCCTTCAGAAAGTAGTCATACTTTTTTTTTTTTTTTTTATGCCATTTAGCAGACGCTTTTATCCAAAGCGACTTACAGTCATGCGTGCATACATTTTACATACCCCTTGACTTATTCCACATTTGGTTGTGTTACAGACTGAATTCCAAATGGATTAAATTAACAAAAGATTCTCACCCATCTACACACAATACCCCATAATGACAAAGTGAAAACATGTTTTTAAAAATGTAATTTACATAAGTATTCACACCCCTGAGTCAATACTGTAGAAGCACCTTTGGTAGCGATTACAGCTGTGTCTTTCTGGGTAAGTCTCTAAGAGCTTTCCACAGCTGGATTGTACAACATTTGCCCATTATTCTATTAAACGTCTTCAAGCTCTTTCAAATTGGTTGTTGATCATTGCTAGACAACCATTTTCAGGTCTTGCCATAGATTTACAAGTAGATTTAAGTCAAAACTGTAACTCAGCCACTCAGGAACATTCTCTGACTTCTTGGTAAGCAACTCCAGTGTAGATTTGGCCTTGTGTTTTAAGTTATTGTCCTGCTGAAAGGTGAATTAATCTCCCAGTGTCTGGTGGAAAGCAGACTGAACCAGGTTTTCCTCTAGGATTTTGCCTGTGCTTAGCTTCATTCCGTTTATTTTTTATCCTGAAAAACTCCCCAGTCCTTAATGATCACAAGCATACCCATAACATGATGCAGCCATCACTATGCTGATAAATATGCAGAGTGGTACTCAGTAATGTGTTGTTTTGGATTTGCCCCAAACATAACACTTTGTATTCAGGACAAAAAGTGAATTGCTTTGCCACATTTCTTGCAGTATTACTTTAGTACCTTGTTGCAAACAGGATGTATGTTTTGGAATATTTGTTATTCTGTACAGACTTCCTTCTTTTCACTCTGTCAATTAGGTTAGTATTGTGGAGTAACTACAATGTTGTTGATCCATCCTCAGTTTTCTCCGATCACAGCCATTAAACTCTGTAACTGTTTTAAAGACACCATTGGCCTCATGGTGAAATCCCGGTTTCCTTCCTCTCCGGCAACTGAGTTAGGAAGGACACCTGTGTCTTTGTAATGACTGGATGTATTGATACACCATCCAAAGTTTAATTAATAACTTCACCATGCTCAAAGGGATATTCAATATCTGTTTGTTTTTTACCCATCTACCAACAGGTGCCCTTTTATGTGAGGCATTGTAAAACCTCCCTTGTCTTTGTGGTTCAATCTGTGTTTGAAATTCACTGCTTGACTGAAAAACCTTACAGATAATTGTATGTGTGGGGTACAGAGATGAGGTAGTCATTCAAAAATTATGTTAATTGTATGTGTGGGGTACAGAGATAAGGTAGTCATTCAAAAATCATGTTAAACACTATTATTGCACACAGAGTGAGTCCATGTAACTTAATATGTGACTTGTTAAGCAAAGTTTTACTCCTGAACTTATTTAGGCTTGCCATAACAAAGGGGTTGAATACTTATTGACTCAAGATATTTCAGCTTTTCATTTTTAATTAATTTGTGAAACTTTCAAAAAACATAATTCCACTTTGACATTATGGGGTATTGTGTGACAAAAAATTCTACATTGATTCAATTTTAAATTCAGGCTGTAACACAACAAAATGTGGAAAAAGCCAAGGGATGTGAATACTTTCTGAAGGCACTGTAGCATGTCATTTGCATTGGTGCTGATCAAATAATAACTAAGGGGAAACTTTTATCCTGTCAGACTTATCTTAAGCTGTTACTTTAGTATGGGATGTTGAGAACCCTGTACTCCAGTTTCTCAGTGCAGCCTTGTGCTCCAGTTCATTTTGCTCAATAATTTAAGGGTGAACCTATGTGTAGTGCATCATGCATAGAAATAAAAAATCTATAATTTACAAGAATTTGTTCACATGTAAAAACAGTCAACAACACAAGCAGATAAAGAGAAGGGGAACAAGAGAGAGATTGAGAGAGGGGAAAATAGAGGGAGAGCTACATCAAGGTTGCGGTAATGAAACAAAGCAGTGTTCGGTCTTGGAGAACGGTTTAAATGATTGTGGGGAGTAGATGAGGGGGAGAGAAAGAGTGAGAGAGAGAGAAAGGTACTCCCAAATCAGTGTAGTCCCTCCTGGATAGGGGTAAGCCCATCAGAAGACGAGGTGAAATAAGTACCATGTTGCTTACACCTTTCCAATCCCTTCAGATCTGCAGGAGTGCCCAGGGAGGAGAGTCTACTCAGCAAACAGGGAACCTTCCCAGAACATTAGCTAAGATTCCCATTAAGTTCTAGTTAGGGTTTTATCTTACATTAGGATGGTAACATCCCAAAAACATTCAAATCATGTTTTTGATGACATATTTTTCTTCAGAAAATTATTTTTATGAAATATCCTTGGAATGTTCTTGGAATGTTCTTCTATAGTTCACCACCACAGAACATTCCCCAAACATTCTCATTAGGTTTCCAGGTAATGTAATAACACAATGTACCAGTAATGTTTTTGGAAAAATTGCAATCTGGTTTTCGGGCCCACCACAGCACAGAGAATGAATGATCTTAGAGCCAACACAGATGCCAAACAGCTCTCTGTCCTTGTACTCTTCGATTTAAGTGCTGCATTCAACACTGTTTACCATGATGTCCTTCTGGACAGACTGGAGAGGTGGGTTGGCCTCTCCGGTCCAGTTCTAAATTGGTTTAGGAACTATTTAGCCAGTCAAGAGTTTTTTGTCAGCCTTGGTGAACATAACTCAGAGAAAATACATATCACATGTGGCGTTCCACAAGGTTCGATTTTGGGTCTGGTACTGTTCAGTTTATATATGTTACCCCTTGGCAGCGTTATCAGAAAGCACAGCATTGATTTTCACTGCTACGCAGACGCATTTCTGTGTCACCAGAGGATTTTAGCTCCACGGATAAAGTATAAGACTGTATTAGTGATTTAAATACTTGGATGGCTCACAACTTCCTCTAGCTAAATCAAGACAAGACCAAGGTACTTATTGTTGGAGCCAAAGCACAGAGAAAATCCGGCCGCACATTTTAATTCACAGGCAATAAAGATAAAACACCAGGTAAAAAACCTAGGTGTTATTTTAGATTCTGAACTCAATTTCGAAACACACATTAGGAATGTGACCAAAATAGCTTTTTACCACCTGAGGAACATTGCCAAGGTGCGGCCATTTCTCTAAGGCTGATACAGAGAGACTCATCCATGCTTTTATTACAAGCAGGCTTGACTACTGTAATGCTCTCCTGTCTGGTCTACCCAAGAAAGCCATTGGTCAACTGCAAAACATACAGAATTCTGCAGCACGGGTACTGACTAAGACCAGACGGAGAGCACACATTACACCGGTTTTAAGGTTTCTGCACCGGCTGCCTGTGAGTTTTATAATTAATTGTAAGATTCTTCTATTGGTTTTTAAATCAATCCATGATTGTGCACCCCAATACATGTCCCTCAGGCCTTTTAACTATCCCAAAGCCTACGGCCGAGAGGCAGCCTTTATTTACTATCCCCACAGCCTCTGGAAAAGCCTGCCTGAGAACCTGAGGGGGGCCAAAAATGTGGACATATTTAAAAGAGATCTTAAAACACACCTTTTAAGCTTTGCTTTTCCTCAGGGTGCTTTTTAGTCGTTCAGTTTTTATTGTTATTCTTTTGTTTTTTAATCCTCTTATGTTTGTGTAGTAAATATTTCCATTTTTATTTTCATTGTTTTTTCCTGGGAAGCATATTGTGTTGCATTCCATGACTGAAATGTGCTGTATAAATAAAGGTTGATTTGATGGTACATAGTGTCCAGCATACATGTACAAGGTATCACCATAATCAATTACAGGCCCTCGATACTCTTATAAAGCTACAGTGTGATGTTATGACATGATTGTTCCAATAATGTTCCCTAAACATTCTTCAGCAATCATGTCTGGATTAAATTAAATTGGTTCTGAAAAACCATTACTGGAATATGGAGATGTCATTCCAAGACACCTACCCAGGTATAGGATCTTAATTTGACCAGTTTCTCCCGTGTAGCTCAGTTGGTAGAGCATGGTGCTTGCAACGCCAGGGTTGTGGATTCGATTCCCACGGGGGGCCAGTATGAAGAAAAAAAAAGAGCATCTGCTAAATGACTAAAATTGAAAAAAATTGCAGGAAAATAATCCTGCAGCAACTGGAAATGTGAATTACTATATGGATTATAATTAATGGTTATTTTTGTATGGGTTGATACATTGTTCGTTAGGGCAAATCAAGTCTGACATTTTAAAGTGGAAATTACAAACTTTAGAAGCATTTATAACCCTCTAATACACTTTTCATTTCCTGCAGCGCAGGAAAATGTATCCTGCAACAGGGTGGTCAAATTAAGATCCTGTATAGGCCTAACAATCAATGATGTGTATTGATAACAACAAACAGCCCAGCAAACCGGGAATATTCCTAGAACATTAGCTAACATTCCCATTAAGTTCTAGTTAGGGTTTGAGCTGACATTAGGATAACGTCCCACAAACATTAAAATAATGTTTTTTTTATCACCAAATACTTTTTTTTATAAGAAAATGTTTGAAATGAAATATCCTTCTAACATTCACTAAAATGTTGGTCACCACATCTGTAAAAAAAATAAATACCACAGATCATTCCCCTAAGGTTCTCATTCGGTTGCCAGGGAATGTAATAACACAATGTTCCGGTAATGTTCTTAGAACATACTGCCGCAACAAAATGTGACTTGTTTCAGGAAACTAGGCGTATGTTGCGCGTCACTACTTCACAGGAGAGGCATTTGAATGTAAACATTTTATTATTTTATTTTTCTAAATGCGTTTTTTGGCAGATATGCCTTCTGGAACTTGTGAAATGTCATGTGCCTCAATGACAAACTTGTATGCCATCTGTAAATACAAACAAAATTGTTAAATTTACGAGCCTAGTTGGTTTAGCCACGGAAAACGACAGGAAACTTCCTGCTAGCCATGATTGGCTGAAAATGTATGCACTCACTAACTGTAAGTCGCTCTGGATAAGAGCGTCTGCTAAATGACTAAAATGTAAAAAAATAAAAATGGATGGGCTGGACATGCCGAGAGATTAGTTCGTATTGGTCTGCCATGTAGCACGCTTCTGTCTATAATGAGCTGCTCAGTATGTGTAGGTAATCCTTTCTAACGCAGATTTTTTTTAAAGATAGCTCCACTTTCTGGAGGACCGAGTTTTGAAATCAGTGGAATGCCCGGTGGAAGCGGAGTATGACAGTTAAGGAAATTGAGAAAATTCAGGCGTTTGATTGCAAATGCGGAGGGAGTCGAAAAGAGAACACAGAAGGCTGTTGTATAAAATGCCTGTCTCCGGATTACATCTTCAAACTAAGGGCAACCATGGAATCCGTGACAGAGAGGGAGAAGCGTTCATCCATGTATACGGGTAAGAGAGTCTAGCTAGCTACATTTTCAGATATTATACGTTCCTAATTTTGTCAAAATCTGTTTTCATTGCAAGTTAAAGCGTACTGTTAGCTATCTAGCTAACGTTAGCTGGCTGACTGGCTCACCAGCTACCATTACGTGTATGATCTGTGTAGTAATTTTATTCGTATCTCAGAGCCATTTGCATTGCTAGTTATAGCCTAACGTTAGCTAGCTATCTAACATTGAACCAACCTAGTTGGTTAGCGTTTAGCTACCTGTAGATTCATGGAAGGTAGTAACGTTATGATTTGGGATTATGGTTAATTGTTTATCTAGCTAAACAAAATACTCCACTATGCAAGTAACCATTTCACTGTACCGTTTACACCCTCTGTATCCTGTGCATGTGACAGATAAACAGATTTTATTTGATATAGATGTGTTTACCAGAGACGGTAATGTGAAGAACAACATGACCTGCACCAAAGTCAAATTAGGCTATAACGTTAGGCCAACGAGACAGTGTCCAAGTTCAAAAATTATCTGGTAGAATGCCCTGCTTATATTTCATCACACTCACAACCGTAAGCTATTAACTGTAATTAGCTCGCCATTAACTTGTAAATAATGATCTTCTTGTGAGTTTATTTTCCTGCAATAACGAATGACAACTGTACACAGACATGTCGATAGACGTAGTGTAAACCAGCCTTTAGTCTTGAAATCTTTGGTTGTTTAGTACACTACCATACTCACTGTTTAGCATATGGCCTCATGTGAATCCTTAAAGAGATGGGTGGGGCTAAGGCTTAAGAGGGTGTGAACGATGCTGAATGGGTGTAGACAAAGAAGAGCTCTCCAGTAGGTGTACCAAAACATTCAAGGGCCATTTTCTCAAAAGTGGTGTTACAAATTTATCAACTTTCAAAGCAGAATTACTTTCCCATTGTTCCTCAATTGTAGTGTATGATATAAAATGTTCTAGCTCTGAGTCTCTACTTTTATCCAATGTAAAAAATACAATTTCAAATTTTGCTACATAAGACCTAATCAAGCTGGTCGGTCACAAATGTGGGAGCAATAGAAGTGGTTCTGAGGAAACATTATAGGAACGTTCTGCTAACGTTGATGGATATATTATTTCAAAACACCCATAACAACAAGTTATAGGATATTCCTACAATGGTCTCATGAAGTTATAGTGCGGCATTATGACATGATGGTTCAAATAAAGTTCTCTGAACATAATTCAGCAATAAAATGTTGGAGCAATAGAAGTTGTTCTAAAAAAAACATTCCTGGAATATTCAGTTATGTTGATAGGGATATTACTACAAACAAGAAACATTACTGCGCGACTCTTATCAAGTTATTCTGTGAGGTTATGACATGATGATCCAGAATTGTTATAAAAACATCCTTCAACGATAATGGAAGTAGTTCTGATCACATTACTGCAATGTTCTTTTAATATTGATGTGTAATGTAACATTATTATATGAAGTTGCCAAACCTGTAAGAAATAACATTTGAATATTCTTACATAATTATATTTTATTAGGGTATTGTCCAAACATAGCTATAGCTTTTTTAAAGAATGGTAATCAAGTAGATTTGAACCTGTGATCTGCCATCTTCAAGCCCTGTAGGCTACTTAGTGTGCTGCGCCACCAGGATCTTAATGTTTCTAGTGGATTTCCCTTTGTACCGAAATCTTTAAATTATGATCTAAACTATGGCTATATGTCTTAGTACATATGCACATCTATGTACACCTCACTACAATCTGCCAGGCAATAATTTAACATGATTTCTGAAATCAAGTTTGTAGGGAAAATAAAAGTCAAAACATCACAACTTTACAGAATATAAAGAAGATTGATAAAGAAATAATAGAGGACAGTTATTTTTCTAGATTGTTATCCTCTCTTTTGCAAAGACAAAGACCGCAACCTGGAAGTCAGGATAAAGTTGTAAACCGCTTTATATTTTTGTTAATCCCATCCCAGTGGATTTATTCCAGTAATAACACTGCAAAGCACCCAGGTTCGATACCCGCTTGTGACCATCGACAAGATACGGTAATACTATGTATGTACAATAAATGTCTAATACATTGTCATGTGATTGCAAATAATTGCCATATGTGTTTCTACATGGATTGTTGTACAATACACTTCATCACCAGTAAGACAACAATAACACATTAAAGAAACATTAATGGGCTGTTCAACATGTAATTTTATCATTCTGGGAGCATAGGAATAACATTCAAAGAACATTGAGGGAATGTTTTGTGCACACATATACAAACATTATAAGAATGTTATCACAACTGGACAGATTTTGTGTTTTGAGAACCTATCTCGTGTCATACGCCCACAATGTTCCCATAACCTAAATAAATGTGAAGTCCCCACAATTTTCCCACCCCCTAATGAAATATTCTGGGAACCTTTAGAAAACTGACAATGTGTTCTGGGAACATACTTGCAAGGTCAGGCGAATGTTTTATACATTGTATAATCATCAGCACAACTAGACAGTTTTTGTGTTAAGAGAACATTTGCCGCAACCTAACGACTGTTCTGGGAACTTTCACAGAACCAATTTTGGTTTGCTAGGTAGGGGGTGATTTGGGATTCAGGGGTAGAGAGAGTAGTAGAGATGAAATGAGAGTGGAGCTCAGTAAAAGAGGAGAGGACAATATAGCAAATGAGAGATTAGTGATACAGGGAAAAAGGGTCCCATTTGGGATGCAACCATTCTCTGTTCAGCTCCATATATTAACGGGAAACCCTAGTAAAACCAGACTGCTGCATCGCCTCATTGCAATCCTGTAGCCTTGGTCCCCAACGAGACGATGGATGTTCCAACATTATTTGCTCTTGGCACACATCCCCCATGGCAATTTCAGTCGTGCTCAGTTGCACAAACATTATTCATCGGACCAATAAGCATGCATTGCATAAAGATTTAAAGCAAACCTTTACTAGACGTCACACATGATCCCATTGTAATTGCCAAGATTGGTTATGTATTTGGAATTGGGAAGTCGTATTTTTTATTACGGTCTGAATTTTTATGTTATGGCATAGTGCCTTATCTGTCAATGACAGATAGACATCCAAACAACCAAAAAACTGACTGTCAGATCTGACACTGTTTTAGACAGATTTTTCCTATTGGGAACTCCAACATTGACACTTTATTATACTTAACAAAAATATAAACACAACATGTAAAGTGTTGGTCCCATGTTTCATGAGCTGAAATAAAAGATCCAAGAAATGTTACATATGCACAAAAAGCTCTCACATTTGTGTACAAAAAAAAAACTCCCAAGTGGATGAGCCTGGCTCCCAAGTGCCCCTACCCAGTCATGTGAAATCCATAGATTAGGGCCTAATGAATTTATTTAAATTGGCTGATTTCCTTATATGAGCTGTAACTCAGTAAAATCGTTGAAATTGTTGCATGTTGTTTTTATATTTTTGTTCAGTATAGTTGAAAAGACATCATTTCAACCAGTTATGTAATTGAAATGACGTCTTTTCAGCCTTTTTTATTCACTGGGATTGTGCCACTTCGCCGCTCAGGAAGTGAGAACCACAATCAGTCTAATTACTGACTTCCTCTCTCTAATAACCTTAATCAATACACTACAAGAGGAAATGACACTAGACACTGTTTGTCAATACCATGAAATTACATGATATGGTTTCATTCAGAAGTCGAGATTTAAAAAGATGTTAGGACATGTAAAAAGCTTATGGTGCAGATAGCAGACTTGCCAAAGTAAAAATACAGAGCAGCCCAAGAAATAATGCTGCAGTTTCTGTGATTATTATCTGTGTATAATTAAGATGTATTTATATCAATGACTCATGTGTGGACCCACAAAAAAGACAAAAATCCATTCATATTTCATAGTCCAAATAGTATGTGTGTGTGTGTGTGTGTGTGTGCTTGTGTTGCCCACTTATTCACCTGAGCCTCTTTCCATACTCTCCCAAAAGTATTATCTCAGACACTGGGGAGGTTACCAAACACATTTTTACAAGAGATAGCTGAACACTTCCATCCAAAATCTTTAAAAACACTTTGATAAGTCAATGAACTCTGGCAAAAACATTTTCAGTCACAAAGACACGCGCCTGCACGCACACCCAAATGAGCCGTGCAAACACACTATTTCACAGTGTATCGCAGATAGCTATTCACTTTAACATCACCAAGCTAATGGACTGGGAGGAGAAAGCATTGCTCCATTCACATATTATGCAAGAGTGCATCTTCTGAACAGCGCATCCTCAACTCACACATCATTTTAGATGTGACTACTGGGTATCTGCCTGCTCTGGGGTGAAGTTTCCCCTAGGTACAGATCTAGGATCAGCTTCCCCTCCCCAAACCCTAACCTTAACCATTAGTGAGGAAAAACCTAAACTGAACCAAGATCAAGGTCAGTAACTTTACCCATCTATCTGCCTACAGCTTGTGTCACTCTCTGAGGCAAATGTCACAGAAGCCTCGTTTTAGAAACACAGTGAAACAGAGTAATGATTCAGATACAAGTCTGAATGAAAATGCATCCTAGCTGCATTTAGTTTAGGCTTTGTCCTCTTGTTAAGACAATGCCTGTTGGCATACTGGCATAGCCACTTAATATTGTAAAGTTGCAAACTCCAGCTCTATGCAGCTCCCAGCCGCCAACCGAGAACCCTGGAGATTACACAGGGAAGGTATAATCCAAATTCAGCACCTCGGCTCTTGCCCGTGAGTGGGTTTGCTGAGACTGCAACTCATTCCCTCCCATAATGAGCCAAGGGGAACACAAACTTTCTTACACACACACACACACACACACATACACACACATCAACACACAATCCTAACCCTTGCTCATATACTGCTAGAAAACAAAATCCCTTTTCAATCTTGTTATCCTAATGGTCCCCTTAGAGCTGCTCTGATCTGGATCATAATGCATGATTGGTTGGTTACCTGGTAGTGGTCCTGCCAGCCCTGACTCTGCGGACAGCCGCATTCGGACCACAGATCACAGCTGCCTCCTTTGGCGTGGACCACAGAGCGCCCTGGGCTTCTCCAGGAGCTTTCCGAGCGGGTAGCCATAAGACGGCCCCTCTGCCGGGCCAGAGTAGAACCGCCGGAGGCTGAGCCATAGTGGTATCCCTGGGGCGGTTGCTGCTGCCATCCACAAGAGCACGGCACCTCTCCGCAGCCCCCTCTGTCCATCTCCACAAAGCAGCTCTGCTGTTTGTTCAGGTAGGCAGCAGTTATCCTGCCCCGTGCAATCACCTTGCTCCCTCTCTCTTTTCTTCCTCTCTCTTTAAGGTTTCTTGTCTTCCGTGCTCTGTGAACGAGGGAGGTGATGCTGGAGTCCTCTAACAATAAATTAACGAACGACACTGTTAAGTTGGCAGTGTGTGTGTCCCTGCTCTGAGAGAGAGTGTGTGTGCATGTGTGTGAGTGGTGAGTGAGAGCCTGTGCTTCTGTTAGAGACCAGGCATGATAGGAGAGTGAGAGGCAACAGCAGCAGCAGCCAAGCAGCAGCTGTGTGTGTGAGAGAGATAGAGAGAGAGAGAGAGAGAGAGAGAGAGAGAGAGAGAGAGAGAGAGAGAGAGAGAGAGAGAGAGAGAGAGAGAGAGAGAGAGAGAGGAAAGCTGAATTAGAGAGAGAAAAAGAGAGAGAGGAAAGCTGAATTAGAAAGAGAGAAAGAGAGAAAGGGGAAAGTTGAATTAGAGAGAGAGAAAGAAAGAGAGAGAGAAAGAGAGAGAGAGAGAGAGAGAGAGAGAGAGAGAGAGAGAGAGAGAGAGAGAGAGAGCGAAAGAGAGAGAGAGAGAAGCAGAGATGAGCAAAGAGAGAAGGGGCTGGCTAGGCTCTTCTGCGTTGCTGGCCATGTGTTGGCTGGTAGCTCTTTGTCAATAGATGACTCAACCTGCAGCACAACATGACAGCATCCACAAATCCAGGCAGAAGCAATCTATGCTCCGCACAGCTAGGAATTTGAGACCAGAGTCTGCACTACAAATCGGTTCAGGTAGAGACAGCCTCTCTGTATTCAATTACAGATGCTTCATTCTTTCTCGGCACTTGAGTTTCTAACTGGGTTTGATAACATTCCTACCTCTAAACTGCCTCCACTAAGAAACACATGGAGCTTGGTATATGGTCATTGTCACTTGTAGCCATGATGTTTGAATGCTACAGTCATACACAGAGAAATATGTAATTAATACAGTAGACTGCATGACATTATAGGATTTTAAAATGCTATCTCATAAAATGGTAATACAGTAAATGTGTTCTACTTGTCATTTGGACAATGACAATACATTGTGGAGATTGAAATGCATGTAAGCACAACTGTTGAAAACAAGCCTATCAGAGAAACCCTACCAGAAATTTTACAACAGATTAAAGGTAGACTCAGCGATATGACGTAGATGCAGATGCAGAAAGTAAACAGCATAGTGGGTCAATTTCCGCAACAACTAAGAGCGTTGAAGTGTGAGGCTCAACTTCCCAGCTGTTTTGGTGCCCTGGCTACGCTGAAACAGAGTGACGCGAACCTGTGCGCATGCACAGATACTGTGTGTGACTGTGTGAGAGCAAAGTCTTGCGAGCAGGGGCGGTGTGTTCATTAGGGCGATATGGGCGACGCACTGCCAAACGGGAAAAGGAAGGGATTTTTTTCCTAATCAATTATATCACAGCAACAGTAGTTATCAGTGTTCTAATCTAGACGTCTGATCTGCCACTAAATGTCCAATCAGGCTAAAGTCGTGCTTCAAATGGCCCCGCCCCTTTTGGGGCGATTTCAGTCAGGTTGAAAATCGCCCCAGAAGTCTCTCATAGACTCTCATGTAAAATCTTTTTTTTCAAATATCAGAGCTTTCAATACAATCTCTATGGGTTCCGGGAGGGCTTGCACTTACGCGCTTTCGTCATACGTAACATAACCATGAACGTAACTAAGAAAAGAGCGGGTAGCAGCGTCAATCAATTCACGTACTACTGTCAAGATGGCTAGCGTTCAGTGCAACTCGATTGTCTCTTTGAAAGAAGTTCCTTTTTGTCGGCGAACAAATCAAGATAAATTGGCAACGAAACAATTAGGACCTCCCAGACCAAATGTAATAATTCAACAGGTTTCTACTAAAGGGGGAAAAGTCCTACACCCGAGGATTTTCCAAAAATTGGTACGAACGAAAAACCTGGCTAGCAGGCTGCGATGTAGCTAATGCAGTCTTCTGCTACCCCTGCTTACTCTTTCACCCTGAAGGCGGCACGGCAGACAGCACCGCTTGGACAGCGACTGGTGTAACGGACATGCACCATCTTTCAGAAAAGATTAAGAAACATGAGCTGTCAAAGACCCACATGGATAGCTGTTTGAGTTGTCTGCTTTGGGGAGAGTGAACATTGCCACTCAACTGGATGAGGGATACAGGCTAGCTGTCCGCCGCCACAACGATGAGGTTAGCAAGAACCGCCACATCCTCAGCCGGCTAATCCAGTGTGTGAAGTTTTGCGGAGTGTTTGAGTTAGCTTTGCGAGGCAAAGATGAAACTGAGGGCTCCACCAACCCTGGTATTTTTCTTGGACTTGTCAACTTTGTGGCACAATTAGATGAGGTGTTTTATGGAGATGCATATTGTTTATGCAGTGTTGAGGAATGTGAAAGAACACCCTTGATTATTTTTACTGTGATAACTTATTTTGCTTTTGTAAGCCAACACTTTTGAGATCAGTCAATAAATGCTTCTGGTATTGACTTATATGCTGCCCCTGTCTTCATGTTGTTGCTGGACATATCTTTTTTAAAATGTGTGTAGGTCACCTAAATCATCAGAAAAATTGCCCCCCCCCTGAGAATTTTTTCAGGAGCCGCCACTGCTTGCGAGACACATTTAGTATGATATGTTACTTTCGTATGGTATGTATTCATTTGTGGATGTCCATCACCCATTTCGTATGATATGTTCCAAATTACAATTCATATTATATGTTACGATTTTGCTAAACGTATGATATGTTACGAATTCTATCTAGGTGCTAACATTAGTTAGCTGGCTAACATTAGCTAGGCTAGGGGTTAGGGTTAGGGGTTAAGGTTAAGTTTAGGAGTTAGGTTAAATAGTTAAGGTTAGGGGAAGGGTTAACTAAAAGGGTTAGGGTTAAAGGGGAATAGAAACACTTTAAGAAGTAAATCTAAGCAAAGAGATGTATTCAATCCACTAATACTAAACATGTGCATTTAACATAAAAACATCTCTATATTTAGAATTTTGATCGTCGACAAGATTTATTTGAGCTATGGTCAGCGCCATTTTAAATTGCCATAGTAACGACTGACGCCAGTGTGTCACTGGCAGGAATCAGCAAATTGTCTGTGGTATTGAGTTTTCGCGCGGAGAGTGAATCGAAGAGAGTGAGGTTAGGTGCGGACAACGAAGATGGCAACAACAAGCAGTAATTCAAACATGAACTGTATAGCGCCAGGCTGTATGAATTGGCTCCAAAAAAATCAATCGGTAAACTACCATCAGCCGCCCAAGGACCCACAACTTTTGAAGAAGTGGCTCCATGTCCTGAAGAGGAAGGACGTGCCAGCTTGAGCTAGCAGGATCTGCAGACAGCACTTCGCGGAGGCAGACTTCGCGATGAAGGGCACTTTCGATGCAGGCAACAGGGAGATTCCGAATGGAAAGGAGTCATAGGCCTACGCTGAAGCCCTCTACTTGCGCCTCCATTTGACATTTCGAGGGTTATGGTGTAGGGGTTACCGACCAACCGTCATCAACATCGCTGACTTTGGAGTCAAGCAAAAGCGACTGAACGGAGCAGGCGACGCGAGTCAATGGAGCCTGAGGTAACGTTAACCGTTCATGAGTGTTGTTGACTAGGCTAGCGTTAGACACTGGACAACTTTGTTGCAACTCTAGTTAAAGGTAACTAGCTAATTGCGTCTGAAGTGTTTTGTGTAACACCCCCCAGCAAATAACATTAGCATGCAACTTAACTGCAACACAGTTTCTCCGTTTACCCCTGTTATTAGGTAGTTACTGTAGCTAGCTTCCACCTCAGATAGTCAAGTACTGTAATACATTTTGTTGACAGATTTGTTTTTGTAATGTTTTGTTAGCTCCACCTCATTTAGCTAGACTGAAGTTGACATAGCTAATGTTTGCTGAAAAATAAATGTCCTTGTATTTACTGTGTGTATGTGTGTTGACAAAGCATACAAGACAGGTAGCTTGTTAATGCCAACTGATATATTTGGGTTCAGTTGTCTTAACAAAACGTTTGTCTGTTTTCTGGATGACATCTTCATCCCTGAAAATGTTTTCATTCTGGAGGAGACTGTGCAGGAGGCAGAGGAGGTACATGCAAATCCATGTTATTTCTAAGGCTATTGTTTATTTCAAGTATATGCAGTGATTCTTGAATATAACTATAGCCTAATAGATGCCTTAATTGTTTTCTACCAACAGGAAAGAATGGTTAGTACAGCATGCCAAACTGACCCCTGGGTGCCAGAGTGTTCCTATGCTGCGGTGGAAAAGGGGTCCACCGGGACCATCACTAAAGAGCTTGGGGCCCAGCTAGATTGCGCTCACGGCCCTCAGTATACAACCGAGTCCTGCCCTATACGCCACAGATGGAGTTGACTGAGAGTGAGATCAGTGAAGACCATAACTCGCTGTATGAACCTGAGAGCTCAGAATCACAATCATCACAGTACGAGCCAAGATATACTATCGATCACTTTGGGGGAGTGGGCTGGTGTTGCGAAAATGGAGAAGGAGCAGGCCATTCAACAGCGAATTCAAAGATACACCCATCCATAATGGGAATCGGAGTGGAATTGTTTTTACACAGATTTTCTTTTACCCGTTTCAATGGATGTGCTACCTTGTCCCGGTCCTGCTGTTTCGACTCTCTCTATCAACCTATGAAAAGCCAACTGACATTTTGCTCCTGAGGTGTTGAACTGTTGCACCCTTTATAACCACTGTGGTTATTATTTTGATGTAAAAAGGGCTTTTGTAAAATACATTTGATAGATTGATTATTTGCTGTGCTGGATGCGGTGTATTCACTAACTGTCTGAGTGATGGGACATTTTTATAGTATCTGTAACATATTTTGATGTGTATTTCATCTGCATCTTAACTTCTTAAAGTGGCAATCAGCAGTAGAAACAATAACACAGTGACTCCCTGCTCCTCTTTCGGTAAAACGCTGAGGGATGGGGCTGGAGAAATGTAACCACTCTCAAATTCATAGGCAGAGCTATAGATGCAAGAACTGACCATCCATGATATCAAAATTGTAATCCTGTTTCTATGATCTGTTTCCAGTACTATGTACCCAGTTCGCTTTGGATAAAGGTGTCTGCTAAATGCCAAATATTATTAAAGTCTACTTTGACTCTGTCAACTAGCTGCCCAGTGTAGTTACCATTCCTTTCCAATAGATGGCAGCAAAAGCTAGTTGAAGTCACTACTCTAGCAACAGGGACAAAGTCGTTTTATCTTCAAAGCAAGTTTATCTGGTTATGCTTGAGCTTGTTGTTATAGTGGACAAGTTAACTAAACCTATTTTTACATAAGGCGCAGGCATTAGGTCAATGTATTGAAAAAAATTACAGCAGGCTAGATTTACTAAATGAACTGGTTTTATTCAAACTCAAACCCTATGTAAATGCCTTTGCTTCTGGATATGCCCGCTTTATGAAAGAAACGACACACGCAGGGATGAGACGCCGTACACCTCGTCCAATTCTCCCTTGTGCCCATAGGGTGAACTGGCGATAAACTGCCAGCCTGTATGCTCTGCAAACAAAATCATAAGAAAAGTTAGTCTGATACCGAAACTAAATCACAATGTATTTATAATGAGCACGCCCCATTATTGGTTAGAATGAGATTTCATGAATCATGATGCTGTCTGCGATTTGAACTCCGGTCGTCTAATCAAAAGGTAAATGTTTTACCATCGTGCCAAACAGCGCTGGTGATAAATATCGTTATAGGATACTGAATATACACTGCTCAAAAAAATAAAGGGAACACTCAAATAACACATCCTAGATCTGAATTAATTAAATAATCTTATTAAATACTTTTTTCTTTACATAGTTGAATGTGCTGACAACAAAATCACACAAAAATTATCAATGGAAATCAAATGTATCAACCCATGGAGGTCTGGATTTGGAGTCCCCCTCAAAATTAAAGTGGAAAACCACACTACAGGCTGATCCAACTTTGATGTAATGTCCTTAAAACAAGTCAAAATGAGGCTAAGTAGTGTGTGTGGCCTCCACGTGCCTGTATGACCTCCCTACAACGCCTGGGCATGCTCCTGATGAGGTGGCGGATGGTCTCCTGAGGGATCTCCTCCCAGACCTGGACTAAAGCATCCGCCAACTCCTGGACAGTCTGTGGTGCAACGTGGCGTTGGTGGATGGAGCGAGACATGATGTCCCAGATGTGCTCAATTGGATTCAGGTCTGGGGGTACGGGCGGGCCAGTCCATAGCATCAATGCCTTCCTCTTGCAGGAACTGCTGACACACTCCAGCCACATGAGGTCTAGCATTGTCTTGCATTAGGAGGAACCCAGGGCCAACCGCACCAGCATATGGTCTCACAAGGGGTCTGAGGATCTCATCTCGGTACCTAATGGCAGTCAGGCTACCTCTGGCGAGCACATGGAGGGCTGTGCGGCCCCCCAAAGAAATTCCACCCCACACCATGACTGACCCACGGCCAAACCGGTCATGCTGGAGGATGTTGCAGGCAGCAGAACGTTCTCCACGGCGTCTCCAGACTCTGTCACGTCTGTCACGTGCTCAGTGTGAACCTGCTTTCATCTGTGAAGAGCACAGGGCGCCAGTGGCGAATTTGCCAATCTTGGTGTTCTCTGGCAAATGCCAAACGTCCTGCACGGTGTTGGGCTGTAAGCACAACCCCCACCTGTGGACGTCGGGCCCTCATACCACCCTCATGGAGTCTGTTTCTGACCGTTTGAGCAGACACATGCACATTTGTGGCCTGCTGGAGGTCATTTTGCAGGGCTCTGGCAGTGCTCCTCCTGCTTCTCCTTGCACAAAGGCGGAGGTAGCAGTCCTGCTGCTGGGTTGTTGCCCTCCTACGGCCTCCTCCACGTCTCCTGATGTACTGGCCTGTCTCCTGGTAGCGCCTCCATGCTCTGGACACTACGCTGACAGACACAGCAAATCTTCTTGTCACAGCTCGCATTGATGTGCCATCCTGGATGTGCTGCACTACCTGAGCCACTTGTGTGGGTTGTAGACTCCGTCTCATGCTACCACTAGAGTGAAAGCACCACCAGCATTCAAAAGTGACCAAAACATCAGCCAGGAAGCATAGGAACTGAGAAGTGGTCTGTGGTCACCAGCTGCAAAACCAGTCCTTTATTGGGGGTGTCTTGCTAATTGCCTATAATTTCCCCCTGATGTCTATTCCATTTGCACAACAGCATGTGAAATTTATTGTCAATCAGTGTTGCTTCCTAAGTGGACAGTTTGATTTCACAGAAGTGTGATTGACTTGGAGTTACATTGTGTTGTTTAAGTGTTCCCTTAATTTTTTTGAGCAGTGTATATATTGAGCACCTACCCACTGCTGATATTAACCTTAAACAATTTATAATCAAGCAAAATGTCATCAATTATTTAACTGGCATATCGGCTGCTGACTGATCGAGTAACCTCTTCTGCAAGGAAGTCCTTAATAAGGATTAGTGACACGTCAAATAAATACATCGCCATCCAGACAGATTTACAGGAACCTCTGACTGGATGTAATACAGCCACCATCCGCTGCGATTCTGTGCTCTATCGCCACCATCTCTCTACAACACACGCACTCCTACTCTAGCCATTATCTGGCAGCATCTCCACTCATACCAGTTTGTGTTTGGCTACGCCATCCCTCTAGCTGAGGTGTTTCAGGCGGCATGTCTGTGCTGTTACTGCTACGAGAACGAACTCTTTGATCTGGGGCAACGATTGGCTCAAACATGAACTGCTTCAGTAGGTTTATTGGCTCCCTAACTTACATTATTTAATTATCTGTAATAAACTCATTCACAGACTCGGTGCTACTCGGTAAATTGAGCCATTTTTGGGAGTTCCAACATTTTCTCTCCTGCCAGTGACGCAAGTTTCCCCTAGGTGCAGGTCTAGGATCAGCTTCCCCTCCCCCAATCCTAACCTTACCCATTAGTAGTGAAAATGCTAACCTGACCCAAGATCAGCGTCTAGAGGCAACTTCCCCCTACTCCAACTTTGAGAGATGAACACTACAATGGAGTAGGAGTACCCAGAGCCTACATAATACTTGATAACAACACAGGACAGAAATACTTCTACATGACAGAGGATACTCTGAACCCTGGTGTCATTGAGAGGTGTCAGATATTCTGTTTCTACATTGACATGACATTATGGATATCATGATAACATACTGGGCTCAGAATATGATTATATGGCAATCAAAGTGGCCAAGATTAGGTTTGGTAAATTACATGTACATAGTATAACACTTCCATGGACCACCACATAATGAATGCATTTATAGCATCTTCCCACTACAGGTAGCCTACCACTCAACATGCATGAATGCACACACACGCACACAATTTTGCAGACCAACTCTAATCTCAATCTGCTGTTTACACTACTAATCCTTTGCACTCTGGATCTATGCCAGCTCGATTTCATCAGATATCCAGGGTGCCTCCCAATAATCTGTCCTTTCTCCTGAAATGTACACTTGTTCACTATTTCCGACAAATCTAAAATCAATGGGCTGGTGGGAGTTTTCACCATATTTCTTTAACCAGTCATTTCCTTTCAAATCAGTGAAGGGATGTGAACAAGTGCACATATAGGAAGTAGTGATAATTAGGACATAGCCTCAGTGTGCTGTTGCATCAACCAGATAACTTGTCAGCATTAAGTCCCATGTTGTTTCCTATTGGATATTGTGCGCTATCTACAGGTATGTACACGTAATTTTTTGTATGGAATGTGTATTGTGTACTTGTTTGTACATTTCTTTCCTAGATTGCCAATGGTTTTATATGTGCAAGACAATTTACCTCTCAAGGGCAAAGAAAAGTTCTGTCTACCTATAGATTTTGAAATAAAACTGAATGGACACATAATGGACCTTATCCACAAAGCAGCAATTATGGTTCTGAATCTAGGCTTGAAGGGTAGGAAGAAAAAGTGCTCCAGAAAATAGTGCTGAAATGTTCCTCATGTTTAACCTTTAATTCTGCTATAAAACTGTTATCTACCATATTATACTTTTTTCTTATGCCGAACAATCCCAGCAAAGTCAAGAAAACCTGATTTCAAAATGTGTCTCATGGCAATGCCAAGGGTGAAAAAGTCAGCTGAGAAGCTTCTTTGTTTGCGGTTCACCATTAAAGATGTGGGAGTTACATAATTCCTGCAGGCATTGGTGTCGGTCTCTGCCAGCTCAATGTTTGTGGGGGCTTAATTACATTGCGGAAGGCCTCCTCTCCCACTCTGAGGCTGATAGGAGTGTGAATGGATACTGACAGTGTCTGACAGCATCAGTACTGGGGGAATATCCTGTGGGGTTGACAGAAACAAAAGTCTCAAAACCAGGCCAGAGCTCAGCAATGCCCCCTGCAGGCCTTGTGGAGAGTTTGTTTCACAGAGTAGAGTCACTGTTTTGTCAAGCTAACTTTTTGTGTGACGAGCGACTAGGAGTGGGGTTAAGTTGCCCCTAGACACTGATCTTGGATCAGTATTGCATTCTCCCCACTAATGGTTAAGGTTCGGATTGTCAATCTGTCATTTCCTACAGCCTGACTCTGACACTTTGTTTCAGAAGGCCTAAACTGAAGGATGGGATTAGGAAAATGTAACCACTTATTCATTTACATTTTAGTCATTTAGCAGACGCTCTTATCCAGAGCGACTTACAGGAGCAATTAGGGTTAAGTGCCTTGCTCAAAGGCACATCGACAGATTTTCACCTAGTTAGCTCAGAACCAGCGACCTTTCGGTTACTGGCACAACGCTCTTAACCACTAAGCTACCTGCCACCCTATTCATAGATAGAGCTATGGATGCAATGATTGATAGTCTATGAGATTGGCACAATAGTTTTGAAACTATACATTGTTTGTGAAAGACTCAAATTACAACAAAAAACAACAACATTGGACTAATACAGACAGAATTCTGGGGTAATCACAAGACTGTTCACAAAATTAACTTGTTGACTCATTGATCAGTAGCCGGTATTGAATCATTTACAGATGATGCAATTGCATTTGACTTGCACAGTAGAGTGTACCCAGTAGTAGTTGACATTATTAATGGAATTCCATTTAGAATAAAGATGAAATAAGGAGATGATAAAGGTCTTCCATACAGTTTTCACCTGTCAGGTCCTTTTATCATATGTAGGGCTGTTATGATGACCGCCACAATAGCAGTCACGAGTCATGACCGCAGTAAAATTCCATGTGACCGTTGAATCATGGTAACTAGGCTTCTCCAAAGCTGCGCCCTGATGCCGCTGATGGACATTAGTAGCCTACCAAACTTGCTAACGGCCAGTCGCTAATGGCCTGGTACTCAGCGCTCTATTGTCCCTCTAATCACTCTGATATCAATGCAAATGCATTCGAAAAATCAAATGCCCTGGCATTCAGAGTTTGCACTAATAGGATCACCTGTTGCACAGCGACAGCCAGCTCCTCCTAGCTGGCTGATGCATGTACCTATAAGCCCATGTTGCACAACATTTCTATAGGCTATGATGTGATAAAGCAGAGTTTTGATGGCCTCTATTAAAAAGAGAGACCCCATCAGCTTTCTATAGGCTAGGCCTACTATATTTATTTCTCAACTTTCCTAATATTAAGCACATTGCTTCGCTTTACAACTGGAGTAGCCTACCTGGCTGGCATGAAAATGAACAGGAAACGCGTCCTCCATTCGCTATACATGTCTAAAGACCAGATTACTTTGAGAATAGTCTGATGGGTAAGAATATTATCAAGTGCTTGTCAAATTGTGAATGAGAGATTGATGAAGTGTGTGCAAGAAACAGAGCAGTGCCATGCCATTCATGCAACTTTTTTTTCAAAATCATCATTAGAGTCGCATCATGCAGCCTTAGAATGTAGGCCTATTAGAAATCAAAACATATAGCCTAAGGTTTGTATCACAAATAAAGTTGTACAAATAACTCTACATTAAGCATATAGCAGGACCGGTTTCAAATTATCACTTTGTTAACCACTCAACACAGAATTGCCCTCGGAAATATCCTTTCTATTTAATTCAGCTACACTACCGGTCAAAAGTTTTAGAACACCTACTCAATCAAGGGTTTTTATTTATTTTTACTATTTTCTACATTGTAGAATAATAGTGAAGACATCAAAACTATGAAATAACACATATGGAATCATGTAGTAACCAAAAAAGTGTTAAGCAAATCAGAATATATTTTATAATTTGAGATTCTTCAAATAGCCACCCTTTGCTTTGATGACAGCTTTGCACACTCTTGGCATTCTCTCAACCAGCTTCACCTGGAATACTTTTCCAACCATCTTGAAGGAGTTCCCACATATGCTGAGCACTTGTTGGCTGATTTTCCTTCACTCTGCCGTCCGACTCATCCCAAACCATCTCAATTTGGTTGAGGTTGGGGGATTGTGGAGGCCAGGTCATCTGATGCAGCACTCCATCACTCTTCTTCTTGGTAAAATAGCCCTTACACGGCCTGGAGGTGTGTTTTGGGTCATTGTCCTGTTGAAAAACAAATGATAGTCCCACTAAGCCCAAACCAGATGGGATGGCGTAACGCTGCAGAATGCTGTGGTAGCCATGCTGGTTAAGTGTGCCTTAAATTCTAAATAAATCACAGACGGTGTCACCAGCAAAGCACCCCCACACCATTACACCTCCTCATCCATGCTTTACGGTGGGAAATACACATGCGGAGATCATCCATTCACCTACTCTGTGTTTTTCTTGGCCCAAGCAAGTCTCTTCTTATTATTGGTGTCCTTTAGTAGTGGTTTCTTTGCTGCAATTCGACCATGAAGGCCTGATTCACACAGTCTTCTCTGAACAGTTGATGTTGAGATGTGTCTGTTACTTGAACTCTGTGAAGCATTTATTTGGGTTGCAATTTCTGAGGCTGGTAACTCTAATGAACTTATCCTCTGCAGCAGAGGTAACTCTGGGTCTTCCATTCCTGTGGCAGTCCTCATGAGAGCCAGTTTCATCATAGCGCTTGATGGTTTTTGCGACTGCACTTGAAGAACCTTTCAAAGTTCTTGAAATTTTCCGGATTGACTAACCTTCATGTCTTAAAGTAATGATGGACTGTCATTTCTCTTTGCTTATTTGAGCTGTTCTTGCCATAATATGGACTTGGTCTTTCACCAAATAGGGCTATCTTCTGTATACCCCCCCCCCATACCTTGTCACAACACAACTAATTGGCTCAAACGCATTAAGGAGGAATGAAATTCCACAAATTAACTTTTTAAAAGGCACACCTGTTAATTTGTAATGCATTCCAGGTGACTACCTCATGAAGCTGGTTGAGAGAATGCCAAGAGTGTGCAAAGCTGTCATCAAGGCAAAGGGTGGCTATTTGAAGTAAAATATATTTTGATTTGTTTAACACTTTTTTGGGTACTACATGATTCATATGTGCTTTTTCATAGTTTTGATTTCTTCACTATTATTCTACAACGTAGAAAATAGTTAAAATAAAGAAAAACACTTGAATGAGTAGGTGTTCTAAAACTTTTGACCGGTAGTGCGTGTTCAATTGTATTCTTCTTACTATAAAATAATGTTACGGAAATCTTGTCTGTTAAATGAACTAGTGTTGCCCACAGTCATTTGGCATAGCCAGATCTGGGCCTAAAATAAGGACGACTGAGAATATGCTTTTCTGTTCTTCTGAAATAGGCTACATTTTCTTCATATCATGTTTCTTTAGACCTGCCTACAATAAATAATGGATTTATTGTGATAGGGTAAGCTATATTAAATGGATTTATTAGACTTTTTCAAATGTAATGTTCGAAAGGTCCACATCAGTGGCTTGTAGGCTATGCTTGTAGAGGCTAGGCTTGTCGAGATGCTAAATGTGTTTATGTTAATTAGAGGTCAATTAGCCTACCGCATGACAGTTTCGTCTTGACAAAATGTCCGCCATAATCATATCCATTACATAATGTGTTTCATTCATTCATTTATATAATGTGGAAATTCATCTTGGACAGTATCCTCCTGTTGAATATCTGGCGACTCACTCCACCCCCCCTTGGGTACTTTAGTTCGTTTTTCCTCATATCGTGCAGTAAAAGGCAATTATGAGAAGAGCCCTAGTTCCATCTGCTTCAATGCCACTCCTCTCACAAACCATTTGACGCCCTCAACAGTCACCCAGGTGGAAGAGCCTGTCAAAACCTGACAGGTCATTTACTGAGGCCGTTCCATTCTGTTGAACAGTGCTGGGCCGCAATCACACGGAAGCAGAGCCTTGTCCTCAAGCCTCTGGACAAAGCGAGCATACTAAGAGAAAGAAATTGAGACTATATCTGAACAACTAAATTGCTGGATCTTTCTCTGCATAATCTTCAAAGAGTATAATGTTCACAATAGATGCACAGAAAGAAGCTTAATGTAGTATGATATCAGAGAAATTATATAAAAAACATAGCCTACCCTTTGGCAGTGCACTAAGCTTTAGTATGACACAGGGGACCATTGGCAGTCTGGCAGATCAAACATGTCTTTATAGACCAATTGCTGCTATTTCTTTTAAGCAGAGCATTGAGGGGGAGAGACACTTGTACTTCATTAGATGTCCACATGGAGGCACTGGTAGCTCAGTTTTTACGTTTTATAGACAAGTGATCACATTGTATACTCCAGTTTCGAACCATCTTAAAGGGGCAAACCACAATTAACAAAGTTTACTCCCTGCCACTGTTTCGGTACAAAGTTGAGGGATGGGGTTGGAGAAACGTAACCACTCTCAAATTCTGATGGGGTACGACAGTTGAACTAAGCTCATGAGGCATTTATAAGTTATATTCTTCAAGAATCAATGGGTATATATAACTAATCTAAAAGTCAAGAAATGCTGGTAGCAGTCACAGATTTCCCCTTTCGAAGTTAACAAAGTACATGCCACTTCCTATAGAGCTGAGAAAAATACAAATGTACTGCTGGGGATGGTAGAAGGACAGAACAACAGGACCTTTAGCTTTTGTGTATATGATGATTAAATCTTTCTGAGATATCTGAATAGCTTGACCACATGTGACGTAAATGGAGTGGAAATTTCATCCCATCCTGGGCGCGAACTCACAACCCTCTGCACACCAATACAACACAACTCAAGTAGTACTGTCAATACTTCTGCATTTCTTGGGTCCGTGGCGACAGTACTTCTAGGTCTCAGAGGCAGCTACTACTAGTTTACACAAAGCTGACTGGCTATCGATTCCACACATGAAAGCACATACAGTTGTGGTCAAAAGTTTTGAGAATGACACAAATACAAATTTTCACAAAGTCTGCTGCCACAGTTTTGATGATGGCAATTTGCATTTACTCTAGAATGTCATGAAGAGTGATCAGATGAATTGCAATTAATTGCAAAGTCCCTCTTTGCCATGAAAATGAACTTATTCCCCAAAAAACATTTCCACTACATTTCAGCCCTGCCACAAAAGGACCAGCTGCCATTATGTCAGTGATTCTCTCGTTAACACAGGTGAGAGTGTTGACGAGGACAAGGCTGGAGATCACTCTGTCATGCTGATTGAGTTAGAATAGCAGACTGGAAGCTTTAAAAGGAGGGTGGTGCTTGAAATCATTGTTCTTCCTCTGTTAACCGTGGTTACCTGCAAGGAAACATGTGCCGTCATCATTGCTTTGCACAAAAGGGCTTCACAGGCAAGGATATTGCTGCTAGTAAGATTGCACCTAAATCAACCATTTATCGGATCATCAAGAACTTCAAGGAGAGAGGTTCAATTGTTGTGAAGAAGGCGTCAGCATGCCCAAGAAAGTGCAGCAAGCGCCAGGACCGTCTCCTAAAGTTGATTCAGCTGCGAGATCAGGGCACCACCAGTGCAGAGCTTGCTCAGGAATGGCAGCAGGCAGGTGTGAGTGCATCTGCACGCACAGTGAGGCAAAGACGTTTGGAGGATGGCCTGGTGTCAAGAAGGGCAGCAAAGAAGCCACTTCTCTCCAGGAAAAACATCAGGGACAGACTGATATTCTGCAAAAGGTACAGGGATTGGACTGCTGAGGACTGGGGTAAAGTCATTTTCTCTGATGAATCCCCTTTCCGATTGTTTGGGGCATCCGGAAAACACCTTGTCCGGAGAAGACAAGGTGAGCGCTACCATCAGTCCTGTGTCATGCCAACAGTAAAGCATCCTGAGACCAATCATGTGTGGGGTTGCTTCTCAGCCAAGGGAGTGGGCTCACTCACAATTTTGCCTAAGAACACAGCCATGAATAAAGAATGGTACCAACACATCCTCCGAGAGCAACTTCTCCCAACCATCCAAGAACAGTTTGGTGATGACCAATGCTTTTTCCAGTATAATGGAGCACCTTGCCGTAAGGCAAAAGTGATAACTAAGTGGCTCGGGGAACAAAACATCGAGATTTTGGGTCCATGGCCAGGAAACTCCCCAGACCTTAATCCCATTGAGAACTTGTGGTCGATCCTCAAGAGGCGGGTGGACAAACAAAAACCCACAAATTCTGACAAACTCCAAGCATTGATTATGCAAGAATGGGCTGCCATCAGTCAGGATGTGGCCCAGAAGTTAATTGATAACATGCCAGGGCGGATTGCAGAGGTCTTGAAAAAGAAGGGTCAACACTGCAAATATTGACACTTTGCATAGACTTAATGTAATTGTCAATAAAAGCCTTTGACACTTAGGGAATGCTTGTAATTATATTTCAGTATACCATAGTAACATCTGACAAAAATATCTCATAACACTGAAGCAGCAAACTTTGTTAAGACCACGACTGTACATGCAACCGCACACGCACACTTTCCCTAGGATACAAAGAGGGCAGTAGAGCATAATCATTCATTGAACCTCACACGCATGCACACACACAGTGCCACTTAGCCAATGCTGTGCAGCAAGAGGAGCCATTCCAGCTCCATTCCAGCTCTACGATTTGAAAGACCTTTCAGGGGGACATCAGAAGCTGTTGCAGACTTCTGTTGTAGAGGGTATACCTAAAGAGCCACATGCAAAATGAAAAGCTGATGATTATTTAATGGCGGAAGGCAAAGGTGAGGCGCTAAGATATTCTAGATTATTCTACCGAGATGTTGCTGCAACTGATTAGAGACTTACCAGCGGGAGATTCAGAGGAGGATGCTGGGGCGGACCCCATAGTGTAATTTTTTTCTAATTTTGGTTTAACTTTATTTAAAGGTCTAATATAGATTATCAGCTTAGTGCATATATGCCTGATGCAAAGATACAGTATGGTCATGGCTAGGGTTGCAAAATACTGGCAACTTTCCCAAAATTCCCTGGTTTTCCAGAATTCCTGGTAGGAGGATTCTGGATTTCCTGCTTATTCCCTTTTAATTCCAGGAATCTTCCAACCAGTATTTGTGGAAAACCAGGGGATTTTGAGAACGTTACCGGAATTCTGCAACCCTAGCCATACCCATACGGTATCTTTGCATCAGGCATATATGCGCTAAGATGATAGTCACGGCATATAAGCGATATATCACCTGAATTATCAATAACAAATCCACCTCAATTCTAGATTTGGGTTTGTTTACATTGCTCCAATTAGCTTTGCATTGTTGAGTCTGGGGAGCGGTAGGTTGCCTGGCTAAAGCAACAGACTGGCTGAAACCAGAGGTCTCAAACCCCCAGGGGGAAAAACAGTTTGGGATAACCAGTCAGCGCGACCCTAAAAACTACAGTTAACAAGGGACTCAATGGGAGTAAATTAAAACAGGATATCCTGACCAACGTGTGTATACAGCTCGCGTTGTACCACGTGATCTTTGAGCAACACTGGCAACATGCCATGGCAACTACCAGCTGCAGACACATGGGTGACCTTTTACCTGTCTGTCACATGCCATCCTTCCCAACGGGCAACAACTGGTTGAATCAACGTGGAAAACGGATTGGATTTGCAAAAACATAAAAGGGCATTTCGTCTTTTTTTACCCAACTTTTAACCTAAATCCAATGACATGGTGAAATGTTTTGTTGATTTTACATTTAATTCACGTTAGTTGACAATCCACAGGGTTTAGATGGCCATTTGGCCTCTGTCACCAGCGAGATAATAATGTTTCTGTTATAATGTATGGTGTCCATAGAAGAACAATTGTACTGAGACTGAGGGTGTCCTAATATGGACACTGTAGGCATGTGACAAGCAACCCATGCAACACATAACACACACAAATACAGAAACAAATTAAGTGGAACATTGTATAAGCTATTCCTTTTTTTTACCGTTTGTAGCATGTGTTGCCAGTTGTATAAAATATTTTAAATATCCAATTCATAAACGTATTGACACATGTCAATGTCCTGTTAAATGGAGCAGCATGCTTCATTCCACCAAATATAAGACACTTTTTTTTTTTTTTCAAGCTGAATGGACAGTATTTCTTTAGCATGACTGTGACGCAAATATTCTGCTCTACAATACTGTTGGCTCAAGGCCAGATACCCAAGCCTTTCGTTGAATAATGAAACATGCTCGATAGGTCAATACAACAAAGAAAAAGACACAGCGCCCTCTGAAAGGCCATAATAACACTGCTATGACTGCATCCAATGTTGCACTAGCAGCAATGAGAGGCTATTAGCAAACTCCATTAGAATAGATTGAAGGTCAGTCAAAGTTCAACCTCTACTGATGATCCATCATTTTCAAACACACTATAAATTAACCAACGTACAGTATTTACAGAGTTTATTGGCTAACAATTTTTTTTGTTAAACTAAAAAAAACTACATTTTTTGGTTACTGTGTGTGTCTGTACTGTACATTCCTCATTCATAAATATCACCTCATCAATTGTATTTACAGATACCGTTTGCTTCCATGCACCTCCATACCTTGACACATTTCTGCTTGTCATTTCATTTGGAAATACCAAGTGATATTATCTCCACAAGCCATTTCCATCTCTATAAGTAATTTGGGTGATAAGAGGCCTGCTCTATACATCCTGAGTTCCGGCGTGATGTTTCCCCTAGGAACAGATCTAGGATCAGCTTCCCCTCCCCCAATCATTACCTAAACCATGAATGGGGAAATGCTAAACTGACCAAGATCAGTGTCTACAGGCTTCTTCACCCTACTCAATATCCTGAAGGCTGACCTGAAGGTAGCTGACACTGCCGCGGTGTCTCTTCAGTAGCCTTTCGGTCAGGGTCTGCTTCCACTTGCAGATGGTTACCAGCGAGGGCCACTTGAGGGGCCCGAGGTCGGGCGTGCGGCAGCTCCTCAACATATCTATAGACAGACGCTTCTGCAGGAGCCGGGGCCGCTGGCCATCCATAGGAGGGGGCAGTAAGATAGGAACGCTGCACCTGTGGGTGTTGTCTCCAAGGGACACATTGTTCACCAGCATATAGCTCATCTCTCCTCACTGGTTGTTCCACTCCCAACAGGAAATATAAATCAGCACACTAGCTCCCAAAGTGTTTAATGAAAAAATTATAAAGTTTCGAACCAACAAGGGTCTTCGTCCCGACAAGTATTTCACCAAGTGCAATTCAATATATACATTTGCTTCCTTGTTCCCACAATCCACATTTACCAACCACACCACCTCTCCCGAAATCACAATAAGAAGGGGGGGAGCTGAAATCCCACGCCTTAGGTCCTTCCTGGGAGGGAAACAACTTGGTCCGTGCTCCCCAGCTCGCCAGGATCTCTGCTGATCTGTCAATCAAACGGAAACCCTCCTTATGGATGGCTGATAAAAGACAACATTCAACGTGTCTTTATGAGCACTCATCTCGCTTTGAAAGACAGCGTATTTCCTTCCATCAGCTTTCTGCCAGCACGTAGAGCAGAGAGGGAATCAGTGCAGGTCAGAGGGGTTGGCCAAGCTACGCTAGGTGCTCCTGCCTCTCTCTCTTCTACCCTGGCATTGGGTGGGCCTACACCGGGATCTTTGCATTCTGGACAGTTGGGGCGAAACAGGGCAGGGAAAGCTGCCTGAACACAACTCTTGCGACACATACTCAATATATCTGATTGGGTGAGAGCAGCACACATACGACAGAGGTGGATCTGATTGGATTAGTCAAGGGAGGAGCTGGACGGGCCAATGATATATGTCACAGATAAACATAATTAACGCCAGAGGGAGGCCAAACTAGATTAGAGGCGATCAATGGAGCATGAGAGAGGAGGTGCGCTCCACTCATACCACACACACACACACACACACATACACAAAGTTCTCAACAGAACAGTGCAGCTGCTAACAAGTAAAAACACAACAAAAGGGTAAAACAACAAAGCCTGCCTGGACCGCCAGAAGGCAAATCGAATTGAATTGAAACAACTTCAAAGCTAATTGGAAATTCTTAGAATAGACTGGCATTAACCTTTTCTCTCCATGTGATTGGTGAAATCAGAGGAACCAAGCATACCAGACCCATAGTGCTCTGGTCAAAAGTAGTGCACTATATAGGGAATAGGGTGCCATTTGGGATGCATATCAAATCAGTGAGGCTGGGGAAAATGAGTTGAGCAGCAGGAAGCAACTTAATTAATGCGCCCATAATTTCCTTCTGTTCCTCCTTTTCCCTCTCTCCACACTTTGGTTGTGTTCCAAAATGAGCACTTGCATTCTGCGTTCTCCCGTTCTTTCAAGGCTGATCTTCCAAGAACACCTGAGAGAGCATACTGTCTAGTATGGGAGAACGCAGTGCTTAAAATCCATTACATTTGTTAATGTAACTCAACGTGACCTCTAACCTAAACAGGAAACTGCCTTTTCACGCAGCCAGCTTTTATGCTAGCTAGCTATGTCTGTTTACATTGTAGCTAATGTAGCAGTGTGAGCAACTAGTGCTAGCAATTCAGTGAACTACTATCCCAGAATGGAAATATTTAACTTGAATAACAAGTAAACAGAATCGATTTTCTCAGTACCTGTTAGTGTTAGTGAATTAAGCTGACACCGACCAGAATAATTTTATGTGGTGTCCCCCTCTCGCAAATTGCTTGGTCTGCTGCTACATCGTTGTGGACGTATGAAAGGCAAGCATTCCTGCAGAGGCTGAAGCAAAAAAAATGAAATAGCGAAATAAGCTACTTTGCTTACTGTTTAAAAATGATAAATAGCCAGAATAGTGGTGTTTCACTGTGAAGATAATATTGCATTGCATTAGGACTGCTGGTGTTTTATTTCCAATTAGCAGGCTTGCATTATGATAAATTCATATAACTACAACACCCTTGCATATTTTTAAATGACACTGATGTTCAAGATAGCTTGGTTTTATATCCACCTTGTGTATTGATACCTAATATTGATAGGTGAGATGATGCAATACAACTAGATTAGAAGGCCTAGGCTACTTCATCCTAATGTAAGCTAAATGCATTGGATACAACACAAACACTGACATATTACAAAAGTGGACATGTCCAATTTAATTATATGCATGCATATCAAACAGGAATATATATTACATTAAATTAATACACCTTTGTAATATTATTAATTCATGCCTTTCTCTCTTCTTGCAGGGGATTAGACAAATGAACTGCAGCCCCCAGATGCCCAAGCCTCAAAACAGTGGGGAGATAATACCGTGGGGAGAAAGATAATATGAACATAAAGTCAAAGGCTCAGTAAAATAGAATAAACATTTTAGCATCCCCAAGTGAGGGACATCATGGAGATGAACATTCAACATTGAAAAGCTTGTCCAATACACAAGGGCAAATTTTGTAATGAGAGCCACAGGTTTTTTTATACACAGGACAGGAGTTTACAGGTTTTTGTTCCAGCCCTTCACTTACACCTCATTCAACTAATTCTGGTCTAAATTGTAGACCATCAATAGTTGAACATGGTGTTTGTGCTGGGCAGGAATAAAAACTTGCAGAGTGCAGCACCCTGGGGTAGAAATCACCCACGTCTGTATTTTAGAATGAGCTTAATATGTTACAATGATTTGACAATTGTGCATGATAGAGAATAACGTGTGAATCTACTTCTAACAGTGATGTTGCACACTATTGAATAAACTCCTGACTAAACTCCTGGGATAGGGTGATTTTACTGGTGGACGGGAGGTTCCCAAGTTCTTTACATCTTTCTGGGTGATGGGGTGGGATGTGGTTCAACCTGAGGAGAACAGAGCAGAAACATAAGGCCAAGGGGGGGAGAAATTAACCTCACTGCTCAAATTTCAGTGCTGGTTCAAGTTGCTGAGAACCACAACTACCTTTGTTAATGTGCAATGGTTTTGTAAACAGTTTTGCATATTCATAGCCTTGATGAAATTTACTTTTAATTGATCATTTCATTTTTCAAAACATTTCCTTTATATGCAATGGTGAAACAAGAGGGGAGGGGAAAAAGTGACAAGAAGAAAGTTAGCTAGCTTTAGGTGAATAGACTCTGCATGCATGTGTTGACTGATAATGTAAGAATGCACAAATAACTTGGATGGCTAGCAAGCCTAGATTGAACAGAACACACCTAGCTGCATTTCCTAAGTTTTTAATCAGATGTTATAATGTTTTGTTCTGCCAAGCCAATACCATGGACTGAAGTGAATGCATCAGTTGCCACCTGTCCCTGAAAACAAATTTTAAAAACAATTTGCTACATTGTCATTAGCTGGCTAGCAAGTTAGCCAATTCAGGATTTAAAAAATCTGTCTGGGTCTTCACAATTGACACTTCTGATTTTACGATTAGTTAGTTTAGTTGTTCATCCCTAAACAGCTGATAACCAGGACGAGATCGCCTGCTAGCTAGCGTCAGACGAGCTAACGGCCGGTGTTCACTAGCATGCAGTAAATTGCTGCGTGGCGCTTCGGCCACCCAGAGTGGCTTGCTTGTGGGCATGGTGGCAGCATATAGCAGCAGTTTGGTTGCGCATCAAGAATTCAGCATAGCAAGTTTGTATGAAGGTCTGGTTATTAAATGGGTAAATCCATTCTCCATTTCATGAATTTATTCACAGGTAAATAGTAATATGCTCTAAACCGCTCTGGTGACAAACAAACTTTGCTGCCCTGTTTCCAATCGTCCACATGGCTGGGAGAACCTATTCAAGTAAGTAAACACATTAAGAAAATGTAAAAAAAAAAAACGATGTATTATTAGTTAACTAGCTACAGTGCAGGCTAACTCAATGAGCTGCTAACGTAGCTAGATATCTAGCCAACTTTACATACTGTATAGCTAGCTAGCTAAGTCAATTAAATATCACCAGCTACCTAATTTCATATTAGCTAGCTATCTTGATGTATTTATCATTGTAAAAAAACAAACTCCAAATGCATTTGTAGGTAGCTAGCTAACAGCCATGGAGGAGGGTGAAAGGATAGAAGCTCCAACTGTCAAAGAAGGGAGAGAGTAGGCTATTCTAGATAGGGCAGGTACTTTTGTGTAGTTCCAGTCCAGAGAAGTGAGAACAGAGATAATAGTAACATAATATTCAGTGCTGTCTAATTTGAGTATAATGAAGTCTGTTTCTTGTGACACTTTCTGTCCTCAGATACAGAGAGCTGTGAAAGCCTGTCTGCAGATGAAGAGCAGTGGTTCTCAGTCAAGTGGTGCACATTTTTGTTTTTGCCTTAGCACTACACAGCTGATTCAGATGATCAACTCATCATCAAGCTTCAAGTGGTATTTATGTATTCATGTGTGATGCTATCCTTGATATGATCCTACTGTTGTCACATGCTACACATGCATCTATCAAATGTTATCATTACTTGTTATAAGAGATATTATACTTTAATAATCCACAGTGACCTGGTGATGTAAAAGTCTAATAATGACATTATCTGCCATATTCCTACCTTGCAACTGGATATTCCTTCAAAACGATTGCCTACAGTTAGGTGACCAGGGCCATCTTGGACTGCTTCGTGGGGGAATTCAGGTGTGTGTGGAGGCTACCTGTGTCCTGCATAACTTCATGAGGATGGACACGACGACCAGGAGGGGATCTGCAGCTCGCCGCCAGAGGAGAGGTCTGCTGCTCTGCAGGATGTTGCCAGGATGAGGGCTAACAAAGCAGCACAGGAGACAATCCGTGTGCGGGAGATCTTCACCTCCTACTTCTTCGAAGAGGGTGCTCTTCCCTGGCAACACCATAGACTACACTATGCACAACCAAAGGCTCTTTTAAGAGCCATCCACATTTCAGTATGAGTATTCTTCCATTTACTTAGCTACTGTATGTCAACTGCAGTTATTTAATTCCCAGTTTCTCTCCCTTTGATTTCTACTTCTCAGGTGAGGGTGCTGTTCAGGTAAGGGTGATGTCTATGCAAAAACAAAACAGGCTCTTTTAAGAGTCAACCATATTGAAAAAAAAATGAACAATTAGACACCCTATAACCCACACCTACACACTTGTGTATCAATCTGATTGATGGATTGTGTTGTGCAGTAAGCAGACTCAGGAGTATAACTGTGGCTCCTTCCACCTTCAAAGAATAGGCAAGAGGACCAATCATGGAGAATAGTAAGACAATTCATTATTTATATTTATATAACTACGCTATATTGTTTGTCCTCATGTGTCTGTGCATGTTTTTCAGTATAAAGTACTCTCCAGCCACTTAGTGTGGACACCAGGTGAGGCCACACACACAGATTCCTGTTGAACACTCTCTCTTTAACTTCTACAGGATTAGTGTCCCGAAATCGGGACAGTTGCTGCTCAATATGCGACAAGTGACTAGAATGGCATTGTAAACAACAGCCAACTTTCCGGGCCATAGACATGTCTTATATCGCCAGAAAGCTTAAATTATTGTTAATCTAACTGCAGTGTCCAATTTACAGTAGCTATTACAGCAAAAAAATACCATGCTGTTGTTTGAGGATAGTGCACAACAACAAAACACATATCAAAGCATCTGGTTTGATACATTCACCTCTGACGGTAAATAATGTACAGTGGGGGAAAAAAGTATTTAGTCAGCCACCAATTGTGCATGTTCTCCCACTTAAAAAGATGAGAGAGGCCTGTAATTTTCATCATAGGTACACGTCAACTATGACAGACAAAATGAGAAAAAAAAAATCTGAAAATCACATTGTAGGATTTTTAATGAATTTATTTGCAAATTATGGTGGAAAATAAGTATTTGGTTGATATCAAAAGTTTCTCAATACTTTGTTATATACCCTTTGTTGGCAATGACACAGGTCAAATGTTTTCTGTACGTCTTCACAAGGTTTTCACACACTGTTGCTGGTATTTTGGCCCATTCCTCCATGCAGATCTCCTCTAGAGCAGTGATGTTTTGGGGCTGTCGCTGGGCAACACGGACTTTCAACTCCCTCCAAAGATTTTCTATGGGGTTGAGATCTAGAGACTGGCTAGGCCACTCCAGGACCTTGAAATACTTCTTACGAAGCCACTCCTTCGTTGCCCGGGCGGTGTGTTTGGGATCATTGTCATGCTGAAAGACCCAGCCACATTTCATCTTCAATGAATCTCCCGATACATGGCCCCATTCATTCTTTCCTTTACACGGATCAGTCGTCCTGGTCCCTTTGCAGAAAAACAGCCCCAAAGCATGATGTTTCCACCCCCATGCTTCACAGTAGGTATGGTGTTCTTTGGATGCAACTCAGCATTCTTTGTCCTCCAAACACGACGAGTTGAGTTTTTACCAAAAATTTCTATTTTTGTTTCATCTGACCATATGACATTCTCCCAATCCTCTTCTGGATCATCCAAATGCACTCTAGCAAACTTCAGACGGGCCTGGACATGTACTGGCTTAAGCAGGGGGACACGTCTGGCACTGCAGGATTTGAGTCCCTGGTGGCGTAGTGTGTTACTGATGGTAGGCTTTGTTACTTTGGTCCCAGCTCTCTGCAGGTCATTCACTAGGTCCCCCCGTGTGGTTCTGGGATTTTTGCTCACCGTTCTTGTGATCATTTTGACCCCACGGGGTGAGATCTTGCGTGGAGCCCCAGATCGAGGGAGATTATCAGTGGTCTTGTATGTCTTCCATTTCCTAATAATTGCTCCCACAGTTGATTTCTTCAAACCAAGCTGCTTACCTATTGCATATTCAGTCTTCCCAGCCTGGTGCAGGTCTACAATTTTGTTTCTGGTGTCCTTTGACAGCTCTTTGGTCTTGGCCATAGTGGAGTTTGGAGTGTGACTGTTTGAGGTTGTGGACAGGTGTCTTTTATACTGATAACAAGTTCAAACAGGTGCCAATAATACAGGTAACGAGTGGAGGACAGAGGAGCCTCTTAAAGAAGAAGTTACAGGTCTGTGAGAGCCAGAAATCTTGCTTGTTTGTAGGTGACCAAATACTTATTTTCCACCATCATTTGCAAATAAATTCATAAAAAATCCTACAATGTGATTTTTTCTTGTCTGTCATAGTTGACGTGTACCTATGATGAAAATTACAGGCCTCTCTCATCTTTTTAAGTGGGAGAACTTGCACAATTGGTGGCTGACTATACTTTTTTCCCCCACTGTATTAAATGTACAGGCTACAATGTGGGGAACTCATGCTTGGTAATAACTACATGTATATACGACTTGCATCCTTGGCACAATAAACGTATATTATATTCTACTCAATCCATATGCTTCATTGATGCCATTCAGACTGTTTTGAAGTCGATACAACTGGCTATGATAGCTGAGGTTCATAGCTAGGTTAATAGCTAACTACCTAATATTGACATAATAATATTGACGTGTAACTGTCGTGTGTAACAGTCATTTTCCATAATTTCTTGGGGATTAATGATTAACTGGTGGAAGCAATTAAAACCACTGTTCTGAACTAATATTTATACCAAACGTTTTAGGGTCCATACACATATCGGCTACCTACAGTTGAAGTCGGAAGTTTACATACACTTAGGTTGGAGTCATTAAAACTTGTTTTTCAACCACTCCACAACTTTCTTGTTAACAAACTATAGTTTGTGTGCATGACACAAGTAATATTTCTAAAAATTGTTTACAGACAGACTATTTCACTTATAATTCACTGTATCACAATTCCAGTGGGTCAGAAGTTTACATACACTAAGTTGACTGTGCCTTTAAACAGCTTGGAAAATTCCAGAAAATGATGTCATGGCTTTAGAAGCTTCTGATAGGCTAATTGACATCATTTGAATCAATTGGAGGTGTAACTGTGGATGTATTTCAAGGCCTACCTTCAAACTCAGTGCCTCTTTGCTAGACATCATGGGAAAATCAAAATAAATCTGCCAAGCCCTCAGAAAAAGAATTGTAGACCTCCACAGTCTGGTTCATCGTTGGGAGCAATTTCCAAACGCCTGAAGGTACCACATTTTACATTTACATTTTAGTTATTTAGCAGACGCTCTTATCCAGAGCGACTTACAGTTAGTGAATACATATCTTTTTTTTTTTTTTTTTTTTTATACTGGTCCCCCGTGGGAATCGAACCCACAACCCTGGCGTTGCAAACGCCATGCTCTATCAACTGAGCTACATCCCTGCCGGCCATTCCCTCCCCTACCCTGGACAACGCTAGGCCAATTGTGCGCCGCCCATGAGTCTCCCGGTCGCGGCCGGCTGCGACAGAGCCTGGATTCGAACCAGGATCTCTAGTAGCACAGCTAGCACTGTGATGCAGTGCCTTAGACCACTGCGCCACTCAGGAGACAAAGCTACCACGTTCATCTGCACAAACAATAGTACGCAAGTATAAACACCATGGGACCACGTAGCCGTCATACCACTCAGGAAGGAGACGCGTTCTGTCTCCTAGAGATGAACGTACTTTGGTGCGAAAAGTGCAAATCAATCCCAGAACAACAGCAAAGGACCTTGTGAAGATGCTGGAGGAAACAGGTACAAAAGTATCTATACCCACAGTAAAACAAGTCCTATATCGACATAACCTGAAAGGCCGCTCAGCAAGGAAGAAGCCACTGCTCCAAAACCGCCATAAAAAAGCCAGACTACGGTTTGCAACTGCACATGGGGACAAAGATCGTACTTTTTGGAGAAATTTCAACTGGTCTGATGAAAAAAAAAATAGAACTGTTTGGCCATAATGACCATCATTATGTTTGGAGGAAAAAGGGGGTAGCTTGCAAGCCGAAGAACACCATCCCAACCGTGAAGCACGGGGGTGGCAGCATCATGCTGTGGGAGTGCTTTGCTGCAGGAGGGACTGGTTCACAAAATAGATGGCATCATGAGGAAGGAAAATTATGTGGATATATTGAAGCAACATCTCAAGACCTCAGTCAGGAAGTTAAAGCTTGGTCGCAAATGGGTCTTCCAAATGGACAATGACCCCAAGCATACTTCCAAAGATGTGGCAAAATGGCTTAAGGACAACAAAGTCAAGGTATTGGAGTGGCCATCACAAAGCCCTGACCTCAATCCTATAGAACATTTGTGGACAGTACTGAAAAAGCGTGTGCGAGCAAGGAGGCCTACAAACCTGACTCAGTTACACCAGCTCTGTCAGGAGGAATGGGCCAGAATTCACCCAACCTATTGTGGGAAGCTTGTGGAAGGCTACCCGAAACGTTTGACCCAAGTTAAACAATTTAAAGGCAATGCTACCAAATACTAATTGAGTGTATGTAAACTTCTGACCCACTGGGAATTTGATGAAATAAATAAAAGCTTAAATAAATCATTCTCTCTACTATTATTCTGACATTTCACATTCTTAAAATAAAGTGGTGATCCTAACTGACCTAAGACAGGGAATTTTTACTAGGATTAAATGTCAGGAATTGTGAAAAACTGAGTTTAAATGTATTTGGCTAAGGTGTATGTAAACTTCCGACTTCAACTGTAGCTAGCTACACATCCATAGGCATACATGTATTTTTATCCTCCACTACACAATAAGCAAGAAAATAGTTAGCTAACTACGTTACTTCAGCTGCATTGCATGGCAAATATCAGCAAGGCAAGCTTACAAAATTGTACATTCAATTTGCAGTAGATGCTTTAGCTAGCTAGATTCTTTACATCCACTGTTTCACAAGACGACAGCCTGTTTTGCTGCTTTTCTCAGGAGTCCCTAAAACATTAAACAACACGAATTACAATGTAATACTTGTTTGTTTGTCTATACATTAACTAATAATTGTTTGTCTCTACATTAACTAACATATTCCTCTCAAAATGTTTTGCATGATTCGTTCTGACGTTATAATTACTTACATTTGCTTCCATCCTAGTATTTTTGTCAGCCATCTTTGCTGAAGAAAGTCTCCAGCGTTGGGACGCATAGCGTCAAATTCGTAATGGGAACCACTCGATATGATTGGTCATCGCCCAGTGGTCGCCACTGGTGATTTGAATAAAGTTGAATAAAATACGGAACTTCTTCACCGCCTCCCACGCCACGTTCGCGCCGCCCAAAGGTCCTCCGCTCATTCCGTTTCTCACTGCTTTCCTTCCATTGAAAAAAAAAATGGGAAGCGGATAGCATGCTCCTATGCATGCTTTGTTTTCCAGACCTCCCAAGTATGCTTATAGAACTTCTGGTAAACTTAGTACATACTTGCTTTTTCGCGTTCTTATGTTTAGAATCGCACTTGAAAATGACAGTTGACTTCCCTACTCGCTATACGCTCTAGATAGAACACAAGTATGTACTTTGGAACATGTCCTCCTTCTCGCTCTTTCTTTAACGCTATGTCACTCTCCCTAATTTTTTCCCCACTCCCATCCCTCTCTCTCAATTCCCTCAATCTAGATTTTACCTCATTATTCAAACATGCTCTTTCTCTCCCCCTCCCGCTCATGTCTGGGTATTTGTTGATGGGTATTTTATCGCTATGTCCCTTTATTGCTATGGGCTGTGAGAAGCGTGTAGCTGGGGGATTCAGACGAGAGTTCTGATTGCCTGGGAGCTGCCATGCTCTCTCCCTCTCCGCCTCATTGTGGCTGGGGGATTATCTGACTCTGGCCCGGCACCGATAACACAGCCCCCCACGCCTACCAACAACCCTGCCCACAGCTGAACACAGTGCAGCAGAGAGTAAGGGTGAGGATGAGAGCCTCAGCATGCTTGGAATACAGAGCAGAGGAAGTTGGTGGGTGGAGGTATCGGAGGGCGGGCTCATTATAACGGCTGGAATAGAATAAATGGAACCGTGTCAAACACATGTCTGTGATACATTTACATTTTAGTCATTTAGCAGACACTCTTATCCAGAGCGACTTACAGTTAGTGAGTACATACATTTTTTATACTGGCCCCCCGTGGGAATCGAACCCACAACCCTGGCGTTGCAAACGCCATGCTCTACCAACTGAGCTACCTGTTCATCCATTCCATTCATTACAATGAGCCTATCCTCCTATATATCTGCCCAGCCTCCTCTGCTTTTCCCGAACTGCTACTGTCCTCAAAGTGTGAGAGAGAGAGAGAGAGAGAGAGAGAGAAAAATTGAGACGGAAAGGGAAGTTGTCTAATATGATGTAATGTAACTTTTCAAATTTGACCTGAAAGTTGAATCCCCAAAATATTAACAAAATGCTGCCATTTCGATAGAATTTGTATCTCTTCTATAGTCTCCTAAAACCTAAACCTTGTTGAACATCAAATGTTTTTTTCTTTCTTAAAGCCCCCATGCAGTCTTTGTAATTGTCTTTTTTTTTATCATCACTGTATGTCTAATAAATCACTGTGTGTGTTTATTTAATGAATATAACTCCAAAATATATGTTTAATCATTTATTTCCCTGAGCTTCATTTTGCCTTTGAAATGCTCCGTCTGATCATGTGGGCATTATGAAGTAGATTTGAAGATATTTACATACACAGCCCTGATTGGCTGATAAGATGGTCTAGAGCCCACCCCCTTACCTAGATGAACAGTCAATGGTCTATTATAATCAGATGTCATGATGTTGACAAAGAGTTCCATCCCACCTGAACAGGCTGAAATTCCAGGCATTTTTTTTCAAACAGCTCTTACACAAAAAGGGCATTATCATAATGTTCACAATTTCAGAGTGTTATTTCGACCTCATAGTGTTAAAATATCATAAAGAAACAGGAAAATCACGTTTTTTTTAACTGCACTGCCCCAAAGCAATGTTTTGAGCTTTTACATAAATGAATGTCTGAAAAACAACAGCACAATAACAGCCGCAATCACCTTTCAGGCTAGATTCGGAATATCATGGAACCTAATCATATGGCCAACAACAGATAGAGCTCTTATGGTGCTTGAGTGGGCTCTGCTAATAAACAAAGTGATCTTGATGAGATGTTCAAAGCATTGCACCGCCCAGACGTATCCACATCAGTGCCAGCTGCCTCGGCAGAGGTGGGCCAATGAAACAAAAATTACATTAAATAACAGTCTGAATGGACCAATTAAGGGCTCTGCAGTAGCTTTTTCTTTCCCTTAAGTAGCTTTCTGATGCCTCTTATGCCCATGTTGTTCCACCATTCGGCAGCTGTCTGCTAAATTGATCCTCGCAAAGCCCTTTGAAATAAATAAAAGTTTGCAGAGCACAGCTGTGGAGCCGTTTGATAATGTGGCCTTTGGAGGGACCGCCTGCCTGCCAGCCTGCCTTTTGAAGTGGAGAGTGCAGCTAGCCCCTGATGGCTGCTGAAGGTAGGAGCCACCTTCCTCTTCCCATATAAATGTATACAGACATATAAACAAGAACTGCAGTGTGGCCTAGGTTTGGTCTAGGGGTAGGGCTGCAGCCTCAGGCAAACATATCTACAGGGTCAGCATGGGTTTGAATCTAGCCTATTGCCCTTTGACACAACCTCTCACTATCTTTCCCCCATATTATCTTCTATCATTTCAATAAAATCTTTAAAGAACCTACAATATTTTTTAAAGAGTTAACAGTATCTGTCTCCCTACGTTGACGTAATAGCAAACCCTTATTCGATGGCTGACAATGAAACAGTAATTGAAATTGTAATTGTGTCTATTAAGGCCATAATAACCATAATCGAAGCCCTTCACATTTTTATTTTAACAGACGCTCTTATCCAGAGCAACTATGGTTAAGTGCCTTGATCAAGGGCACATTAACAGATTGTCCCCCTACTCAACTCGGGGGATTCGATTCAGCAACCTTTTGGTTACTGGCCCAACGCTCTTAACCACTAGGCTACCTGCCGCCCCAAAAATGACATCAGTTTGAAGTACAAACAAACCAATGAGCAGACCAATTCTCTGGACACTTAGCAGATTTCTTGGTATTCACTGTGCATGTCAAGAAGAATACACCCCAAACAAAGAATAGAATAAAGTAGCTGATGTTATGCGCATCTATAAATGCATTTGCATCTTACGGACAGTTCATGAGCTACGAAAACACAACCAACCAATATATCATCCACTGACAAGCTCAAACCATTTCCCCTTGTATTGACTGCTCTATCCATTATAGTTACAGCTCGAATTACTGCTATGGTAGATGCCCAGTGGTCTTAGTGCACAGTATCTACTATTAGGCTTATCTGTAACACCCATATTCCTCACTCTCCAAGCCTGGGTAATCTGTGTTAATCTCAGAGAAACCTTGAGATTCAAAGTCTAACAGTAGAGCAAGGACAATAATGTTGGTTTAACAACCAATTTACACAATAGCATAATGCCAAGGACCAATTCAGTGTAAGTCAGCTTATGGGACTGGACAATGCTTACAGCTGCTTTCATTAAATGATATAACTGCTCTTTTAAGTTGCCATGCCTAGGCATAAAGGTCAAAAGCCAATGGAGACATCATTAAATATTGATTGGCGCCACGCAATCAGAAAGGCAGTTCTGTCTAGTACTTTGTCTCTAGTTTGGTGCTCTTTCTCTTCGGTATGCTGGCAGCCTTCCAGGGTCCTGAATCTATTGGCTCTCTGGCCTCTCTCACCTTGCTGGTACTTGTCAGGTAATAATTAATAATGCGGGTGAATGCTAATAAGATTGGTGCCCAGGCCGCCAAGGCTTTTTATAAGCTGACAAAATGTATCCTAAATGGGCCGCACTCTGATGGAGAGATGAGGTCCCATGGGAATAGTTTGGCCTTTGTCATTTCAGCCCGGGTGGCAGGTAGAAGGATTAAGCTGTCAAGAGGGGCCTACAATCATGACGCACCTCAACTACTTCACCCATCCCTCCCTCTCCAGGTTCTGTGGACTGCTGATGAGACACATCAGACTAAAAGCTGTTGTGCCCTGGCTTGTCTAGCAGTAACTCCGCAGCCTCTGGCACACTTGTCTAAGTGCCAGCATAGGCCTACTACCCTTTGACACAAACTCTATCTTTCCCCACTGTCATCTGTTCCATAAAATCTGAAAAAAAAGAAAAGCTGTTACTGGCACAGTGATCATACCTATACAAAATTCATAAACATAGCGTAAAGGTGCAATATGCAGAAATATATGATCTGCCATTTCGTGGTTGCAAAAATTCTAATAGTTTGCCAAATTTCAGTTTATGTGACAAAACAAGAATAGAGTACAGAATAATTGTACCATCTAAACCGCTGTGAAATACAGTAGCCAAAAGTATATGGACACCTCTTTAAATGAGTGGATTTGGCTATTTCAGTCATACCCGTTGCTGACAGGTGTATAAAATTGAGCACACAGCCATGCAATCTCCATAGACAAACTTTCGCAGCAGAATGGCCCATACTGAAGAGGTCAGTGACTTTCAACGTGGCACTGTCATAGGATTCCACCTTTCCAACAAGTCAGTTCATCACATTTCTGCCCTGCTAGACCTGCCCCGGTCAACTGTAAGTGCTGTTATTGTGAAGTGAAAACATCTAGGAGCAACAACGGCTCAGCCGCGAAGTGATAGGCCACACAAGCTCACAGAACGGGACCGCCGAGTGCTGAAGCACATAGCGTGTAAAAATTGTCTGTCCTCGGTTGCAACACTCACTAATGAGTTCCAAACTGCCTCTGGAAGCAACGTCAGCACAATAACTGTTTCTTCGGGAGCTTCATGAAATGGGTTTCCATGGCTGAGCAGCCGCACACAAGCCTAAGATCACCATGCGCAATGTCAAGCGTCGGCTGGAGTGGTGTAAAGCTCGCCGCCATTGGACTCTGGAGCAGTGGAAACACGTTCCCTGGAGTGATGAATCACGCTTCACAATCTGGCAGTCCGACAGAAGAATCTGGGATTGGCGGATGTCAGGAGAACACTACCATAGTGCCAAGTGTAAAGTTTGGTGGAGGAACAAAAAATGGTCTGGGGCTGTTTTTCATGGTTCGGGCTAGGCCTCTTAGTTCCAGTGAAGGGAAATCTTAACACTACAGCATACAATGAAATTCTAGACAATTCTGTGCTTCCAACTTTGAGGCAACAGTTTGGGGAAGGCCTTTTCCTGTTTCAGCATGACAATGCCCCCGTGCACAAAGCGAGGTCCATACAGAAATGGTTTGTCGAGATCGGTGTGGAAGAACTTGACTGGCCTGCACAGAGCCCTGACCACAACCCCATCGAACACCTTTGGGATGAATTGGAACGCCGACTGCGAGCCAGGCCTAATCACCCAACATCAGTGCCCAACCTCACTAATGCTCTTGTGGCTCAATGGAAGCAAGTCCCCACAGCAATGTTCCAACATCTAGTGAAACGCCTTCCCAGAAGAGTGGAGGCTGTTATAGCAGCAAAGGGGGGACCAACTCCATATTAATGCCCACGATTTTGGAATGAGATGTTAGACGAGCAGTTGTCCACATACTTTTGGCCATGTAGTGTATCTTTTCAATAACCAAAAATATAGTATTTTCAGCTGTTTGAAGTTAGTGTACTAAACTGAAAGTAAAAGACGCAAAAACGAAACTTAAGAACGGAAACATAGAAATAGAGCACATATCTACCGCTTCTTAGACTAGCTTTCAATGAGAATGACAGATCTATAACTCTATGTGAATTTGGTCAGGTCGACCAAAAAGTGATATATTGCAGCTTTAATTTTAAAAGCAATGGCAGGTCGGATTGCCATCCTGCTAACAGATGTATGGTGAAGAATGTGACAGGTTTTCATTAACTGTCATTATATGTTGAGCTCTAAAAGTCACATACAGTATGAAACCCTTTAGGCATTATGATAAAACATTCAAGTGTCACCGCACATTCTAGTGTAAGCACTCTTTTGTGCTATTGAGCTGCCACACTAAGTGACATTACAGAGAAGTGTACAAGAGCAATTTAAGTTTATATGGTTTCAAGTATCTAAAAGTCAATATCAAGGCCTTTCTGGGACAGTTCATTCTCTCCCTAAATTGGAAGCATTGTCTGAACCGCTCCACAGTACATCAAAGGAAACGATTTACTTAAAGACTATACAACCACATCGGAGCACAGGGAAATTAAGATTGAGACTTGTTTAAAGAGCAAAGCTAAAGCTGAAATAGGCTCATGATGCAATGGGGATCTAGGGGGGCTAACCAGTAAGCAAAACCCCATTATTTTAGAAATAGAGAATGGCTCCAGAGACACCATGTAGTAAAGTTAAATTAGGTGCTTCCTTTTTATTTTTATTTTTTTATTACTTTATTTAACCAGGTAAACCAGTTGAAAACAAGTTCTCATTTACAACTGCGACCTGGCCAAGATAAAGCAAAGCAGTGCGATAAAAAACAACAACAAAGAGTTACATATGGGGTAAACAAAACATAAAGTCAAAAATACAACAGAAAATATATATACAGTGTGTGCAAATGTAGTAAGTTATGGAGGTAAGCCAATAAATAGGCCATAGTGCAAAATAATTACAATTTTGTATTAACACTGGAATGATAGATGTGCAAGAGATGATGTGCAAATAGAGATACTGGGGTGCAAATGAGCAAAATAAATAACAATATGGGGATGAGGTAGTTGGGTGGGCTAATTTCAGATGGGCTGTGTACAGGTGCAGTGATCGGTAAGGTGCTCTGACAACTGATGCTTAAAGTTAGTGAGGGAGATAAGAGTATCTAGCTTCAGAGATTTTTTCAGTTCGTTCCAGTCATTGGCAGCAGAGAACTGGAAGGAATGGCGGCCAAAGGAGGTGTTGGCTTTGGGGATGACCAGTGAGATATACCTGCTGGAGCGCATACTATGGGTGGGTGTTGCTATGGTGACCAATGAGCTAAGATAAGGCGGGGATTTGCCTAGAAGTGATTTATAGATGACCTGGAGCCAGTGTGTTTGGCGACGAATATGTAGTGAGGACCAGCCAACAAGAGCGTACAGGTCACAGTGGTGGGTAGTATGTGGACTTAGATACACTACATGACCAAATGTTTGTGGACACCTGCTCGTCGAACATCTCATTCCAAAATCATGGGCATTAATATGAAGTTGGTCCCCCCTTTGCTGCTATAAAAGCCTCCACTCTTCAATGTTCCACTAGATGTTGGAACATTGCTGCGGGGACTTACATTTGACATTTTAGTCGTTTAGCAGACGCTCTTATCCAGACTTGCTTCCATTCAGCCACAAGAGGCCTCCCTGCCTGTGCCATTAAACCCCTCATCCAGAATGCCGCAGCTCATCCAGAATGCCGCAGCCTGTCTGGTGTTCAACCTTCCCAAGTTCTCTCACGTCACCCCCCTCCTCCGCACACTCCACTGGCTTCCAGTTGAAGCTCGCATCCGTTACAAGACCATGGTGCTTGCCTATGGAGCAGTGAGGGGAACGGCACCTCTGTACCTTCGGGCTCTGATCAGTCCCTACACCCAAACGAGGGCATTGCGTTCATCCACCTCTGGCCTGCTGGCTCCCCTTCCTCTACGGAAGCATAGTTCCCGCTCAGCCCAGTCAAAACTGTTCGCTGCTCTGGCACCCCAATGGTGGAACAAGCTCCCTCACGACGCCAGGACAGCGGAGTCACTCACCACCTTCCGGAGACATTTGAAACCCTACCTCTTTAAGGATTACCTGGGATAGGATAAAGTAATCCTTCTACCCCCCTTTTTTTTTTCCCACTGGCTATAGGGTGAATGCACCAATTTGTGAGTCGTTCTGGTTAAGAGCGTCTGCTAAATGACGTAAATGTGCCCTTGAGCAAGGCACTTAACCCTAATTGCTCCTGTAAGTCGCTCTGGATAAGAGCGTCTGCTAAATGACTAAAATGTAAATGTAAGAGCATTAGTGAGGTCGGGCAGAGATGTTGGGGGATTAGGCCTGGCTCGCAGTCAGCGTTTCAATTCATCCCAAAGGTGTTCGATGGGGTTGAGGTCAGGGCTCTGTGTGTGGTAGCCCTGCCCTTTAGCTCTGTGTGTGTGTAACCAGTTGCACAGCCTTTTTTTAGTTAAGATGTCCAAATAATAATTTCTAGTTGAATGAACATAAGAGACAAGTTGAGCAAACACATCATTTAAGTTGACTGAATTTTGCCTACATTTTCTCAAGTTGGAGCTACGCTACATGACCAAAAGTATGTGGACACCTGCTTGTCGAACATCTCATTCCAAGGGACTTCCCCAAACTTCCCCAGGTCGCAGTTGTAAATGAGAACTTGTTCTCAACTGGCTTACCTGGTTAAATAAAGGTGAAATAAAAAATACAAATTAAAACTGTTGCCACAAAGTTGGAAGCACAGAATCGTCTAGAATGTCATTGTATGCTGTAGCGTTAAGATTTCCCTTCACTGGAACTAAGGGGCCTAGCCCGGACCATGAAAAACAGCCCAAGACCATTATTTCTCTTCCACCAAACTTTAGAGTTGGCACTATGCATTGGGGCAGGTAGCGTTCTCCTGGCATCCGCCAAACCCAGATTCGTCCATCAGACTGCCAGATGGTGAAACGTGATTCATCACTCCAGACAACGCGTTTCCACTGCTCCAGAGTCCAATGGTGGCGAGCTTTACACCACTCCAGTCGACGCTAGGCATTGTGCATGGTGATCTTAGGCTTGTGTGTGGCTGCTCGGCAATGGAAACCCATTTCATGAAGCTCCCGACACACAGTTCTTGTGCTGACGTTGCTTCCAGAGGCAGTTTGGAACTCGGTACTGAGTGTTGCAACCGAGCACAGATTATTTTTACGTGCTACACACTTCAGCACTCTGCGGTCCCATTCTGTGAGCTTGTGTGGCCTACCACTTCGTGGCTGACCCGTTGTTGCTCCTAGATGTTTCCACTTCACAATAACAGCACTTACAGTTGACCGGGGCAGGTCTAGCAGGGCAGAAATTTGACGAACTGACTTGTTGGAAAGGTGGCATCCTATGACGGTGCCACGTTGAAAGTCACTGAGCTCTTCAGTAAGGCCATTCTACTGCCAATGTTTGTCTATGGAGATTGCATGGCTGTGTGCTCGGTGTTGCTGAAATAGCCGAATTCACTAATTTGAAGGTGTGTCCACATACCTTTGTATATATAGTGGATGTGATGAAAAAACTGCTTTTTTAGATTTTGGTCATATTCTTGGGATCTAAACATAATTTTAGAACTGAAAATACTTGTTTACCGAACTCCGATAGAAAGCCACACTGTAGTGTTCTAATATGGATTAACAAGTCTAGATCTTTAAGATAAATGTGGAAAAATACAAAAAGCTGTCTTGACAAAAGCTGTCTACGAGTCCATCTGAACAATGGTTCAAATGACAAAAGACAGTCTTCACTCCATAATAACAGCATGAGTAACCAGATAAGTGAAAGCGTCATTTGCCACATTTCTGTAAAATCTTCACTGTGCACTATATATCATAAACCAAACTCAAAATTGTATGTAATACTACATTCTGTACTGAATAAATCCAACAATCAAAGCAACTCAATAGTCAATTCAATAGTTTATTAATATATTTAAAATATTAATTAAGAGATGCAGGACTCCTGCAGCAGGAGGGTCAATCAACAAAGAAAAAACAAATCTAATACATTCACCACTTCTTGATGATGACCTTATGTGAGAGTCCAGTAATTCTTACTTTTCCCACACCCTATTTCCCATTTAGGGGAATATTATGAGGAGTACACCTATGGGACTCGTAATGACCTGTGTGGCTCAGTTGGTAGAGAATGGTATCTGCAAACACCATGGATTGTGGGTTCGATTCCTGCTTGGGCCACCCATATGAAATACTGTATTATGCAAGCATGACTGTAAGTCACTTTGTATAAAAGTGTCTGCTAAATGGCATATATTTTGTCCACGCACAACCTCACGTTTAGAATGGAAACCGTCTCTTCCTTCCCGTATCCAATTAAGGAAATCAATTGTGAAGAGATATTAAAAATCCTGCGTTAGGAATGAAACTCCTGCACTATGCACTCCTGTAATACATCTAAAAACGTTTGGCTTTGTGACAGATGGAAGGATCTCTTCCACTACACTGCTGACTTAGTGTGCGGCCCAAATGGCACCCTATTATTCCCTATTTAGTGCACTATATAGGGAATAGGTTGCCATTTAGGATGCAGCCCATGACTGCTGTACATACAAAATGGAGGCATTGCAGAAAATCACAAAGGAAGGCACTGTCCTAATATGAATATCGTTTTTTTGTTGGCAGAAGTCCGACTGATCAAATCCTTTTCCAGAAATGTGTCTAAAAAGTTATCGCAATGTGATAAACCTGATGGAGGAAATGAGAAAGACAAATGAGGGCGACATTCAACAGTGTGAGATTATAATGACGTTACGATGGTCTCATCTGAGAATTAATGGAGTTCGAGCCCGACAACACAGAGCAAATATTTGGAATGACAAGATGGTGTGGTACGCCCTTTGTTTGAGGGAATAATCTTTAATATTTTTGTTGAAATGACTCCTGGACACATACAATTATAGAAACACTGTAGGGACAACAATGTGTCTGGCCGCCTGCTAATCAATACATTCCTAGTCAGAGGGTTTGAGTTTTTTAAATAATGTTAAGGTCCAGGAGAGGTGTTAAACAATGGCACAATAAATGAGGAACAGCAATTGACTCTTGATGGGGACATTATTTCAGATTCTTCTAATTGAGGTTATGGCAAGGAGCACTTTTTCATAACCTTCTGTTTGTGTTTGGCACGTCAATAAACTTCATTACACAAGTGATGTGTTTTCCAACAATTATTCAGGACCTGATATCAATGGATCTTCATCTTGAACTAACATCATAACAATGGAGCAACATGATGTCCAAGTGGCTCGTCAAAATGATGACCTTAGCTATTGAAAATTATGACCTTAGCTATTGAAAATTATGACTACAGTAACTGCAAAATCCTCTAGGCTTAAATTGAGGTTAAACCCAGACGGCTAGGTCTTAAGCCCAGACTGGTCTAAAGGCAAAAGTAAGTGCCTGAAGACCACACTCTGCAACCGGGACAAAACCTTAACTAAAACACTGAAAACCATATCACCTCGAAAATGCGATGTTCCACTCTACAAGCAGCTTGTTATGCCCAACCTTCCCCATCGACCAACCTCAGACAACCTTCTGGTGGACGATTCACCAGGTCACGACTGTACATATAACCCCATTGGACACAGTCAAATAATGCCGTCTAAGGCTTGCGACCTGGCTGGCTGGAGCTGAGAAACATGTGTTGCAATATTGCGAGTGTTTTTCCAAAATACCTTATTAATCAAACTTGAGAACCACACTGAAACTTTAAAGTAGGCTGGACAATAAAAGCTGAAATATTTAAGTATATCAACTGTAAATCAAGGTCTCTCTTTTCCGACTTTGCTTGTTGATAATGCTTCTCACTACATCAATGTTCAAATTATTCAAAAGAAACATGAAGTAGCCACTAAAGAAACTATTTAAAACCCCAAAGGAATATTACACAAAGAGCAGCCCTTTTCCAGACTTCATGTCAGGGCTGCTTAGCAAACACGAGCACCACTCTGTATTTCTTCAAGTGGAAAATACATATTTGATATCATTCAAAAGTGTGAAAATTAAATGATGGTACGATTTTGCATGTGAGTATATCTGGTAGCAGTGACTGCTCTGGTAATCTAATAACAAAACCAGTCCTCTTTCAATTTGATTTTATCGCATCGCTGCTTGGATTTGTTATTGTGTTTCAGGTGATGGTAAAATGACTATTTAATTGAAGTGGAATATCAAGGACTCTTAAGAGAATGGCTGTAGGCCTACTTTGACACTGATCATAATAAATATATGATATTGTGAAGGTTACTTTGGAGGATTCATTGTTTTGGCTTTATGTTCAATTTACTTTTCAAGATCTGTAAAAGTTACATTTGTTTAGATAACACCATTCCAAAACTAGACTATAAATGAAACTGAGCAATAGATTTAGCAGTACTTTCACTGAAGCTCATTACTTATTTTCTTAAAGAAACAGATGGGTAAATTTCAAATAATCATTGAACAGTTTCCCGAATCCCAGACAGTAGTTTAGGGTAAAGAAAACCTGAAAAGTCTATTCTACTCTCCCCCCAATAACTATGTGGTTTATTCTGTTCAAGAGCTGACACAGAGGACCAATTAGTTGCTTCCCAACTGTGCTGAGGCCCACGCTCCTCTCCACTCTCCCTGTTGCTCATTCACGCACAGCTTCACAAGCACCATACTCCCTCAGCCACAACCACAACCATACCCCCCCCACCACCACCACCACCAGAGAAAAACAAGAAAATCCCTCTCCTGAGGGGAAATGTAATCTCTACTCAAAGCCAATGAAATGTGATCATTAGCAGCCAGCAATTCCATTCAAACCCAAAATTCTAAACTAAAAATCTCCAGACTTTCAATAGTCGAGTCAACGAGACACAATTTGGAAGGTTGGCCCTGCGAGACTACCTTGTCCTTGACTCCTCTAGTCTCCAATCTGGATCAATACGTCCCACCCCCGACTCCCCACATCCCCCTTGCAAACCAGCTCTATTGTTGTTAGACATCATGGTGTTTAAGTGAACAAATCCATGTCACAATATAAGCCATAGAGGACAACAGATATTTTTGTTTACTGTACAGCTTGCTTAGATTCCACCACCAGAGGCTTTTGCAGCATAACGGGCTTGGGAGCGAGTGACTTAGCCCTAGAGCAGAAACCTGTTGATGCTGTTGCTAGCTACCCTTTGAACAGCTGAAAGCCAACTGAAAAGAGCTAAAAAAAAACTGACCATTTACTCAATACCCCCTATTTAAGTTTCAACATGTTCTGGTTTATAAAAATCTTAGGGTCTAACCTATTCAACGATATTAAAGCCCAGGGTTGACATTCTGATTGTCCAGGGCAAAAACAAACATGTGGAAACTCTACTGATGTATATATATTTTTAAAGGATATGTATGTATATATGTATGTATGTGTATATATATATATATGTGTATGTATGTGTATATGTATATATAAAAAATATAAAAAATAAACATATGGGGGATTGGAAGTGATGCAGACAATTACATTGATGGAAGTTACAATCTATCTGCAATATTAAAGCTGATCTACCCCCTCGAAAAAAAAAAGAAAAAAAAGAAAAGAAAACTCTAGTGATGTTAGACTCCCCCAGAAATCTGTAAAATCACACAATAAATCGAATACTTAAAAAAATAGACAGCTTACTTTCTCCTTCACTTAAGTCACATTAATCAGGCACTATCCCAGGTGACATATGACACGTACATATGACACGTACAATCCAAAACACTCATACAGTGTCCATATTAGGACAGCCTCAGTCTCAGCAGGACTCATTTCAATCTCATTAGGATTTCTTACAGGACCAAAACACACTTTCCAATCTGTCTATCTGTTAAACAGGAACATTGTGACAAATAAGTATCTACTGGCAATGTAAGCAACTGCCCCTGGACTAATCTGAAGCAATGATGATTTATCTTAAGACTGTCTGGGGAGGAAATCTTCTAGTGCAACAGACACATTGTCAAACTTGTGTCGGGGACTTCAGAGATGTTTAAGGACAAATGTAACCAACCGTAAGACAGATGATAAGAGAATTTTGCGCAGTTAATGAGAAAGATACAGCATGCTTTAAGGTCTCTTACACTTTCTCTCAAATGAGGTAGAACAGATGCTTTTAAGGAACAGATTGCATAGCCCACAAAACTGAGCCTTTCAAAATGTTAAACAATCAAGAAAGCTACTTCTTACATCCAAATGGACACTTTCACTTTGTATTCTTCTTAAACTATGCCACTATTTGTTGACCGCAATAAATCAGAAAACATCTCACACCTACCTCTTTCAGCATTTTGGCTTTCCTCGCATTCTGTACAAGTCTTCTCCCTAGCTTCTTAGCATAGAAAATCGAGGCAAACATACTCACAGCAAAGAAAAACAGCAATTGTTTTGTTTGCACAGCCGTGCGTGTGTCTGAGAGACTATTCCTTGTCAGTATATTCCACAGGCAAGAGAGAGCAGGAGGGGGAAAGCAGCAGTGGGACTCTCTCGCTCTCTTACTCTCTCTCGCTCTCTTACTCTCTCTCGCTTTCTCTGCGTCTCAGCACAGCAGAGGCAGGTCTCTCTCTCTCTCACCCACACACACTCACTCACAGTGAAAGAGAGAGAGAGGTGAGAGAAGTGGGGGGGACTGTCTGCAGCTCTATTTACATATCACAGACAGAAGGGACGGACAGAGAGCATGTATTAGCATCCTTAACACCCATCTAGCCCCGAAAACTACCTATCTAGACCTCTAGCACCCAGGGGAGGTTCTGCTATCACCCAGCCCAGTGCCGTACATCATCCTGGGGCAAGCATGCATCTCTCTCTCTCCCCCCCTCCGCCTTAGGCAGCAGAGTTGAGAGTGGAAGGGGGAAAGCTGCTGCTAAATCAATGGTGTCTTCCAGCTTGGCAAGTTTTATACACACACCGTCATGGTGAGGAGGACCCTCTGGGGAACACACAGAGTTTGTTTCCATGAGTCACGCTAGTGCAAGGCAACGTGGGTACTATACCTGTCATTTTCATGACAAAGAAAACAACACAATTACTCACTACCTTGGATGGGGGTACCTCATGCTGGGTTGTGACAGAAAAAAACGATATGCATTTTATTGTCCCCTAAACAATAAAATTAATATGAAATATGATAAGTGTATACTCCAATATTTCGTCAGCATATTTTTTAGAGTGATTCAATCAGTACTTCTGTACGAACAAGGACCATCACAAAAATTCCTTCTTGGAATTCCCTACCACAAGATATTGTATGTGTGACTGAACATTCACATCTTTTAATACAAAAATGTGTCTTCATCCATCTAACGTTATTCTATCAATTGATTCTGCTATATTAATATTAAGGGACAATAAATTGATTTTGTTTACCTTTTCACTTTTTTCCATTTACTTTGTTCTACATTCTGTACTCTACAGTCCTACTCTAATGCAATCAGCATTATAACTACAATGACAATGCTGTGCATTTTACAGTTCACAACATGGTGCAAAAATATATTCTTTGGATTCCCTCATAATTGTTTAGCATACTCTATTTTCATCAGCTATCAAATGTTATGTTCATGATCATGTTCTGAATAGATATGTGGTTGTCTCACCTACCATAGTCGAATGCACTTACTGTAAGTCGCTCTGGGTAAGAGCGTCTGCTAAATGACCAAAATGTCAATGTAATTCATTAAAAGCCTTAAGCATTACCCCATCTTGTCTGATGGAAATATTATGGCAGCAGTGAAGGATGTGCTTCATTAACGTAGCGTCGGCTCATGTCACACCTCATGGAGGGCTTATAAACACAACCACACCGTGCCTCATTTTCACCCCCAATCAATAGCCCGAAACACACATCAAACCACTCGACCCCGGAGGAATACCATCCACAGCTGAGAGAGAGAGGTAGACTGGTTCCTGATAATCCTCTAAACAGCACCTGATCTTCACTATCACTTAAGAGCACATTGTGAGCTGTAAAGAGTTCTATCTCAGGGTCTTCAGTACTAAAGCAGACAGCAATATTTGGCTGGAAATGATAAGAACTAGGGATATGAAAAAATACTCTTGAATAGCTCAGTTTTGTTGAGTGAAGATTTCAACCAAAACGCCTGCCGTTTACAGTGATGACAATGGACTTTTCTAGATGAAATATATCACCTCAAAATGTCTGCCTAGTCCACACTATGAGATGCCATAATATTGAAGACCATTTAAAAACATTTGTCATCTGCTGGTGTGTTTTGCATATATTCATGTCCAAACTGTGAGAGGGAATTCCTGTTTTAGATTATGAGGGATATTTGTCTGTAATAGACTAAATGGAGCTGTACCTAGAGTGAACAGAAGAAGATGACTGAGGTGTTTTGGCACAACCACTGTTTGTCTGCGTCCCAATGACACTCTAAAATGGCACCCTATTCCCTATAATGTGCAAATAAATAAGTTAATTAGTAAAAATGTGCTTAACAAGTCACATAATAAGTTGCATGGACTCACTCTGTGTGCAATAATAGTTTTTAACATGATTTTTACATGAATAACCCATCTCTGTACCCCACACATACAATTATCAGTAAGGTCCCTAAGTCAAGCAGTGAATTTCAAGCACAGATACAACCACAAAGACCAGGAAGGTTTTCCTATGCCTCGCAAAGAAGGGCACTTATTGGTAGATGGGTATAAAAAAATAAATAGCTAACATCCCTTTGAGCATGGTGCAGTTATTAATTGTATGCTTCAGATGGTGTTTCAATACACCCAGTCACTACAAAGATACAGGTGTCCTTCCTAACTCAGTTGCCGGAGAGGAAGGAAACCGCTCAGGGAATTCACCATGAGGTTACAGTGTTTAATGGCAGTGATAGGAGAAAACTGAGGATGGATAAACAACATTGTAGTTACTCCACAATACTAACCTAAATGACAGGGTGAAAAGAAGGAAGCCTATTCCAAAACATGCATACTGTTTGCAATAAGGCACTAAAGTAATACTGCAAAAAATGTGCCAAAGAAATGACATTTTTGTCCTAAATACAATGCGTTGTGTTTGGGGCAAATCCAACAAAACACATCAATGAGTACCAATCTTCATATTTTCAAGAATGGTGGTGGCTGCATCATGTTATGGGTATGCTTGTCATCGGCAAGGACTAGGGAGTTTTTTAGGATACAAATAAACATAAGAGTTAAGCACAGGCAAAATCCTAGAGGAAAACCTGGTTCAGTCTGCTTTCCAACAGACACTGGGAGACAAATTCATCTTTCAGCTGGACAATAACCTAAAACAAGGCGAATTATACACTGGAGTAGCTTACCAAGACGACATTGAATGTTCCTGAGTGGCCTAGTTACATTTTTGACTTAAATCGGCTTCAAAATCTATGGCAAGACTTTAAAATGGCTGTCTAGCAATGATCAACAACCAACTTGACAGAGCTGGGGCAAATATTGTACAATCCAAGTGTGCAAAGCTCTTACAGACTTACCCAGAAAGACTCACAGCTGTATTCGCTGCCAAAGGTGATTCTAACATGTATTGACTCAGGGGGTTGAATACTTATCTAATCAAGATATATTAGTGTTTTATTTTCCATTAATAAAAAAATCCTAATAATCTTCCACTGACATTACAGAGTATTTTGTGTAGATCGTTGACAGACAAAAATGACAATTAAATCCATTTTAATCCCACTTTGTAACACAACAAAATATGGAAAAAGTCAAGGAGTGTGAATATTTACACTCAGACCAGCCAAACTCCAATTATTGTTTGTGTTCATTATGAGCATGTCTGTTTCACATAGATAAGAGTAGGTCCAATAATTTGTAAACTCTGCAAATTAGGATTATGCAATAATAAGAATATTTTGTATTAATGAACTTGTATAGCAATAATCAGCTAAAGGCAAATGATGTCTGAACCTCAGGAGGTGAAACGAAACCACATAATGCATGAGCGATGTCACACATTTACCATTTTATGAGGCTATTTATCACTGAATAAGCAGAACAAAAAATATTCAGCATTTTACCAACTGTATTCTAAAACTGTATTCATGCTCATTCATATGTCCTCATTCCCACTGCACTCTTATATGTAACTATGCTTTGCTTCTGTTACTTAAAGTAGTCTATCATGCCTATCATTTGTTGATTTCAATCCACTAAAATTGCCCAGCCTTATATAAAAATCAATGTGCTTTTTTAAACTTGTGCAATGCATCACCAGTCTTTGAACTCGTGAAATTGATGGTGGACATAATCAAGATTGGATCCGATGTCCATATCAGTGATTGGGGGATTTTCTAATAGTGCTTTCAGACTTGCATTAGATATTTCAGATGGAGAGAGTTAATACTTGATTTAGAAGTTGTCTGTCTGGTTGCATGCACATTTGGTGGTACAGAAAGAATGGAAAATGGATAGCAAACATTTTATTGACTAAATCCCTCTTGCCACTACACAGCCAGGTTGCATTTAGTCCTGAAAGGCTCACGACATAGGACTGCCGCTTTCTGAATCTAGTTTAAACTCCCTTCATCTTGCACATGCCGCTGTGCAGTTCAAACGCACTTACAAAAGTGCTATCCGGAAATCCACCATCGGCAATTGATTGAATACCGGCTTTAGATGCCAGTGAGGCTAAGAATGGCAGCTATGAAAAATACTTTCTGTAAATAATCTCCAAAAACATTTGCCTATTGCCTGCCGGCAAATATTCAACTTCGCATTCATGAAATCATTCATACGAAAGTGAACAACAATATGGTATGTTATGGAGTTTATCTACTGGACTAATGCTACCTTTCAGTGGTGTAAAGTACTTAAGTAAAAATACTTTAAAGTACTACTTAAGTAAAGTACATATACCCCAAAAAACTACTTATATTATTTTTACAGAATTTTACTTTACTCCATTCCTAAAGAAAATAATGTACTTTTTACTCCATACATTTTCCCTTACACCCAAAAGTACTCCTTACATTTCGAATGCTTAGCAGGAGAGAAAAATTGTCATCCCTGGTCATCCCTAGTCATCCCTACTGCCTCTGATCTGGCGGACTCACTAAACACAAATGCTTCATTTGTAAATGATGTCTGAGTGTTGAAGTATGCCCTTGGTGATCCGTAAATAAATAACAATAAAACATTTTGCTTAATATAAGGAATGTGAAATTATTTATACTTTTACTTTTGATACTTAAGTATATTTTAGCAATTACATATATTTTTGATACTTAAGTATTTGTAAAAATATATATATATATATTTTTAAGACTTTTACTCAAGTAGTATTTTGCTGGGTGACTTTCAATTTTACTTTAATTTTTCTATTATGGTATCTTTACTTTTACTCAAGCATGACAATTGGGTACTTTTTCCGCCACTGCTGCATTTGGTAAAAATGTTACAATGGCTACCACGGGCTGAAAGTCCCTGTCGGTGACTACAGCATGTCAGTGAAAGTTTGGATTTTGATTTAGATTTTTTTTGTCATTTAGCAGACGCTCTTATCCAGAGCCATTTACAGTTAGTCATACAGGGCTGGATAAAATTCCTTGGCCATCTGCCATCTGCAGGGTCTGCCCTGGTCGTCCCGGGGTTCTGTCTAGAGGACATGCAGGTAAACAGTAAACAGCTCCAGGAGGGTCTGGCAGGGGGACGGGGCACTCAACATGAATGACACACGGCTTCTTGTCATGCCACAGTTGGCCTTACCAAGAGGTTACCCTCCATATTTGCATAATCTGATACACACACTACTCTCCTGCTGGCCTTTACTGCATTGTTCCCCCTTGACTGGATCTTAACTTGGAGAATAAACTGGTCATGTAATAATACAGTATAATAATAACTACAAAATAATGATAATGATAATAATATGTACACAACACATGAGCAAGACATGACACCTACAGTGCCTTCGGAAATTATTCAGACCCCTTGACTTTTTCCACATTTTGTTACGTTACAGCCTTATTCTAAAATTGATTAAATAAATAAAAATCCCCAGCAATCTACACACAATACCCCATAATGACAAAGCGAAAACAGGTTTTTAGAAATGTTAGCAAATTTATAAAAAATAAATAATAATAATATTTTATTTACATAAGTATTCAGACCCTTTGCTATGAGACTCGAAATTGAGCTCAGGTGCATCCTGTTTCCATTGATCATCCTTGAGATGTTTCTACAACTTGATTGGAGTCCACCTGTGGTCAATTCAATTGAATGGACATGATTTGGAAAGGCACACACCTGTCTATATAAGGTTCCACAGTTGACAGTGCATGTCAGAGTAAAAACCAAGCCATGAGGTCGAAGGAATTGTCCGTAGAGCTCCAAGACAGGATTGTGTCGAGGCACAGATCTGGGGAAGGGTATCAAAAAATGTCTGCAGCATTGAAGGTCCCCAAGAACACAGTGGCCTCCATCATTCTTAAATGGAAGAAGTTTGGAACCACCAAGACTCTTCCTAGAGCTGACCGCCCGGCCAAACTGAGCAATCGGGGGAGAAGGGCCTTGGTCAGGGAGGTGACCAAGAACCTGATGGTCACTTTGACAGAGCTCTAGAGTTCCTCTGTGGAGATGGGAGAACCTTCCAGAAGGACAACCATCTCTGCAGCACTCCACCAATCAGGCCTTTATGGTAGAGTGGCCAGACGGAAGCCACACCTCAGTAAAAGGCACATGACAGCCCGCTTGGAGTTTGTCAAAAGGCACCTAAAGACTCTCAGACCATGAGAAACAAGATTCTCTGGTCTGATAAAACCAAGATTCAACTCTTTGGCCTGAATGCCAAGCATCACCTGGAAGAAACCTGGCACCATCCCTACGGTGAAGCATGGTGGTGGCAGCATCATGCTGTGGGGATGTTTTTCAGCGACGGACTGGGAAACTAGTCAGGACCGAGGCAAAGATGAACGGAGCAAAGTACAGAGAGATCCTTGATGAAAACCTGCTCCAGAGCGCTCAGGACCTCAGACTGGGGAGAAGGTTCACCTTCCAACAGGACAACAACCCTAAGCACACAGCCAAGACAATGCAGGAGTGGCTTCGGGACAAGTCTCTGAATGTCCTTGAGTAGCCTGCCAGAGCCCGCACTTGAACCCGATCGAACATCTCTGGAGAGATTTGAAAATAGCTGTGCAGCAACGCTCCCCATCCAACCTGACAGACCTTGAGAGGATCTGCAGAGAAGAATGGGAGAAACTCCCCAAATACAGGTGTGCCAAGCTTGTAGTGTCATACCCAATAAGACTCGAGGCTGTAATCAATGCCAAAGGTGCTTCAATAAAGTATTGAGTAAAGGGTCTGAATACTTATGTAAATTGTTCATTTCTGCTTCGTCATTATGGGGTATTGTGCGTAGATTGATGAGGGGAAAAAACGATTTCATCAATTTTAGAATAGGGCTGTAACCTAACAATGTGGAAAAAGTCAAGGGGTCTGAATACTTTCATTCAACTTTTTCACCCCGTACGCTTTATCTGGACATGGTTCTACAGGACCTCCACCAGTCAAAGCTAAGTAGTAACATTAACACTATGCCATCTAATTGCAGTCGCTGTACTCATAATATAAAGGAAAACTATCGCCTTATGGTGAGGATAGCAGTGCTGCAAGCCCAGCTTCAGCTGCAATCGTTAGGTAGGGCAATTTATGTGTAGGAAAGGATGAAACAGCGTCTGTGCCACCAGTAAGTACAGATAGTAGTATAAATCCCCTCGCACAGTCCCCGCAGCCGGACAATTTTCTCAAGGCTTCTGGAAAGAAATGCTGTCGGCATGCTCAACCGGTGTCGCTCATTCAGCCGACAGAAACTTTCAACCGGTTCTCCCCATTAAGCAACGAGTCGGAGTCAGAGGCCGAGCCTTCTCAGGTCTCTCCTCCACCCGTTACGGGGTCTGAGCCACCGAAGCCTCCCACCATTAGCTCTGACAAATTAAAAACCCTAGTCATTGGCGACTCTATTACCCGCAATATTAGACTTAAAAAGAATAATCCAGCATACACTGTTTACCAGGGGGCAGGCTACCGACGTAAAGGCTAATCTGAAGATGGTGCTGGTTAAGGCAAAAACTGGCGAGTGTAGAGAGTATAGGGATATTGTTATCCACGTCGGCACCAACAATGTTAGGATGAAACAGTCAGAGGTCACCAAGAGCAACATAGCTTCAGCGTGTAAATTAGCTAGAAAGATGTGTCGGCATCGAGTAATTGTCTTTGGTCCCCTCCCAGTTAGGGCGAGTGATGAGCTCTTCAGCAGAGTCTCAGAACTCATTCACTGGTTGAAAACTGTTTTCTGCCCCTCCCAAAAGATAGAATTTGTAGATAATTGGGCCCTCTTTCTGAGACTCACCTACAAACAGGACCAAGCCTGGTCTGCTGAGGAGTGACGGACTCCAACCTAGCTGGAGGGGTGCTCTCATCTTATCTACCAACATAGACAGGGCTCTAACTCCTCTAGCTCCACAATGAGATAGGGTGCAGGCCAGGCAGCAGGCTGTTAGCCAGCCTACCAGCTTAGTGGAGTCTGCCACTAGCACAGTCAATGTAGTCAGCTCAGCTATCCCCATTGAGACCGTGGTTGTGCCTCGATCTAGGTTGAGCAAAACTAAATATGGCGGTGTTCGCCTTAGCAATCTCACTGGAATAAAGACCTCCTCCGTTCCTGTCATTATTGAAAGAGATTATAATATCTCACATCTCAAAATAGGGCTACTTAATGATAGATCCCTCACTTCCAAGGCAGTTATGGTCAATGAACTAATCACTGATCATGGGCCGTATACAGAGTTCCTCACTGAGTTCCCTGAATTCCTATCGGACCTTGTAGTCATGGCAGATAATATTCTAATTTTTGGTGACTTTAATATATAAAAGTATAAAAGTCCACAGACCCACTCCAAAAGGCTTTCGAGCCATCATCGCCTCAGTAGGCTCTGTCCAACATGTCTCCGGACCAACTCATTGCCACAGTCATACCCTGGATCAAGTTTTGTCCCGTGGAATAAATATTGTGGATCTAAATGTTTTTCCTCATAACCCTGGACTATCAGACCACCATCTTATTGCGTTTAAAATCGCAACAAATAATTTGCTCAGACCCCAACCAAGGACCATCAAAAGGTGTGCTATAAATTCTCGGCCAACCCAAAGATTCCTAGAGGCCCTTCCAGACTCCCTCCACCTACGCAAGGATGTCGGAGTACAAAAATCAGTTAACGACCTAACTGAGGATCTAAATGTAACCTTGCGTAATACCCTAGATGCAGTCGCACCCCTAAAAACAAAAAACATTTGTCACAAGAAACTAGCTCCCTGGTATACAGAAAATACCCAAGCCCTGAAGCAAGCTTCCAGAAAATTGGAATGGAAATGGCGCTCCACCAAACTGGAAATCTTCCTACTAGCTGGGAAAGAAAGTAAAGTGCAAAATCGAAGAGCCCTCACTGCTGCTCTATCATCCTATTTTTTCAACCTAATTGAAGAGAATAAGAACAATCCCAAATTTCTATTTGATACTGTCGCAAAGTTAACTAAAAAGCAGCATTCCCCAAGAGAGGATGCCTTTCACTTCAGCAGTGATGAATTCATGAACTTCTTTGACGAAAAGATCATGATCATTAGAAAGCAAATTACGGACTCCTCTTTGAATCTGCGTATTTCTCCAAAGCTCAGCTGTCCTGAGTCTGCACAAAACTGCCAGGACCTAGGATCAATGGAGACGCTCAAGTTTTTTTATCCTATATCTCTCAACACATTCATGAAAATAGTCATGGCCTCTAAACCTTCAAGCTGCATACTGGACCCTATTCCAACTAAACCACTGAAAGAGCTACTTCCTGTGCTTGGCCCTCCTATGGTGAACATGATAAATGGCTCCCTATCCACTGGATGTGTACCAAACTCACTAAACGTGGCAGTAATAAAGCCTCTATTTAAAAAGTCAAACCTTGACCCAGAAAATTTAAAAAACTAATCGGCCTATATCGAATCTCCCATTCCTCTCAAATTTTATAGAAAAAGCTATTGAGCAGCAACTCACTGCCTTCCTGAAGACAACAAATGTATACGAAACGCTTCATAGCACTGAGACCGCACTCGTGAAGGTGGTAAATTACCTTTTAATGGTGTCAGACCAAGGCTCTGCATCTGTCCTCGTGCCCCTAGACCTTAGTGCTGCTTTTGACACCATCGATCACTATATTATTTTGGAGAGATTGGAAACCCTAATTTGTCTACGCGGACAAGTTCTTGCCTGGTTTAGATCTTGTCTGTCAGAAAGATATCAGTTAGTCTCTGTGGATGGTTTGTCCTCTGACAAATCAATTGTACGTTTCGGTGTTCCTCAAGGTTCCGTTTTAGGACCACTATTGTTTTCACTATATATTTTACCTCTTGGTGATGTCATTCGGAAACACAATGTTAACTTTCATTGCTATGCGGACGACACACAGCTGTACATTTCGATGAAACATGGTGAAGCCCCAAAATTGCCTACCCTGGAAGCCTGTGTTTCAGACATGAGGAAGTGGATGGCGGCAGAGATGATAGTTCTAGGTCCCAAGAAACAAAGAGATCTTCTCTCTGGATTTGACAAGTAATATTGATGGTTGTAAAGTCGTCTTTAAAAAAAAACTGTGAAGGACCTCAGCGTTACTCTGGACCCTGATCTCTCTTTTGACGAACATATGAAGAATATTTCAATTACAGCTTTTTTCCATCTACGTAACATTGCAAAAATCAGAAACCTTTTGTCCATAAATGATGTAGAAAAGCTAATCCATGCTTTTGTCACTTCTAGATGAGACTACTGCAATGCTCTACTCTCCGGCTACCTGGATAAAGCACTAAATAAACTTCAGTTAGTGCTAAACACGTCTGCTAGAATCTTGACTAGAACCAAAAAATTACATATTACTCCAGTGCTAGCCACTCTACACTGGCTTCCTGTTAAGGCTAGTGCTGATTTCAAGGTTTTACTGCTAACCTACAAAGCATTACATGGGCTTGCTCCTACCTATCTCTCCGATTTGGTCCTGCCGTACATACCTACACGTACGCTACGGTCACAAGACGCAGGCCTCCTTATTGTCCTTAGAATTTCTAAGCAAACAGCTGGAGGCAGGGCTTTCTCCTATAGAGCTCAATTTTTATGGAATGGTCTGCCTATCCATGTGAGAGACGCAGACTCGGTCTCGACCTTTAAGTCTTTACTGAAGACTCATCTCTTCAGTAGGTCCTATGATTGTGTGTAGTCTGGCCCAGGGGTGCGAAGGTGAACAGAAAGGAACTGGAGTGACAAACCGCCCTTGCTGTCTCTGCCTGGCCGGTTCCTGTCTCTCCATTGGGATTCTCTGCCTCTGACCCTATTACAGGGACTGAGTCACTGGCTTACTGGTGCTTTCCATGCCGTCCATAGGAGGTGTGCGTCACTTGAGTGGGTTGAGTCACTGACGTGATCTTCCTGTCCGGTTTGTCGCCCCCTCGGGCTCGTGCAGTGGAGGAGATCTTTGTGGGCTATACTCAGCCTTGTCTCAGGGTAGTAGGTTGGTGGTCTGTTGATATCCCTCTGGTGGTGTGGGGGCTGTGCTTTGGCAAAGTGGGTGGGGTTATATCCTGCCTTGTTGGCCCTGTCCAGGGGTATTGTCGGACGGTGCCACAGTGTCTCCGGACCCCCCCGTCTCAGCCTCCAGTATCTATGCTGCAATAGTCTATGTGCCAGGGGGCTAGGGTCAGTCTGTTATATCTGGTGTTATTCTCCTGTCTTATCTGGTGTCCTGTATGAATATAAGTATGCTCCCTCTAATTATCTCTCTCTCCCTCTCCTCCCGGAGGACCTGAGCCCTAGGACCATGCCTCAGGACTACCTGGTCTTATGACTCCTTGCTGTCCCCAGTCCACCTGGTCGTGCTGCTGCTCCAGTTTCAACTCTTCTGCCTGCGGCTATGGAACCCTGACCTGTTCACCGGACTTGCTACCTTGTCCCAGACCTGATGTTTTCAACTCTCTCTCTCTACCGCACATGCTATTTCAACCTCTAAATGCCCAGCTATGAAAAGCCAAGTGACATTTACTCCTAATGTACTGACCTGTTGCAACCTCTACAACCACTGTGATTATTATTTGACCCTGCTGGTCATCTATGAACGTTTGAACATTTTGGAGACAAATCTGGCCTTAATGGCCATGTACTGTTATAATCTCCACCCGGCACAGCCAGAAGGGGACTGGCCACCCCTCAGAGCCTGGTTCCTCTCTAGGTTTCTTCCTAGGTTTCTGCCTTTCTAGGGAATTTTTCCTAGCCACTGTGCTTCTACATCTGCATTGCTTGCTGTTTGGGGTTTTAGACTGGGTTTTCTGTATATCACTTTGTGACATCTGCTGATGTAAAAAGGGCTTTATAAATACATTTGATTGATTGATTGATTGATTGAACTAGGGCCCGCGCTTTTCTTTGTCAGGTTGCATACAGAAAAACACCCAGCCCTGGTTACATCAACTTCAATGGAATACCATTGTATACCATGTTTTGTTCAGAAAAGTATTTGTCAGCAGTTTGATGGAGTGGAGAGTGGATGCAAATGGGATGGTTCATCCAATCTAAATGGTTGGGTGAAATTAAGGGTCCTACTAATCACCCCAAACAACCCAAAACTACCCCATAGTACTAAAATCAAAACAAAAAAAGTCCCAAAAAGAACCCCAAACAGGCACCCAAAAGAACACAAAACAACCCAAAAGTACCCAAAAGAACCAAAAAACGTACCCAAAAGAAACTCAAACAGGTACCAAAAAGAACCCCAAAGTACCCGAAAGAACCCCAAAGTCCCCAAAGAACCCCAAACGGGTACCCAAATTATCAGTTCAGGTTCACATTTCGGACACGTCAATAATGGCTTGGTCAGTTGGGCTGGTTCTCCTCTGGCTAGAGGGAGCCATTTGATAATACATTAGACTCAGAGATAATCCGGGTCCCTCAAGCGTCATCAGTGACTTTTCCTGTAAACCGTGACGTGGGACACAATCCTGACGCCTGCCATGAACGGAGCGGTCTATTGGCTTAAGCAATAGCAATATCGACGCAGAAGGAGCTAGGCTATCATCCTGTGCTAATGGATTGATTGTATCTATTTCCTACCCAGAGCAATAGAATCAAATATCAAAAAATTATTGTGTATGAACAAGAATTTAGTTATAAATGTGATGTTTCAGGTGTTATGTCCGACTGAGAGCGAAGTGATTATTACGCGATGATTGATTAAAATCACAGCTGTTGATACAGCACCTACGTCATTCTCAGACAAACAATGGCACTTGTAGACTTCAATAAACGACTGCCATCTCAACTCATAATGTAGTGTTTTGTGCTTTACCGCTTATAAGCTATGCTTTTTTAAATATATAAGGCATGCATTTTCTGGGTGAAGGCTGTGTGTTATCTTTTATCGACACATTAGATAATGCACCTGAAGTGAAAATGTTTTGATTGACCAACATTTGAGCCACAGGGAATCTGTCAAAAATACTGTAAATAATATACAAATATGCATTTAAGCTTATAGTCTGTGTGATTCCCACCTATATTGTCACTACTTAGCTACATTCTCCTGGGTCAGATCTTTAAAATAAGCCCTTGAAAAGGCATTAACTCCCAGATTTGACCCTAAAAGGACACCAATACAGGCACATTTGGCTGTCTGCAATAGGACTCATCAGAATGCTATACCGCTAAAGGCCAGTAGAGGATGGCAAGAGAGACCATGATATTTTACATTTACATTTTAGTCATTTAGCAGATGCTCTTATCCAGAGCGACTTACAGGAGCAATTAGGGTTAAGTGCCTTGCTCAAGGGCACATCGACAGATTTTTCACCTAGTCGGCTCGGGGATTAGAACCAGCGGCCTTTCGGTTACTGGCACAACGCTCTTAACCACTAAGCTACCTGCATCAGATAAAGTGTAGATAATTGGCTAACATAGAATGCACATAAATTAACAATTGAATGTTCCTCAGTGGCCTAGTTACAGTTTTGATTTAAATCGGCTTGAAAATCTATGGATTCTATGGAAGACGGGTCATAATAATGTTTGAAATGAAGTGAATGGAATGGTATCAAACACATGGAAACCATGTGTTTGATGTGTTGGATACCATTCCATTGATTTCGTTCCAGCCATTACTATGAGCCTGTCCTCCACAATGAAGGTGCCACCAGCCGCCTGTGCTGTAATCTAATATCCCAATGTTAGCAAAGCTAACTACAAGCTGTAACTTCCTCAAAAAAAACATGTAGATTCGATGAACCATGCCTTTTAACCTTTTACTGCAGTGGGCTAAATCAGGGTAACACAGAGTGTTTCTTTGTAGTCTTAAACAAATCTACTTTGAAACCAAAGTATACACCTCACACACACATGGTTATGGAGTTGAAATGTATTAAGTTTTCAACCAATATTACACTTTATATACATCACAGAAGACTGAACTATAACAAAACCGTTTAACATAGAAACACCAGATTTCTGGCTGTTTTTTAAAATGTTTATTCATTTTTAAATTATGAAAAATATTAATAACATTCCACCCATGAGGCCACTAGTCAATTGACTGCAGGAAAGGGCTACAGACAGTGGTAAAGCTCGGGTGTACGTACAAGTGTTACATGACGCAGTTGCAGAGAGATGGGTTCACAGAGGTAATGTCCCTGGAGTCATCAACAAATACTTGTGTGTAATAGAAATCCTGTTCAAGCTGTCACTCATACTCAGACGTAGCTTGGTCTCTCTTAAACTAGAGATTAGGAGATGTACCAGCAGAGTGAGGCACATTACACAACAGGTCAACCTGCATCCTCTCACGCCATCCTGCATCCGCAAGCACAAGACAGATGAAGATGACCTTTTGTCCAATTGTACACAAGGTCCAATGGAAATTCGACTTCCACTTTATCCCACCACTCCGAATGCACACAGATCCAAGTCAGGATTTAAAGAGGGAGAGAAACTCCATTCTACCAACCCATGCAGAGGTAAAAGCTCACACCAGGCTTGCCCTATGGCAAATAAAACTGGCTGCCCCACTGAACACACACACAAAATAAACAACAATCATAAATAAGCGTACGCTCACTCCATGGTTGACACGCTGAGGCTGTCAAACTTGCAGGGCTGCCTATTGATTGAAGTGAAAAAAATATAGACCGGCTGATGACCTTGACTTCTTGGTTAGTGTGCACACACAAACACACACACGTCAGCACCTGCCTTTACTAGAGTGAGGGGGAAGGGCATAAATAAATACACAATTGACACATGATTAAAAATAATAATAATAAAATAATAAAAAGTTTTGTCTACTTTTGCAGTGCCTTATTAACTGGAAAATAAGCAGATAACAACCTAGAAAGTATCTGAATTATTAATTAATTATTATTTTAAAAATTACAATGTTTCTTCTGCCCTTACAAAGTTATGGACATTGGATTTTGAGTTAAATAATCAATTACAAGGGAGGAGCGAAACCCAGCAGACACACGGCACTCCAGGAATAGAGTTTGACATCCCTGCTCTAAAGCCTCATATGGGACTCTTGGTAGCGCTCCAGCTATACATATGTCTCACATATTTACATACAATTATCACAAAAGCTCTTGCCATGCATTTTCAGAGCCCCGGATAGCTAAACCCTCTAGTTAATAGTGAGGGCTACTGCATATTGCCATTACACACAACATTTGAGGGAAGGCAAAACTACACATTAAAACAAATTGACTTTTTCCCTATATTAAGAGCTGGAGCAGAAAGAACAGGACACTAGGAGATAACCTCACTGGAAGACTTTCTCTCATAACAACATAGGAGGACCCATTCAATAAATGAAGACTTACTTTTCATTACTTGCGCACATACACTACATTACCAAAAGTATGTGGACACCTGCTCGTCAAACATCTCATTCCAATTTGGAATTAATATGGAGTTGATCCCCCTTTGCTGCTATAACAGCCTCCACTCTTCTGGGAAGGCTTTCCACTAGATGTTGGAACATTGCTGCGAGGACTTGCTTCCATTCAGCTACAAGAGCATTAGTGAGGTCAGGCACTGATGTTGGGCAATTTGGCCTGGCTCGCAGTCGGCGTTCCAATTCATCCCAAAGGTGTTCGATGGGGTTGTGGTCAGGAATCTGTGCTGGCCAGTTCTTCCACACCGATCTCAACAAACCATTTCTGTATGGACCTCACTTTGTGCACGGGGGCATTGTTATGCTGAAATAGGAAAGGGACTTCCCCAAACTGTTGCCACAAAGTTGGAAGCAAAGAATTGTCTTGAATGTCATTGTATGCTGTAGCGTTAAGATTTCCATTCACTGGAACTAAGAGGCCTAGCCCGAACCATGAAAAACTGTCCCATACCATTATTTCTCCTCCACCAAACTTTACACTTGGCACTACGCATTGGGGCAGGTAGCGTTCTCCTGGCATCCGCCAAACCCAGATTCGTCCGTCGGACTGCCAGATGGTGAAGATGGCGCCGACAGACATGGCAGCTCTGCTTCTAGCTCCTAAGCAACTTTGCATTATTTTGGTTTCTTGTGTGTTATTTCTTACATTATTAGCCCTGTTTTGTGTTTTTTGTGTTATTACATACAGCCGGAAATAACTTTTAGATATCAGAGCGGCGGTAACTCACCAGCATTACAACCAGGAATACGACTTTCCCGAATTTGATCCTTTGTTCGTATCCCCCAGGGCAATTGAACTTATTGAACTGCTCCAAGTCGCCGCAGGCGGAGAAGAGGTATTCGGAGTGGACTTCTAGTCCGACTCAGGAGAGGGGCACACCATCCATCGCTTCCGAGTATATTACTCGCTAATGTTCAGTCTCTGGACAATAAAGTAGACGAGCTTAGGGCGAGGATCTCCTTCCAGAGAGACATCAGACATACTATGTTCCATGGAATCATGGCTCTCTCAGGATATACTGTCCCCGTCCATTTAGCCAGCTGGGTTCTCAGTTCATTGCGCAGACAGGAATAAAGAACTCTCCGGGAAGAAGAAAGGTGGGGTGTATGTTTCATGATTAACTACTCATGGTGTGATTGTAATAACATACAGAAACTCAAGTCCTTTTGTTCCCCCGACCTAGAATACCTCACAATCAAATGCCGACCATATTACCTCCCAAGTGAATTCTCTTCAGTTATAGTCACAGCCGTGTATATTCCCCCTCAAGCCGATACCACGACGGCCCTCAAGGAACTACACTGGACTTTATGCAAACTGGAAACCACATATCCTGAGGCCGCATTTATTGTAGCTGTGGATTTTAAAAGAGCAAATTTGAGGAAAACACTACCGAAGTTCTATCAACACATTGACTGTAGTACTCGCTTAGGAAAAACACTAGATCCCTGCTACTTGCCTTTTCGAGATGCCTACAAGGCCTTCCCCTGCCCTCCTTTCAGCAAATCAGATCATGACTCCATTTTGCTCCTCCCTTCCTATAGGCAGAAACTCAAACAGGAAGTACCCGTGCTAAGGTCTATTCAACGCTGGTCTGACCAATCAGAATCCATGCTTCAAGATTGTTTTGATCAGGCGTACTGGGATATGTTCCAGGTAGCCGCTGAGAATAATATTGACATTTACACGGACACGGTGATGGAGTTCATCAGGAAATGTATAGGGGATGTTGTTCCCACGTTGACTATTAAAACCTACCCAAACCAGAAACCGTGGATAGATGGCAGCATTCGCGCAAAACTGAAAGTGCGAACCACCGCATTTAACCACGACAAGGTGACTGGGAATATGGTTGAATACAAACAGTTTAGTTATTCCCTCCGTAAGGCAATCAAACAGGCAAAACGTCAGTACAGAGACAAAGTGGAGTCGCAATTCAACGGCTCAGACACGAGACGTATGTGGCAGGGTCTACAGATAATCCCAGATTACAAAGGGAAAACCAGCCACGTCGCGGACACCGATGACTTGCTCCCAGACAAGCTAAACACCTTCTTTGCCCGCTTTGAGGATAACACAGTGCCACCGACGCGGCCCGTTCCCAAGGACTGTGGGCTCTTCTTCTCCGTGGCCGACGTGAGTAAGGCATTTAAGTGTGTTAACACTCGCAAGGCTGCCGGCCCAGACGACATCCCTAGCTGCGTCCTCAGAGCATGCACAGACCAGCTGGCTGGTGTATTTACGGACATATTCAATCTCTCCCTATCCCAGTCTGCTGTGTGGGGCTTGCTTCAAGATGTCCACCATTGTTCCTGTACCCAAGAATGCAAAGGTAACTGAACTAAATTACTATCGCCCTGTAGCACTCACTTCTGTCATCATGAAGTGCTTTGAGAGGCTAGTTAAGGATCATATCATCTCTACCTTACCTGACACCCTAGACCCACTTCAATTTGCTTACCGCCCCAATAGATCCACAGACGATGCAATCCCCATCACACTGCACACTGTCCTATTCCATCTGGACAAGAGGAATACCTACGTCAGAATGCTGTTCATTGACTATAGCTCAGCCTTCAACACCATAGTACCCTCCAAGCTCATCATTAAGCTCGGGGCCCTGGGTCTGAACCCCGCCCTGTGCAATTGGGTCCTTTACTTCCTGACGGGCCCCAGGGGGTGAAGGTAGGAAACAACACCTCCACTTCCCTGATCCTCAACACATGGGCACCACAAAGGTGCATGCTCAGCCCACTCCTGTACTCCCTGTTCACCCATGACTGTGTGGCCATGCACGCCTCCAACTCAATCATAGAGGTTGCAGACGACACAACAGTAGTAGGCCTGATTACCAACAATGACGAGACAGCCTACAGGGAGGAGGTGAGGGCCCTGGCGGAGTGGTGCCAGGAAAATAACCTCTCCCTCAACGTCAACAAAACGAAGGAGCTGATCGTGGACTTCAGGAAACAGCAGAGGGAGCATGCCCCTATCCACATCAACGGGACCGCAGTGGAGAAGGTGGAAAGCTTCAAGTTCCTTGGCGTACACATCACTGACAATCTGAAATGGTCCACCCGCACAGACAGAGTGGTGAAGAAGGCGCAACAGCGTCTCTTCAACCTCAGGAGGCTGAAGAAATTCGGCTTGGCCCCTAAGACCCTCACAAACTTTTACAGATGCACAATTGAGAGCATCCTGTCAGGCTGTATCACCGCCTGGTACGGCAACTGCACCGCCCGCAACCGCAGGGCTCTCCAGAGGGTTGTACGGTCTGCCCAACGCATCACCGGGGGCACACTGTCTGCCCTCCAGGACACCTACAGCACCCGATATCACAGGAAGGCCAAACAGATCATCAAGGACATCAACAACCCGAGCCACGGCCTGTTCACCCCGCTATCATCCAGAAGGCAAGGTCAGTACAGGTGCATCAAATCTTTGACCACCCGGCTACTCAACCCTGCACCTTAGAGGCTGATGCCCAAAATACATAGACATGGAATCACTGGCCACTTTAATAATGGAACACTAGTCACTTTCATAATGTTTACATACTGCTTTACGCATCTCATATGTATATACTGTATTCTATTCTACTGTATTTTAGTCACTCCGACATTGCTTGTCCTAATATTTATATATTTTTTAATTTCATTATTTTACTTTTAGATTTGTGTATTGTTGTGAATTTTTAGATACTACTGCACTGTTGGAGCTAGGAACACAAGCATTTCGCTACACCCGCAATAACATATGCTAAGTATGTATATGTGACCAATAACATTTGATTTGAAGCGTGATTCATCACTCCAGAGAACGAGTCCAATGGCGGCGAGCTTTACACCACTCCAGCCGATGCTTGGCATTGCGCATGGTGATCTTAGGCTTGTGTGTGGATGCTCGGCCATGGAAACCAATTTCATGAAGCTCCCATGAACAGTTATTGAGCTGACGTTGCTTCCAGAGGCAGTTTGGAACTTGGTAGTGAGTGTTGCAACCAAGGACAGACGATTTGTTCGCACTACGCGCTTCAGCACACGACGATCCCGTTCTGTGAGTTTGTGTGGCCTACCACTTCGCAGCTGAGCCCTTGTGGCTCCTAGACATTTCCACTTCACAATAACAGTACTTACAGTTGACTGGGGCAGCTCTAGCAGGGCAGAAATTTGACGAACTGGCTTGTTGGAAAGATGGCATCCTATGATGGTGCCACGTTGAAAGTCACTGAGCTCTTCAGTAAGGCCATTCTCCTGCCAATGCTTGTCTATGAAGATTGCATGGCTGTGTGCTCAATTTTATACAACTGTCAGCAACGAGTGTGGCTGAAATAGCTGAATCCACTCATTTGAAGGGGTGTCCACATACCTTTGTATATACAGTTTCCATTTCCATTTCCACCAATGGATTTTCCATCAGAGGTAAACCAAAACGTATTTTGAGGGAGTATTGGTAAAGCACAGAAAATTGACCATTTACAGGAGTGCTCCCCATCGCTACCAAGGCCAAGTACTCACCATCTAATAACAAATCAATTTTGGCATATCACTTCTTGTGTAAGGGCTTCAGACTGGGAGAGAAAATCTCAAATTCTCTAGTACCCCAGCACACAGTGGCTGTTTCTGGGTGAAATCTACTTTGAAGGGGATGGAAAAGCAAGGGGGCATTAAATTAGAGGTCAGGGTTGCTTACTATGGTGCTGATCTAACAGTGGCATATCGCAGTTTTGCGAGACCATTTCCTGCAATTGTACACATTTTACCATTGGTCAGTGAGAAAAATGTGCAGTTTAATAGCCAATCTTATGCTATTCAACACATTTTGCCATGAGGCTGAGAGAAAACTTTGCCGTTTTAAAGCTAATTTCCTGCTATTCTACACATTTTGCCATGAGGCTTTGAGTAAATATTGCAGTTTTAAAGCTAATTTCCTGTAATTCTAAACATTTTGCCTAAACAGTGCCTCTGTGGTGGGAGAGCAAAAGGACCACACCCATCGGGATTGGGGCATTCCAAAACAATTTGCAGTCCCACTGTCATTGAATCAGGCAGTCAATGCACACCTGCATGTATCCATCAACTGCCTGAACAGAAACTACTATTAAAACCAAAAATACAGACTAAAGTATAACACAGCTATTCATGCCAGGGAGAATTATGATTTTGGAGTACATCGTCTCCTCTATGGTCCTCCTCTGACATTCATTACATTGAATGAAACGGAGCCATTGATGGCGCTGGATGAATTCTCCAATTATACAGGTGTTTCCCAGGAGATAATGTCATTCTAGCGCTCAGAGATGCCAGTGCAAATCAGGAGACAGAAGAGCATCCAGATAATAAGGCAGATTGATAAGAGTATCCTGTGTAAGGGAAAAATGACATTTTTCAGCTCCCGCTTCCTAACCTGTGATACAGAGTGAGGAGGCTGAACAGTTCTACGTCCTAAATGGCACCCTATTCCCTATAAAGTGCACTACTTTTTCCCTATGGGCTCTGGTCAAAAGTAGTGCACTATATAGGGAATAGGGTGCAAATTGGAATGCAACCAGTGAATCTTCAAAACTGTCCAATTATACAAAAAGGGCATTCATAGTAATTATCATCAGGAACTTCTGATTTAGCGATAACTACATTACCAAAGCTGTGTTTGCACAGTTCACCTCAAGATGACTTTTAATTTTTTTTGTTGACTAAGAATACATTACTTTTTTACAGCAACGACCTTATCCATCCATCCGGGACAATGCTACTGTATATCAAGTCCCTCCCTGTAGGTATAAAAGCAATAGCTCATGTTTAACGTGGCCACAGATACATTAGTGACAGACTGGTAACAAGGTCAGAGATAGAGGGAACCTCAGATCTGATTATCAAAATACTCTGGCTTGGTTCCAACTGTTACTAAGCAACTGCTGTCGAATGACATCTATTGTTTAGAGTCTGATAATGGAGCACCAACAGATTTCCAGGTATGAAGGTGTCACGTTTCAGACAGACGACAAGAGGACCACAATTGCGTCACACCAGAAAGTTTATTAAAACTTAAGGGAAAAGGGAAGTAGGGAGTGAGTGAAGGCTCCAGGGGTTATCCCGTCCAATGTGCTGGGTCTGTGCCCCCCCCCAGTGGCAGCGATGCGTCCGATGACGCCGGTGGTTGGTGGTCCAGAAGTCCTGGGGGGGGAGGAAACACAGACACAACGGGGCGGATGAAACAAGGCAGAAGTACAGTTCAAGGGAAATCCAAATACGTTGTAGCAAGGCAGAAGGCTGGTCAGAGTTACCGGGGTCGAAGAGTAGTCAGGAGTCGTAATGGCAGAAAGCAGGTCTGGTTTTCCTGGGGCAGAAGAGTATCCAAGAATCAGGCAGGTCCGGGGTCACAAAACAAGGGTGAGCCAGAAGCGCGAGCACACAGGTTCCGGGGTGTGAGCTTTGCAGACGATCTGACAAAGGAGAGCTGAAAGACAGGACTTTAAATACTGGGAGAGGTTAGTGGGTAATGCAGCGCAGCTGGCAGAGTAATTAGAGCCGAGCAGAGCAGGGACAGGTGGAGCTAGTTAGGCTGAGTAGAGAGAGAGAGATGAGCAGAGTGGAAGATAGTGGAAACCCATTAAGGTGGTAACCCGGTGGAGTGAGAGGGCTCATGACAGAACCCCCCAAGGGACGGCCCCAGAAGTCCCAAGAGCAACACCACGCCGGGCGGGAGGAGGGGAGCCGGAGGAGGGCTAGAACTCCTCCGAACGGTCCGAGCGAACGCCCTCATCCTCGGAGGAAGCCGGAGGGCCGTGGTCGGGAGATGGGACAGGTCCCGAGACAGGATCAGGCACAGGACAGGAAGCCGAGCGGGCAGGACGGTTAGGGATCCCTCTGGGGCGGCCCCCTACGGATTGCAGGTTGATCAGGATGCCGTTGGTGGAAGGCGGTGATGAGAGTCCTATCCACAATCCGACTAGCTGGCACCCAGGTCCTTTCCTCAGGTCCATAGCCCTCCCAGTCAATGAGGTACTGGAGACCCCTACCCCTCCGTCTGGACCGAAGCAGGCGGCGGACGGTGTAAACCAGACCACCATCGACGAGCTGTGGAGGAGGAGGACAAGGCGCAGCAGGGACCAGCGGACTCTCATGAATGGGCTTAATCTTAGACACATGGAAAGTGGGGTGCACCCTCATGGAATTAGGCAGTTGGAGCCGGACAGCAGTTGGGCTAATCACTCTTATGATAGGGAATGGGCCAATGAACCGAGGTGCCAACTTCTGCGACTCCACCCTGAGTGGCAGGTTCCTTGACGACAACCACACCCTTTGACCAACATGGTAGGTGGGAGCAGGGATTCTCCGACGGTTGGCCCCGGTAGTGTAGCTGGCAACGGATCTGAGAAGTGTGGCTCGGGCCTGTGACCAGGTGCGGCGACATCGACGGGCAAACGCAAGTGCAGATGGGCAAGTAACCTCCCCTTCCTGACTGGCAAATAGAGGAGGCTGGTATCCATAAACACATTGGAAAGGGGACATACCGATGGCAGAGCAGGTCAGAGAATTGTGTGCGTACTCCACCCATGTCAATTGCTGCGACCAGGAGTGGGGGTTGCGTGAAGTCATGCATCGCAGTGCCTTCTCGAGCTCCTGATTTGCCCGCTCTGACTGCCCATTGGATTGGGGATGGAATCCGGAAGTCAGACTGACTGTGGCTCCCAGCAGGTGACAGAACTCCTTCCAAAAAGCGGAGGAGAATTGTGGACCACGGTCAGAAACTACATCCTTTGGCAGTCCGTGGATCCGGAAGACGTGTTCCAGGACCACCTGGGCGGTCTCCTTGGCGGTTGGGAGCTTGGGGAAGGGAATGAAGTGTGCCATCTTGCTGAATCGGTCAACTATGGTGAGAATGACGGTCTTGCCCCTTGAAGGGGGCAGCCCCGTGACAAAGTCAAGGGCGATGTGAGACCAGGGACGTCTGGGCACAGGCAGGGGCTGCAGCAATCCGGCTGGGGGCTGGCAGGACGACTTGTGTTGGTTGCAGATGGGGCAGGCTTGGACGAATTCCCGTACATCCTTTCTCAGAGCGGGCCACCAGAACCTCTGGGCGAGCAGGTTGTAAGTGCGGGTGGAGCCAGGGTGACAAGCTAGGCGGAGTCATGTCCCCACTGAACGACCTGGGACCTTAGGTTTTCGGGGGACAAAAAGGCGGTCAGCTGGGCAAGTGCTGGGACCGGGCTGGTTACGGAGAGCTTCCAGCACCTGTTCCTCAACAGCCCAGGTCAGAGCTGCTACGATGCAGGGACTTGGCAGAATCGACACAGGATCCTTGGAGGGGTTGTCATCCTTCTGGAATTGACGGGAGAGGGCGTCTGGCTTGGTGTTGCGTGATCCAGGCCGGTATGACAGAGTGAAATTAAACCTGGTGAAGAACAGGGCCCAGCGGGACTGCCTGGAGTTCAACCGTTTGGCCGTGCGGATGTACTCCAAGTTCTTATGATCGGTCCAAACGAGAAATGGAATGGTGGACCCCTCCAGCCAGTGACGCCACTCCTCCAAGGCAAGCTTCACAGCCAGCAGCTCTCGGTTCCCTATGTCGTAATTGCACTCAGAGGGGGACAACCGACGTGAGAAAAAGGCACAGGGATGGAGCTTCCTATCTTCCGCAGCCCACTGAGAAATCACAGCACCAACTCCCACATCCGAGGCGTCCACCTCCACAATGAATTGCCGGTCCACGTCAGGCATCTGGAGGATGGGAGCGGAGGTGAACCTTACCTTGAGGGTACTGAAGGCCTTGTCGGCTGCTGGGGTCCAGGTGAAGGGTTGCTTGGTGCTGGTTAGAGCAGTGAGAGGGGCAGCAACGGTACTGTAGTTCCGGATAAACTTTCTATAGAAGTTAGCAAACCCCAGAAACTGTTGCAGCTTCTTTCTGTTCTCCGGAACTGGCCATGAAGTGACTGCTGATACTTTGGCAGGATCCATTTGGATACTTCCCTCTGCCACTATGTACCCCAGGAAGGCCACTGTCTTGACGTGAAACTCACATTTCTCTGCCTTGGCGTAGAGGGAATTCTCCAGAAGACGATGAAGGACTTGCTGGACATGGCGGGTGTGTTCAGACAGGTTTCTGGAGTAGATTAAGATGTCATCCAGGTAAACGAAGACAAACTTGTTTAACATGTCCCGCAGTACATCATTCACTAGAGCCTGGAACACAGCAGGAGCATTGGTGAGGCCAAAAGGCATAACCAGGTACTCGTAGTGGCCTGTTGGTGTATTGAATGCGGTCTTCCATTCATCTCCCTCCCGGATCCGCACTAGGTGGTAAGCGTTTCTGAGATCCAACTTGGTAAAAACAGTGGCTCCCTGGAGCAACTCAAAAGCAGAGGTGAGCAGAGGGAGAGGGTAACGGTTTTTCACTGTGATGTCGTTGAGTCCCCTGTAGTCGATGAAGGGCGAAGAGATCCGTCCCTCTTCCCCACAAAGAAGAAGCCAGCACCAGCCGGAGATGAAGATGAACGGATCAATCCTGTGGACAGAGAGTCATTGATGTAGTCCTCCATGGACCTTCTTTCAGGAGCAGACAACGAATAAAGACGGCCCCTTGGAGGGGCTGTTCCAGGGAGGAGGTCGATGGCACAGTCGTGACGGTCGGTGAGGGGGCAGAGATGTGGCTCTTGCTTTGTTAAACACTTCTCTGAGACCATGGTAGCATTCTGGGACATGGGAGAGGTCAGGAGCGGAGTTAGTAGGTACTGGCCGAGGGGGTAGTGCGGCAGCAAGCAGGCAGGTTCGGTGGCAGTCCTCTCCCCACTCCCTGATCACCCCGGTCACCCAGTCGAGCTGAGGGTTGTGCCGGGCGGAGCCATGGGTAACCCAGGATGAGGGGTTGGCCTGGAGAGGGGAGCAGGTGAAACTGGATAGTTTCTTGATGGTTTCCGGACAGACCCATCAAGACCGGGGCCGTGACATGAGTGACCGATCCGAGTAAGTGTCCGTCCAGTGCCCGGGCAGGAATAGGAGGTGTCAAACGGAGGTTCTCCAGTCCCAGTTGGCGTGCCAGCTTGATGTCCATTATGTTGGCTTCGGCGCCAGAATCCACCAGAGCAGCCAGGGTGTGAGTTGAGTCAGAGAGGCGGAGGTGAACTTGCAGCAAGGGTTTGCGGTCGGAGGACTGGATGGTCATTGAGCTCAACCGGACTCCCCCTATGCCCGGTGAGCTTCGGCTTTTAAAGGGCAGGTTACCACACGATGTCCATCACCTCCACAATAGAGGCAGAGGTTTGAGGTGAAGCGGCGCTGGCGCTCTGCAGGAGTGAGAGAGGCTCGCCCAATCTCCATAGGCTCAGACTGATCAAGCTGACTTGGGTGAGTGGCAGTAGCTGACAGGAGCCCAGTCGGATCTCTCCGAATGCCGGTAGTTGGTGAACCTTGGCGCCCCCTCTCACGACGACGGGTCTGTATCCTTCTGTCGATCCGGACAGTCAGTGCGATGGCTTCATCAAGAGTGGAAGGCAGTTCATGGGAGACCAACTCGTCCTTGATATAGTCAGCCAAGCTATGGAAGAACGCGTCCACCAACGATGGTGTGTTCCAAGAACTTCGTCTTGCCAGGGTTCGGAAGTCGATGGAATGGTCTGCGACTGTACGTCTGCCTTGTCGAATACTGAACAGTTCACGAGACGCCTCTGCGGTTGGTGAATCCAGGTCAAACACCTTCAGCATCTCCTCAGCAAACAGGTCGAAGGTTGCACATGCGGGGGTTTGACGTTCGAACTCTGCTGTTCCCCAGAGTCGAGCTCGGCCCGTCAGGTGAGTGATGGCATACCCGACCCTAGCCCCCTCCGTGGCGAAGGTCCTTGGCTGCAAGGAGAACTGAAGTCGGCAGCTAGTCAGGAATGACCTGGGTAGAATCGCCGTTGAACCGCTCGGGGTTGCCAATCTTGGGTTCCGGGGCAGCGGCTGCAATGACCGGGGCAGGTAACTCGGAGGCAGGGCTGGTGGGCAGACTGGCTGGGGTAAGGTTGGTGAGGAGTTGGATGATCCTGGCGAGTTGTTGTTGCTGCTGCTGGGACTGCTGCTGGTGCTGCTGGAACTGCTGATGCTGTTGGTGGCCGACCTGAAGCAGAGAGGTGATGTCGCCGCTCATGCGGCCTAGCTCTCTCTCAGTGTGTTCCAGGCGTAGCATGGCGGTGGGTTGCTCAGGTTCTTCGGTTTCCATGTCGGGGGAAGTGTGCGCTGAGTCCATGATGGTCAGATCGTACTGTCACGTTTCAGACAGACGACAAGAGGACCACAATTGCGTCACACCAGAAAGTTTATTAAAACTTAAGGGAAAAGGGAAGTAGGGAGTGAGTGAAGGCTCCAGGGGTTATCCCGTCCAATGTGCTGGGTCTGTGCCCCCCCAGTGGCAGCGATGCGTCCGATGACGCCGGTGGTTGGTGGTCCAGAAGTCCTGGGGGAGGAAACACAGACACAACGGGGCGGATGAAACAAGGCAGAAGTACAGTTCAAGGGAAATCCAAATACGTTGTAGCAAGGCAGAAGGCTGGTCAGAGTTACCGGGGTCGAAGAGTAGTCAGGAGTCGTAATGGCAGAAAGCAGGTCTGGTTTTCCTGGGGCAGAAGAGTATCCAAGAATCAGGCAGGTCCGGGGTCACAAAACAAGGGTGAGCCAGAAGCGCGAGCACACAGGTTCGGGTGTGAGCTTTGCAGACGATCTGACAAAGGAGAGCTGAAAGACAGGACTTTAAATACTGGGAGAGGTTAGTGGGTAATGCAGCGCAGCTGGCAGAGTAATTAGAGCCGAGCAGAGCAGGGACAGGTGGAGCTAGTTAGGCTGAGTAGAGAGAGAGAGATGAGCAGAGTGGAAGATAGTGGAAACCCATTAAGGTGGTAACCCGGTGGAGTGAGAGGGCTCATGACAGAAGGGACTGTAGTTCATTTCCACATCAATACAATCACAATGCATCCCTACCAGAAATATACATGTTAACAAAGTGTTGGAAATACAATAATTACACAATACCAAATGTTAGTTGAACACAAATGTTATTGTAACATGTTAAAATAACAGGGTAATGCTTCTCAGCAAAAAGTAGCAGCTTACGTTATCAGTTTGTAATTACAACACAAAGTGACATGATGTTGAAGCTGTGTAGAGGGATTAGAGAATGCTTCCAAGAGGTCTCCTAAGTGCTGCATTGGCAATACAATTGCCAAAATCGCTCTCAAAAAAGGTTCCTTTACATTCGTAGATATTAGTGAGCTCAAGAGTTTCTCCTATTTCTTACACTGTCTTGAGTCAACAAGTCTGGATGAGACAAATGTTCCCTTTCAAGCCTGACAGAGAACACCTAATGCCTGGGCTTGCTTGATTGAGACAGATGCTGCTTTGATAACAAATCTGTTGGCAAAAAGGAGTAGACAAGCGCATTTCAAAGAATGTCTATCAGATGATACCAAAGAAGTCAGACAGATTTTTTCTTCCCAATTAAAGCAACTAAAAGAAGGACCTGGGTAAATATTAATCCTTGTGTACCCCTCCTGTCCTGTGTTTGGTGAAGGTGACCTTGTGAGCATATGGTGTTTAGAGAGATATACGCTTAGAAAAAAAAGTTCCAAAAGAGTTCATACGCTGTCCCATAGAAGAGCCCTTTTTGGTTCCAGGTAGAACCCTTTTTGGTTCCAACTAGAAATGGAACCCAAAACAGTTCTACCTGGAACCAAAAAGGGTTTTTCAAAGGGTTCTCCTATGGGGACAGCCAAAGAACCCTTTTAGGATCTAGACAGAACTTTTTTTTCGAAGAGTGTAGTTACCGTGAAGAATATTCTACTGCAAATGCTAACTTAAATGAATTTACAATATATCATATCTGCCATGCAACATACTGTATATTGATCATGCCTCTTACACATGTCACTCCAAATGTGTTAATAGAGGGTTAAAGCTAACAAATATGTCGTACTTGCATGTACAGTGCCTTAAGAAAGTATTCACACCCCTTGACGTATTCCACATTTGTTGTTACAGCCTGAATTTAAAATTGATTAAATATGGTTTTGGGTCACTGGCCTAAACACAATACCCCATAATGTCACAATGTATTTATGTTTTTAGAAATGCTTAAACATTCGTTAAAAATAAAAAGCTGAAATGTCTAGAACCAACAAGTATTCAACCCTTTGTAATGGCAAGCCTAAATAAGTTCAGGAGAAAATATTTGCTTAATAAGTTGCATGGACTCACTCTGTGTGCAATAATAGTCATTAAAATGATTTTTTGAATGACTACCTCATCTCTGTAGCCCACACATTTAATTATCTGTAAGGTCCCTCAGTCGAGCAGTGAATTACAAACACAGATTCAACCACAAAGACCAGGGAGGTTTTCCAATGCCTCGCAAAGAAGGGCACCTATTGGTAGATGGGTAAACAAAAAGAAGATTGCAGATATTTAATATCCCTTTGAGCATGGTGATGTATAAAATTGACGACACAGCCATGCAATCTCCATAGACAAACATTGGCTGTAGAATGAACCATACTGAAGAGCTCAGTGACTTTTAACGTGGCACCGTCATATGATGCACCTTTCCAACAAGTCAGTTCGTCAAATTTCTGCTTTACTAGCGCTACCCGGTCAACTGTAAGTGCTGTTATTGTGAAGTGGAAACGTCTAGGAGCAACAACGGCTCAGCCGCGAAGTGGTAGGCCACACAAGCTCAGAGAACGGGACCGCCGAGTGGTGAAGCGTGTAGCGCGTAAAAGTCATCTGTCCTTGGTTGCAACACTCACTACCGAGTTCGAAACTGCCTCTGGAAGCAACGTCAGCACAATAACTGGGAGCTTCATGAAATGGGTTTCCATGGCCGAGCGTGATTCATCATTCCAGAGAACGTGTTTCCACTACTCCAGAGTCCAATGGTGGCAAGCCTAAGATCACCATGCGCAATGCCAAGCGTCGGCTGGAGTGGTGTAAAGCTCGCCACCATTGGACTCTGGAGTAGTGGAAACGCGTTCTCTGGAATGATGAATCACGCTTCACCATCTGGCAGTCCGACGTACGAATCTGGGTTTGGCGGATGCTAGGAGAACGCTACCTGCCCCAATGCATAGTGCCAAGTGTAAAGTTTGGTGGAGGAGGAATAATGGTTTGGGGCTGTTTTTCATGGTTCGGGCTAGGCCACTTAGTTCTAGTGAAGGGAAATCTTAACGCTATAGCATACAATGATATTCTAGATGATTCTGTGCTTCCAACTTTGTGGCAACAGTTTGGGGAAGGCCCTTTCCTGCTTCAGCGTGACAATACCCCCGTGCACAAAGCGAGGTACATACATAAATGGTTTGTCGAGATCGGTGTGGAAGAACTTGACTGGCCTGCACAGAGCCCTGACCTCAACCCCATCGAACACTTTAGGGATGAATTGGAACGCCGACTGCGAGCCAGGCCTAATCACAACATCAGTGCCTGACCTCACTAATGCTCATGGCTGAATGGAAGCAAGTCCCTGAAGCAATGTTCCAACATCTAGTGGAAAGCCTTCCCAGAAGAGTGGAGGCTGTTATAGCAGCAAAGGGGGGGACCAACTCCATATTAATGCATATGATTTTGGAATGAGATGTTCGACAAGCAGGTGTCCACATACTTTTGGTAATGTAGTGTAAAACTGCAAAAAATGTGGCAAAGAAATTAACTTTATGTCCTGAATACAAAGTGTTATGTTTGTGGCAAATCCAACACAAAACATCACTGAGTACCACTCTTCGTATTTTCAAGCATAGTGGTGGCTGCATCATGTTATGGGTATGCTTGTCATCGGCAAGGACATTGGAGTTTTTTAGGATAAAAAGAAACGGAATAGGGCTAAGCACAGGCAAAATCCTAGAGGAAAACCTGGTTCAGTCTGCTTTCCAACAGACACTGAGAGACAAATTCACCTTTAAGCAGGACAATAACCTAAAACACAAGGCCAAATAAACACTGGAGTTGCTTACCAAGACAACATTGAATGTTCCTGAGTGGCCTATTTACAGTTTTAACTTAAATCGGCTTTAAAATCTATGGCAAGACTTGAAAATGGCTGTCTAGCAATGATCAACAACCAACTGGACAGAGCTTGAAGAATTTTTTAAATAATAATGTGCAAATATTGTAAAATCCATGTGTGTAAAGCTCTTAGAGACTTACCTAGAAAGATTCACAGCTGTAATCGCTGCCAAAGGTGATTCTAACATGTATTGACTCGGGGGTGTGAATACTTATGTAAATGAGATAGTATTTCTGTACTTCATTTTCTATAAATCTGCTAACATTTCTAAAAACATGTTTTCACTTTGTCATTATGGGGTATTGTGTGTAGATGTGTGAGAAAACAAATCTATTTAATCCATTTTTGAATTCAGGCTGTAACACAACAAAATGTGGAATAGGTCAAGTGGTATGAATACTTTCTGAAGGCACTGTAAATATCTGATGTTTTCTGATTCAGCGCATATGAGAGTTTCTCAGGCCGTTGGAATTTGACCATTGTGAGCACTTGTTATGAGATCAGTAATACATTGACATTTCATATTAAATGTGATTTGTACACAAATCAATTGTGGCTAAACCTCCCATAAATAGGTTTTAGATCACTCAGTTATTTGCAAATCCTTAAAATTGTGCATCATGCCACATACAGGTATAACAGTAAGGAAAAGACATGGTCGTCATTGGCACACATCTCAAGGAGAAACCATTGGTGCATCTATATTTACTGTGGCAAGATGTGGAAGCCAAACACCTCCCCCTCCTTTCAGGTTGTTCTGTATGTGTCCAGAATACTCATGTGCCCTGGGGCAGCACCCCAAATGGCACCCTTTTCCCTACATAGTGCACTACTTTTGACCAGAGCCCTATGAGACCTGGTCAAAAGTAGTGCACTGTATAGGGAATAGGGTGCCATTTTGAGACGTAGCCTGGGTATGTTGGCCATGACATTTAAGACCCCCTCAAAAGACTCTGAATATAATAATACGTTCATTTCCAAATACCCCACTCAGCCAAATTCATTAAGCCACTTCAAGAACAAGAACTATGGTGGTATTTAAACCAATCTAAGGAAAAAACAATGAGTATGCTGATAAAAAATGAAAAGTCCTCCATTAGGATTTGCGATGACTAATAGATGCCTCGATATCTACTTGATGCTGTTAACCCTCGTTGACGGTAACACTTCAGAGGACCTTCTGTGGTACAATGTAGTACAATTGTGGTCCTGTATGGCTCAGTTGGAAGAGCATGGCGCTTGTACTACCAGGGTTGTGGGTTCGATTCCCGGGGCCACCCATGCATAAAATGTATATACGCATGTCAGTAAGTCGCTTTGGATAAAAGCGTCTGCTAAATGTCATATATTATTTATTGTACATTGTGTTACGGTATGCTGGCATTAAGTATATGCAATGTTTCTTTATACAGTTAAAAAACACTAACAATGTCTATAAGTGCAACTCTATGCTCTGATGTGCCATGGTGGGCAACGACAATGTCAACAAAACTCCACAACTCGTGTCGGAGTCTTGTCTAATCGTAGCACTGCTGACTCCGGACCACACACTGCCCCTTGTGGCATGGGTTCAAACACCGCCTGTGCCTTCATATCTACACTGAGTCAACAAAACATTAGGAACAACTTCCTAATATTGAGTTGCACCCCCTTTTGACCTCAGACCAACCTCAATTCGTCGGGGCATGGACAATACAAGTTGTCGAAAACGTTCCACAGGGATGCTGGGCCATGTTGACTCCAATGCTTCAACAGTAGTGCCAAGTTGGCTGGATGTCCTTTGGGTGGTGGACCATTCTTCATACACACGGGAAACTGTTGAGCGTGAAAAACTCAGCAGCGTTGCAGTTCTTGAAACACTCAAAAGGGTGCGCCTGGCACCATACCCCGTTCAAAGGCACTTAAATATTTTGTCTTGCCCATTCACTCTCTGAAAGGCACACACACAATTCTTGTCTCAAGGCTTAAAAATCCTTCTTTAAACTGTCTCCTCCCCGGGCTGCCACCTTTTGTAGGTCCACGGACCAATACAAAAGTTATAATCATAAAAAAGATCTATCTACATGCATTTGGAAAGTATTCAGACCCCTTGACTTTTTCCACATTTTGTTACGTAACAGCCTTTTCCCCCCTCATCAATCTACACACGATACCCCATAATGACAAAGCAAAAGCAGGTTTTTCAGATTTTTTGAAACTGTATAAAAAAACTACTGAAATATTACATCTAAATAAGTATTCAGACCCTTTACGCAGTACTTTGTTGAAGCACCTTTGCCAGCGATTACAGCCTCTAGTCTTCTTGGGTATGACGCTACAAGTTTGGCACACCTCTATTTGGGGAGTTTCTCCCATTCTTCTCTGCAGATCCTCTCATGCTATGTCAGGTTGGATGGGGAGCGTCGCTGCACAGCTATGTTCGATCGGGTTCAAGTCCGGCCTCCGGCTGGGCCACTCAAGGTCATTCAGACACTTCTGCATTGTCTTGGCTGTGTGCTTAGGGTTGTTGTCCTGTTTGAAGGTGAACCTTCGCCCCAGTCTGAGGTCCTGAGCGCTCTGGAGCAGGTTGTCATCAACGATCTCTCTGTACTTTGCTCCGTTCATCTTTCCCTTGATCCTGACTAGTCTCTCAGTCCCTGCCGCTGAAAAACATCCCCACAGCATGCTGCTGCCACCACCATGCTTCACTGTAGGGATGGTGCCAGGTTTACTGCGGACGTGACGCTTGACATTCAAGCCGAAGAGTTCAATCTTGGTTTCATCAGACCAGAGAATCTTGTTTCTCGTGGTCTGAGAGTCTTTAGGTGCCTTTTGGCAAACTCCAAGCGGGCTGTCATGTGCCTTTTACTGAGGAGTGGCTTCCGTCTGGCCACTCTACCATAAAGGCCTGATTGGTGGAGTGCTGCAGAGATGGTTGTCCTTATGGAAGGTTCTCCCATCTCCACAGAAGAACTATGGAGCTCTGTCAGAGTGACCATCGGGTTCTTGGTCACCTCCCTGACCAAGGCCCTTCTCCCTCGATTGCTGTTTGGCCGGACGGCCAGCTCTAGGAAGAGTCTTGGTGGTTCCAAACTTCTTCCATTTAAGAATGATGGAGGCCACTGTGTTCTTGGGGACCTTCAATGCTGCAGACATTTTTTGATACCCTTCCCCAGATCTGTGCCTCGAAACAATCCTGTCTCGGAGCTCTACGGACAATTCCTTCGACCTCATGGCTTGGTCATTGCTCTGACATGCACTGTCAACTGTGGGACCTTATATAGACAGGTGTGTGCCTTTCCAAATCATGTCCAATCAATTGAATTTACCACAGGTGGACTCTCAAGGATGATCAATGGAAACATGATGCACCTGAGCTCAATTTCGAGTCTCATTGCAAAGGGTCAGAATACTTGTGTAAATAAGGTTTCAGTTTTTTGTTTTTAATACATTTGCAAAAAATGTCTAAAAAACAGTTTTTGCTTTGTCATTATGGGGTATTGTGAAGCATTTACATATATATATACAGTACCACTCAAACGTTTGGACACACTTACTCATTCAAGGGCTTGTCTTTATTTTTACTATTTTCTACATTGTAGAATAATAGTGAAGACATCAAAACTATGAAATAACACATATGGAATCATGTAGTAACAAAAAAGTGTTAAACAAATCAAAATATATTTTAGATTTTATATTCTTCAAAGTAGCCACCCTTTGCCTTGATGACAGCTTTGCACATTCTTGGCATTCTCTCAACCAGCTTCATGAGGTAGTCACCTGGAATGCTTGAAGGAGTTCCCACATATCCTGAGCACTTGTTGGCTGCTTTTCCTTCACTCTGCGGTCCAACTCATCCCAAACCATCTCAATTGGGTTAAGGTCGGGGGATTGTGGAGGCCAGGTCATCTGATGCAGTACTCCATCACTCTCCTTCTTGGTCAAATAGCCCTTGCACAGCCTGGAGGTGTGTTTTTGGTTATTGTCCTGTTGAAAAACAAATGATAGTCCCACCCAGCGCAAACCAGATGGGATGGTGTATCGCTGCAGAATGCTGTGGTAGCCATGCTTTAAGTGTGCTTTGAATTCTAAATAAATCACAGACAGTGTCGCCAGCAAAGCACCCCCACACCATCACACCTCCTCCTCCATGCTTCATGGTGGGAACCACACATGAGGAGATCATCTGTTCACCTACTCTGCATCTCACTAAGACACGGCGGTTGGAACCAAAAATCTAAAATTTGGACTCATCAGACCAAAGGACAGATTTCCACCGGTCTAATGTCCATTGCTCGTGTTTCTTGGCCCAAGGAAGTCTCTTCTTCTTATTGCTGTCCTTTAGTAGTGGTTTCTTTGCAGCAATAAGGCCATGAAGGCCTGATTCACGCAGTCTCCACTGAACAGTTGATGTTGAGATGTGTCTGTTACTTGAACTCTGTGAAGCATTTATTTGGGCTGCAATCTGAGGTGCAGTTAATTGCCGATTTCTGAGGCTGGTAACTATAATGAACTTATACTCTGCAGCAGAGCTAACTCTGGGTCTTCCTTTCAGGTGGCGGTCCTCATGAGAACCAGTTTCATCATAGCGCATGATGGTTTTTGCGACCGCACTTGAAGAAACTTTTTCCAGATTGACTGACCTTCATGTCTTAAAGTAATGATGGACTGTCATTTCTCTTTGCTTATTTGAGCTGTTCTTGACATAATACAGTGGGGAAAAAAAGTATTTAGTCAGCCACCAATTGTGCAAGTTCTCCCACTTAAAAAGATGAGAGAGGCCTGTAATTTTCATCATAGGTACACGTCAACAATGACAGACAAAATGAGATTTTTTTTCTCCAGAAAATCACATTGTAGGATTTTTTATGAATTTATTTGCAAATTATGGTGGAAAATAAGTATTTGGTCATCTACAAACAAGCAAGATTTCTGGCTCTCACAGACCTGTAACTTCTTCTTTAAGAGGCTCCTCTGTCCTCCACTCGTTACCTGTATTAATGGCACCTGTTTGAACTTGTTATCAGTATAAAAGACACCTGTCCACAACCTCAAACAGTCACACTCCAAACTCCACTATGGCCAAGACCAAAGAGCTGTCAAAGGACACCAGAAACAAAATTGTAGACCTGCACCAGGCTGGGAAGACTGAATCTGCAATAGGTAAGCAGCTTGGTTTGAAGAAATCAACTGTGGGAGCAATTATTAGGAAATGGAAGACATACATGACCACTGATAATCTTTACACGACTGATCCGTGTAAAGGAAAGAATGAATGGGGCCATGTATCGTGAGATTCTGAGTGAAAACCTCCTTCCATCAGCAAGGGCACTGAAGATGAAACGTGGCTGGGTCTTTCAGCATGACAATGATCCCAAACACACCGCCCGGGCAACGAAGGAGTGGCTTCGTAAGAAGCATTTCAAGGTCCTGGAGTGGCCTAGCCAGTCTCCAGATCTCAACCCCATAGAAAATCTTTGGAGGGTTGAAAGTCTGTGTTGCCCAGCGACAGCCCCAAAACATCACTGCTCTAGAGGAGATCTGCATGGAGGAATGGGCCAAAATACCAGCAACAGTGTGTGAAAATCTTGTGAAGACTTACAGAAAACGTTTGACCTGTGTCATTGCCAACAAAGGGTATATAACAAAGTATTGAGAAACTTTTGTTATTGACCAAATACTTATTTTCCACCATAATTTGCAAATAAATTCATTAAAAATCCTACAATGTGATTTTCTGGATTATTTTTTCTCATTTTGTCTGTCATAGTTGACGTGTACCTATGATGAACATTACAGGCCTCTCTCATCTTTTTAAGTGGGAGAACTTGCACAATTGGTGGCTGACTAAATACTTTTTTTCCCCCACTCTATGGACTTGGTCTTTTACCAAATAGGGCTATCTTCTGTATACCACCCCTACCTTGTCACAACACAACTGATTGGCTCAAACACATTAAGAAGGAAAGAACAAATTAACTTTTAACAAGGCACACCTGTTAATTGAAATGCATTCCAAATTAACTTTTAACAAGGCACACCTGTTAATTGAAATGCATTCCAGGTGACTACCTCATCAAGCTGGTTGAGGGAATGCCAAGAGTGTGCAAAGCTGTCATCAAGGCAAAGGGTGGCTATTTGAAGAATATAAAATATAAAATCTATTTTGATTTGTTTAAAACTTTTTTGGTTACTACATGATTCCATATGTGTTACTTCATAGTTTTGATGTCTTCACTATTATTCTACAATGTAGAAAATAGTCAAAATAAAGAAAAACCCTTGAATGAGTAGGTGTCCAAACTTTTGACTGGTCCTGTATATTTTAGGAACTCAGTCTGAACTTACTTAATAATAGAATACACAAGGTGCAATTTTGAAATTTGGTTGTGCATAAGTAGTCACTCAATTAGTCCAAGTCAGCATTTTTTTTTTTTTGATTGTTAAGTTAGTATAGCGGCCAGCTATCTAAACTTGTAGTAAGCATGGTCAAAATACCAACCGGGTTGGGGCCGATTGAACATCAGCTGCCATACTGCAAACATTTGCCTCGACCCTATGGCAACGTGTAGAATTGCAGGAAATTAGCTGTAAAACTGCTAATTTTTCTCTCCGCCCCATGGCAAAATGAGTAGAATTGCCCATCCCTTGATCTACACTGATTGAAGTGGATTTAACAAGTGACATCAATAAAGGCTCATAGCTTTCACATGGATTCACCTGGTCAGCCTATGTACACTCAATGTATACTCCTCTACCTATCCGTCACCCCCTCTCATTGATGACTTTCTATCTAAATAAAGACTGTAACTGTAGTTTAATAGCCAATCAGAGAAAACGCATGAGCAAATCAAGGCCTCCCATCCAACAAGTCTATGGAGTAATTATGACAACAGGGAGTCAAGATGGAGACCCAATCTGAGTGTGTTTCTTCCCCTGGGGGATCCACACACGTGCAAGAGCATGCTACCTACCTACCAACCATTCACACACACCACACACACAGCAAGAGACTGCTCTCCGAATTGGACTGATTACCCTGACAAACATCGGTCACCTACTGTGTCTGGGCGTTCATTAAACCAACTTATTACTCTCAAAGTTCACACTGCTTGATTGACAGAGGGCTAATCGCTGCTGCAAGATTAATGCATTTTTGCAAGCAGATATTACCATGGAAAAAGACTGTACAGTAGGTCGAAAACGTGTCGGCATGAATCGATGAAGACATATTTTCCAAATCAGTCCATCCCAAACTGTTTGCCTTGCTCAGACAAACTCGTATACCTCTCTCTCTCTCCCTAGCCTAATATCTCTGTTGTCGGCTGTGGGATGTGTGGGACAAATAGGCTAGAATCACCCTTGACAGTCCTTGAGCAATTAAAGTGTGGTAGCACTTACTTTTATAGTGCCCAATACTTTGAAATTACCATTGAAAAACCATATTACATAGATTGCTGTTTTTTACCCAGTTATTTACTGGAATTAATGCGCTAAATTTGTGTAATCCACATTTTTGTTAACCTAACTGTCAAAAACATTGTTGATGGAAAAGCATCATGGGAAATGAGGACAAATTATAGATTTTCAATTCATAATATTCTTTTGATCATTCCTATGACAATATCCCACTTTCCACACTGAGATGGATGTGCCAAATATGTCTTGAGCATAAGCAAAAACAAAGCATAAGCAAAGACAATGACGGGTTATGCACAGTCATATTCATTAGTGTTAAAGGCCTATAATTGCAGTACGCACAACAGACAATGATTGTTACTTTGCAACACTGATCGACGAAACTGAATGTCATAGATGAATGACTGGTGGCACAAAACATACAACTTGTGTTTGAGTGACATTGAAAATTAGTCACAAACAAACATGGTATTCCTCAGGTATTGAGAGATTTATGGCACACAGTATTCAACAGGACCGACCGCACAGAAATCCAGTGGAATCACACAGAAATATGATAATTTCATCCGATTCTGCATGGTACCTTTCAAGTAAAAAGAAAACATTTGAAAAGTGCCAAGTGAACTCCATGCATGGCTCATCAACATTTGGGCACAGAAACGGAAACTGACCCCAAAAGCACAGGAAAGAAATAAAACCAAAAACAAACGTTCCAGAGCGATAAAAGGAAAAAAAAAACTTGCCAGGTAGTTTGCTGCAGTCACACCCGGGTATGTAAGATCAAAACGGGTAACCAGCGCAGGCTGCAGGTAAGATGTGAAAGACAACATCACTCGTAAGTTAGGAAGACAAAAGAGAGATGATTAATACATAAAGATAGAGAGCTGCAGGCTATGCAGGTAGTTACAGTATACTGTCATACCCAGTCATACTGCATGCGCCACAGAGGGCAAGAAAGAGAAAGAGAGAGAGAGAGAGAGAGAGAGAGAGAGAGAGAGAGAGAGAGAGAGAGAGAGAGAGAGAGAGAGAGAGAGAGAGAGAGAGAGAGAGAGAGAGAGAGAGAGAGAGAGAGAGAGAGAGAGAGAGAGAGAGAGAGAGAGAGAGCAAAAAGGAGGATGCAGGAGAGCAATGTTAGGTTTGAATGAGGGTGAGAGGAAGTGAGAGAGTCTTACTTCCTGCATATGAGCCAATGAGGATGAGCTTCTAAGAAGCACCCTTTCAGGCCAGATTTACCCATGTCCAAAGTCTGCAACTGTTTAATTCCCTTATTACTGTAACTGTTCTTAAGGGAATGGAAGACTGATTTTTAAAAATGCCAGTTAACCTTGCCTTCTGCTGCTATAGCACCAGTAGTGGTTGTCCTAATTTTAATTTGTATGTTGGTTTACAAAGTAATAATTTCCCAAAGAACTCTCAATAGAGTAATCCTAGACTACAATCCTATACCCCACCCAAACCCTAAAGCAAGCTAGTGCAACTTACTGTGCTGCCAAACCAGGTGAAAGGCCTTGTGAGCGCAAGTTAGCTCTTACCTGCAAAATTACCAAGATAGGTCGTACTCTCACCCGATGCTATGAAATAAGTAGGAGGGGAGTACAAATTCCTCATGGCTCAGTCCCTGGCTTTGAATAAAATGGAGATCAGAATGACAGTTTCCTATGCAATGTGCTAAAACACACAGAATTCAACCATCTTGCGATGGTTAACAGAGTTCCATCCTTTACAGAGTCCCATTTTAATGCCATGAACAGCCTACCCCAACTACACATGCAATTGTCATAGCAACTTAACTTTCCTTGTGAGTTCTGTGAGTTTGAGGGACTGACTAAAGAAAAAAATGATACCCGAATCAAAATTAGCTAAAAAATACTGAGGTTTTCATTCACAGCCTGTCAAAGACTCCATGGGGCTGCCATAGCAGCTACAGGGCCGCTTGTGTTACAGTGGTGTGTCAAATCCAAGGCCTGCTGCGTCCATTGATATGTCGTCGCCATGTTTTGAGATCTTCTGTCAAAACAGAGTGGAGCTGAGATGGGCAGCATTTTCTCACTTATTGCTGGGATACGAGGTAACAACAGGGTCTGGCCTATATAATTATTACTTTTTTCAAGTACAAAGTGTTTGTTAGGTGTTCAGCCAGTGTTAAAAGATGCTTAAAATTATAGAAAAAAAAATGTAAACAACGACTGTGATTGTGTTGAATTGTGATTGGGAATTAAAGATTGACATGTTATTAAAAAGTTAGTGGTCATAATTCAATCAGAACAGAAATGTGTAGGCAGCTTAATTTACCCTGTCCTGCAGCTCAACTTACCCCATACCCGGGGTAAGTTGTGGCAAGAGCACACTTTTTTTGGACAAGCTATGTTTTCAAAACTGTAATGTTTACATGAATTCAGATTATTTCCAGGGATACACAACATCCTGAAATATATGTAGATATAGTATCTTTGTTAGGAAGAATACTATATTTCCCTTGACAGAGTGATGCTGAATGTAATAAATTGCTCAACTTACCCCCTTCTCCCATACTTTAATCTAGATAATTAAGTATAAACATGGATCATATTAGTGGAATATTCAGTTCTGTGCTGCTTTACCTTTGTTTTATTTTTCAAAAAAGAAAACAAAGATTAGACTATAGCTAAATTTGGACAATGAGAGTTTCTTACAAAAAACATTTAATTATTTCAAATCACACTTTAAATTAACTACAATGAAATCACAGACAAATCCAAATATCTTGTCACTCAACAATCTAGCCCCTGCGATGCACTAACGTCCTTTCCAGGGGGTGTACTTGTACGTCAAGCTGCCTCATGCTACAGAAACAGGAGATAGGCTCCTGCCCTATGGGCCATTCTGGCTCGGACAAGGCTGCCTACTTACAAAAATCTAATTAAACTGTGAATGCTGTCTGTACTAATCAGTGTTGGTTACTATGTACACATTCTCCATTGATTCCCATTCTGGTCCCACATTGCCCCCAGCTGGCCCATATTGTGTTCTGAGCTCCGGGGTGAAGTTTCCCCTAGGTACAGATCTAGGATCAGCTTCACCTCCCCCAAACCTAACCTTAAACATTAATGGGGAAAATTATAAACTGACCCAAGACCAGCGTAGGGGAAACTTCACCCTACAGTGTGTGCTGAGCAACAATTGTTGTTTTAAAAATGCTTATTTAAAACTGAACACTCAGCACCACCTGCTGTTCATTTACTTTATTACAATCAGGAAACACTTAGGAACTGAATTAAAATGCCTGCGTAAAATCCAAGATAGTTGGGCAATTGGCTTCCAAAGTAATCTCCTTAATAATTTCTCATTCGTTGAGTGCCATATCAACGACACTATCAATTACTTTATTTAACATGAAACAATGAATGTGCAAATCCTGTTTCCATGAGGTCAAGCACGTCAGACATTTATTCCCCTACTTTTCCATACAAGCAATGTTCTCCTTCTGTTTATTTATGCTTATAAATGTTAAATAACTTTTTTAGTACATTAACAAGACCATTATTCAGTATTATATTCCTTAAAAAAATAATTTAATTTAATACGGGCTTTCTCTAGAAAGGTTTCTCAAATAGTCTAACGCATCCAATACAGATATGAAACAGCCCGTATCACATTTAAATAAAAACAGATTGTTTTCCATCCCGATCAGATACAGATAGGCAGTGAACACATGGGTCATGTTCATTAGGGCATGTAATGGACAGATCGAAATGTACTGGGGGGAGGGCCTGGTCCAACTCAAGGTGTAATAAAAAAAATGCACCCCCTCGCCAAAGTAAGAAATATTTTCACATGACCCTCCCCTTGTACTGTAAAATAAATTGAACACCCTCCCCCCTCACATAATTAAATCAAAATAATATTTACCACAAATAACATTAACGGTACCGACCCTGTGTTTATAAACCTGGATATCGACTTTGCCACTTCAGCATGCTTTTGTGGCACTGTCGATGCCACGCAGGGCTACGGGCCAGAAGGTTGAGGGTTCACCGACCACCACAGAAGAGCTCACTTTCCCTGCCTGTTTCATTACACTACCATCAGAGCTGGTTGCAGACAATGATCAGCTAGGGTGAAATCTGACGTTGTAATTATATAAAACATATGCAACGAATTTTCCACCAACAGGTTACTGTGCCATTGCACCACACAACCAATAAACAAAGCATACCGACTTCGGGCAGTTCAATATCATGGTTTGCATTTTCAACATCACAATAAATAGACTATGTCAATCTTGACAAACAGAAAATACATCCCTCCTAGGCATACCCAGTATCAAAGGCTTGGCTTGACAATCTCCGAATGTCATTAAACTTTTTGGTGTTTTGTAACAGATGTCGCTTTCCATTCATCAATTGGCCACTGCACAATTTGGATTGATTGATAGATTTTATTTGTCAGTTAAAAAAATACATATATACTGAACACAAATAAAGTCGGGGGCTTATTTCCATTGTGGTCCCTATTTTTGACATAAATACATATACAATTACATAGATACAGACATTACATAGATACAGACACATTACAGAGATACAGACACATTACAGAGATACACAAAAAAATGCTCAACCTCAAGATGAGTATGAGGGGGGAGTTTAAGTACAATTCTTACAAGCTTGTTTGGCTGGTAGCTTATTCTTTAGATGTTTGGGGCTGCTGGTGAACATTTACATTACATTTTAGTCATTTAGCAGACGCTCTTATCCAGAGCGACTTACAGGAGCAATTAGGGTTAAGTGCCTTGCTCAAGGGCACATCGACAGATTTTTCACCATGATGTGCAGGCATAATCAAAGTGACACTGGACTAGCGCACTTGCCAGTCTTTAGGGTGTCTATAGCTAGGTTTCCATCCAATTGGCGACAGATTTTCATGTGAATATTCTAAAATGTTCATAAAACAATATGCCATTTCAGAGATTCTGGCGGCAGACAACATGATGGAAGATTTTAATTTACAGGACATTTGAGAAATGTAATAGACATCTATGCGCATTCAGATTCAACCTGGCGCATCCAGCACCATCAACAAACGAGGGATGTTGGCCAAATGAGACACATTTACGTGTCCTTAAAAACAGCCTATTCCTTGTGTTTCAATGTGTAGCATATGCAAAACTTTATAGCCTATTTTTATTTGGGGGGTTGGGCTTCTTCCCTAAAACAATTATTGTCCACCTCACGGTTCAGCTATCAGAGATTTGAGCACTACATGTATCAGGGCATTGCATGCAAAGGCCTATAGGCTTAGGTATCCACTGTATGATTTTCCGGATTGACTGACCTTCATGTCTTAAAGTAATGATGGACTGTCGTTTCTCTTTGCTTATTTGAGCTGTTCTTGCCATAATATGAACTTGGTCTTTTACCAAATAGTGCTATCTTCTGTATACCACCCCTACCTTCTCACAACACAACTGATTGGCTCAAACGCATTAAGGATAGAAATTCCACAAATTACCTTTTAACAAGGCACACCTGTTAATTGAAATTCATTTCAGGTGACTACCTCATGAAGCTGGTTGAGAGAATGCCAAGCTGTCATCAAGGCAAAGGGTGGCTACTTTGAAGAATCTCAAATATAAAATATATTTTTATTTGTTTAACACTTTTTTGGTTACTACATGATTCCATATGTGTTATTTCATATTTTTGATGTCTTCACTATTATTCTACAATGTGGAAAATAGTAAAAATAAAGAAAAGCCCTTGAATGAGTAGGTGTGTCCAAACTTCAAGTTCAACTGTCGGAGTCAGTTGGAGCGCCAGGGAGCACTGCCTTCATTTCATAGGCCTGCAGTAGCTAAAGCTTAATAATAGCCACACCATACCAAACCTTCACAAACGTTTCTACACTTTATTAGGGTAACATCAAAAGTATGTCAAGCCATTGTTTATAGAGAAAATACGAGCAGAAGAGCAAATGTAAACCGGGGAAAAAACACACTACCCTCCCCCGTCCCCCCCAAAAAAAACATACAACCCTCCCCAAAGTAAAAAAAGAAAGTTTGACTACCCTCCCCTATTTTGTACCACCCCTCCCCAGTACATTTCGATCTGTCCCTAATGGACAATTTTTAAATAATGTCTTACTGGACAAGTCCAGGTAGTCCCTCCCTGTTTCGTCTATTTTCTTACAGTTGGTGCCTAATAAAATGACCACGACGATGTTCTTGTGTTAGCAGTAGGGCACTGAGTTGCACTTATGAGAGGCTTACTGAAGACTCAGGGCAGGAATCTTTTGAATGAATCAAGAGATTAAGAGAAGGAATGGCTAAGAGGAATGAGAGAAAGAGATGGGAAGAAAAACAGAAAGAAACAGAAAGAACAAGGGAGAGAAAAGACAGGAAACTTGAGGAGACAAAAGAAAAAGAACAAGAGAGCGAGAGAGAGAGAGAGAGAGAGAGAGAGAGAGAGAGAGAGGGAACAGGGAGTCCACCATGTTGGCAGTCACGCATGGTGTGGATTGGTGAGGTCTCGCCAATGAGAAAAACACTGGTTGAAAATACATAATTTTCGCAGTTGAAATGATCTATTTTCAGCCAGTTTTGCTCACTGGATTGGGGGTGCAGGAGAGGACGTTTGCTGACCTTGAGCGGGGAGATATGGGAGTGGGACACGTAGCCATGCACATTCTCAATCTCTGAGAGGTTCTTCTCCGACACGTGCACCAGCTCAGGGGCGCGCACCTCGTTGGTCAGCCGCGGGAACCCGTGCTCAGGCGGAGAGTCCTCATCTTGATAGCGATACTGCTTTAGAACGGAGGAAGAAGTGAAGGAGAAAAGGGAAAAGAAACAGTAAAAAGTCAATCAGAATGACAACAATAATAGATTTACATACATTTTCCACTTTGTGAACCATGCTGTTTGTAGAGACATTTTACAAAGTAACATAATACATTGACTAGGCTACATGTGTAGCCCAATTATGTGGCCGAATGAAGTGAATGATGAGGCATCTTCTGTGATGGTTCATGTTACCCGTATGGTTTCCATATGATTCATGTGGCACTTCACCACTACTAAACTCTTGTGAAATGACAGTGAAAGCTGTGTCCCATTGGGGGTCTTGGGATAGAAGGGGAAGGGAGGTCTTTGCCAGTAAGTGTGAATATTTGACAGCGTATGTAAGTGTGAACATGTGGGCCCTCCCAGATGATGTCAGAAAGCAAAATGGGGGGTGGACTGAAACACGGTAGCCTTATTGTAATTGGAATGGAAAGTGGGAAAGTTGCACTTATTTTCACAGGGCCTTTTTGTGAAATAACTAGCGCCGGGATTCAATCAAAGGCGTGTTGTCGACAAATGCATTCCATTTAAATACAATTTCCCTCACCCTCGCGGAGAAGGCATTCACGGTAAAGCTGCAGATGATGGCTCAAGCATTAATTACCTTTAAAAGTAAAGTACAGTGCGCTTGTCGACAACTCTCTTTGGATTGAATCCTGGTTTAGGTGAACATTGCTACATTTAGTAGCAATAACAAAAGAGACAATGGCGCTGAAATTGATAATACTGCCATTTTGTGTGTATTTTTTCACTGATCCTAACTTATTTTGTACATAATGTTTCCGCCATCTTTTCCTATGACCGAAAAGAGCTTCTGGAAAATCCGCACCGAGTTAAAGGCTAGAGCTGCTGCTTTCAAGGAGCGGGACACTAATCCAGAAATCCAGCTATGTCCTCCGACGAACCATCAAACAGGCAAAGCGTCAATACAGGACAACGATCAAATCCTACTACACCGGCTCAGGCGCTCGTCGGATGAGGCAGGGTTTGAAAACTATCACGGATTACAAATCGAAACCCAGCCACGAGCTGCCCAGTGACGCAAGTTTACCAGACATGCTAAATGCCTTCTATGCTCGCTTCGAAGCAAGCAACACTGAACCATGCATGAGAGCTCCAGCTGTTCCGGACGACTGTGTGATCACGTTCTCCGTAGCCAATGTGAGTAACATTCACAAGGCCACAGGGCCAGAAGGATTACCAGGATGCGTACTCAGAGCATTCACTGACCAGCTGGCGAGTGTCTTCACTGACATTTTCAACCTCTCCCTGGCCCAATCTGTAATAACTACATGTCTCAATCAGACCACCATAGTCCCTGTGCCCAAGAACACCAAGGTAACCTGTCTAAATTACTATCGCCCCGTAGCACTCACATCTGTAGACATGAAATGCTTTGAAAGCCTGGTCATGGCTCACATCAACACCATCATCCCAGACACCCTGGACCCACTCCAATTCGCATACCGACCCAACAGATCCACAGATGATGCAATCTCTATTGCACTCCACACTGCCCTTTCCCACCTGGATAAGAGGAACACCTATGTGAGAATGCTGTTCATTGACTACAGCTCAGTCTTCAACACCATTGTGCCCTCCAAGCTCATCACTAAGCTAAGGACCCTGGGACTGAACACCTCTCTCTGCAACTGGATCCTTGACTACCAGACGGGCCGCCCCCAGATGGTGAGGGAATTCAACAACACATCCGCCATGCTGACCCTCAACACGGGGGCCCCTCAGGGGTGCGTGCTTAGTCCCCTCTTGTACTCCCAGTTCACCCATGACTACGTGGCCGCGCAAGACTCCAACAACATAATTACATTTGCAGATGACACAACGGTGGTAGGCCTGATCACCGATGACGATGAGACAGCCTATAGGGAGGAGGTCAGAGACCTGGCAGTGTGGTGCCAGGACAACAACCTCTCCCTCAACGTCAGCAAGACAAAGAAGCTGATCGTGGACTACAGGAAACGGAGGGCCGAGCACGCCCCCATTCACATCAACGGGGCTGTAGTGGTGCGGGTCGAGAGCTTCAAGTTCCTCTGTGTCCACATCACTAAGGATCTATCATGGTCCACACACACCAACACAGTCGTGAAGAGGGCACTACAATGCATCTTCCCCCTCAGGAGGCTGAAAAGATTTGGCATGTTATACAGCTGCACCATTTAGAGCATCTTGACTGGCTGCATCACCGCTTGGTATGGCAACTGCTTGGCATCCGACCACAAGGCGCTACAGAGGGTAGTGAGTACGGCCCAGTACATCACTGGGGCCGAACTCCCTGCCATCCAGGACCTCTATACCAGGCGGTTTCAGAGGAAGGCCCAAGTCATAGATTGTTCTCTCTGCTACCACACGGCAAGTCTGGAACCAATAGGACCCTGAACCGCTTCTACTGCCAAGCCATAAGACTGCTAAATAGTTAGTTAAATAGTTAACCAAATAGCTACCCGAACTATCTGCATTGACCCTTTTTGCACTAACTTTTTTGACTCATCACATACACTGCTGCTACTATTTATTATCTGTCACTTTATTCCTAGTTATATGTACATATCTACCTCAATTACCCCGTACCCCTGCACATCGACTGAGTACTCATACCCCGTGTATATAGCCAAGTTATCGTTACTCATTGTGTATTTATTATTACTTTTATTACTACGCGTTTAACTTGTCTACTATTTCTCTATTTTCTTTCTCTCTGCATTGTTGGGAAGGGCCCGTAAGTAAGCATTTTAATGTTATCTACACCTGTTGTTTAAGAGGCATGTGACAAATAAAATTTGATTTGATAATACACTAAAATGAAATTACTGAAGGAGTGTCTTGTTTAACTGATCCTTTGAACTTGCCTTGGGATATAGTGGATTACCATATCGTTCTTATCGCAGAACTAGACAATGCTTCAGATTACCTTTCCTTTCTGATCGTCTTTCTTCCTGCCTTCACAGAAGTCATATAATGGCAAACATGCTTGATTTCTCGCATGAGGTGTTTGACAAATGACATTTGCTTTTTGGATGTAACATTTTCTATATTCATACCTAGAAAAAGACAAGGCAAAGATGTCTATTATAAACCTGCTTAGATAACTCTTTGAATAATACATCGATATATGCCCACGTAACACTAAAATGTTCAAACCAACTCAAACCAATATTTAATAAATACCTATATTTCCATCAAGCTAATACTGTATGTCCCTAATGTTAACCTATTTTATCCATAATAGAGTGAAAAGGGACAATATCCCCAAGGCCTGAGTGCCTTATGATATGAAAGCAGTGAAGTCCTCTCTGTGTACAGCACAAGAGTGGAAAGCGGCATGAGAGTGGCATGGGTGGGCAGTGCCCTGCCAGAATCATGGGGAGAAGGATGGCATGAAGATGGGACTCGAGGGACAGTGTGAAGGCCCCTCTCTCACCCAGGGAGCGCTCATCAAGGCTGGGTTCATGCATGCCGGGGGCTGGCCAGTGTGTGGGGACCCCTGCACCGCAGCCGGCCTGTTCTGTGGACAAGAGAGAGCAATCCAGCTTTGACCACAAGGGGGAATCCAAGAGAAGAGCAAAAGTCCAAATGTTCAGGGTAAAGTTTATCATATGGGTACAGATCTAGGGTCAGTTTACCCTGCCCAAATCCTAACCGGGTAGGTTAGGGGAGGGATGCAAAAAAGATCTGTGTCTGGGTAACTTCATCCTGCTCAAAAGTAAACACTCATTGAAGCGTAGGTGTGATAGAAATAAATAGACAGGGTGATGAATGCCACCATGCTCGCCAACAATTAGGCCCACCAGACACACAGTTTGGGCAGATGGTAATGGCTGGACATCAAAATGATGTGTCAAAAGAACAAACATGATAATCAAGTTCCCATGTACCACAGCAACATTGAATGGACACACAGACTCCATCCCAAATGACATCTTATTCCCTAGTGCACTACTTTTAACCAGTGCCAATAATGCTCTGGTCAAAAGCAGTGCTCTATGTAGGGAATATGGTGCCATTTGGGATGCAGCCTAAATACAGTGGGGAAAAAAAGTATTTAGTCAGCCACCAATCGTGCATGTTCTCCCACTTAAAAATATGAGAGAGGCCTGTAATTTTCATCATAGGTACACGTCAACTATGAGAGACAAATTGAAAAAAAAATATCCAGAAAATCACATTGTAGGATTTTTAATGAATTTATTTGCAAATTATGGTGGAAAATAAGTATTTGGTCACCTACAAACAAGCAAGATTTCTGGCTCTCACAGACCTGTAACTTCTTCTTTAAGAGGCTCCTCTGTCCTCCACTCGTTACCTGTATTAATGGCACCTGTTTGAACTTGTTATCAGTATAAAAGACACCTGTCCACAACCTCAAACAGTCACACTCCAAACTCCACTATGGCCAAGACCAAAGAGCTGTCAAAGGACTCCAGAAACAAAATTGTAGACCTGCACCAGGCTGGGAAGACTGAATCTGCAATAGGTAAGCAGCTTGGTTTGAAGAAATCAATTGTGGGAGCAATTATTAGGAAATGGAAGACATACAAGACCACTGATAATCTCCCTCGATCTGGGGCTCCACGCAAGATCTCACCCCGTGGGGTCAAAATGATCACAAGAACGGTGAGCAAAAATCCCAGGACCACACGGGGGGGACCTAGTGAATGACCTGCAGAGAGCTGGGACCAAAGTAACAAAGCCTACCATCAGTAACACACTACGCCGCCAGGGACTCAAATCCTGCAGTGCAAGACGTGTCCCCCTGCTTAAGCCAGTACATGTCCAGGCCCGTCTGAAGTTTGCTAGAGTGCATTTGGATGATCCAGAAGAGGATTGGGAGAATGTCATATGGTCAGATGAAACCAAAATTTAACTTTTTGGTAAAAACTCAACTCGTCGTGTTTGGAGGACAAAGAATGCTGAGTTGCATCCAAAGAACACCATACCTACTGTGAAGCATGGGGGTGGAAACATCATGCTTTGGGGCTGTTTTTTCTGCAAAGGGACCAGGACGACTGATCCGTGTAAAGGAAAGAATGAATGGGGCCATGTATTGTGAGATTTTGAGTGAAAACCTCCTTCCATCAGCAAGGGCATTAAAGATGAAACGTGGCTGGGTCTTTCAGCATGACAATGATCCCAAACACACCGCCCGGGCAACGAAGGAGTGGCTTCGTAAGAAGCATTTCAAGGTCCTGGAGTGGCCTAGCCAGTCTCCAGATCTCAACCCCATAGAAAATCGTTGGAGGGAGTTGAAAGTCTGTGTTGCCCAGCGACAGCCCCAAAACATCACTGCTCTAGAGGAGATCTGCATGGAGGAATGGGCCAAAATACCAGCAACAGTGTGTGAAAACCTTGTGAAGACTTACAGAAAACATTTGACCTGTGTCATTGCCAACAAAGGGTATATAACAAAGTATTGAGAAACTTTTGTTATTGACCAAATACTTATTTTCCACCATAATTTGCAAATAAATTCATTAAAAATCCTACAATGTGATTTTCTGGAATTTTTTTCCTCATTTTGTCTGTCATAGTTGACGTGTACCTATGATAAAAATTACAGGCCTCTCTCATCTTTTTAAGTGGGAGAACTTGCACAATTGGTGGCTGACTAAATACTTTTTTTCCCCACTGTAAGTGATTCACAACATTCAGCAGGCTCTGAATACAAAAATCCCAGTACGTGATTAACCAAAACAATAGATGAGATATCAACGCCTCAGGGAACAGCGTTATAAGTGGATCATGTCAGCTATATGTCAGCTGAAATTCACCAGCAATCACAGTAATCTTTGATAAGGGCCTCAAGGCAGGAAAAGGGAAACTGAAGGCAACATTATTAAGAGTTAAGGCAGAAGCCTATGAGGCAGAAGCCTATGTATAGGGTGGCAGGTAGCCTAGCGGTTAAGAGCGTTGGGCCAATAAGCGAAAAGGTCGCTGGTTTGAATCCCCGAGTCAACTAGGTGAAAAATCTGTTGATGTGCCCTTGAGCAAGGCACTTAACCTTAATTGCTCCTGTAAGTCTCTGTGGATATAATGTAAAATGTATGCTATAGGCCTAATGCTATACAGCCCAGCCCCCTCACCCTGTGCAAATAACATCAAGAGCAATAGGCCAGAGAGAACTATCCCAATCGCAACTGCGATAAGCTAGTTACACATATCAGATTTCCCTGATTTAAGCTGCAGTCATATTTTAAAGACTCTTGCCACATGTTCCTATGCAGAGGAACGATCTGATGCCTCAAACTCTCCAATTACCCCACATCCTGTGCTAATAATCTCGCTTTATGATTAGACACTAAGCAATGTGCTAGACTGTCTAATCTACTGTCCTATTTCCTCTTATCACTCCCTCTATCTTTCCTCAGTTTCTCTTTTACCCTTTTCACACTACTGAGCCAAGCCAAGTTATACATCCACCATAGTTGCTGGAACCGTACTGGAAAGGCCAATTAAAAGGAAATATCAGACCCAGCCCAGTACGGTTCAGGTTGACCCGCTAATCTGAAAAAGTAATTACATTCTCAAACTAATGCATTCTAGCTCTCTCTCTCTTTCGCTCTCCTCTAGTAGTCAGAGTAAGAACAGACAGACAGTGAACACTCCAGCTGGTGCCCACAGCGCAAAGGTCATGCACTGTTGCTCTCTAACCGCAATTCCCTTCCCAAACTAACAGTGGCTCAACCATCTGACCCCTATCAGACTACCACAGAGTTCTAACCCCAGTCCTACACCAAATACATGGGTTTGATTCCCACGTCTGCCACACACTGAATATTAACACAACACCTTAGTCGTTACGCCAAGATATCCAAACCCCTTGACAAGGTCGCTAGGTTTTGGGTTAGGGTTGCTACAATATGCTTACTGTCTATTATGATTGGTTATTTAGGGACATAAGCACGAACATTGGTCACTTAGGGAGTGGGATGTCACTGGCTTAAGGTAAAAATAAGGGAGCTGTAGAGTGATTTAGGCCTAGATTCAATCAGGTCAAGCGTTAACCAGCGATAGCCGACACACGCATAGCTGGTGTTTTGGCGGTGTCGGAGGTGGAACTGCATTAGAACTGTAAAATCGGTGGGCAGCTGCTCGTGTGGTCATTGTCATGAAGCCACACCCGTCCCACTCATGTTAGAAGTTCAGAACGAGAAAGTGTAGGCTATATAGATTTAATGACACTCAAATTGAAAATAATTTAACTAAATAATGAGGATTTGTAACGATCCCGGCAGTCTGAGTCGGGTCCTGTCTGGTGACTAGTTTTCTGTTCGTGATCTCCAGTTTCCCGAGGGTTCGGGAACGCTCCGGGGAGCTCTCTTGATTTCCGCACCTGCATCCCATCAGCAATCTGCACACCTGGTCCTGATCATCACCCTTCTTAGGCTCTGGCCTAACATCCAGTCCCTGCCGGATCGTTAGCCATGAACAGTAGGTTTACCAGAGTATCAGTCTTAGAGCCTAGCGTTAGTTTTGTTGTTTTTGCACCGTGTTGGTTTGTTGCTTACTTACCCCCGTTTTGTTCCATCTGCAGTCACCCGTCCGGAACCTTCATCCAACCTCTGCCTGGTGGTCGGCGGCTGCCGACCCAGGATGGGATCAACCACTGCACCCCCCAACAACTAATCAACGCCGCCCGCTCTGTTCCCTGGATTATTCAGCATCACTCTTGAATTTGTAATAAACACTCACCTTCGTTTCAACTTACCTTGTCCTGGTCTGCTTCTGGGTTCTGGCTTAGCAACTCGTGACAGAACGATCCGGCCAGTAATGAACCCAGCGGACCTGGACTCTGTTCGCCATGCCATTACCCATCAGGAGAAGATGTTGGGCCATCATAGCACGGTACTACAGGAGATCGCGTTGTCAGTTCGGAACCTTTCTACCGGTCTGACGGAGGTCCAGAACCAACGCAAGTTTCCGGTGGAGGATCCACTACCGGTTTCACCCATCTCGCCTGCCGCTTCTGGAGCTGTGTCCTTCCGTGAGCCCAAGGTTCCGACGCCGGATAGATATGAGGGGAGCTGGGAAGATGCCGTTCCTTCCTTATGCAGTGTGGATTAGTGTTCGATCTACAGCCCTACTCTTATGCCACAGACAAGGCTAGGATAGCCTTTGTGATTGCGTTGCTGCGTGGTCGAGCGCTGGAGTGGGCTTCAGCCGTTTGGGAACGACAAGACCCCTGCATGGCTTCATACCAGGGGTTCACGGCCGAGATGAGGAAGCTCTTCGACCATTCCGTCCGAGGGAGGGACGCAGCTAGGCGCCTGTTTTCGCTTCACCAAGGAACTCGCAGCGTGGCCGACTTCGTGATCGAGTTCAAGACGTTGGCTGTGGAGAGTGGGTGGAACGAGGAGTCTCTGCAGGCGGCCTTTTACCAGGGTCTGTCGGAGCAGCTCAAGGATGAGTTGATCTCCTATCCGGAGCCTAGTGACCTGGACAGCTTGGTAGCCTTGTCTATTCGGGTGGATAATCGAGTCCGAGAGCGAAGGAGGGAGAAGCAATGGGGTCCGTCCAATCGATCAGCTTCTCAGTTCCCAGTCGGGTCGGGTGGTGGACCAGAACACGTCGATCATTCTCCACCACAAAGGATTAGTGGAGAGGTCCTCTCTCCCGATTCTGAACCCATGCAAGTGGGGGCGGCACGGGTTAACCAAGGAGGAGCGTCAACATAGACGTAAGACCAACTGCTGCCTCTACTGTGGTAGCTCGGGACATTACATCTCCACTTGTTCCCGGCGGTCGTCAAACTGCCCGGCTCGCTAAAGTTGGGAGGACTTTTAGCGAGCCAGTTTCAACCTCTCAGTACCTCTGTCAGACCCCGTTTCCCGGCTACCCTTGTGAACAGGAATCAGAGCTTAGCGATTAACGCTTTTATCGATTCAGGTGCCGATGGAAGCTTTCTTGATGCCGAGTTGGTGGAACAGCTGGGGCTTTCCAAGGAGCAATTGCCGGAAGCCATTGAAGCGACCACTCTGAACGGCAGTAGTCTGGCACGTATCACGATGAGGACTGAACCGGTTAAGATGCGGTTGTCGGGGAATCATTCTGAGATGATTTCATTCTTCATTCTGCCGTCTTCCCATGTTCCTCTGGTCCTTGGATACCCCTGGCTGAAGGAACACAATCCCACGTTCGATTGGGTGACGGGCAAGGTAACGAGTTGGAGCCTTGATTGTCATGCTAACTGTCTCAAGACTGCCTGCCCCCATTCGGTTCCCAGTCAGGTGATTGAGGCTAAACCCCCAGATTTGTCCCTGGTTCCCGAGACATATCACGATTTGGGGGAAGTTTTCAGTAAGCAGAAGGCTCTGTCACTCCCTCCCCACCGACCATATGATTGTGCCATCAACCTGTTCCCTGGAGCTGTCTACCCCAAGGGAAGGTTATACAGTATCTCCCGACCTGAACGTGAGGCTTTGGAGACCTACATCAAGGAGTCCCTAGCTGCTGGTCTCGTTCGTCCCTCGTCATCACCCCCGGGGGGCAGGATTCTTCTTTGTGGGTAAGAAGGATGGCTCTCTTCGACCGTGTATTGATTATCGGGGGTTGAATGACATCACGGTCAAGAACAAGTATCCCCTGCCCTTGATGAGTTCTGCCTTCGACTCCTTACAGGGTGCTACGGTGTTCACCAAGCTAGACCTACGCAATGCGTATCACATGGTCCCGGATCAGAGAGGGGGACGAGTGGTTGACGGGTTTCAATACACCGATGGGTCACTTCGAGTATCAGGTGATGCCGTTTGGACTGACCAATGCTCCAGCGGTATTCCAGAGTATGGTGAACGACGTCCTGAGAGATATGATCGGTCTCTTTGTGTTTGTTTACCTGGATGACATTCTGATCTTCTCGAAGGAACCTTCCGACCACGTCCAGCATGTCCGGCAGGTTCTGCAGCGATTGTTGGAGAATCGCCTGTTCGTGAAGGCCGAGAAGTGCGAGTTTCACGCCCACACGACATCCTTTCTCGGGTACATCATCTCCAGGGGAGAGATTAGGATGGACCAGGAGAAGGTTAGAGCGGTTCTGGAATGGGCCCAGCCCGGTGCGAGATTGCAGCTCCAGAGATTTTTGGGGTTTGCGAATTTCTACCGCAGATTCATCCGGGATTACAGCCGTGTGGCCGCTCCGTTAACTGCCTTGACTTCCAGTATCAGGACCTTCAAGTGGAATCCGGAGGCGGATCGAGCGTTTCTGGATTTGAAGAGGCGATTCACCAACGCACCGATTCTCTCTCAACCGGACACGGCCCGTCAGTTCGTCGTTGAAGTGGACCCGCGTCTGATGTGGGAGTTGGCGCCATCCTGTCGCAGCGATGCTCCACGGACAGTAAACTCCATCCCTGCGCCTACTACTCTCGTCGCCTTTCGCCTGCGGAGAGGAATTACGATGTGGGTAACCGGGAGCTTCTCGCGGTGAAACTTGCCTTGGAGGAGTGGCGCCACTGGTTGGAGGGGGCGGAGCAACCGTTTATTGTCTGGACTGACCACAAGAATCTTGCTTACGTGCAATCGGCTAAACGTCTCAACTCCCGTCAGGCCAGGTGGGCGTTGTTTTTCGGACGATTCAAGTTTTCCCTGACGTTCCGACCTGGATCTAAGAACGGCAAGGCGGACGCCTTGTCCCGGATGTTCTCCAAGACGGAGGAGAGTGGGTCCAAGACCGAGACAATTCTCCCCCGGAACTGCGTCGTGGGAGCAGTTATGTGGAAGATTGAGGAGGAGGTGCTGGCGGCCCTTCGGACTCAGCCCGGTCCCGGTAACGGTCCACCCGGGTCGGTTGTTTGTGCCTGAGTCGGTTCGTCCTGCTGTCCTCAAATGGTCCCACGCCAGCAAGATGGCTTGTCACCCTGGCGTGGCTCGGACAATGGCGTTTCTTCGCAGACGTTTTTGGTGGCCTGCCATGGCCGAGGATACTCGGGGTTTTGTTGCTGCCTGTCCAGTGTGTGCGCAGAATAAGAGTACCAATCGGCCCAGCTCTGGACTACTTCACCCCCTTCCTATTCCCCGGCGACCATGGTCGCATCTGGCCCTGGACTTCGTCACTGGGTTGCCCGCTTCTGAGGGGAACACGGTCGTTCTGACTATCGTGGACAGATTCAGCAAGTTCGCCCACTTTGTGCCAATTGCCAAGCTTCCCTCTGCCTCGGAGACGTCCGAGATCCTGGTTAGGGAGGTTTTCAGGGTCCACGGTTTGCCCAGTGATATCGTTTCCGACCGTGGCCCTCAGTTTACCTCTGCTGTCTGGAAGTCCTTCTGTTTGGCCATTGGAGCTACAGTCAGTCTCACATCTGGTTTTCACCCCCAATCCAATGGTCAGGCGGAGAGAGCCAACCAGAAGATGGAATCCACGCTACGCTGTCTGGTCTCTTCCAACCCCACCTCCTGGGTCTCTCAGTTGCCTTGGGTTGAGTATGCCCACAATACTCTCCCTACATCTGCCACTGGGATGTCTCCCTTCCAGTGCCTGTATGGCTACCAACCTCCCCTGTTCCCTTCTCAGGAGAAGGAGCTCTCAGTGCCTTCTGTTCAGGCCCATATTCGTCGTTGCCACCGGACCTGGCATCGGGCCAGAAAGGCACTCCTTAGAGTTTCGGACCGGTATCAGCTCCAGGCGAATCGTCGCCGGATCCCCGCTCCCACCTATACCATCGGAGATAGGGTTTGGTTGGCCACACGGGATCTTCCGTTACGGACTGAGTCTAGGAAGTTGTTACCGAAGTTCATTGGTCCGTTTGTGGTGGAGAAGGTGATCAATCCAGTGGCAGTTCGACTCAAACTACCGAGGACGCTCAGAGTCCATCCCACCTTTCATGTCTCCTGCCTCAAGCCTGTCTTCCTCAGTCCTCTGTTGCCTCCTCCGCCTCCTCCTCCTCCTCCTCGGATGATCGGAGGTGGTCCTGCCTACACGGTGCGTCGCATCATGGATTCCAGACGGCGGGGCCGGGGTTTCCAGTATCTCGTGGACTGGGAGGGTATGGTCCTGAAGAGAGGAGTTGGATTCCGCGCGACAGGTCCTAGATGCTGACCTCATCAGTGACTTCTACCGCCTCCATCCTGGCGCTCCGGGAGTCCGCCCGGTGGCGTTCGTCGGAGGGGGTACTGTAACGATCCCGGCAGTCTGAGTCGGGTCCTGTCTGGTGACTAGTTTTCTGTTCGTGATCTCCAGTTTCCCGAGGGTTCGGGAACGCTCCGGGGAGCTCTCTTGATTTCCGCACCTGCATCCCATCAGCAATCTGCACACCTGGTCCTGATCATCACCCTTCTTAGGCTCTGGCCTAACATCCAGTCCCTGCCGGATCGGTTAGCCATGAACAGTAGGTTTACCAGAGTATCAGTCTTAGAGCCTAGCGTTAGTTTTGTTGTTTTTGCACCGTGTTGGTTTGTTGCTTACTTACCCCCGTTTTGTTCCATCTGCAGTCACCCGTCCGGAACCTTCATCCAACCTCTGCCTGGTGGTCGGCGGCTGCCGACCAGGATGGGATCAACCCACTGCACCCCCAACAACTAATCAACGCCGCCCGCTCTGTTCCCTGGATTATTCAGCATCACTCTTGAATTTGTAATAAACACTCACCTTCGTTTCAACTTACCTTGTCCTGGTCTGCTTCTGGGTTCTGGCTTAGCAACTCGTGACAGGATTTGTATCCGGCCTATTCAAGGTGTAGATTTCATCTCACATTCCAGTGTTCAAAGTTGTAAACAAGGCTGCATAGGATTTATCTTAATGCGACTCCGCAACCAATGGCAATGTCTGCTTTAGGTATAATGCTGGGAGCCACTTGTGGATTTGACAGCTCTAACGCAGTTCCACCACGCGGATCTGAGAGAATCTTGCCCTTATTTCTTCTCTCTATAGCACTCTATATAATTGATATGTATCCATACTGTACTGTATGTATCTGTATCCAGAGATGAATGTGTGTGCAAGAGAGACATTGCGTGTGGATGTATTACGCTTGTGTGACTGCTATTTTAAGGTGCCATTATACCTTGCGTTGGCACGGTTTCATTGAACCGGCACACTTTTCTCACTGCACCCTGTAATTGAATACAACTATTCAGACAGGGCAATCAGCAGATGTCATCCCACACTGGCACTTAGTGTCTGTGCCTAGCGTACCATAGCAGTGCCCACTGAAAAGTGGAAACTGGCAGTGCCATTCCTTAATATCGGCACAGTAACATTAAATGTCCACTACGCATCTTCATTCTATATGTTATAAAGACGTGGCTCAGTTGGTAAGCTTGTGGCGGCTGGCAATTCCAAGCGTCCTGGGTTCAATTCCGGGGGATCACATACACGACTATTGCTTTGATAAAAGCTTCTGCCAAGTGGCATAAACTGCAAAAGATTATCTTATGGCCACAAAAATGATTTAAATTCCAAAATGCTTGTGCATTATCATAACATCATAAATGACCTCTTCACAGAGGAATGTGTTATACAGAGTAGAACGGAAACAGTGAACATAAGAGAACTGGGATGCCCACTCTCACACACACACAAACACCCAAACACATAAGAGGGAAGCCGAGGGCAGTGCCTGGTTACTCTGTGCCAACATGGCCACTCCAGATGAACAGGTGTGTGTCACTAGCGCTCCTGTCTGTCGCCAGAATGGGACATAGAGGAGTACTGGATAGAAGGTTATGAAAAACAACTAGGCCTATACCACTCTGTTACATTTCCATGACCATTTGTAACACAAATTGGTTACACTTTATATTACAGTGCCCTTATTACTGTGTCATTTCCTGTAATTGTAATTACTCACTATTACACTGTACTTAAGAGTTACTTAGGGTTAGAGTTAGGGCTTGAGTAAGGTTTAGGGTTTAATGAGTAATTACAATACTTCTTACACTTTAATTACATTAGTAGTTAGACAGTAATAATGGCACTGTAATGTAAAGTGTTACCCATAAATCTCATTAGCTCTCAATGTATTCTGTGATTCTGTGTGCCATCCTATTCCTATTAAGGGTAGAATGACATTTCATTCCATCCCCTGTAGACCTATACAGATGCAGTGATATGGAAACGTGGGGTTGGCCCATAAGCGGGCATACTTTACTTGAAGTTGTAGAGATACCATATGATGTACATACCACATATACTACCATGTAGTTACACAGGATTGAAATGTATTGGTATTAAATGTAATTACATGAGAATTTGGTGAGTTGTGAAGCTACCGTCTAAAGCGGAGTACTGTAACTCAGTGTTTCTCAATCCTGGTCCTAGGGACCCAAACGGTTGCACATTTTTGTTTTTGCCCTAGCATTCACACACTTCATTCAACTAATCAACTCATCATCAAGCCTTTGATTTGAATCAGGTGTGTTAGTGCTATAGGGCAAAAATAAAAATGTGCACCCCTTTGGGTCCCTAGGACAAGGATTGAGAAACACTATGAGCAACAACATTTTGGTTACCAAAGTAGTTATGGAATAACTATATTGAAATTAGGGAAAGGTAATGTAAAGTGTTACCCATTTACCTTGACTTTTTATAGTGTGTAGGCCTACATGTTCAAGCTGCCAGAATCTCAAAATCATTGAGACATTATCCAGAAAGAGCAGAGCTTAGCTAAGCTTTTCCTCCCTTTGAACATGAGTCGTCTTGAGCTACCATTGAAAGCAGTGAGTGTGCATACAAAAATATGCTTGCCATATTTCTTCAGAACATTGAAACTGACACATAGTTAAAGGTATAGTTCACTCAAAAACAATATTTTATTATGTTGTTCATTAGTCCACTGTTAATGCAATCCCAAACAATAGTGCATGTCAGCAGTCACGTTCCCAAGACAGAGCACTTTCAGTACAGAGCAAAAACTGTAATGTGTTTTACATCATATGTATTAATAACTATAGCTACATGAATAGCTATACGGTATAAGGCACCATCTATATAGTGTATGGCAGGATCGGTATTAAGAGGTCATAGAGCAAAAGCTTATGTAAGCAAAGACTTATCAAGATCAAAGATCAAGGCCATATCTACAAGGGGCCAACCAAGACACAGCTGACTTGAAAGCTTCTAAAAAATGAAGGCATTTTCAGTTATAATATGGTTGTAGAAACATTGTAAAATGTGTCATATAGAAAACTCATGCAATGGTTAACTGTTTGGTCTGAAATGATTAACCTTTGGTTGCATGAGGTTTGAAAATGAAAAACACATTGGGATGAAGTGTGGAAGGGATTAGGTGATTGTAAAACAAAAACATTTTATTGGGATTCTTATTGACTGTACAGATTATACACTGTCAATATCCAACTGTACAGTTGTATTAATGATTATTTTAGTCACCAATTATACACATACAGTGGGGAAAAAAGTATTTAGTCAGCCACCAATTGTGCAAGTTCTCCCACTTAAAAAGCCTGTAATTTTCATTATAGGTACCGTCAACTATGACAGACAAAATGAGAAAAAAATTTCCAGAAAATCACATTTTTAATGAATTTATTTGCAAATTATGGTGGAAAATAAGTATTTGGTCAATAACAAAACTTTCTCAATACTTTGTTATATACCCTTTGTTGGCAATGACACAGGTCAAATGTTTTCTGTAAGTCTTCACAAGGTTTTCACACACTGTTGCTGGTATTTTGGCCCATTCCTCCATGCAGATCTCCTTTAGAGCAGTGATGTTTTGGGGCTGTCGCTGGGCAACACGGACTTTCAACTCCCTCCAAAGATTTTCTATGGGGTTGAGATCTGGAGACTGGCTAGGCCACTCCAGGACCTTGAAATGCTTCTTACGAAGCCACTCCTTCGTTGCCCGGGCGGTGTGTTTGGGATCATTGTCATGCTGAAAGACCCAGCCACGTTTCATCTTCAATGCCCTTGCTGATGGAAGGAGGTTTTCACTCAAAATCTCACGATACATGGCCCCATTCATTCTTTCCTTTACACGGATCAGTCGTCCTGGTCCCTTTGCAGAAAAACAGCCCCAAAGCATGATGTTTCCACCCCCATGCTTCACAGTAGGTATGGTGTTCTTTGGATGCAACTCAGCATTCTTTGTCCTCCAAACACGACGAGTTGAGTTTTTACCAAAAAAGTTATATTTTGGTTTCATATGACCATATGACATTCTCCCAATCCTCTTCTGGATCATCCAAATGCACTCTAGCAAACTTCAGACGGGCCTGGACATGTACTGGCTTAAGCAGGGGGACACGTCTGCCACTGCAGGATTTGAGTCCCTGGCGGCGTAGTGTGTTACTGATGGTAGGCTTTGTTACTTTGGTCCCAGCTCTCTGCAGGTCATTCACTAGGTCCCCCCGTGTGGTTCTGGGATTTTTGCTCACCGTTCTTGTGATCATTTTGACCCCACGGGGTGAGATCTTGCGTGGAGCCCCAGATCGAGGGAGATTATCAGTGGTCTTGTATGTCTTCCATTTCTTAATAATTGCTCCCACAGTTGATTTCTTCAAACCAAGCTGCTTACCTATTGCAGATTCAGTCTTCCCAGCCTGGTGCAGGTCTACAATTTTGTTTCTGGTGTCCTTTGACAGCTCTTTGGTCTTGGCCATAGTGGAGTTTGGAGTGTGACTGTTTGAGGTTGTGGACAGGTGTCTTTTATACTGATAACAAGTTCAAACAGGTGCCATTAATACAGGTAACGAGTGGAGGACAGAGGAGCCTCTTAAAGAAGAAGTTACAGGTCTGTGAGAGCCAGAAATCTTGCTTGTTTGTAGGTGACCAAATACTTATTTTCCACCATAATTTCAATTTGTCTGTCATAGTTGACGTGTACCTATGATGAAAATTACAGGCCTCTCTCATCTTTGTAAGTGGGAGAACTTGCACAATTGGTGGCTGACTAAATACTTTTTTCCCCCACTGTATTTACGTAGTTTATTCAATAAAATATACAGCAATTTGTTAGTGTATATTTCTCGAAAGTCCATTTGGTCTCAAAATATCATTATATTCCACAAACTAGCCTCATAGTTATCCTAATAGCAGGTCTATGTTTACTTCCTGGAAAGTCTCATGATGATGCAAAACCAGATTGATGCGCAAAACACATCATCATGAGACTTATTGCTCTTGCTAAATTTTGGACATCAGGAGACTAAAAGCAATATATCTTTAAAAACTTAAATTGACATGCTCTATTTTATGGGACTGTAGGCTATCAAAAGTGAAGAATAATAGAAAAAATATTTTTTTAGTAAAATGCCACTTTATGATGGCTTTTAATTTACAGGGAACAATCTAACATTATGGCACTGTATCTTGGCATATTGGTTACTGCCAACAGACAACCAACCCACAAAAACAACAACAACGGTTGATAACCATCAGATCTGAAACTTTGACCACAGGGCATGTTTGTACTCGTTCCAATCATAGCACTGAGACACGGCTCACGTAGCATGGTTTAGTGCCGTAGCACGGTTAGCTGTGGGGTGAAGTTTCCCCTAGGTACAGATCTAGGATCAGCTTCCCCTCCCCCTCCCCCAATCCTAATTAACCATTAGTGGGGTGGATGCAACCTGACCCAAGATCAGTGTCTAGGGGCAACTTCCCCCTACTCATTTCAGCCCATTGACGTATACTTAGGGTTGCAAAGCTCCTGGTAATTTACAAAAGTAAATCTTCTGTAATTTATGTAATTATATTTGCAATATATGGTCACTTTGGCAATTTATACTTAAATAACTTTAAAAACTGTATTCAAACTTTAAAAACTGTATTCATGGTCAATATATGTGTCCATATTGACCATGAGTTTCTAGTGGATAGACCATACAGTTCAAGAGAAAATAGCCTAATTAATGAAAAAATAATCTAATCAACAATTGTTTTTTTTCTATTAACTTTCTATTAACAACTGCCACCAGTTTGGCACCAAAACATTTACAGTAAAGATACAGTATATTGACATAGTAAACTATATACATTTTACATTTTTAGTCATTTAGCAGACACTCTTATCCAGAGCGACTTACAGTTAGTGAGTGCATGCATTATTTTTTTCTTTTTCATACTGGCCCCCTGTGGGAATCGAACCCACAACCCTGGTGTTGCAAACGCCATGCTCTACCAACTGAGCTACATCCCTGCCGGCCATTCCCTCCCCTACCCTGGACGACGCTGGGCCAATTGTGCGCCACCCCATGGGTCTCCCGGTCGCGGCCGGCTACGACAGAGCCTGGATCAGGATCCCAGTGGGAAACGAACCCACAACCCTGGCCTTGCAAGCGCCATGCTCTACCATCTGAGCTACAGGGGACTAAATCCTACTTAACCCATAAAACTGACAGTTTGATTCTTATGCCTACACTGCCCCGTTGTGGTTTCTAACAGGGCAGCAGCTCATTACAGTATCATTCACACAAACAGGGAAGGGGTTTGGGGTGGGATGTGTGGGTTTGTGTTGTATAAAAAAAAAGAAGGAAATTAGTAAAGACGGGAAAGCCCCTCTTAGTACTCGTCTGCCTGGGTCGCCATCTTGTAGCCGTTCTCGTTGGAAACATAGCCCTCCCCCGACTGCACCGACTCCTGGCCCATCAACCCATCCTGGCTGTTCTCCTCTGGCTTGGGCGGCGCTTCGCACTCCTCCCCGTTACCCACGTCGTCCTGCTCGGCCGAGGGGAGCAGGAGAGAGCCATGCCGGTCCTCCCTGCGCTCCCCACCACCCCACTCCCTGTCTCTCTTATGCTCCCTGTCTTTCTCCTTGTCCCCCCTGTGCCTCTCCCGGTCCCTATCGCGGTCCTTGTCCCTGTGGCTGCACCTCCAGTCGCGGTCCCTCTCCCTGTCCCGCTCCCTCCCGCCACGCTCCTCTCCCACCTCTCCCCCTTCCTCACCCACGCTAGGCTCTACAGGCATCCTCTCTCCTCCATCCCCCATCATACCTTCTCCTAGCCCCATGCCCTCATCCCCCTCGCCACCCTTGCCCCTCTCCCGGTCTCGCTTGCGCTCTCGGCTGCGGCTCCTCCTCTTCCTTTCGCCCTTGTCTCTGCTCCTCTCCCTGCTACAATTATCTCCCCATGCCCCCCGCTCCCTCTCTCGGTCTCTCCTCCTGCCACCCCCTACGCTCTCCTCTCCGGGCCCTGCCAGGCCCAGACCCCTGTCGCCCCTCTCCCTCTCCCTGGAGCGGGAGCTGCGCCTTCTGTTGTGTCATAATTCACGCGAGCCACAAACAGGGTCTTGAAGGCATCCCCCTGAGCATTGGGGTCATTGTGTGGATCCCAGAGCTTTAGTTCTGTCTCCACAACCGTCTGCCTCCTCTCGATCTTCTCCCTCCTCTTTCTCTCCAACCTCTCATCACGAGTTTCTGCCCTAGTAGGGGGAGGGGCATCTCTGGGGTCCTCAAAGTGCCTGATGAAGGGAGCAATGCCGCAGTATGGCTGGTTGTGGTGTTTCTCATGGGGCAGCTTCTCCAACTGCGTCAGAAATGGTATGGGGTCCCGCGGCGCAAATAGGGCCAGCAGGTTGGGGGGTAAAAACTGGGTCATCTTTCACCTCAACTCTTCATTAAATCCCTTTAAAACTCAGAGAGCCCGAATCAGGCAACGTGGAATAAGAGCGTGCACTCTCCTTGTTCAAAGCAAGTTGTTTTCCCACAGATGAATATACTTCAGCCAAAGCGAAAGATAATGTGGCTTAAACTTGGTTAGCTATATATAAAGGATATTTCATGCTGAAACCCTCATATTAAACACCAATTGTATTCACTAAGTTGATGGTTTATACAGCTTTGTTATTTTAAAAAAAAAATCATTTTATTAGATTATTTTATACATGTTATACAGTGGGGAGAACAAGTATTTGATACACTGCCGATTTTACAGGTTTTCCTACTTACAAAGCATGTAGAGGTCTGTAATTTTTTATCATAGGTCCACTTCAACTGTGAGAGACGGAATCTAAAATAAAAATCCAGAAAATCATATTGTATGATTTTTAAGTAATTAATTTGCATTTTATTGCATGACATTAGTATTTGATCACCTACCAACCAGTAAGAATTCCGGCTCTCACAGACCTGTTAGTTTTTCTTTAAGAAGCCCTCCTGTTCTCCACTCATTACCTGTATTAACTGCACCTGTTTGAACTCGTTACCTGTATAAAAGACACCTGTCCACACACACTCAATCAAACAGACTCCAACCTCTCCACAATGGCCAAGACCAGAGAGCTGTGTAAGGACATCAGGGATACAATTGTAGACCTGCACAAGGCTGGGATGGGCTACAGGACAATAGGCAAGCAGCTTGGTGAGAAGGCAACAACTGTTGGCGCAATTATTAGAAAATGGAAGAAGTTCAAGATGACGGTTAATCACCCTCGGTCTGGAGCTCCATGCAAGATCTCACCTCGTGGTGCATTAATGATCATGAGGAAGGTGAGGGATCAGCCCAGAACTACACGGCAGGACCTGGTCAATGACCTGAAGAGAGCTGGGACCACAGTCTCAAAGAAAACCATTAGTAACACACTACGCCGTCATGGATTAAAATCCTGCAGCGCACGCAAGGTCCCCCTGCTCAAACCAGCGCATGTCCAGGCCCGTCTGAAGTTTGCCAATGACCATCTGGATGATCCAGAGGAGGAATGGGAGAAGGTCATGTGGTCTGATGAGACAAAAATAGAGCTTTTTGGTCTAAACTCCACTCGCCGTGTTTGGAGGAAGAAGAAGGATGAGTACAACCCCAAGAACACCATCCCAACCGTGAAGCATGGAGGTGGAAACATCATTCTTTGCTTTTCTGCAAAGGGGACAGGACGACTGCACCGTATTGAGGGGAGGATGGATGGGGCCATGTATCACGAGATCTTGGCCAACAACCTCCTTCCCTCAGTAAGAGAATTGAAGATGGGTCGTGGCTGGGTCTTCCAGCATGACAACGACCCGAAACACACAGCCAGGGCAACTAAGGAGTGGCTCCGTAAGAAGCATCTCAAGGTCCTGGAGTGGCCTAGCCAGTCTCCAGACCTGAACCCAATAGAAAATCTTTGGAGGGAGCTGAAAGTCTGTATTGCCCAGCGACAGCCCCGAAACCTGAAGGATCTGGAGAAGGTCTGTAGGAGGAGTGGGCCAAAATCCCTGCTGCAGTGTGTGCAAACCTGGTCAAGACCTACAGGAAACGTATGATCTCTGTAATTGCAAACAAAGGTTTCTGTACCAATTATTAAGTTCTGCTTTTCTGATGTATCAAATACTTATGTTATGCAATAAAATGCAAATTAATTACTTAAAAATCATACAATGTGATTTTCTGGATTTTTGTTTTAGATTCCGTCTCTCACAGTTGAAGTGTACCTATGATAAACATTACAGACCTCTACATGCTTTGTAAGTAGGAAAACCTGCAAAATCGGCAGTGTATCAAATACTTGTTCTCCCCACTATATGTGATACGGCCACACAGAGGGCCAGAGATAATTACAGACACCTGTGATAATTTGAAGTAGCCAAAATGGCCACTAAATGTCATCTGAAATAAATAAAAAATTACTTGAAAGTTACCAATATTCTGGTAGTTTTCTGGTAAACTTAGAACGTTTCCAGTCATATACCCTCCCTTTGCAACCCTACATATACTACTATAACCCTGAGTGACTAGTGCTCAAGGGGCGAGAGAGAGGTCCATCTGACAGCTGGTTAAACTGTAAGGAAAATGTCATTTTGCTGAATAGCTAATGAGGTCCTCCAGGGAAAATGTGAGCCTATTTATACACACAATGTTTCAACTGTAACTCATTACAGAGACCCAGCACATGCACAGCCTACTCTAGGCAGACAAATATGCGCTTCTCTTTGATCAATACAGCTAATTAAAAAGACAATCGCTACTGACATTCAAATTGAATGGCCGTGGAGCCCAGTCCAGGTAGGGAATGTAACGAGATGTATAGATTTTCATAAGGCAGGGGAGGTTAGTGCAGAATGGATGGAGGGGTTGGGGGTATTCTTGAAACCAGTCTACCAGTTAATCTGACCATGCTTTAATGGGTAGACAATCTCAGAGAGAGAGAGGAGAGAGAGAGAGAGAGAGAGAGAGAGAGAGAGGTATTGTACTTTACAATGATGATGATGATGATGTTGTGGGACGTGTGTACAGTACGTCAATGTGGGAAATCAATAAACAAAAATATATAACTATTGACAATTTAATTATAATATGACATCAGAGTTTAAATGTCCCTTGGTTCTACACTATCTGACATCTTAAGAGTCGGAATGTCTTAATGTTCACATGACTGGTTTGCCTTTGGCCACTTTTTCCAGATTTGCCTTGAAGCTAGCAAAGGTACTGCACTCTCTGACACTAGTTGGCAGGGTGTTCCATAATCCAGACGCTTTGACTGAAAAAGCAGTCTGGCCAAATCTGGTGGACGTAAACTGAGTTGAGTATTCTCCTCTGGTTGAAGCTATTGTCGTCTTGGTATTGTCCTTGCAATATGTAACAAACTGCTTTAGAGGTGGTGGGGCAAGGTCATGAGTGATCTTAAACAGCTGAGGTGTCAGCAAGGCATAAAAAGCTGTCAAAGCTCAGTATTGTATTTCTTAATGATATTGCAGTGTTGTTTGGTTTTTTGTCCAGCAATTTCAGTTTGTTTATAGAGCTTTTGAAGTGGTTTCATTGCTGTGATACTAGCTTGTGAGTGTGACCAGGTTGTGACACAGTACGTTGTTACTCTACAATGATATCATACGAAAGGTCAAAAAGGTTTCCTGTGCCTTTTTGTATGTTATCAGTGACGTGGTTGTTAGGTCTTCTGAATATTGAGACATAACATTCAGAGAAAACGTTAAGGGATGGTGTCAACTATTGGGACCAGTGATGATATTGCAGCCTCTCCTGTGTTACTAGAAGACTGAGGAGAACTGACAAGTATTAAACCTACTAACATGATCTAACATAATCCTATGACAAAGTAGGTTACGTCCCAAATGCCACCCTATTCTCTACATAGTGCACTACTTTTGACCGGAGCCCATTTCTCTCTGAAACGGGCCAAGGGAGACTTCATCTATAAAGATGCCTAATCTCAAGGAATTTGTCCTGCTCACACATTTCTGAACAAATCAAACAAATGTGCCAGTACTGTATGACGTGTGAGGGCTCTTCACTAAAATGCATTACATTATGGAGAGGTTAAGGATGTTCCATTGGTGGCTGTAGGGTTGCCTGATGAGCTGTGTTCTGCTCACGTATAGGGTAATGCTGTGCTACCCTCAGTGCACTCAGGGTCCTTCCCCGGCGTTTGCTGCACTCAGAAAGGCTCAGCTCGTGGAGACGGGATGAGACGAGAATGTGAGATGGCATGGCCGAGGGCTGATCTGAGCTCTGTGCGGAACTGTTTGGAATCTCCTCGCGGTTGTGTGCACTGACCCCTTTTCGTGGCTTTATATACCAACTCATCACTCTTCTAGCCCTATTTCCCGTTCTCCAAGACGTGAAGGGGAGGGAGAGCCGAGTTAGGGGAAAAAGGGAAGCACCTGCCCTCTCCCCATATGTTTTGAGAGTTCTACTTTCATTCCATTTTTGACTAATGTACAGAAATATTTTATTTCTGATGATAAATGCATTAGAAGTTGAGGTGCATTATAAAACTAATAATTTACTGTAAATCCATTCAAATCAGTGTGACGTTTCAGTCATAGATCTTCATGAAACAGAGAATTTTAGAACCTGGTGATAAATGCAGCCATGTACTTCTGCATTTGGTAGGCTTCTTTCCGGTGTCTTCCCAGAACCCCAACAATCCTGTCTGTTGCCATTGTACAATTATATAGACTGTGAAAAATGTACTTCAGTAACTCACTATTCCCTGCAGCCTGCTATACAGTGCTTTCAGAAAGTATTCAGACTCCTTGACTTTTTCCACATTTTGTTACGTTACAGCCTTATTCTAAATCGGATTAAATCATTTTTTTCCCTAATCAATCTACACACAATACCCCATTATGACAAAGCAAAAACAGGTTGTAAGACATTTTTGCAAATGTATACAAAAACAATAACAGAAATATATTCATTTACATATATTTTATTCAGACCCTTTACTCAGTACTTTATTGAAGCACCTTTGGTAGCGATTTCAGCCTTGAGTCTTCTTGGGTATGACGTTACAAGCTTGGCACATCTGTATTTGGGGAGTTTCTCCCATTCTTCTCTGCAGATCCTCTCAAGCTCTGTCAGGTTTGATGGTCTCTCCAGAGGTCTCTCCAGAGGTGTTCGATTGGGTTCATGTCCGGGCTCTGGCTGGGCCATTCAAGGACATTCAGAGACTTGTCCCAAAGCCACTCCTGCATTGTCTTGGCTGTGTGCTTAGGGTCGTTGTCCTGTTGGAAGGTGAACCTTCGCCCCCAGTCTGAGGTCCTGAGCGCTCTGGAGCAGGTTTTCATCAAGGATATCTCTGTACTTCGCTCCGTTCATCTTTCCCTCGATCCTGACTAGTCTCCCAGTCCCTGCCGCTGAAAAACATCCCCACAAAACATTCAGGCCAAAGAGTTCAATCTTGGTTTCATCAGACCAGAGAATCTAGTTTCTCATGGTCTGAGAGTCCTTTAGGTGCCTTATGGCAAACTCCAAGCGGGCTGTCATGTGCCTTTTACTGAGGAGTGGCTTCCGTCTGGCCACTCTACCATAAAGGCCTGATTGGTGGAGCGCTGCAGAGCTGGTTGTCCTTCTGGAGCTCTGTCAGAGTGACCATCGGGTTCTTGGTCACCTCCCTCACCAAGGCCCTTCTCCCCCGATTGCTCCGTTTGGCTGGGCGGCCAGCTCTAGGAAGAGTCTTGGTGGTTCCAAACTTCTTCCATTTAAGAATGATGGAGGCCACTGTGTTCTTGGGGACCTTCAATGCTGCAGACATTTTTTGGTACCCTCCCCCAGATAATAATAATAATAATAATATGCCATTTAGCAGATCTGTGGCTCGACACAATCCTGTCTCGGAGCTCTACGGACAATTCCTTCGACCTAATGGCTTGGTCTTTGCTCTGACATGCACTGTCAACTGTGGGACTTTATATAGACAGGTGTGTGCCTTTCCAAATCATGTTCAATCAATTGAATTTACCACAGGTGGACTCCAATCAAGTTGTACAAACATCTCAAGGATGATCAATGGAAACAGGATGCACCTGAGCTCAATTTCAAGTCTCATAGCAAAGGGTCTGAACACTTATGTAAATAAGGTATCTGTGTTTTATTTGTTTTGCTCATTTCGTGTGTTTTTGCATGGGGATAATGTAGCCATATATTTGCAATTACTGTAGCGACCCTCTGTTCATACTAACATACTTTTATTTTACTGGAGTTACCTTCTTATCCACACACGTGATGGATATGGGATAGCTATAGCCAAACTAAGCTGACTCTTATTATGGATATATAAGATACTCACACGGAGGCTTGGGACTACGCACGACAACAGGTACGTTTTCCGAACTCGCGGTTTAATATCTGCTATTATTAATTACAGTTGAATGCTCTAGCTCAGACAGAACGGGAATATGTCGACCATCCTGACAAGCCAACTTGAGTGTACACCATACAAAACTATAACAACCGGAAATTACACAGTACATCCTTATATAGAGGTGGCTAACAGGAAACAGTTACCAGTAACCCAAACTGCAGGAACCCTCATTATAATACTTTTTTTGTGATGTTATGAGCTCTGTATGGTTAATAGATGCTGAATCGAATTCTTCCTTTACATAACAGTTTTCTACTCCGCAGTTACAAAACCAAACCCACTATAAAGCAGAACAGTCTGACTAACTGTTTAATTAATATTTGCCTAAAACCTGTCCCTCTATGCTGCCCTTGCTCAGCAGTTGAAGTACGTTGGTTGGAATTTGTGTGTGCGTGTCCAAAATATGTCCAGGAGCCGTTTTCTTACAAACAGCATTACAGTGAACGGGAAACTTCAAAGATACTCTACATGCGTCAATTTGGGGGTTATTTAAGCTTGTAGAGACAAGGAAGTTAGCTCTATAGTGAGAATGACTCTGGTCTCTCTCTCTATCTCTCTCTCCCCCTTCTCTGGTGCAGATGGAGCATGGATCACTGACGCTGAGATTCGCTGTACCTTGTTAAGAGCAAATGCTCTTAGTCATGCCTCTGTGACAGGCAGCAAAAATAATAATTCAGTGACTGACACACTAGGCATCCTGCAGTCTTCCACTATAGCATATCATTAGACAGCGTCAATTTGTCAGGATTTGTTCTGAATAAAAAAAGAAACAAGAGAAATTTGAAAGAAATTGTGTAACACCAAAACATGCTGAAATTGGACTCCCTCGACAAATGTGGATCCCTATGCATCCTACTTTACTACATTACTAGAAGCAATGGGAAGCTAAAACGTTTCCTTGTTGGTTGACGTAAGGCCGAAGTACTGTTCTAGGTAGAAACACATTACAGCTTTAGCAAGTGCACCCATCTAGGCACAAAGCCAGTCCCTATTACACTGCCAAGGCAGTAATGGATAGTGGAATGGGGAGGGGGGAAAAGTTCAGACTTTTTTTTTCTGCAGGCATGATTCACTTTCTATAGGATCTGAATCAGCTGACAGAGCGGCCAAAGCTCTCAGGCTTGAACTGATGTGTTCTGAGCCCAGTTTTTGGGAGGAAAGAGAATGGGAAAAAGCAAAAGGTAAAGCAGAGAGTAGAGCAACACATGACGAAATAAGAGATTTACTTGTATCACTGTGTCTCGGAAAGGAGTAACCATGACCTTTCCACTAAGATTAATGAGGAGCGACAGTAAGAGGATGCACGAACGGTAAGCATTATGCACTAGTTATGCATATGCCGGAGATCTGGCTTCATTAAGTCCCAGGTAACATTAATATAGGCTTATGTTGTTGATGCTGGGCTAATACTCAATAATCACAGCTCTAATGCAAAGGTTTCTTGGCTTTCGCATCCTATAAAATTGTAACTATCCCATTCAAATATTTATGTGAGCGGTATACATCATTTTCACTCCTTTTCTGAAAATTCCGTCTAGTTATCCCAAACATAAAAAAACAATACTATAACACAACCAGAGCCCCACGCATCAACATCAACTGTACTTTAACGACAAACAAGGCACTCAACAGTCAACAGCCATCAGCCGCCTACCTTGCATCCGAACATCAACGACAAGGTGTTGTTGGTGCATGCAACTTTGCAATGACAGAGCATGGGCTTGCAGTCAGGGCTTTTGACAATGGGAGACATTCCTTTAGAGGTGCGATGCGGCCAGTGTAGCTCCAGCTCCAACGCAGTGGAGATAAGAGATGAGGAGAAGAGGAGAGTGCACACGCAGCTTGAGAGAGCAGCTTAACTCCTAGCTAAGCGGGAGTCTATACCCTGCACACTCACTCACACTCTCTCTCACGTTCCCTCACATACACACACTTTCTGTCTCTCTTGCTCACCCTCATATACAGTATACTCTTTCTCGCGCGCGCTCTCTCTCTCTCTCTCTCTCTCTCTCTCTCTCTCTCTCTCTCTCTCTCTCTCTCTCTCTCTCTCTCTCTCTCTCTCTCTCTCTCTCTCTCTCTCTCTCTCTCTCCCTCTCTCACAGAGACATGGCATGCCCATCGCTTCTCTCTCGCTCACCCTCATATACAATATACTCTCTCTCCTCTCTTGCGCTCCCTGCCTCTCACAGAGCCATGGCGTGCCCATCGCTTCTCTTTCTCTGTGTAAAGCTGCCACTCCTTCTTTCTCTCTCTTATCCACACCCGCACCCTTCGCCACAATCTCTTTTGAAAACTCCTACACTTTTGGAATAAGCTTGGTTTCCTGTCAGGTTTCCTGTCTTTCAATGTTAGATTTTTTAGCAGGGCTAGTTGGGTAACTAGCACAATTGTACAATGCACTAATATGAATTGCATTCCATTTGCTATAAGCTGCTGTGACAGCTTATGACAAGCGATGCTATTAAGCATTAAAACACTTTCTTTAGACATTGGTTTAACCATGATGTGTGTGAGACTCAATGTGAACTAGCATTATGACATACAGTTCATATCATTCTCCTGATAGTGGTGTAAAGGTATTGTGTCAGGCCACCGCAGGTAAACAGTAAGCAAATTAACTATGGTCTGAATCGGAGAAGGAGCTGATGAAAATAAATGAAATAGTAAAAAAAGTAAATAAATATTTTGTCTTAATGGGTTTGTATATTGATGACAAGTACGAGAACAGTGCATTTTCTGTGCTCTGGAAAGAGTCGATTTTGACACAAATCAGGTGCTGCTTGGATCAATGGATCTTGATGCAATTCTCAAAACAAAGATGACAATAACAAACACTTTTTATTTTTTGATCAAAGCTAACCTTCTAAAATACCCTAGGCAGTTTCAAGGACACCCACGTCAATCTCACAATCATTAAAACAGTTTGTGTTCCTCAGGATACATTAGGGCTATGATTTATCCTGCCATCTCTCATAACTACAGTATTTAAACGTGTGACAGTACAGGGGAGTTGAACACAACCCAAGCCCTGCCTGGCGGGATGCCCATGTGAGCGTGGAGGGCCAGGATTAGGGGAATTTAAGAGTGTGCTGGATCTTCTGAGGTCAAGGTGAGAATTGCGAGTTGACACTCCAGGAAGACCACTTTGGAAATAAATAAGGAACCTCCTGCTTCCTACCCCAGACCACATATAATGTAAAATGGAAGCTTATAATAATTATATACTGTATATGCCATTTAGCAGACGCTTTTATCCAATGCGACAGTCATGCATGCATACATTTTCATTTGGGTGGCCCCAGCGGGAATCGAACCCACTATCATGGTATTGCAAGTGCCATGCTACCCACTAAAGCCTGTCACATGCTTCCCAGTTGAAGCATTTTGCGCATGTATTATATCAACATTTTGTGATGTTTTTGTTCATTCTGGCATTCGGCAAGGGCTTTTTTCGGCTGTTCGTGGACAGCCGGCAAGTCGAAGTTCGGTAGCCGAAGTCTACGCGCCTTGTCAGTGATTTGTCAACAGTAGGGGTGGGAATTATGGACGGATTCTTCAATGAAGTGTTTGCTGTCATTCAACGAGAGAGACGAGAGAGCTCAGCAGCAGCTAGTTTTCATGCACAGTTTTTCACTTGAGAAATACTGCACCAAACATCTTAGCTAGATGTAAAATTGCGTGACTAAGACCTCCTCGGCAAAAACGTCTAAATGAATTACAGATTTCTTGATTTATCTTAGAATAATTCTGACTATTTTGACAAAGTGTTATGGCTATGTTGTTGCTACGGTGGCTCAAGAGGGACAAACAACAGTAATATTCCGCTTATATTTAGCAAAGATATACACAGGATACAAAAATCTAAAATGATTGTGTCAAATACATTTCTTAATGACAACAGGCAATAACCAGTTTCAACAAGCTCTGGTTTACAGATCGCATCGATCTGTGTATGGCTTCCATGCATTTTTATACAGCAGCAAGACTCTATATAATGTATTGTAATATAATGTACAGTGTCCGTATTAGGACCGCCTCAGTTTTAGCAGGACATGTTTCAATCTCAGCAGGACTTGTAATTAATATCTAACATTTCCATTCATGATATCTAACAATAACACCCCCACGGTAAACATACCACAGAAGCCATATGAATATCCAAAAGGGTAGCACAGTCAGGATCCACTGCTGTTTGCTGTGCAGTAAATCGAGAGGCTGCATTACTCTCTATTAACGCAGGAAAGCCTGTGTGTAAGATTGGGGGTGATCTTGTCTGTGGGGATGTTGGTTTTGGGCCCAATGTATTCTAACAGCGTAGTTCGTTTTGTGAAACATTTTTTAGGCCATATGGTTAACGAGAAGAAACCGGGTCAGAGGGAGGGGAGCAACTGACCCTGTGTTTATATTTAAAGGGATTAGAGATTATAAAATGGTGAATAATGTGGAGATGTAATACTGTTGTACTGTTGCAGACTAATTCGATTAAAAAACAATTTGCCTAATACATTTCTTGAAACAAGTGCACAGAATCAACAAAAATTATATTGTTTTTTATTCTTATCCCTCTTTCCCGCTCACTCTGTAATGAAGTAAACATGTGGCCCTCACTTCTGTGAGTGTTACCAACAATGACCCTTAGGTGGTGCAACAAGACTGAGTTTTTGTTTGTGCTGGGGCACAAGGTTTGTGCTACATAAAGGTGTGGGCGGAAGCAACTCAGACCTGATACTTGCGTAATTACAGCGTTCCTGAATAACCAGTGTCTGCACTTATAATTAGGTATTAGGTTTTATTTATTTATTTGCACAAAAGAAAATAAGTGAAAGACAAAACAGTACAGATTTTTTTTTAAACAGGTAAAAACGGTGTGCAGGTGAGGTTGGAAGCCCAAAAGGGCTTACTGTGCATTCAGAAAGTATTCAGACCCCTTGACTTTTTCCACATTTTGTTACATTACAGCCTTATTCAAAAAATTGAATAATCCTCATCAATCTACAAACAATACCCCATAATGACAAAGCGAAAACAGGTTTATAAATGTTTGCTAATTTAATAAAAAACAGAAATACCTTATTTACATAAGTATTCAGACCCTTTGCTATGAGACTCGAAATTGAGCTCAGGTGCATCCTGTTTCCATTGAGCATCCTTGAGATGTTTCTGCAACTTGATTGGAGTCCACCTGTGGTAAATTCAATTGACTGTATATGATTTGGAAAGGTACACACCTGTCTATATAGTCGTGGTCAAAAGTTTTGAGAATGACACAAGTATTGGTCTCCTCAAAGTTTGCTGCTTCAGTGTTCTTAGATCTGTATGTCAGTAGTTACTATGGTACACTGAAGTATAGTTACAAGTATTCCATAAGTGTCAAAGGCTTTTATTGACAATGACATTCAGTTTATGCAAAGAGTCAATATTTGCAGTGTTGACCCTTCTTTTTCAAGACCTCTGCAATCCGCCCTGGCATGCTGTCAATTAACTTCTGGGCCACATCCTGACTGATGGCAGCCCATTCTTGCATAATCAATGCATGGAGTTTACATTTTACATTACATTTTAGTAATTTAGCAGACGCTCTTATCCAGAGCGACTTACATTTGAGTGCATACATTTTTCATACTGTTTGTCAGAGGTTGTGGGATTTTGTTTGTCCACCCGCCTCTTGAGGATCGACCACAAGTTCTCAATGGGATTAAGGTCTGGGGAGTTTCCTGGCCATGGACCCAAAATCTCAATGTTTTGTTCCCCGAGCCACTTAGTTATCACTTTTGCCTTATGGCAAGGTGCTCCATCATGCTGGAAAAGGCATTGGTCGTCACCAAACTGTTCTTGGATGGTTGGGAGAAGTTGCTCTCGGAGGATGTGTTGGTACCATTCTTTATTCATGGCTGTGTTCTTAGGCAAAATTGTGAGTGAGCCCACTCCCTTGGCTGAGAAGCAACCCCACACATGAATGGTCTCAGGATGCTTTACTGTTGGCATGACACAGGACTGATGGTAGCGCTCACCTTGTCTTCACCGGACAAGGTGTTTTCCGGATGGCCCAAACAATCGGAAAGGGGATTCATCAGAGAAAATGACTCTACCGCAGTCCTCAGCAGTCCAATCCCTGTACCTTTTGCAGAATATCAGTCTGCCCCTGATGTTTTTCCTGGAGAGAAGTGGCTTCTTTGCTGCCCTTCTTGACACCAGGCCATCCTCCAAAAGTATTTGCCTCACTGTGCATGCAGATACACTCACACCTGCCTGCTGCCATTCCTGAGCAAGCTCTGCACTGGTGGTGCCCCGATCCCGCAGCTGAATCAACTTTAGGAGACGGTCCTGGCGCTTGCTGGACTTTCTTGGGCGCCCTGACGCCTTCTTCACAACAATTGAACCTCTCTCCTTGAAGTTCTTGATGATCCGATAAATTGTTGATTTAGGTGCAATCTTACTAGCAGCAATATCCTTGCCTGTGAAGCCCTTTTTGTGCAAAGCAATGATGACGGCACGTGTTTCTGTCACGATCGTCTGAAGGATGAGACCAACACGCGCAGCGCGTGTACCGATAAACATGATGACTTTATTTAATTAAAGTGCAACACGACAAAACAATAAACCACGATCATGAAGTTCCACGGTGCACTCACCGTGCGAAACAAAAACCCACAAACCCCACAGGAAAACATTCAGAATAAATATGGCTCCCAATCAGAGATAACGAGCCGACAGCTGACACTCGTTACCTCCGATTGGGAGTCATAGACAAACCTAGAAATACAACCAACAGAAAGGCAAACCTAGAAATACAAAACCAAAACAAAAGACACCCTAAATGAAAATAACAACCCTGGCTCAACAATCAGAGTCCCTGGAGCCAGAGTGTTAACAGTACCCCCCTAAAGGTGCGCACTCCGGGCGCACCAGCACTCCCGGTCTAGGGGAGGTCTGGGTGGGCGTCTGTCCAGGTGGCGGCTCTGGCCCAGGTCGTGGTCCCCACCCCACCATAGTCATTACCCACTTAATATGCCTCCTACACATTACCCCCCCCAACTACACCCCCACTGGGTTAAGGGGCGGCACCGGACTAAGGGGCAGCACCGGACTGGAGACCAGCACCGGGATAAGGGGCAGCACCGGGGCTAAGGGGCAGCACCGGGCTAAGGGGCAGCACCGGGCTAAGGGGCCAGCACCGGGATAAGGACCAGCACCAGGCTAAGGAACAGTACCTGACTAAGTGGCAGCACCGGACTGAGGGGCAGCTCCGGACTGAATGGCGGATCCTGGCTGGCTGGCTCTGGCGGATCCTGCTGCTCATGGCTGGCTGACGGATCTGGCTGCTCATGGCAGGCGGAAGGCTCTGGCTGATCCTGTCTGGCAGAAGGCTCTGGCTGATCCTGTCTGGCAGAAGGCTCTGGCTGATCCGGTCTGACGGAAGGCTCTGGCTGCTCCTGTCTGGCGGAAGGCTCTGGCTGATCCTGTCTGGCAGAAGGCTCTGGCTGATCCTGTCTGGCAGAAGGCTCTGGCTGATCCTGTCTGGCGGAAGGCTCTGGCTGATCCTGTCTGGCGGAAGGCTCTAGCGGCTCCGGTCTGGCGGACGGCTCTGATGGCTCATGGCAGACGGGCAGTTCAGGCGCCGTTGGGCAGACGGGCAGTTCAGGCCCCGTTGGGCAGACAGGCAGTTCAGGCGCCCGTTGGGCAGACGGGGCAGTTCAGGCGCCGTTGGGCAGACGGACAGTTCAGGCCCCGTTGGGCAGACGGACAGTTCAGGCCCGTTGGGCAGACGGCAGACTCTGGCCGTCTGAGGCGCACCGTAGGCCTGTTGCGTGGTGCCGGAACTGGAGGTACCGGGCTGAGGACACGCATCACAGGGCTAGTGCGGGGAGAAGCAACAGGGCATGCTTGGCCCTGGGGACGCACCGTAGGCCTGTTGCGTGGTGCCGGAACTGGAGGTACCGGGCTGAGGACACGCATCACAGGGCTAGTGCGGGGAGAAGCAACAGGGCATGCTTGGCCCTGGGGACGCACATAAGGGCTAGTACGGAGAGCCGGAACAGGGCATGCTGGACCCTGGGGGACGCACATAACGCCTAGTGCGGGGAGCCGGAACAGGGCATGCTGGACCCTGGGGACTCACATTAAGCCTAGTGCGGAGAGCAGGAACAGGCCGGACTGGGCTGGCGACGCGCACCGTCTCCCTGGTGCGGTGGCGGAACAGGCCGGGCCGGGCTGGCGAGCGCACCGTATCCATGGTGCGAGTGGCCGAACAGGCCGGGCCGGCTGGCGAAGCGCACCGTATCCCTGGTGCGTGGAATAGGAACAGGCCGGGCTGGGCTGGCGACGCGCACCGTATCCCTGGTGCGAGTGGCCGGAACAGGCCGGGCCGGGCTGGCGGGCGCACCGTATCCCTGGTGCGTGGAGTAGAAACAGGCCGGGCTGAGCTGGCGACGCGCACCGTATCCCTGGTGCGAGTGGCCGGAACAGGCCGGGCCGGACTGGCGTAGCACACCGTGGACCTGGTGCTTGGAGTAGGAACAGGCCGGTCCGTACCGGGAACACACACCACTGGCCTCAACCGAGGATCAGGAACGGGCCGGACCGGACTGGCAACACACCTCAGTCTTTCACGCCGTGCCACAAACACTTCCCTTCCTCTACTCGCCAATGGCTCCCGTATTCCGTTAGCCTTCTCTCCTTTTCTCCCTGTGGCAGCCTCCTGCTGCCCAGCCGCCCAAGCCATGTGCCCCCCCCCAAAAATTTCTTGGGGTTGCCTCTCGTCCTTCCGACGAAAAACCTGCTGCCGCCGATGCTCCTCCCTCGCCAGGGCCTTGATCTTCCCCCAAGGTCCCTTGCCTCCGAGCATGTCCTCCCAGGACCACGATGTGCCCACCTGGGCCATCGCCAGCCTCTCCATCTCCTTACCCGGGCGCCTCCACCCATGTCCAGTCTCTTTGCTCCTGGACACGCTGCTTGGTCTTCTTATGGTGGGTTTTTCTGTCACGATCGTCTGAAGGATGAGACCAACGCGCAGCGCGATGTACCGATAAACATGATGACTTTATTTAATTAAAGTGCAACACGACAAAACAATAAACCACGATCATGAAGTTCCACGGTGCACTCACCGTAACGGAAACAAAAACCCACAAACCCCACAGGAAAACATTCAGAATAAATATGGCTCCCAATCAGAGATAACGAGCCGACAGCTGACACTCGTTACCTCCGATTGGGAGTCATAGACAAACCTAGAAATACAACCAACAGAAAGGCAAACCTAGAAATACAAAACCAAAACAAAAGACACCCTAAATGAAAATAACAACCCTGGCTCAACAATCAGAGTCCCTGGAGCCAGAGTGTTACAGTTTCCTTGCAGGTAACCATGGTTGACAGAAGAAGAACAATGATTTCAAGCACCACCCTCCTTTTAAAGCTTCCAGTCTGTTATTCTGACTCAATCAGCATGACAGAGAGATCTCCAGCCTTGTCTTCGTCAACACTCACCTGTGTTAACGAGACAATCACTGACATGATGCCAGCTGGTCCTTTTGTGGCAGGGCTGAAATGCATTGGAAATGTTTTTTGGGGATTAAGTTCATTTTTGTGGCAAAGAGGGACTTTGCAATTCATTGCAATTCATCTGATCACACATTCTGGAGTATATGCAAATTGCCAACATCAACACAGAGGCAGCTAACTTTGTGGAGACCAATACTTGTGTCATTCTCAAAACTTTTGACCACGACTGTATAAGGTCCCACAGTTGACAGTGCATGTCAGAGCAAAAACCAAGCAATGAGGTCGAAGGAATTGTCGGTAGAGCTCCGAGACAGGATTGTGTCGAGGCACAGATCTGGGGAAGGGTACCAACAAATGTCTGCAGCATTGAAGGTCCCCATGAACACAGTGGTTTGGAACCACCAAGACTCTTCCTAGAGCTGACCGCCCGGCCAAACTGAGCAATCGGGGGAGAAGGGCCTTGGTCAGGGACGTGACCAAGAACCTGATGGTCACTCTGACAGAGCTCCATAGTTCCTCTGTGGAGATGGGAGAACCTTCCATAAGGACAACCATCTCTGGAGCACTCTACCAATCAGGCCTATATGGTCAGACGGAAGCCACTCCTCAGTAAAAGGCACATGACAGCCCGCTTGGAGTTTGCCATAAGGCACCTAAAGGACTCTCAGACCATGAGAAACTAGATTCCCTGGTCTGATGAAACCAAGATTGAACTCTTTGGCCTGAATGCAAATCTTCACGTCTGGAGGAAACCTGGCACCATCCCTACGGTGAAGCATGGTGGTGGCAGCATCATGCTGTGGGGATGTTTTTCAGCGGCACGGACTCGGAGACTAGTCAAGATCGAGGGAAAGATGTACAGAGAGATCCTTGATGAAAACCTGCTCCAGAGCGCTCAGGACCTAAGACTGGGGGCGAAGGTTCACCTTCCAACAGGACAACGACCCTAAGCACACAGCCAAGACAATGCAGGAGTGGCTTCGGGACAAGTCTCTGAATGTCCTTGAGTGGCCCAACCAGAGCCCGGACTTGAACCCGATCGAACATCTCTGGAGAGACCTGAAAATAGCTGTGCAGCGACGCTCCCCATCCAACCTGACAGAGCTTGAGAGGATCTGCAGAGAAGAATGTCCCAAGCTTGTAGTTTCATACCCAAGAAGACTAGAGGCTGAAATCGCTACCAAAAGGTGCTTGAACAAAGTACTGAGTAAAGGGTCTGAATACTTATGTAAAATGTTATTTTTTTATTTTTTTATACATTTGCAAATAAAAACCTGTTTTTGCTTTGTCATTGTGGGGTATTGTGTGTAGATTGATGATATTGATCAATTTTAGAATAAGGCTGTAACGTAACAAAATGTGGAAAAAGTAAAGGGGTCTGAATACTTTCCGAATGCACTGTATACGAAAACCCCACCACAAATATAAGTTTTAAAAAATGTTTGTTCAATCAGTTAAACAAAGCATATTAATTATAATTGTACATGATATAGTCAGTATACAAACATTGTGATTAAAATATATGAGTTAGTGTGATAATATAAAACAAAACCACTTAATTTAATGCATTTGGGCAGGTACATTTACCCTGTTGAGTGTTTCCTACTGAAATAACTGGTAAGCTAGTGAATACGTAACTAGAAACTACTGATAACTTGGCATGGAAGATTCCAAGTGGGGCTGAGACAGACTATTCCATTCAGGTCTCAGCGGAATCTAGACTTTCCACTCACAGCCCGTCATCCCGTATACAGGTTGAAAATGGCAGATTTTGTAATTGATAAGTGCCTAAATTGGAACGCAGTTGTTGTACAGTGACATGTAAAGTAATGGTTCCTCACGTTCTCCACTCCAATGCGCTGTATTGGTTTTGACTGACAGACGTTATAAAGTTGAGCACTGCACCCAACAAGAAGATGCCCCCATCCCTCCCACTAATTGAGCTACTTTTGCACATTTGTCGTTGTCTGATTGAGGGAAAGGCTGTACATCTACAGGAGTCAATGTGTTCTGAAAGATGAGACGTTGAGGATTATAATACCGCTTGGATGTCATACAAGCAAACCACACACCCAGTCCAAATATGCACTTCACATTTAAATACTTGAAAACTCTTGTCATTTACAGTATCAACGTTTATCGCTATGTTTGAGCCACAGTTACAATGATGACATACGTTATACCCTGAGTTGTCCTGAACAGAATGAGCCTGTTTGCCGTATTGTGAAGAACCATGCTCATAAGGTTCTAAATGGAACCGTTATGTTGCTATAAAGAACACTTTCTGAAGGTTCTACAAAGAACCATTAAAAAAAGGTTATACATAGCACCAAAAAGGGTTCCGCTATGGTTAAAACCCTTTTTGGTGCTATATAGAACACTTTTTAATGGTTCTTTATATAACCTTTATGGAGAATGGTTCTACAAATAACCTTTTGAAGGACCTACAGATATTATATATTGTTAAAATGTAATAGGTGTTATTGTGTTAATGCAAAAGTTGAATCTGGTATGCTAGATCTGGAACAGCTGGGGGTCCCTGAGAAGAGAATTGAGAACCACTGATTTAGTCAACAGTTCTCAAATGACAAGGCCTTACATGAGTCTTTCTCAAGACACCGATACTAGCCATGTAGTCATGTTTAACATGTAATGACATACACAACAGATTAGATCAACTTGAATGACACTCTCACTCATGGTTGCACAAAAAGAGCTGTGAGCAAACCACAACCCAAAATATTCAAATGAGCCACCGCCCCTACATTTTAATTATCACTAAAAGATGAAAGAATCATTTTCTGAAGTGCAAAGATCCATTGAAGGGCTCAAATGGTCATTATGGATCCAAATAAAACCATCACCCTTACCAAATAACCCTTGATGAACCCTATTTTGTGTGTACAGTCCTAGGTTAACCTTCTCCAAGGAAGACTTGCTGTCAAGGTGAAATTCCTGGCTGGCATTATTACATCATTAATAATAATGTTGTCCTTTCACAGAGAACTCAGAATAATTTCCTATTTATTCAAACATACACCTTTCGCTGATGTGTTATACTAACCCCATTCTACACTGTGATTAACAGTGTCCACACTGTTGTCTACACATAGGGTGTTCCCAAATGGCACCCTATTCCCTATATAGTGCACTCCTGTGGACCCTACCTCCCCAAGCACACACACACGCAGACAAACACACAATGTGTTGCAAGCGCTGTGCTCTACCGACTGAGCCACACAGGACCACAGCTATCAAAGCATGTTTGTCTTAAGTCTTTGGGTTCGTTTCCCACGGGGGGCCAGTATGGGAAAAAAAAGCACCATTAAATCCATTATTAAAAAATGGAAAGAATACGGCACCACAACAAACCTGCCAAGAAAGGGCTGCCCACCAAAAATCACTGACCAGGCAAGGAGGGCATTAATCAGAGAGGCAACAAAGAGACCAAAGATAACCCTGAAGGAGCTGCAAAGCTCCACAGCGGAGATTGGATTATCTGTCCATAGGACCACTTTAAGCCGTACACCCCACAGAGCTGGGCTTTACGGAAGAGTGACCAGAAAAAAGCCATTGCTGAAAGAAAAAAATAAGCAAACACGTTTAATGTTCGCCAAAAGGCATGTGGGAGATTCCCCAAACATATGGAAGAAGGTACTCTGGTCAGATGAGACTAAAATTGAGCTTATTGGCCATCAAGGAAAACGATATGTCTGGCGCCAACCCAACACCTCTCATCACCCCGAGAACACCATCCCCACAGTGAAGCATGGTGGTGGCAGCATCATGCTGTGGGGATGTTTTTAATCGGCAGGGAAACTGGTCAGAATTGAAGGAATGATGGATGGCGCTAAATATAGGGAAGTTCTTGAGGGAAACCTGTTTCAGTCTTCCAGAGATTTGAGAATGGGACGGCGGTTCACCTTCCAGCAGGATAATGACCCTAAGCATTCTGCTAAAGCAACACTCGAGTGGTTTAAGGGGAAACATTTAAATGTCTTGGAATGGCCTAGTCAAAGCCCATACCTCAATCCAATTGAGAATCTGTGGTATCACTTAAAGATTGCTGTACACCAGCGGAACCCATCCAACTTGAAGCTGCTGGAGCAGTTTTGCCTTGAAGAATGGGCAAAAAACCCAGTGGCTAGATGTGCAAGTTTATAGAGACATAACCCAAGAGATTTGCAGCTGTAATTGCTGCAAAAGGTGGCTCTACAAAGTATTGACTTTGGGGTGGTGAATAGTTATGCACGCTCAAGATTTCTGTTTTCTTGTCTTATTTCTTGTTTGTTTCACAATAAAAAATATTTTGCATCTTCAAAGTGGTAGGCATGTTGTGTAAATCAAATGATACAAACCCCCCAAAAATCCATTTTAATTTCAGGTTGTAAGGCAACAAAATAGGGAAAATGCCAAGGGGGGTGAATACTTTCGCAAGCCACTGTATATGAGTATATACTAGCATGCCTTTGACAAAACCTGAGGAGTCTTTGTTTCCTCTGCATGTGAAGCAGTGTTACAGTTACAATGCGATACAACTGAATCGGCAACATGAGTAGAACAGGCCTTGATGCTAAGAGAGATGGGCACCATGCAGGAAACAAAAAGGCGGTCAGCGACCGCAGCTCTCTCGCTGTCCCACGGTTCAATTCTATTCTGATTTTCCTCACTCTGCAGTGCAGGATGGCAAGCATCCAGGAGAGGGATAGAAGGAGTCTTAAGCGATGTCAATAAGCAGCATCTAAGCTCTAATCACTTCATCATCAGAAAATCTCTTCTGATAATGCCAATATACCAGCCACCTCCTCATTATCAACCCCTGGAAAAGCAGTGCACATTAAAATGCCTTCCGTAGGGGAGTCTGAGGCAATTGTAAAAAAATATATATATGGTATTTTACTCTATTGCCCAGAACACTTGAACTTTCTTTATATAAGAAACTTGCATCTCTCTCCTAATCATTCATATCATTTATATGTCTGTATATAAACCAGTTGGATCACAATGTTTAATCCGAAAAGTCTGGATGTTACATTTGCCCCTGTCTGTAACAGTAACGGGAATCAAATGTAACACCAAAAAAATTACCCAAATAAATGTACTTAACTTCAAAAACATTAATATTAATGAATTATCATATTATCATAGACATATGTAATGATTTTGCATATGTAAGTATTGCTATGCATGTACCCAATATTTACATTAACACCCGTTTTGTCCATGGCCATTCGGTTCCTCTCAAAACTGTTTACAACTTCTTTGGTACTTTATAGTAACCCATGGCTATTTAAAATTAGTATTTGTACAGTGAGGGAAAAAAGTATTTGATCCCCTGCTGATTTTGTATGTTTGCCCACTGACAAAGACATGAACAGTCTATAATTTTAATGGTAGGTTTATTTGCCAAAGAGCTCTCCAAGGATGTCAGGGACAAGATTGTAGACCTGCACAAGGCTGGAATGGGCTAAAAGACCATCGCCAAGCAGCTTGGTGAGAAGGTGACAACAGTTGGTGCGATTAATCGCAAATGGAAGAAACACAAAAGAACTGTCAATCTCCCTCGGCCTGGGGCTCCATGCAAGATCTCACCTCGTGGAGTTGCAATGATCATGAGAACGGTGAGGAATCAGCCCAGAACTATACGGGAGGATCTTGTCAATGATCTCAAGGCAGCTGGGACCATAGTCACCAAGAAAACAATTGGTAACACACTACGCCGTGAAGGACTGAAATCCTGCAGCGCCCGCAAGGTCCCCCTGCTCAAGAAAGCACATATACATGCCCGTCTGAAGTTTGCCAATGAACATCTGAATGATTCAGAGGAGAACTGGGTGAAAGTGTTGTGGTCAGATGAGACCAAAATGGAGCTCTTTGGCATCAACTCAACTCGCCGTGTTTGGAGGAGGAGGAATGCTGCCTATGACCCCAAGAACACCATACCCACCGTCAAACATGGAGGTGGAAACATTATGCTTTGGGGGTGTTTTTCTGCTAAGGGGACAGGACAACTTCACCGCATCAAAGGGACGATGGACGGGGCCATGTACCGTCAAATCTTCGGTGAGAACCTCCTTCCCTCAGCCAGGGCATTGAAAATGGGTCGTGGATGGGTATTCCAGCATGACAATGATCCAAAACACACGGCCAAGGCAACAAAGGAGTGGCTCAAGAAGAAGCACATTAAGGTCCTGGAGTGGTCTAGCGAGTCTCCAGACCTTAATCCCATAGAAAATCTGTGGAGGGAGCTGAAGGTTTGAGTTGCCAAACGTCAGCCTCGAAACCTTAATGACTTGGAGAAGATCTGCAAAGAGGAGTGGAACAAAATCCCTCCTGAGATGTGTGCAAACCAGGTGGCCAACTACAAGAAACGTCTAACCTCTATGATTGCCAACAAGGGTTTTGCCACCAAGTACTAAGTCATGTTTTGCAGAGGGGTCAAATACTTATTTCCCTCATTAAAATGCTAATCAATTTATAACATTTTTGACATGCGTTTTTCTGGATTTTTTTGTTGTTATTCTGTCTCTCACTATTCAAATAAACCTACCATTAAAATTATAGACTGATCATGTCTTTGTCAGTGGGCAAACGTACAAAATCAGCAGGGGATCAAATACTTTTTTCCCTCACTGTATAATCATGTATAATTCATAAGATCTTCAAGTTAAAATCACTTGTTTTCATCATTTGGCTGCTTGGCTCAGGGTCATTTTAACACTGCGTTACAATTGCCTCCAACCCAGCAGCCATGACAAAACCTCATGTGCCCTAGCAAGAGACAACAATAGTGACACATGTCAATCATATCAATGTTTAGCCAATAATTAGTGATAAAAATGATGCTAGTTTGAATTATTGAACATTAATGCTCAGGACAGTATAAGGAAAATGCAGCTGGTGGAAAAAACTATTGTAACCCCTAAAAAACAAACATTTGCTAATATTTTGCTGAAACTTTTCATGCAGGGAGAGAACCTAAATGGGCATCTACAGTGTGAGCTTCATCACTCTAGCTTGTTTCTGTTCAGAGAAATTCAAGATGTTACAATTGCCCCCTGTAACAATTGCCCCAGGTCTCCCCTACCTGCAACAAAAAGCCCTAAAGCCATCATTCATAATTTAGCATACCTTTCACTAGAGCATGGCAGGAGAGTACTTTCTCCTGGTGTCTTCTGTCTTAGCAGGTGCAGATGCAGTGCAGCATATCGAAAAGAGAGCCAGGCAGCTCAGTTTTCTTTCATCTCTCCCCCAAGCTACAGTAACCAGTGATGTAGACGTGCAACACTGCACATGACTGTGAGATTGCCCTTCACACTCAGAGATGAAATGTAGAAACCCCTGTAATATACAATCATATAAATATATGCCATTTAGCAGACCGTTCTATTCTTAAGTCAAGCGTGCATACATTTTTCCTATGGGTGGCCACAGCGGGAAAAAATCCCACTATCCTGGCATTGCAAAGCAGAACAGACGTAAAAGATTAATAAACTTTTTCAAACCCACACTAACAGAAATTTTAAAGCAAAGTACATATAAAAGTTCCAAAAAACTGACCGGACGTTCCAAAAGCATTTGTGTCCAAGCTAAGGCGGCAGCCATACAGAATTCCTAAGAACCTGCCAGCGGGCCCCACAGGAGCCATCCATTCCTCGCTGCAGGACATAAGGACGACGGCAAAGGGGAAATTAATTTAGAGTTTGATTGCCTTTACAGCAGAATTAATTACAGCAGAATAGAGGCGATTAAGCTGAGTGGCAGCACTGAGGTCCCACATCAAAGACGAACGCAGCAATCAGACCTCTCTGTGTAGGATGAAGTGTTATTTAAGTTTCATTCTGAGGAGAATAATTTATTTGTGCCTAAGGACAACCTGACTCTCAACTCAGGTCCCAAGCAACTGGGGGCTCCTCTTAAAACCCTTTTTAAATGAGTGGATTGTGGCCTAAAGAGGGGCAGCCGATCTTATACATATTTTAGCCTACATACAGTATGACTTATTTTCAAAAAAAAATTATGAAGTATGAAATAGATTGCTTAAGGTTTAAGTGTGTCATCACGCTTCGGGGTAGTGGCAGTGGCGAGACCTGTGTCCTTAGTTGTGAAACTGTCATTACATTAACTGTTTAATCCAAAAACGTTACTGCCATGCAACAAATGTTGCTAGGAATTTTGGTGTTGTACACAGAATTACATCCACTTCTGAATCAACAATCACATAAACAGTGAATAAATCAGTCCAGGTCATCATAAGACACCCTTGTAGTAGTAGCCACATGGCATAAAGCTTAAGTCAACCACATGTAGGCATCATAAACACAGAGATCCTATTCAATTAATTATAATATGTAATTCGGTAGCAAATGACTGGAACTGGGTCTCAAACCCACGTTGACAGAAACTGTTAATCCACTCTGCTCCCCCACACTATGTTAATTAATGATCCAATTAAACATGATGTCCATGTAAAAATGGTTTTAAAAAATTAAACCAGTAGATGCTACACACAACAGAGCTACAGAAGAAACAACCACAGGAAATTTGGTTGAGGGGAATGAGGTCTTTGTAACTGTCATACATTATGCTGATAATGGAACTAAAAAACTAAAAGGAACTAAAAACACAACCATGACAAACTGTGGCATTGTAATTCACAAGAAGAAAATATTGTTCTGTTTTGTTTTACAAAACAGCAGTAATGCTATATGATGCTGGTGATGTAATAAGCAATCCCAGTGCTTTCTGGGTAAAGCCATGCCTCCTAGGTAAAAATGTATGCACTCACTAACTGTAAGTCACTCTGGATAAGAGCGTCTGCTAAATGACAAAAATGTAAATGTAACCAAGACAACTTACAGTAATTGTAAGTTAATGAACCATAGGAAGAAGGGCAAACATTGGGGTCCAAAAAAGGTTTGCCAATATTACTCTTCACACCAGCCCTAACTATTCTAAATATAATCACGCTTTTCACATCAATGAATAATGCAACAGTGAGTAGTATCCCTAACGCAATGATGTTCAACCGCTTATGAATTCGATTCACGTTGCAGTGAGGGTCTTCACTTGTTCACATGCATAATAACATCTTTGTTGTATTGTGTTTTTAAAGCTGGGAATGTAGATTATTTTAACTACATAGAGAATACAGAAGAAGTCATATGTTTTGAATATCTTCAAGATATTTGCAATACAATGTAATCAATTAGCTTGAGCAAAACGCCACGTTCTACCCAAGTACACTACCGTTTAAAAGTTTGGGGTCACTTAGAAATGTCCTTGTTTTCGAAAGAAAAGCAATTTTTCTGTCCATTAAAATAACATCAAATTGATCAGAAATACAGTGTAGACATTGTAAATGTTGTAAATCGCTAATGTAGCAAGAAACTGCAGATTTTTTATGGAATATCTACATAGGCGTACAGAGGCCCATTATCAGCAACCATCAGTCCTGTGTTCCAACGGCACGCTGTGTTTGCTAATCCAAGTTTACCATTTTAAAAGGCTAATTGATCATTAGAAAACCCTTTTGCAATTATGTTAGCACAGCTGAAAACTGTTGTGCTGATTAAAGAACCAATAAAACTGGCCTTCTTGAGACTAGTTGAGCATCTGGAGCATCAGCAATTGTGGGTTCGATTACAGGCTCAAAATGGCCAGAAACAAATAACTTTTTCTGAAACTAGTCAGTCTATTCTTGTTCTGAGAAATGAAGGCTATTCCATGTGAGAAATTGCCAAGAAACTGAAGATCTCGTACAAATCTGTGTACTACTCCCTTCACAGAACAGCGCAAATTGCTTTTCTTTCGAAAACAAGGACATTTCTAGGTGACCCCAAACTTTTGAACGGTAGTTTATGTTTTCTAACCGACTAACAGAATAGGAAATGCACACAATCCCTTGCCCCTCAGGCATAGTCCACTAATTATATGGTCAAAACAAACACAACATTGTTGTGTTACCCATAATAGGGTACAACTGAGGAAAAACTTGCAGGATTACTGCAAAAACAATTATTTCAGGCATATTATGTGCATAACAAATGAAGGCCTTGACTTCCAAGCATTTCACTGTACATGAACTTGAGTTCTTTGCTTGGTCTGTGTCTTGTATGTGAGTTATGTCTGCAGAAAAGGCTTAATCAAAGATGAGATGAGGGCAGTGGGAAGGTAGGCCCCTAAATGGCAGGTAATCCAAGGAAGAAAACAAGTAGGTGGCCAAAAGAATACATCAGATCAGCCTATAGTTAACATCAGGATGCACAACTGGTTGTTTCTTCTGTTAACTATAGGCTGATCTGCTCCTATATCTATTGTTTTGTATACATTTTCTTTCAATTCTTCCAAAAAAGGCTTCACAGAGCTCTCTTGGCTGGAAGTGACAGAGCCAGTGAGGTTGGCTGTGATCACTGGTCACTGCTGGTATTACTTGTCCTCTACTGATGTTGTCTTCGTGATTTACCATCTCTTAAGTCATACGCTCAGCAGTGTCAGAGGCCATTCAGCGCTCAATAGAAGGAAAGTGCTTATTGTACATTTTCCTCTTAAGAGAGAAATTATCTTTCACCAGCAGCATCTACATCAATGCATGTTCCCGCTGAGATTTCAATAAATTAATTAGCACGACTCGCCATCCAAGATGGACGGGTATTGATGTGAAATCTAAGAATTGGTTGTGGTCACAGTGTGTATAGAAAAGTATGATATGCGTAGTCATTCACAACACCACTCACACACACAATCACATTTTGCATGAATACAACCCAGTAAGCAAAATTACGTTGAAAATACGTCTTTTAGACCTCTTTTCCAGACGTTGACATCACGTGCATTTTAGGAGCTGAATGAAAGGTTAGAAGACGTCTTTCCCTTACATCGAAAATAAGTATTTTCGGGACATCGAAAATACATATTTCTGGACATAAAAAATACGTCTTATACGGACGTTGAAAATACGTATTTTCCGGACGTTGAAAATACGTAATATATGTATTTTTCCAAAAGACGCCGCCGTCAGTAAATGCTTGGTGGGAAGGGGAGGCCTATACTCTTTCACTACAGTAATTCCCTCAAATTTAAAAGCAGGATCAGTGAAATTCTAGGCTAGCAGAATGAGATTCCATCATATTGCTTAGGCTACCAGTCATGATGTTTCACGGTCATGGATGCCATCCCATTTCTGACACCAATATAACAAACAACAAACCCGGGTCGTGGCGTGAAAGGCAAACACCCTACTGGACCAATCATATGTCTATTTGGGCCAAATCAAGGCCAGTCCGGACCAAATCTGAACATTTTACATTTTAGTCATTTAGCAGACGCTCTTATTCAGAGCGACTTACAGGTGCAATTAGGGTTAAGTGCCTTGCTCAAGGGCACATCGACAGATTTTTCACCTAGTCGGCTCAGGATTAGATCCAGCGACCTTTCGGTTACTGGCCCAACGCTCTTAACCACTAAGCTACCTGCCGCCACAATTATATTAGTATTATTTGGGGTCAAATCAAGTCCGAATCAAGTCCAAAAATCTATCCCCGTGGACGTTGAATTCAAGGCCGGTCCGGACCGCACCAAAAAAAGACCTAAAAAAGACAGCGGGTCCGGAGAGCACCAAAAGAACACTCCAAAAGACGTCGCCTGATGGTAAATGCTTAGTGGGAACATAGCAGTATCACATCAAGGCATACTTGACAAAGCTGAACGCAATGCTTCCCCTCAAAATAACTTCCTGTCTGTTGACAATTCAGCGAAGATAGCTTAGTTAGCTTGCACTTAGAAAGCATTCAACCTCTTACATGTCACGGCTTCCTCAAGACCCAAGGGCGCACTCGTTTCAAACAACCGGGGGTTGCCAAACTACGTTAGCAGCGAAGGAGGACTTTGCCGTTGTAATCTAGTAAGGGCGTTGAATGACATCACTAACTAAACACAACAGAAGTCAAGAAAAACAATGTTTAAATCTGCCTACACTGACACTATTGCCTATTCACATTATGGGCATGCCTCAAGGGAGGAGCCAGTAGTGGCAGACTAATTTGCATTATGTTGTTTTTGATTTTTTTGTCAGTAACCAGGAAGTCACGCTGTGTATGATGATGTCATATTGCTGAGCCTACCTTTAAATGGATTGTTCACTCAAACTATATTTTAGTATTTTGTTCAATTAGTCCACAGTTAATAAACCCCCCCAAACTTGTGCATGTCAGCAGTCAGTTTTTCTAGATAGAGCACTTTCAGTACAGAGCAAAAACTGTGATGATTATGCATTTTGAGTGATGGTTGAGTGAACTATAAGCTCCTGCACCCTCCTACTGCATAGATGCTGAATTGCATTCGGGTAGCATCTGATCTCATGGGGATAGCAGTTGAGGCTAGAGAGAGAGCAGGGTGGGTCAGTCACTGGGTGAGTGCCAGGCCTTCCATCTGTTAATGGCCCATGTTTACTTATCTCCCTTAGCCCATGAAAAAGGAACTACCTCTCCACCTCCCACCCCTCTCTCCCTGCCTCCCTCCCTCCATCCCATTACCCCGCACCGGGCCTAAACATGAGAGGGCTTCCCCAAACAATGGGATGCAATCTGACCACACATCAGGCTCTCACAGTCTCACTGCAGAATTAGACATTTGTCCACGTTCTCTAAAAGTCAAATTTAGGAGTTGCTCCAAACGTCAAATTTCAAAGATAAGGGTTAAGTTTAGGCACTCATTCCGAATGGCTAAGGTAAGGGTTAAGTTTTGGGATAATGTTAAAACCAAACATAAAAAAACAGTGTCCACGACTGGGCTCAAACACACAACCTTCTGATCCAGTCATGAGATTACACCCATTCACCACCCTAGCAAAACCAAAGCCTAGTTGATGGTAATAGCACTCACTGTTGCCCCTAGTGGCCTGTTTTGAAGGAATTTCCCGACATCCTCAGGACATGCATCATTTCGATGTCAATCTTGAACAATCTCCCTGGACCTCAAGCCCTCATTCCGACACGTCAGCCTCAAATACACATTCTCCACCCCTTTACATATTTTGTTGTTTGTTTGCATGCATATGTGTGGAGGGTGAGGAAGAGGAAGATAGATATAGAGGGAGAGAGAGAGGAGGTAAGCCAGAGACACTATGCTGCAGTTGTTTTCTAGAGAGTTCAGTCTGCATATCTCCTCAGTTTTAAGCCTGCTGGTTGAGATGGCAGCAAATACACACCCAACACACACACTACTAAAGCCGCAGTAAGACAGGATCTTGATTTTATGACTAACACTGCCAGCTCCCTAACTCAGCACTGAAGTTTAAATACCCCTCATAATTTATTGAGTGTTTTCTTACCTCCAAGCTTTTTTTCTTTTTCTCTTGCATGCCCGTGTATGGAGTGCGTATGCTCGCTGTCTGAGTTTCAGAAGCTCAGGAAGGATTCACTCACTCTGATACTGCTCGACTGGAGGACTCTCCTGAAGCTACTGCCCACTCTGGCAGCTCTTAGACTGGCTGCTGCTCATTTTGTGCCTCTGTCTGTCTGTGTGTGTGTGTGTTTGCGTGCCAGCAATGCTGCCGGGATGTGGGACAGCTAAGAATTGCTTCCCCATCGCTGCACCTACCACTCTGCGGCAAAGAGTCCCCCCTCCCCACACACCCAGTACAGGGAGGGAGCCAAGCCAAGAAGGAACTATGAGGCTACAGGGGCCATGCTGTAGCCAAGACACATTTAGCAGCTGCACCACATGCCGGTAAGGGAGCAAAAAGAGGAGCACAGGGCAGAGATGAGGAAATGTATTGTTTGACAAAAGAGAGGAAAATGTGGTGCCCTGCGTTAGAACACATTGCATGTTCCTCAGATTTGGACTGAAGGAGAAGAGAAGGTGAAAATAATGTCTTATGTACATGCATGTCGGTTGTTGTTTTTCTAGAGAATCACATACTTTGAGGGGAGATGTATAAGCATGGTCAACCAACCAATGCATTTTCTGATTGGGTTGATCAGATTGATATCTAACCCAGCGCCAAAATTCCAGTGCTATATTTCCAAATGCTTCAGATTGAAACAACGTTTAGCCACGGGAGACTACAAACAGTTGCTGGGATGAAGAGTGAGTGAGTGTGTCAGTGATGGGAGAGGAGGGTGTGTAGAGTGAGTGAGCGTCTGCAAGAAATCAGGGAGTGGAGATGTAGAGCAAGTTTGATCATATAATGAAGTTCACTAGCTGTGATCTGTTGAATTACATGCGGCCTATTTAGTTGACCAGTTCTACACATGCTTCCTCAATGCCGGATGTCACGCATTCGCATGCCCTGGTGTCTTTTGCTGCCATGCTGCTGTGCCGCTGTAACGAGCTGTTACACTCTATTCTTGCTGTTTCTGATATGAACTTTCTTGGCGAATGCTCGCTAGCTGCATTGAACCTTGCTTGTGTCGTTCAATATGCTTATGTTGCAATGTTTGGCTGTGGCAGAGATGTCATTGATTGTGAGGATCAACCATGTTGCTGCTCTACTGACTACTGTTGTCAGTCAATAGCCGGCTACAAACGGCTAGCTAGCTAGCTAAGTAGAATTAGTCTCGGGAGTAGCTATTGTATTGTTGTTCCCAATGCCAGCTTTTGGGCAGAGTCTGTGCGGAGAATCATCACTCATCAAGGAAGAAGTAGCCAATGCTAGGCTAGCGTTACAGGCTATACGTCGATATACAGTGAGTAGCAATGTTTTCTTGATGGTGTTTATCATGGTGATTTTATCTTATTTTGGTCTCTATGCTGCCGGTAATTTGTTAGTGCAGCAATCTATCAACACTAGCTATCACTGTGTCACGCCGCTCACGAGACGTGCAAGGTACACTATCAGTGATACATTTTATGGTGTCATCTCAGTCACATTAGTTAATGTGACTTGCGCCGGCAGTCACACTCTATATTTTGTACAAATTATCTGATTTATGGTCATTGTCTGGGACCCTAGTCTTACACGGTTTAAGCTAGAAACACATTCACTTACATGCTGACTGGTCTGGATCAGTGTGCTTGTATAGCTACAACTTGCTGCTTCTGCTCTGAGCTACCAGAGTATTGCAAGCTCATTAATGCATACTGTTGCAATGAGTCACCCTATTTACATACATTTTACAGTATCACTCAGTCACGTAGTTATATTTACTTCATTATTCACTGCAGCAGTAGGTTAGGCTGATTATTAGTCATTTTTCAATCATGCATCATGTACAGTGAGGGAAAAAAGTATTTGATCCCCTGCTGATTTTGTACGTTTGCCCACTGACAAAGACATGATCAGTCTATAATTTTAATGGTAGGTTTATTTGAACAGTGAGAGACAGAATAACAACAACAAAATCCAGAAAAACGCCTGTAAAAAATGTTATGAATTGATTTGCATTTTAATGAGGGAAATAAGTATTTGACCCCTCTGCAAAACATGACTTAGTACTTGGTGGCAAAACCCTTGTTGGCAATCACAGAGGTCAGACGTTTCTTGTAGTTGGCCACCAGGTTTGCAGTCTTTGCAGATCTTCTCCAAGTCATTAAGGTTTCGAGCCTGACATTTGGCAACTCGAACCTTCAGCTCCCTCCACAGATTTTCTATGGGATTAAGGTCTGGAGACTGGCTAGGCCACTCCAGGACCTTAATGTGCTTCTTCTTGAGCCACTACTTTGTTGCCTTGGCCGTGTGTTTTGGGTCATTGTCATGCTGGAGTACCCATCCACAACCCATTTTCAATGCCCTGGCTGAGGGAAGGAGGTTCTCACCCAAGATTTGATGGTACATGGCCCCGTCCATCGTCATTTTCATTTAATTTTAGTCATTTAGCAGACGCTCTTATCCAGAGCGACTTACAGGAGCAATTAGGGTTAAGTGCCTTGCTCAAGGGCACATCGACAGATTTTTCACCTAGTCGGCTCGGGGATTAGAACCAGCAACCTTTCGGTTACTGGCACAACGCTCTTAACCACTAAGCTACCTGACGCCCCATCGTCCCTTTGATGCGGTGAAGTTGTCCTGTCCCCTTAGCAGAAAAACACCCCCAAAGCATAATGTTTCCACCTCCATGTTTGACGGTGGGGATGGTGTTCTTGGGGTCATAGGCAGCATTCCTCCTCCTCCAAACACGGCGAGTTGAGTTGATGCCAAAGAGCTCGATTTTGGTCTCATCTGACCACAACACTTTCACCCAGTTCTCCTCTGAATAATTCAGATGTTCATTGGCAAACTTCAGATGGGCCTGTATATGTGCTTTCTTGAGCAGGGGGACCTTGCGGGCGCTGCAGGATTTCAGTCCTTCACGGCGTAGTGTTTTACCAATTGTTTTCTTGGTGACTATGGTCTCAGCTGCCTTGAGATCATTGACAAGATCCTCCTGTGTAGTTCTGGGCTGTTTCCTCACCGTTCTCATGATCATTGCAACTCCACGACGTGAGATCCTGCATGGAGCCCCAGGCAGAGGGAGATTGACAGTTATTTTGTATTTTTTCCATTTGCGAATAATCGCACCAACTGTTGTCACCTTCTCACCAAGCTGCTTGGCGATGGTCTTGTAGCCCATTCCAGCCTTGTATAGGTCTACAATCTTGTCCCTGACATCCTTGGAGAGCTCTTTGTTCTTGGCCATGGTGGAGAGTTTGGAATCTGATTGATTGATTGCTTCTGTGGACAGGTGTCTTTTATACAGGTAACAAACTGAGATTAGGAGCACTCCCTTTAAGGGTGTGCTCCTAATCTCAGATCGTTACCTGTATAAAAGACACCTGGGAGCCAGAAATCTTTCTGATTGAGAAGGGGTCAAATACTTATTTCCCTCATTAAAATGCAAATCAATTTATAACGTTTTTGACATGCGTTTTTCTGGATTTTCTTGTTGTTATTCTGTCTCTCACTGTTCAAATAAACCTACCATTAAAATTATAGACTGATCATTTCTTTGTCAGTGGGCAAACGTACAAAATCAGCAGGGGATCAAAACACTTTTTTCCCTCACTGTATTTGACATAGGTAGTCCTTCCCTGTCAGTCTATCTTGCATTCTAGTAGTATTCTAGTGACAGCATAGTGACTATCTATTCTAACATATGCTATTGTATTGTATGCTATTGTAGAGATCTCTTCATCCTAGTCATGTTTTAGCTCTGTTATTAATTAATCTTCTGCTGCATTTTGTTATCTTCATCCCTTACATACTAGCTAGTCCTTCATCTGTTTCATGCTGCAACTTTTAATGCTGTGGTGAATGCTCACACATTCAGGTGTTAGCTGATATCTTTGCTTCATTTTCTGCACACAGTATTGCATTATGGCATGGCTGCCATTATTGCTTTTATGGGAGCACGTGCATGTTTAGGCTCTGCATTCATCACCTTGACAAGGCGATGCTTGTTCTAATTGATGCATTGGCTGTTATGTCGTATCTTCTGCATAGTCGTTATGGCATGGCAACATTATTGCTATTGCCAAGAGAACGGTGAGGTCAAGGTGACATAAAGCCCAACACTAGCAAAAGCCCCTTCCACAGCATCTGCAGGAGCATCACAGTACAATGGCAGACAGATTATTTTACCCAGGTGCAAACAGGATATTTCCCAGGTGCAAACAGGATGTTTTCCCAATAAGGCTTTTCATGACACCTAGTTTACATTCATGACAATGTGCTGCTTCAGTGTCAGTGTGTTTTATTGAGTATTTATTGTGATGTATTATTGACTGGTGCAATCAATTTCCCATGGGGGATTTATAGTACCATCTTAATACATGCTTATCGGGTACTGTCATCCATAGCGCTCTTTTACACTACTGGTCACTTCTCCGGCTTCTCCCCAGCAAGTATCTAATAGTGGTGGGATTATCGTCCTCTTACAGGATAAACATGCATTCTTACAGTTATGAATTACTTTGTCATCTTTCATTCTCGACGTAGTGATAATGAAGCATCAGGTTAGGCATATTTTAGGAGTATACTATATTAGGATAGTAGTAAGCAAGTTTACACGTGCTATCATGTAAGATATTTACCACCACAAACCGACGCTGGCACTAAGACCGCACTCAATGAGCTGTATAAGGCCATACGCAAACAAGAAAATGCTCATCCAGAAGTGGCGCTCCTAGTGGCCTGGCACTTTAATGCAGGCAAACTTAAATCCGTTTTACCTCATTCCTACCAGCATGTGCAACCAGAGGAAGAAAAAAAACTCTAGACCACCTTTACTCCACACACAGATGCGTAAACACTCGCTCGCACTCCATTTGGCAAATCTGACCATAATTCTATCCTCCTGATTCCTGATTACAAGCAAAAACTAAAGCAGGAAGTACCAGTGACTAGCTCAATACGGAAGTGGTCAGATGACACGGATGCTACGCTACAGGACTGTTTTGCTAGCACAGACGGGAATTTGTTCCGGGATTCATCCAATGGCATTGAAGAGTATACCACCTCAGTCACCGGCTTTATCAATAAGTGCATCGACGACGTCGTCCCCATAGTGACCGTACGTACATATACCAACCAGAAGCCATGGATTACAGGCAACATCCGCACCGAGCTAAAGGCTAGAGCTGCCGCTTTCAAAGAGCGGGACACTAATCCGGACGCTTATAAGAAATCCCGCAATGCCTTAAGACGAACCATCAAACAGGCAAACCGTCAAAACAGGACTAAGATTGAATCCTACTACACTGGCTTTGACGCTCGTCGGATGTGGCAGGGCTTGCAAACTATTACGGACTACAAAGCGAAACCCAGCCGCGAGCTGCCCAGTGACGCGAGCCTACCAGACGGACATTTTCAACCTCTCCATGACCGAGTCTGTAATACCTACATGTTTCAAGCAGACCTCCATAGCCCCTGTGCCCAAGAAAGCAAAGGTAACCTGCCTAAATGACTACCGCCCCGTAGCACTCACGTCGGTAGCCATGAAGTGCTTTGAAAGGCTGGTCATGGATCACATCAACACCATCATCCCAGAAACCCTAGACCCACTCCAAGTCGCATACCGCCCCAACAGATCTACAGATAACGCAATTTCAATCGCACTCCACTCTGGCCTTTCCCTCCTGGACAAAAAGAACACCTATGTGAGAATGCTGTTCATTGACTACAGCTCAGCATTCAACACCATCACTAAGCTAAGGACCCTGGGACTAAACACCTCCCTCTGCAATTGGATGTTGGACTTCCTGACGGGCCGCCCCAAGGTGGTAAGGGTAGGCAACAACACATCTGCCACGCTGATCCTCAACACTGGGGCCCCTCAGGGGTGCGTGCTTAGTCCCCTCCTGTACTCCCTGTTCACCCACGACTGTGTGGCCAAGCACGACTCCAACACCATCATTAAGTTTGCTGACGACACAACGGTGGTAGGCCTGATCACCGACAATGATGAGACAGCCTACAGTGTATTTTCCTCATTAAAATGCAAATCATGTATAACATTTTTGACATGCGTTTTTCTGGATTTTTGTTGTTGTTATTCTGTCTCTCACTGTTCAGATAAACCTACCATTAAAATTATAGACTGATCATGTCTTTGTCAGTGGGCAAACGTACAAAATCAGCAGGGGATCAAATACTTTTTTCCCTCACTGTATAGGGAGGAGGTCAGAGACCTGTCAGGACAACAACCTCTCCCTCAACATGAGCAAGACAAAGGAGAAGATTGTGGACTACAGGAAAAAGAGGGCGCCAACCCAACACTTCTCATCACCCCGAGAACACCATCCCCACAGTGAAGCATGGTGGTGGCAGCATCATGCTGTGGGGATGTTTTTCATCGGCAGGGACTGGGAAACTGGTCAGAATTGAAGGAATGATTTTTCTGGCTCCACAGCAGAAATTAGAGTATCTGTCCATAGGACCACTTTAAGCCGTACACTCCACAGAGCTGGGCTTTACGGAAGAGTGGCCAGAAAAAAGCCATTGCTTAAAGAAAAGAATAAGCAAACACGTTTGGTGTTCGCCAAAAGGCATGTGGGAGACTCCCTAAACATATGGAAGAAGGTACTCTGGTCAGATGAGACTAAAATTGAGCTTTTTGGCCATCAAGGGAAACGCCATGTCTGGTGCAAACCCAACACCTCTCATCACCTAGAGAACACCATCCCCACAGTGAAGCATGGTGGTGGCAGCATCATGCTGTGGTGATGTTTTTCATCGGCAGGGACTGGGAAACTGGTCAGAATTGAAGGAATGATGGATGGCGCTAAATACAGGGAAATTCTTGAGGGAAACCTGTTTCAGTCTTCCAGAGATTTGAGAATGGGACGGTGGTTCACCTTCCAGCAGGACAATGACCCTAAGCATACTGCTAAAGCAACACTCGAGTGGTTTAAAGGGAAACATTTAAATGTCTTGGAATGGCCTAGTCAAAGCCCAGACCTCTATCCAATTGAGAATCTGTGGTATGACTTAAAGATTGCTGTACACCAGCGGAATCCATCCAACTTGAAGGAGCTGGAGCAGTTTTGCCTTGAAGAATGGGCAAAAATCCCAGCGGCTAGGATGTGCCAAGCTTATAGAGACATACCGCAAGAGACTTGCAGCTGTAATTGCTGCAAAAGGTGGCTCTACAAATAATTGATTTTGGGGGGGGTGAATAGTTATGCACGCTCAAGTTTTCAGTTTTTTTGTCTTATTTCTTGTTTGTTTCACAAGAAAACATATTTTGCATCTTCAAACCCCCCAAAAATCTTAATTCCAGGTTGTAAGGCAACAAAATAGGAAAAATGCCAAGGGGGGTGAATACTTTCGCAAGTCACTGTATCAGTGTTCACCAACCTTTTGAGTCAAGATCACTTTCGCAGTCAAAAAGCAAGCCGAGATCTACTGCTCAGATTTTAAAAAACGACTTACATTTTTTTTACATTAACCTAATAAAAACAGTTCTGTAGGAATGAGGTTTGTGCAGTAGGCCTAATACATTATCACAGCATATTGGCTATATGCCTGGCCTGACAATATTGTCATTCTCAGACCATTTTATATTTCAAAACTTGAGCTTTGATAACAAAATAGATCAACTGGTGTAGCACTTGCGAGGCACAGCTGAGCATAAAAGTAAATCATTTGCAAATCATTTGCTTTTTTATTTCACTGGACTGATGGTACCTGCATCTGATGGTCATTGTGCTTTCAGGACAACTGGTAACTCAGAAAGAAAACGAGGTTCAACCATTACGTCAGTGATCTTCAGGTCGGAAAGTTGGAACTCCAGAGTGTCCGACTTGGAATTCCGAGTTGGATGACCGTTCTAAACATTTTTCCCAGTCGGATCTTGTTTTTTCCCCGAGTTCCCAGTTGTCTTGAACGCACTGAAGTCGGAAGTCAGAGACTTCCGAGTTCCCAGTTGTTTTGAACACGCCATTAGTCTCAGCGGAGGGAGGGAGGAGAGTAGCAGATAGTCAGCCTCTCACCGTCCCTGCTCTCTCCTTCCTTTCCTCCGGTGAGACTGACCAGAGAGAGGAGACACTGTCTTCCACCTGATGGTGAAACTCGAGTCGCACCGCACAAATTAATGTTGTTACTATGACCAGAGAAAATTTAAATTAAAATAGAAACAACGAGCTGCTAATAATAATACAAATTCAGGGCTATCGGTACACTTGGGCTTGGGTACTCATTCATTGCAGCGCAAGTGGAAGTAGGGAGAAGCGTGTTTTATGTTTTGTAATAGTGTTAAATAAAAACAGTTTTGACAGTGCTGAATAAAAACGTTGCTGTATTCAATGCCAAGCTATACGGAGCTATACAAAATTTGGGAGGCGCATGGCGATGCGGTACAGAGCTCAATTTGGCCTCTGCATGCCTCCGGTGGCTCCGCAATTGCGTCACACACTCCATACAGAGCCTCAGACCACATTTTTGGATCAAGAATAAATTGGCTTTTATTTTTAAGGGGCACAAGCCTTTATCATTGGCTTTTCTACAGAAATGTTTGGTGATCGACTAGGAATTTCTCGACCGGTTGGTGACCACTGCTGTATAACCTATAATATGCTGATGTTGAGAGAGCACCGTAGGTCACTATTTTTAACAACGCAAATAAGCAACTTGTATTAAACACCTGATATTCTCTATTTTGTGGAGTCCTTTATTTCAAAACCTTTTATTTTGCAATATCCATGAAAGGGATGTAATAATATTCATCTTTAGAGTGATGCAAAACTATGCTGTTGCATTCAACATGAAATGGTACAGTATTTCGACAGCTGTGCCACATTTTGCATTGGCAAAATGTCCATCTGAAAGTACCAGTCAGTGAATTAGATCAATAGCTTTCTCACCAAAAGCGTGAATTAATGTGAGGTTCAATACTCAAGTCTGTACAACATGCCTCATCCCTGCATGGTTATTGGAATTACTAGTCCAAGGTAAAGTTACTTCCACATAAAGTATTGTCCAGCATGCGTAGCAGACTTGCATTCAAATACATGTGTATGTAAGTACTTGTATTTGAAATACTTATTTTCTGTGTATTTTAGTATTTTCAAATACACAGCCAAAAACAACTACTTCAAATAGAAGTATTATGTAGTAAGTGTAGTATGTAGTACAAATGTATTTATTAATGATTAAAATGACGCCACATTCACAGGGCAGGGCTATATAACATGCACAGAGAGTTGCATGCTGTTATAATCAGCTATGGTAGGGGAAAAAATGAGAGAACTACTTAATGTGATGATTAATCTATTACCATTTCTGCGGTATGTTAAGCTCTACCTTCAAAGTCGAGGCTCTACCTAGAGATGGCAGTAGATGTCGCCACAGTAAAAGTATGTGCATTGGCAATGCCCCTTGCAAGTGCTTAGCACAATTAGGAATTTGACTCTAGAGGGATGGGACCGATCCATAAGTAATTAATCAGTGTGCCATTAGTTATCATCTGTGTAGTCCAGGTACAGAGACATTGCCGTTTGAATCATCGGTATGCATACATTACCCACAATTCCCATCCCACCCACTGATCCATTTCCATAACTGCTCTGAATTTGACTGTCATGAACAGTGTTGCAAAATAAGTGTAGCTGCTGGACATCAAGCGTGAAACCATTTCATTTCATTGAAATTAAGCAATAATTTATTAGAGCTTCCGAACACTGACCAAACAATGGCAAGGACAGCACCCCAAAGCAACTGGTCCCTGTGCTTATGGCAAATATCTGTCTAGGGAATCTTCTTTGCCAGAAGGGGTGGGTAAGAGGGAGACTCTTTCCCCATGACTGGGAGAAATCTCCAGACCTGAATTGTGGCCACTCTTTTTTTTGGACCCCTCTAACATATGGGAACAAAAAGACTCAGACCCTGAAAATAGTTCACTGTGCTCAGCTAACCATGGCAAACAGGCACAAACTGAAGTAACATATCTGTGTACGCACAACCAGGCACAGGGAGCTGACGTTAAGCAGGTTGTGGATTGCTCTCTTTCAACTTTGTCAAGGCAAGGGGGAGAGAGGTGGAAAGCCCCTTTTGTGGCTGAGAACACAAAGATTCTAACCTCATTAGAAATTATTTTATGCACTATTATGCTTTTTTATTGAAGCTGTCAGAGGGCATCAGGGAGAGCGTTTCTCAGCAGTTTCCGAAGAAGAATAAAAAGGCTTGGTGATACAACGGCAGTCTCCCTCTTCAATTCAGGAAAGACGGCAGCCTACATTGTAACATTCACACACTTGGAAAGAGGCTTCAGAAAGAGTTGAAAAAAAATAATAATCACAACCACCTGTGCAGCTGGCTGCACTTCTGCCAATACTTTTGCAACCTCCCCTTTTTCCGCTCTCCCTCACGCTCTTACACACATACACACGTGCGAGCATGGAAACATAGATTCCTTACCTTCGCAGCATTTTTTCCCAGTGCACAGTAACATGCAAAAAGCATTGCAATGCACAAGGAGCATAAGGCTGACGATGTGACGGCTGAGCTTCTTTTAGGAAGGAAAAACAAAGGCGAGAGAGGAGCACCAAAACACCAGATCAGACAAACGTTACATCACTGAGCGAGGTCTATGCTGCTTTAGTGTCGTGTGATACCGTATTGATCCCTTGATTGAGCGACTTTTTACACAGACAAAGTGGGGAAGGAGGCAATACTACATCAAACACTGCAGCTGACAGGCAGGCGGGATTCAGCTGCCGAGAAAAGCGAATAAAAGAGAGAGAGAGGAGAGTGAGAGAGTGGAGTGTACTGCATGTGAGCTGTGTGTGTGTGTGTGGAGATTGTGGAAGACGAAAAAGAAGAAGAAGAAGAAGAAGAAGAAGGAGAAGGAGAAGGAGTAAAGCCTGCTTCTTGTGACAGAGTGTGATCACCTTATGCAACATTCATGAAGAGCCATTGGACACAGTTTATCATAGCGCACTACGCTTTGTTACAGGCGATAGGTTCAGTACAAATCACTGCATTCTGTATCAGAAAGTAGGCTGGCCCTCTTGGAAGTCTCGTAGGTCGATGTATTGCACTCTTTTCGTTTCTAAAGCCCTCCTTCATAAACTTCCTCTGTACCTTACTTCATTGTTAACTTATACAGTGAAGGAAAAAAGTATTTCATCCCCTGCTGATTTTGTACGTTTGCCCACTGGCAAAGACATGATCAGTCTATAATTTTTTATGGTAGGTTTATTTGAACAGTGAGAGACAGAATAACAACAACAAAATCCAGAAAAACGCATGTCAAAAATGTTATAAATTGATTTGCATTTTAATGAGGGAAATAAGTATTTGACCCCTCTGCAAAACATGACTTAGTACTTGGTGGCAAAACCCTTGTTGGCAATCACAGAGGTCAGACGTTTCTTGTAGTTGGCCACCAGGTTTACACACATCTCAGGAGGGATTTTGTCCCACTCCTCTTTGCAGATCTTCTCCAAGTCATTAAGGTTTCGAGGCTGACGTTCGGCAACTCGAACCTTCAGCTCCCTCCACAGATTTTCTATGGGATTAAGGTCTGGAGACTGGCTAGGCCACTCCAGGACCTTAATGTGCTTCTTCTTGAGCCACTCCTTTGTTGCCTTGGCTGTGTGTTTTGGGTCATTGTCATGCTGGAATACCCATCCACGACCCATTTTCAATGCCCTGGCTGAGGGAAGGAGGTTCTCACCCAAGATTTGACTGTACATGGCCCTGTCCATCGTCCCTTTGATGCGGTGAAGTTGTCCTGTCCCCTTAGCAGAAAAACACCCCCAAGCATAATGTTTCCACCTCCATGTTTGACGGTGGGGATGGTGTTCTTGGGGTCATAGGCAGCATTCCTCCTCCTCCAAACATGGCGAGTTGAGTTGATGCAAAGAGCTCAATTTTGGTCTCATCTGACCACAACATCTGATCACCCAGTTCTCCTCTGAATCATTCAGATGTTCATTGGCAAACTTCAGACGGCCCTGTATATGTCCTTTCTTGAGCAGGGGGACCTTGCAGGCGCTGCAGGATTTCAGTCCTTCACGGCGTAGTGTGTTACCAATTGTTTTCTTGGTGACTATGGTCCCAGCTGCCTTGAGATCATTGACAAGATCCTCCCGTGTAGTTCTGGGCTGATTCCTCACCGTTCTCATGATCATTGCAACTCCACGAGGTGAGATCTTGCATGGAGCCCCAGGCCGAGGGAGATTTACAGTTATTTTGTGTTTCTTCCATTTGCGAATAATCGCACCAACTGTTGTCACCTTCTCACCAAGCTGCTTGGCAATGGTCTTATAGCCCATTCCAGCCTTGTGTAGGTCTACAATCTTGTCCCTGATATCCTTGGAGAGGTCTTTGGTCTTGGCCATGGTGGAGAGTTTGGAATCTGATTGATTGATTGATTGCTTCTGTGGACAGGTGTCTTTTATACAGGTAACAAACTGAGATTAGGAGCACTCCCTTTAAGAGTGTGCTCCTAATCTCAGCTCGTTACCTGTATAAAAGACACCTGGGAGCCAGAAATCTTTCTGATTGAAAGGGGGTCAAATACTTATTTCCCTCATTAAAATGCTAATCAATTTATAACATTTTTGACATGCGTTTTTCTGGATTTTGTTGTTGTTATTCTGTCTCTCACTGTTCAAATAAACCTACCATTAAAATTATAGACTGATCATTTCGTTGTCTGTGGGCAAACATACAAAATCAGCAGGGGATCAAATACTTTTTTCCCAATCCCTCATAGGTTGAATTAGGAATTTACATGGCCAGATAATTGTTATATATTCTTATATTTGTTTGTCATATTTCTGCTGTTGGGAAGAGAATAAGATGTTATGCAGAAAAATATGTTGGTAGGACTATGTATGTTTGTGCACATGGAAGTCAGTGATTTATGTTTACTATATGTTAATGAGGCAATGTGACTAATATGTGACTAAAATGAAAGGGCATTTAGTTTACTAAAATGGACCACTGTTTTAATTTAATTATTTTGACAATAACTAGACAAAATCATTATTCAAATGACATAAATGTGACTAGACTAAATCTAAAAAATTGTGCAAACATTAACCCTGGTAGCAGGAATATATACACTGACTACACAAAACATTAAGAACACCTGCTCTTTCCATGACATAGACTGACCAGGTGAATCCAGGCGAAAGCTATGATCCCTTATTGATGTCACGTTTAAATCCACTTCAATCAGTGTAGATGAAAGGGAGGAGACAGGTTAAAGATGGATTTTTAGAGACACGGATTGTGTCTGTGTGCCATTCAGAGGGTGAATGGGCAAGACAGAATATTTAAGTGCCTTTGTACGGGGTATGGTAGTAGTTGTCAGGGGAACCGGTTTGTGTGAAGAACTGCAACGCTGCTGGGTTTATCACACTCAACAGTTTCCTGTGTGTATCAAGAATGGTCCACCACCCAAAGGACATCCAGCCAACTTGACACAACTGTGGGAAGCATTGGAGTCAACATGGGCCAGCATCCCAGTAGAACGCTTTCAACACCTTGTAAAGTCCATGCCCCGAAGAATTGAGGCTGTTCTGAGGGCAAAAGGGCGGGATGCAACTCAATATTAGGAAGGTATTCCTAATGTTTAGTATACTCAATGTAAATACTTGTGGTAATATACTAATGGTAATATATACGCTACCGTTCAAAAGTTTGGGGTCACTTAGAAATGTCCTTGTTTTCGAAAGAAAAGCAATTTTTTTGTCCATTAAAATAACATCAAATTGATCAGAAATACAGTGTAGACATTGTTAATGTTGTAAATGGCTATTGTAGCTGAAACGGCTGATTTTTAATGGAATATCTACATAGGCGTACAGAGGCCCATTATCAGCAACCATCAGTCCTGTGTTCCAATGGCACGTTGTGTTTGCTAATCCAAGTTTATCATTTTAAAAGGCTAATTGATTATTATAAAACCCTTTTGCAATTATGTTAGCACAGCTGAAAACTGTTGTGCTGATTAAAGAAGCAATAAAACTGGCCTTCTTGAGACTAGTTGCGTATCTGGAGCATCAGCAATTGTGGGTTCGATTACAGGCTCAAAATGGCCAGAAACAAATAACTTTCTTCTGAAACTCTTCAGTCTATTCTTGTTCTGAGAAATGAAGGCTATTCCATGAAAGAAATTGCCAAGAAACTGAAGATCCCGTACAACGCTGTGTACTACTCCCTTCACAGAACAGCGCAAATTGGCTCTAACCAGAATAGAAAGAGGAGTGGGAGGCCCCGGTGCACAACTGAGCAAGAGGACAAATACATTAGAGTGTCTAGTTTGAGAAACAGACGCCTCACAGGTCCTCAACTGGCAGCTTCATTAAAATGTACCCGCAAAACACCAGTCTCAACGTCAACAGTGAAGAGGCGACTCCAGGATGCTGACCTTCTAGGCAGAGTTGCAAAGGAAAAGCCATATCTCAGACTGGCCAACAAAGAGAAAAGATTAAGATGGGCAAAATAACACAGACACTGGACAGAGCAATTGTACCCCCCTTTTTCTCCCCAATTTATTGGTATCCAATTAGTAGTTACAGTCTTGTCCCATCGCTGCAACTCCCGTACGGACACGGGAGAGGCGAAGGTCGAGAGTCGTGCGTCCTCCAAAACATAACCCACAACACAGTGCCCGCTTAACCCGGAAGCCAGCTGCACCAATGTACCGGAGGAAACATCGTACACCTGGTGACCGAGTTAGCGTGCACTGCGCCCGGCCCGCCACAGGAGTCGCTAGTGCGTGATGGGACAAGAACATCCCTGCCGGCCAAACCCTCCCCTACCCTGGACGGCGCTGGGCCAATTGTGCGCCGCCCAATGGGTCTCCCGGTCGTGGCCGGCTGCGACAGAGCCTGGACTCTAACCAGGATCTCTAGTGGCACAGCTAGCACTGCGATGCAGTATAAGCAATTTGGCAGTATTGTTTTGAGAACCAAAAGGGGTGTCTCAGTTTCAAGGTCTCAGCTTGGAGAGAAAAAGCCTTGTGAGGTATTGGTCGATCAAATGCATGAACCAAACGTGAATGATGAATTAATTATGAATTAGCAAAATCATGCAAATATAACTTATAAGAGAACTAACGGGATTGCCCAGGCATAGCTCCCGACTGACGTGTACTATGGTGCATTACGTTTGTTGGAACCTCTCCAGCTTGCTGATAATAAAGAATGATTCATTTAATATTGACTTCAGGTGTCCCTGGTGGTAATTCCCATGACAACAGCCTCCGGGTGCATGGTTTCCTGCGTGTTTATAGTCTCATACAGTTTGTTAAGTGCCAGCTTGTTGTTGTTGTTGTTGTCCTGAGGTGGAATATATACAACAGTCACAATAACAGATGAAAATACTCTCGGAGGTAGAAGGGTCGGCATTTGACCATCAAATCAAAATCTAATTTATTGGTCACATACACATGGTTAGCAGATGTTATTGCGAGTGTAGCGAAATGCTTGTGCTTCTAGTTCCGGCAGTGCAGCAATACCTAGCAAGTAATAAGTAACCTTCGGGCGGCAGGTAGCCTAGTGGTTAAGAGCGTTGTGCAAGTAACCGAAAGGTCGCTGGTTCTGAGCCGACTAAGTGAAAGTGAAAAATCTGTCGATGTGCCCTTGAGCAAGGCACTTAACCCTAATTGCTCCTGTAAGTCGCTCTGGATAAGAGCGTCTGCTAAATGACTAAAATGTAATATTAACAGTTCCACAACAAAAACCTAATACACACAAATCTAAGTAAAGGAATGGAATAAGAATATATAAATATATGGATGAGCAATGTCATTATCAGAGTGGCATAGGCTAAGATGCAATAGATAATATAGTATATACATATGAGATGGGTAATGCAAGATATGTAAACATTATTAAAGTGGCATTATTAAAGTGATTAGTGTTCCATGTATTAAAGTGGCCAGTGATTTTAAAGTCTGTATGTAGGCAACGGACTCTCTGTGCTAAAGTGGCATTATTAAAGTGATTAGTGTTCCATTTATTAAAGTGGCCAGTGATTTTAAAGTCTGTATGTAGGCAACGGACTCTCTGTGCTAGTGATGGCTGTTTAACAGTCTGATGGCCTTGATATAGAAGCTGTTTTTCAGTCTCTCGGTCCCAGCTTTGATGCACCTGTTCTGACCTCGGCTTCTGGATAATAGCGGGGTGAACAGGCAGTGGCTCGGGTGGTAGTTGTCCTTGATTATCTTTTTGGCCTTCCTGTGACATCGGGTGCTATAGGTGTCCTGTAGGGCAGGTAGTTTTCCCCCGGTGATGCGTTGTGCAGACCGCACCACCCTCTGGAGAGCCCTGCGGTTGTGGGCGTTGCAGTTGCCGTACCAGGCGGTGATACAGCCCGACAGGATGCTCTCAATTGTGCATCTGTAAAAGTTTTTGAGGGTTTTAGGTGACAGGCCAAATTTCTTCAGCCTCCTGAGGTTGAAGAGACGCTGTTGCGCCTTCTTCACCACACTTGGTTAATAAGGAAGTGGTCAGATGACGCAGATGCTAAGCTTCAGGACTGTTTTGCTAGTACAGACTGGAATATGTTCCGGGACTCTTCCGATAGCTTTGAGGAGTACACCACATCAGTCACTGGCTTCATCAATAAGTGCATCGATGACCTCATCCCCACAGTGACCGTACATACCCCAAACAGAAGCCGTGGATTACAGGCAACATCCGCACTGAGCTAAAGGGTAGAGCTGCCGCTTTCAAGGAGCGGGACTCTAACCCGGACGCTTATAAGAAATCCAGCTATGCACTCCGACGAACCATCCAACAGGCAAAGAGTCAATACAGGACTAAGGTTGAATCGTACTACACCAGCTCCGGCGCTCGTCGGATGTGGCAGGGCTTGCAAACTATTACAGACTACAAAGGGAAGCACAGCCGCAAGCTGCCCAGTGACACAAGCCTACCAAACGAGCTAAATCACTTTTATTCTCGCTTCGAGGCAAGCAACACTGAAGCATGCATGAGAGCATTAGCTGTTCCAGATGACTATGTGCTCACGATCTCCGTAGCCGATGTGAGTAAGACTTTTAAGCAGGTCAACATCCACAAGGCCACAGGGCCAGACGGATTACCAGGACATGTACTCCGAGCATGCGCTGACCAACTGCCAAGTGTCTTCACTGACATTTTTTCAACATGTCCCTGACTGAGTCTGTAATACCAACATGTTTCAAGCAGACCACCATAGTCCATGTGCCCAAGAACACTAACATAACCTGCCTAAATGACTACCGACCCGTAGCACTCACGTCTGTAACCATGAAGTGCTTTGAAAGGCTGGTCATGGCTCACATCAACACCATTATCCCAGAAACCCTAGACCCCCTCCAATTTGCATACCGCCCCAACAGATCCACAGATGATGCAATCTCTATTGCACTCCACACTGCCCTTTCCCACCTGGACAAGAGGAACACCTACGTGAGAATGCTATTCATTGACTACAGCTCAGCGTTCAAAACCATAGTGCCTTCAAAGCTCATCACTAAGCTAAGGACCCTGGGACTAAACACCTCCCTCTGCAACTGGATCCTGGACTTCCTGACGGGCCACCCCCAGGTGGTAAGGGTAGGTAACAACACATCTGCCACGGTGATCCTCAACACGGGGGCCCCTCAGGGGTGCGTGCTCAGTCCCCTCCTGTACTCCCTGTTCACTCATGACTGCATGGCCAGGCACGACTCCAACACCATCATTAAGTTTGCAGACGACACAACAGTGGTAGGCCTGATCACCAACAACGATGAGACAGCCTATAGGGAGGAGGTCCGAGACCTGGCTGTGTGGTGCCAGGATAACAAACTCTCCCTCATTGTGATCAAGACAAAGGAGATGATTGTGGACTATAGGAAAAAAAAGAGGACTGAGCACGCCCCGATTCTCATCGACGGGGCTGTAGTGGAACAGGTTGAGAGCTTCAAGTTCCTTGGTGTCCACATCACCAACAAACTATCATGGTCCAAACACACCTTGGCAGTCGTGAAGAGGGCACAACAAAGCCTATTCCCCCTCACGAGACTGAAAAGATTTAGCATGGGTCCTCAGATCCTCAATAAGTTCTACAGCTTCACCATCGAGAGCATCCTGACTGGTTGCATCCCCGCCTGGTATGGCACTACAGAGAGTAGTGCATATGGCCCAGTACATCACTGGGGCCAAGCTACCTGCCATCCAGGACATCTATACCAGGCGGTGTCAGAGGAAGGCCCTACAAATTGTCAAAGACTCCAACCACCCTAGTCATAGACTGTTCTCTCTGCTACCGCACGGCAAGTGGTACCAGAGCGCCAAGTCTAGGTCCAAAAGGCTTCTTAACAGCTTCTACCCCCAAGCCATAAGACTCCTGAACAGCTAATCATGGCTACCCGGACTATTTGCATTGTCCCCCCACCCAACCCCACCCCCTCTTTTACGCTGCTGCTACTCTGTTTATTGTCTATGCATAGTCACTTTAACTCTACCCACATGTACATATTACCTCAATTACCTCGACTAACCGGTGCCCCCGCACATTGACTCTGTACCGGTACCCCCTGTATATAGCCTCCCTACTGTTATTACATTTTACTGCTGCTCTTTAATTATTTGCTATTTAAATTTTTTACTCATCTATTTTTTACTTAACACTTTTTATTTTCTTAAAACTGCATTGTCAGTTAAGGGCTTGTATGTAAGCATTTCACTGTAAGATCTACACCTGTTGTATTCGGCGCATGTGGCAAATAACATTTGATTTGATTTTGGCTGTGTGGGTGGACTATTTCAGTTTGTCAATGATATGTATGCCAAGGAACTTAAAACTTTCCACCTTCTCCACTGCTGTCCGGGCGATGTGGATAGGGGTGTACTCCCTCTGCTGTTTCCTGAAGTCCACGATCATCTGCTTTGCTTTTTTTACATTGAGTGAAAGGTTATTTTCCTGACACCACACTTCGAGAGCCCTCACCTCCTCCCTGTAGGCTGTCTGATCGTTGTTGGTAATCAAGCCTAATACTGTTGTGTCGTCTGCAAACTTGATGATTGAGTTGGAGGCGTGCATGGCTACGCAGTCATGGGTGAACAGGGAGTACAGGAGGGGGCTGAGCACATACCCTTGTGGGGCCCCATTGTTGAGGATCAGCGAAGATGTTGTTTCCTACCTTCACCACCTGGGGTGGCCCGTCAGGAAGTCCAGGACCCAATTACACAGGGCGGGGTTGAGATCCAGGGCCTCAAGCTTGATGATGAGTTTGGAGGGTATTATGGTGTTGAATGCTGAGCTATAGTCAATTAACAGCATTCTTACATCGGTATTCCTCTTGTCCAGATGGGATAGGGCAGTGTGATAACGATTGCATCGTCTGTGGACCTATTGGGGCGGTATGCAAATGTAAGTCGGTCTAGGGTGACAGGTAAGGTGGAGGTGATATGATCCTTTACTAGTCTCTCAAAGCACTTCATGATGACAGAAGTGAGTGCTATGGGGCGATAGTCATTTAGTTCAGTTACCTTTGCATTCTTGAGTACAGGAACAATGGTGGCCATCTTGAAGCATGTGGGGACAGCAGACTGCGATATGGAGAGATTGAATATGTCCGTAAACACACCAGCCAGCTGGTCTGCGCATGCTCTGAGGACGCGGCTAGGAATGCCGTCTGAGCCGGCAGCCTTGCGAGGGTTAACACGTTTAAATGTCTTACTCACGTCGGCCACGGAGAAGGAGAGCCCACAGTCCTTGCTAGCTGGCTGCGTCGGTGGCACTGTTTTATCCTCAAACCGGGCAAAGAACTTGTTTAGCTTGTCTGGCAGCAAGACGTCGGTGTCCGCGACGTGGCTGGTTTTCCTCTTGTAGTCCGTGATTGTCTGTAAACCCTGCCACATACGTCTCGTGTCTGAGCCGTTAAATTGTGACTCCACTTGTCTTGAAAAATCTCCAAGATGGCGTAGCAGTGCGGTCGCTTTTATTCATTGTCCCTGTGTAAATATCCCGTTTCTTGTTTTTTTGTCTATTTTGTATATATTTCTCAATTTTTACTTTTCATTCTTTAACTAAATATACTCTCCTGCAACCCGCCTCACCCAACGTGGAAAGGATTCTACTATTTCTTTATAACTTTCATCAAGAACCGTAAGCTGAAAATTGTGTAGCTGCAACTGAATGGCTACTTGTTATTAGTCACCGTTAGCGTCTTCACCACTGTCCGTGGCCTACACTATCCACCAGCCAGCTCTAGCTCTAGCCTGGACAATTCGTCGGCCAGTCTGCACAGCGTGCTATCGACCCAGCGTGCTATCGACCCAGAACTTATTGGACTTTCTGCCGGAATCACTGGACCCTAGCGCCGGATCATCGCAACCAGCTAGCTAGCTGCAACCTGTTGTTGGCTGATTACCATTGCCCTATAGCAAGCACCAGTTAGCCTTGAGCTAGCCTCAGGCCCATCTCCCGGCTATCTACCTCTCTGTCAACCGGACGGGACCTCCTAGTGTTGACACTGAGCCCCGCCGATCCAACACGACTGGTCTGCCGACGAAATATTCTGATGTGGTTTCAACAGGCTTCCCGTTGCGACGACCACGAAGATCCATCTGCCAGCCCCGCCCGCTAGCACACGCAAACTACAACTGTGCTCCCTGCTAGCTGTGCTGAAGCACCAATTTGAACTGCTCTCGGACTCACATATTGCTGTTCACTGGACCTTATGATCACTCAGCTGCACAGCTGATGCCTGCTGGACTGTTCCTTTACACGGTACCCTGTCCTGTTTATTCTGTTTAGCCTAGCCCAAACGTTATCGCTATTTCCAGTTGTTGTCTTAGCTCTCTCTAATAACACCTGTGACTGCTTTATGCCTCTCTCCCCATGTCAATTATGCCTTGCCTATTGCTGTTTGGGTTAGTTCTTATTATACAATTTCACTGTAGAACCCCTAGTCCCTCTCAAACTGCCTCAAATAGTTCCTTTGTTCCACCCCCATACACGCCGAGACCGGCTCAATCGGGTGCCTCCAGTGACGCTATCTCTTTCATTGTTACCCAACGCTTAGGGTTACCTGAACTGTACTCATATCCTTCCATATCCTTTTCTGTACATAATGCCCTGAATCTTTTCTACAACGCCCGGAGAACTGCCCCCTTTATTCTATGTACCCAACGCACTAGAAGACCAGTTCTTAAAGCCTTTAGTCGTATCCTTATTCTAGTCCTCCTCTGTTCCTCTGGTGATGTAGAGGCTAACCCAGGCCCTGCAGCCCCCAGTATCACTCCTACTCCCCAGGAGCTATCATTTGTTGACTTCTGTAAACGTAAAAGTCTTGGTTTTCTGCACGTAAATATCAGAAGCCTCCTTCCTAAGTTTGAGTTATTCACTGCGTTAGCACACTCCGCCAACCCTGATGTTCTAGCAGTGTCTGAATCCTGGCTTAGGAAGGCCACCAAAAATTCTGAAATTTCCATCCCCAACTATAACATTTTCCGTCAAGATAGAACTGCCAAAGGGGGGTGGAGTTGCAATCTACTGTAGAGATAGCCTGCAGAGCTCTATCATACTATCCAGGTCTGTGCCCAAACAGTTTGAGCTTCTACTTCTAAAAATCCACCTTTCCAGAAATAAATCTCTCACTGTTGCCGCTTGCTACAGACCCCCCTCAGCCCCCAGCTGTGCCCTGGACACCATATGTGAATTGATTGCCCCCATCTATCCTCAGAGTTCGTACTGCTTGGTGACCTAAATTGGGATATGCTTAACACCCCGGCCATCCTACAATCTAAACTAGATGCCCTCAATCTCACACAAATTATCAACGAACCTACCAGGTACAACCCTAAATCCGTAAACATGGGTACCCTCATAGATATCATCCTGACTAACTTACCCTCTAAATACACCTCCGCTGTCTTCAACCAGGATCTCAGCGATCACTGCCTTATTGCCTGCGTCCGTAACGGGTCCGCGGTCAAACGACCACCCCTCATCACTGTCAAACGCTCCCAAAAACACTTCAGCGAGCAGGCCTTCCTAATTGACCTGGCCCAGGTATCCTGGATGGATATAGATCTCATTCCGTCAGTAGAGGATGCCTGGTTGTTCTTTAAAAGTAATTTCCTCTCAATCTTAAATAAACATGCCCCATTCAAAAAATACAGAACTAAGAACAGATATAGCCCCTGGTTCTCCTCAGACTTGACTGCCCTTGACCAGCACAAAAACATCCTGTGGCGTACTGCATTAGCATCAAATAGCCCCCACATTATGCAACTTTTCAGGGAAGTTAGAAACCAATATACACAAGCAGTTAGGAAAGCAAAGGCTAACTTTTTCAAACAGAAATTTGCATCCTGTAGCACTAACTCCAAAAAGTTTTGGGACACTGTAAAGTCCATGGAAAATAAGAGCACTTCCTCCCAGCTGCCCACTGCACTGAGGCTAGGAAACACTGTCACCACCGATAAATCTACAATAATCGAGAATTTCAACAAGCATTTTGCTACGGCTGGCCATGCTTTCCACCTGGCTACCACTACCCTGGCCACCAGCTCTGCACACTCCGCTGCAACTTGCCCATGCCCCCCCCGCTTCTCCTTCACACAAATCCAGACAGCTGATGTTCTGAAAGAGCTGCAAAATCTGGACCCCTACAAATCATCTGGGCTAGACAATCTGGACCCTTTCTTTCTAAAACTAGCCGCCGAAATTGTCGCAACCCCTATTACTAGCCTGTTCAACCTCTCTTTCGTAACGTCTGAGATCCCCAGAGATTGGAAAGCTGCCGCGGTCATCCCCCCTCTTCAAAGGGGGTGACACTCTAGATCCAAACTGTTACAGACCCATATCCATCCTGCCCTGCCTTTCAAAAGTTTTTGAAAGCCAAGTCAACAAACAGATCACCGACCATTTCGAATCCCACCGTACCTTCTCCGCTATGCAATCCGGTTTCCGAGCTGGTCATGGGTGCACTTCAGCCACGCTCAAGGTCCTAAACGATATTATAACCGCGATCGATAATAGACAGTACTGTGCAGCCGTTTTCATTGACCTGGCCAAGGCTTTCGACTCTGTCAACCACCGCATTCTTATTGGCAGACTAAATAGCCTTGGTTTCTCAAATGACTGCCTCGCCTGGTTCACCAACTACTTCTCAGGTAGAGTTCAATGTGTCAAATCGGAGGGCCTGTTGTCTGGACCTATGGCAGTCTCTATGGGGGTGCCACAGGGTTCAATTCTTGGGCCGACTCTTTTCTCTGTGTATATCAATGACGTCGCTCTTGCTGCTGGTGACTCTCAGATCCACCTCTACGCAGACGACACCATTTTGTATACATCTGGCCCTTCATTGGACACTGTGTTAACAAACCTCCAAACGAGCTTCAATGCCATTCAACACTCCTTCAGTAGCCTCCAACTGCTCTTAAACACTAGTAAAACTAAATGCATGCTCTTCAACCGAACGCTGCTAGCACCCGCCCACCCGACTAGAATCACTACTCTCGACGGGTCTGACCTAGAGTATGTGGACAACTACAAATATCTAGGTGTCTGGTTAGACTGTAAACTCTCCTTCCAGACTCACATTAAGAATCTCCAATCCAAAGTTAAATCTAGAATCGATTTCCTATTTCGCAACAAAGCCTCCTTCACTCATGCTGCCAAACATGCCCTCGTAAAACTGACTATCCTACCGATCCTTGACTTCGGTGATGTAATTTACAAAATAGCCTCCAACACTCTACTCAGCAAATTGGATGTAGTCTATCACAGTGCCATCCGTTTTGTCTCCAAAGCCCCATATAATACCCACCACTGTGACCTGTACGCTCTTGTTGGCTGGTCCTCACTACATATTCATCGCCAAACCCACTGGCTCCAGGCCATCTATAAATCACTGCTAGGCAAATCCCCGCCTTATCTTAGCTCATTGGTCACCATAGCAACACCCACCCGTAGTCTGCGCTCCAGCAGGTATATCTCACTGGTCATCCCCAAAACCAACACCTCCTTTGGCCGCAATTCCTTCCAGTTCTCTGCTGCCAATGACTGGAACAAATTGCAAAAATCTCTGAAGCTGGAGACACTTATCTCCCTCACTAACTTTAAGCATCAGTTGTCAGAGCACCTTACCGATCACTGCACCTGTACACAGCCCATCTGAAATTAGCCCGCCCAACTACCTCATCCCTATATTGTTATTTATTTTGCTCATTTGTACCCCAGTATCTCTATTTGCACATCATCTCTTGCACATCTATCATTCCAGTGTTAATACTAATTGTAATTATTTTGCACTATAGCCTATTTATTGCCTTACCTCCATAACTTGCTACATTTGCACACACTGTATATATATGTATTTCTGTTGTATTTTTGACTTTGTTTTGTTTTACCCCATATGTAACTCTGTGTTGTTGTTTTTATCGCACTGCTTTGCTTTATCTTGGCCAGGTCGCAGTTGTAAATGAGAACTTGTTCTCAACTGGTTTACCTGGTTAAATAAAGGTGAAATAAATAAAAGAAATAAAATATTGACGTTTTGTCTGTTTGATTGCTTTGCGGAGGGAACAACCACTCTGTTTGTATTCTGCCATATTCTCCGTCACCTTGCCGTGGTTAAATGCGGTGGTTCGTGCTTTCAGTTTTTCGCGAATGCTGCCATCTATCCACGGTTTCTGGTTAAGGTAGGTTTTAATAGTCACAGTGGGTACAACATCTCCTATACACTTCCTTATAAACCCACTCACAGAATCAGCGTATACGTCTATATTATTCTCAGAGGCTACCCGGAACATATCCCAGTCCGCGTCAAAAGATCAAAACAAGCGTGGATTCCGATTGGTCAGACCACCGTTGAATAGTCCTAAGCACGGGTGCCTCCTGTTTGAGTTCCTGCCTATAGGAAGGGAGGAGCAAAATGGGGTCGTGGTCAGATTTGCCGAAAGGAGGGCGGGGAAGGGCCTTGTATGCATAGTGGAAATTAGTGTAACAATGGTCCAGCGTTTTGCCAGCGCGAGTGCTACAGTCAATATGCTGATAGAATTTAGGTCGCCTTTTTCTCAAATTTGCTTTGTTAAAATCCCCAGCTACAATAAATGCAGCCTCAGGATATATGGTTTCCAGTTTGCATAAAGTCCAGTGAAGTTCCTTGAGGGCCGTCGTGGTATCAGCTTGAGGGGGGATATACACGGCTGTAACAATAACCGAAGAGAATTCTCTTGGGAGATAATACGGTCGGCATTTGATTGTGAGGTCAGGTGAACAAAATGACTTGAGTTCCTGTATGTTGTTACAATTACACCATGAGTCGTCAGTCATGAAACATACCCCCCCCCCCCACCCTTCTTCTTCCCTGAGAGATTTTTATTCCTGTCGGCGCGATGTACAGAGAACCCAGATGGCTGTATGGACGGGGACAGTATATCCCGAGAGAGCCATGTTTCCGTGAAACAGAGTATTTTACGATCCCTGATGTCTCTCTGGAAAGTAACCCTTGCCCTGATCTCGTCCACTTTGTTGTCTAGGGACTGGACATTAGCGAGTAATATACTCGGAAGCGATGGGTGGTGTGCGCGCCTCCTAAGTCTGACTAGGAGACCGCTCCGGCTCCCTCTACCCGGCGTTGTTTTGGGTCGGCCTCTGGAATCAGTTCAAATGCCCTGGTTGGTGCGGACAAAGGATCCGCTTCGGAAAAGTAGTATTCCTGGTCGTAGTGCTGGTAAGTTGACGCCGCTCTGATATCCAATAGTTCTTCCCAGCTGTATGTAATAACACTTAAAAATGTCTGGGCTAGCAATGTAAGAAATAATACATAAAAAAACAAAATACTGCAAAGTTTCCTAAGATATAGAAGCGAGGCAGCCCGCTCTGTCGGCGCCATCATTCAAAATGGGTACTCCAAAATGGGTGAACAATGGGTCGAGACTTCCACTGTGCTAGGGTCTGCACACAATCTGTTGTTGATGAAGAGACATACCCTTCCCCCTCTGGATTTCCCTGAATCCGATGTCCTGTTCGCTCGGTGTATGGAGATTCCATCGAGTTGGATAGCCATATTTCAGAAAAAACAGAGAATATTGCAGTTACGAGAGTCCCGTTGATAGCAAATCCGCGATCGGAGGTCATCCATATTATTATCAAGTGACTGTACATTGGCCAATAGAATGGAGGGAAGTGGTGGCCAGTTTTCCCTTCGCCTTAGTCTCAACAGGACGCCCGATCTCTTGCCTCTTTTTTGCCTGCATTTCCTCTTGGAAGATTGTATCGGAGGTACAAAAGGGCCCAGGGCAGATTTAGGTTAACAACTGCCGATCTGATGTTCAAAAGTGTTTGTTAAACATAAGAAATAATAGAGGAAAAAAAGTTAAGAAACGGCAAAAGAATGAAAAAATAGCAAAGTTGGGTCGGAGCTCTCAAGACGGCAGCCATACAGTACGTCGCCATCATACTTTATTTTTTTGTTGGGGGGGGGGGGGCTCGGCAATCCCAGCATGCTGCACGCCACCTCGGATGAAAAAGGTATTCTCTCTTCACACAAAATGTTACATAACAGGCCTCTCTCCAGCTCCAAACTCAGCTGCAGGAAAGTATTACAGTCGCTTCACAGTGATGAGGCGGAGGAAAGCCATACTTCTACACCACTACATGTTCCTGTTTCTCAGATTGGAAACACTTAACTTTTTAGTATGAACAACATGTGGGTCTGCAAACATAACAGGACATAAAATGTACTGTGTACAGCTCATTTTAAAATCTCTGTGTGACCGTACCCCTGACTTCCACTCAAGAACAACTGTGTGGCGGAACTCAAAAACATCATGATTACAGTATAAACAGCTGACAGCCAATTGAGATTGGCACATAATCCAGAACAGCAATTGCAGGAGGCTACTGCCTCTAGAAGGTATAGTATTTTTGGGGGGTTTGTATCATTTGATTTACACAACATGCCTACCACTTTGAAGATGCAAAATATATTTTCTTGTTAAACAAACAAGAAATAATACAAAAAAACAGAAAACTTGAGCGTGCATAACTATTCACCCCCCCAAAGTCAATACTTTGTAGAGCCACCTTTTGCAGCAATTACAGCTGCAAGTCTCTTGGGGTATGTCTCCATAAGCTTGGCACATCTAGCCACTGGGATTATTGCCCATTCTTCAAGGCAAAACTGCTCCAGCTCCTTCAAGTTGGATGGATTCCGCTGGTGTACAGCAATCTTTAAGTCATACCACAGATTCTCAATTGGATTGAGGTCTGGGCTTTGACTAGGCCATTCCAATACATTTAAATGTTTCCCCTTAAACCACTCGAGTGTTGCTTTAGCAGTATGCTTAGGGTCATTGTCCTGCTGGAAGGTGAACCTCCGTCCCAGTCTCAAATCTCTGGAAGACTGAAACAGGTTTCCCTCAAGAATTTCCCTGTATTTAGCGCCATCCATCATTCCTTCAATTCTGACCAGTTTCCCAGTCCCTGCCGATGAAAAACATCACCACAGCATGATGCTGCCACCACCATGCTTCACTGTGGGGATGGTGTTCTCTAGGTGATGAGAGGTGTTGGGTTTGCACCAGACATGGCGTTTCCCTTGATGGCCAAAAAGCTCAATTTTAGTCTCATCTGACCAGAGTACCTTCTTCCATATGTTTAGGGAGTCTCCCACATGCCTTTTGGCGAACACCAAACGTGTTTGCTTATTCTTTTCTTTAAGCAATGGCTTTTTTCTGGCCACTCTTCCGTAAAGCCCAGCTCTGTGGAGTGTACGGCTTAAAGTGGTCCTATGGACAGATACTCTAATTTCTGCTGTGGAGCTTTGCAGCTCCATCAGGGTTATCTTTGGTCTCTTTGTTGCCTCTCTGATTAATGCCCTCCTTGCCTGGTCCGTGAGTCTTGGTGGGCGGCCCTCTCTTGGCAGGTTTGTTGTGGTGCCATATTATTTCCATTTTTTATAATGGAATTAATGGTGCTCCGTGGGATGTTCAAAGTTTTTGATATTTTTTTATAACCCAACCCTGATCTGTACTTCTCCACAACTATGTCCCTGACCTGTTTGGAGAGCTCCTTGGTCTTCATGGTGCCGCTTGCTTAGTGGTGTTGCAATCTCTGGGGCCTTTCAGAACAGGTGAATATATACTGAGATCATGTGACAGATCATGTGACACTTAGATTGCACACAGGTGGACTTTATTTAACTAATTATGTGACTTCTGAAGGTAATTGGTTGCACCAGATGTTATTTAGGAGCTTCATAGCAAAGGGGGTGAATACATATGCACGCACCACTTTTCCGTTATTTATTTTTTTGAATTTTTTGAAACAAGTTATTTTTTTCATTTCACTTCACCAATTTGGACTATTTTGTGTATGTCCATTACATGAATTCCAAATAAAAATCCATTTAAATTCCAGGTTGTAATGCAACAAAACAGGAAAAATGCCAAGGGGGATGAATACTTTCGCAAGGCACTGTATCTGGGCTCAATGTACAATGCAGTGATATTACACACGCCATGTGCTTTCTGAAAATAAACTAATGTATGCATGAAAGCAGAAGTATCATCGCAGGATTATTCTTCTGGAAGTCAGAGAGGGCAGCAGCTCCAATCATCATAATCTCTATATTTGGCACCGTGGAGGGCCAATTATGTGACAGTTTGATTTCCAGGCCGGATGTGGCATGTAAATGCTTGATAAGCTGCTCTTCATTCGTATGCATCCTGTCTCAGAGTGTAAAAAGTGGCAGTATGTGAGCAGGCACGAGGCAGAATGCAGTGGGAGGTATCAAAGATGCTTTATAGAATATATTTTTGGTGCCAGACTCTCTGTTACCGTGGTAACTCGCTGTTCGGCAGTCAGCTGCTTTACAGTGTAATGGATGAGAAAGATCTCCCTTAGTTTTTCAATGCAATAGGAAGCAAACTGAGATGAGTGGGGAGAGCGAGAGAGAGGGAGGGAGAGAGGGGGATGGAAGAGTGAGGGAGAGTATGTGGGGGAGAAACGAAGAGGTTGCGAGAAAAGGAAGAGGAGGAAAACTGGGGGTGGTTGGTTGATGCACGACAAGAGATGAAACTGCTGTGCAACAATGTTTTAACACCACAGAAAGAAACGCAGTCTTGAAATTCATGTAGGCCTCGCTCATGCAATGTATTTTTCTGATTGTGTATGATACATTTTCTTTCCCTTTTGAATGGAAATGAGAGAGGGAGACAGGTGGAAGGGGATGCACAGTGAAGAATGTGGCAGATTCTATCATACCCAGCAAACAATTTCAGGTTACCTCTGCATCCCAGAACATTAGTAGGGACAAATGGGAACATATAATATGATCATTACGGCATGTCCAATGTCTATCAAATAACGCTTACCTGGTACATTTAAAAAACATGAATTGGCTAGAAACCAAATTGGGACATACACTATTTGATGGGTAGGGGGTAACATGGTCTGGAAGCAGCTGTGTTGACCACTAGGCCAACCTCCAGCATGGGTATGGAACATTTCCATTCTCTCTAATGGCACCCTATTCCCTATAATGCACTACCTTTGTTCAGAGCCACAAATACAGTATTGTAGGGCTCTGACCAAAAGTAGTGCATTTTATAGGGAATTGGGGGACATTTCAGACACCACCCCATAAGTGATGTGACATGCCAATACTAGGGTAATGATGTGTCTGACATGGATTTCATTCAGGAGGGACCGAGACACCGCAAAACATCTCAATGTTACGCAACATGAAAATGTTGTGGGCAAGGGAACTGATTGGGAGGATGTAAGCAATCCACACGTTGACACATCCATTCTATACTGAACAAACATATAAACGCAACATGCAACAATAAAGATTTTACTGAGTTACAGTTCATATAAGGAAATCAGTCAATTGAAAGAAATGTATTAGTCCCTAATCTATGCATTTCACATGACTGGGCAGGGGTGCAGCAATGGGCCCACCCACTTGGCAGCCAAGCCCATCCACTGAGGAGTTAAGGCCCAGCCAATCAGAATGCGTTTTTCTCCACAAAAGGGCTTTATTACAGAGAGAAATAAGCTTTTTGTGCATATTGAACATTTCTGAGATGTTTTTTTTCAGCTCATGAAACATGGGACCAACACTTTACATGTTGCGTTTATATTTTTGTAAAGTGTATTTGGGGAGGAGAAAAAGTATTATGAAGGTAGCTAGTACACTCGGAGATCGCTTAAATGGTCTGCAACTGAGTGATAAACCTAACTGACCTTCTGTAACCTCTAAACCATGGGACACTTCAAATAGTGTTGCGCTTGCCCTGTTTGATACTGGATGAGGTGCATTGTTTGTCAATGGATGAAAAGCGAGTGTAATAAAATATTCGCAAACAAACGTGCGACTGGATCCATGCTGGCAGCACAGAGGAAGAACTGTCAAAGCTGCAGCAAAGCCAAGTATAAATATATCTTCTCCCAGAGGCATCTCCCACTGAATGAATGAGTCACCCCCACACACACAGATACACACAAATACACACACACTTGCATGTGCACACACTGACACACACACACTTGTGTGCTAACACATGCGCACACACAAAACACACACGTAGTATTAAAGGTCAGAGGAAGGATTGTTTTTTTCTGCAGACTCCAACAATCTGCCTCCATGTGGTCTAGGTAGTCTGGCCCTGAACTTCAACTACTACTGTGTGTGTGTGTGTGTGTGTGTGTGTGTGTGTGTGTGTGTGTGTGTGTGTGTGTGTGTGTGTGTGTGCGTGGGTGCGTCCAGAATGACACAGAGTCACACGCCTAAGCACACACAACTTCTGCATGCATGCTTGCCTTGAATATTTAACACATCCCACGCATCGGAATTTAAATATAATAAATACGTAATGTAATGCTATTATATAATACAATTATTACTATTCCATTACATACTACAACAGCACTGTAGTGAAGAGCCTAAGTACAGAACTGCAGTGCTCCCGTCCTCTAAGCCTTTACCATTCAATTAATGGTAACACTTTCTAGTATGTCATTGATACGTCTTTAAAGATGCCTATAAATGCTTTATAAATTATTGTAAATGCTTATGGAATGGAAAGCTTATAATATTTATATGATTATACATTTTCATCAATCAAATTATGTTTTTATTAGTGCTTATTCATAATAGTTATTATAAAGTGTTACCTAATAAATTAATCACTTGATTGGATCAAGCACTGTGTTCTCTTCCGTGTGAGACGGCTGATGGCATTATGAGATTGAATCGTTTTGTCACGGTTTACTAAGCCAGAACCCAGAAGCAGACCAGGACAAGGTAAATTGAAACAAAGGTGAGTGTTTATTTAATAGATCCACGAGTGAGGCTGAATAATCCAGGGAACAGAGCGGGTGGCGTGGATGGGTTGTTGAGGGTGCAGTGGTAGGTCCAGTAATGGCTCGGCAGCCGCCGACCATCAGGCAGAGGTTGGGTGAAGGTTCCGGGTGAGTGACTGCAGATAGAACAAAACGGAGGTAAGTATACAGCAAGTCAAAAGGTGCAAAACAACAAAACTAACGCTAGAAGTTCCAAGGCTGATACACGGACAAACATACTGTTCATGGCTAACGATCCGGCAGGGGAATGGATGTTAGGACAGAGCCTAAGAAGGGTGATGATCAGGACCAGGTGTGCAGATTGCTGATGGGATGCAGGTGCGGAAATCAAGAGAGCTCCCGCCTAGCAACGTTGCCCGGCAACCAGGCAGGAGCGTTCCAGAACCCTCGGGAAACTGAGATCCCGAGCAGAAAAACTAGTACCCAGACAGAAACCGACTCAGACTGCAGGGATCGTTACAGTACCCCCCTCCGACCAACGCCACCGGGCGGACTCCCGGAGCGCCAGGATGGAGGCGGTAGAAGTCACGAATGAGGTCAGCATCTAGGATCTGTCGCCGCGGAATCCAACTCCTCTCTTCAGGACCATACCCTCCCAGTCCACGAGATACTGGAAACCCCGGCCCCGCCGTCTGGAATCCATGATGCGTCGCACCGTGTAGGCAGGACCACCTCCGATCATCCGAGGAGGAGGAGGAGGAGGCGGAGGAGGCAACAGAGGACTGAGGAGAACAGGCTTGAGGCAGGAGACATGAAAGGTGGGATGGACTCTGAGCGTCCTCGGTAGTTTGAGTCGAACTGCCACCGGATTGATCACCTTCTCCACCACAAACGGACCAATGAACTTCGGTAACAACTTCCTAGACTCAGTCCGTAAAGGAAGATCCCGTGTGGCCAACCAGACCCTATCTCCGATGGTATAGGTGGGAGCGGGGATCCGGCGACGATTCGCCTGGAGCTGATACCGTCCGAAACTCCTAAGGAGTGCCTTTCTGGCCCGATGCCAGGTCCGGTGGCAACGACGAATATGGGCCTGAACAGAGGGCACTGAGAGCTCCTTCTCCTGAGAAGGGAACAAGGGAGGTTGGTAGCCATACAGGCACTGGAAGGGGAGACATCCCAGTGGCAGATGTAGGGAGAGTATTGTGGGCATACTCAACCCAAGGCAACTGAGAGACCCAGGAGGTGGGGTTGGAGGAGACAAGGCAGCGTAGCGTGGATTCCATCTTCTGGTTGGCTCTCTCCCGCCTGACCATTAGATTGGGGGTGAAAACCAGTATGTGAGGCTGACTGTAGCTCCAATGGCCAAACAGAAGGACTTCCAGACAGCAGAGAGTAAACTGAGGGCCACGGTCGGAAACGATATCACTGGGCAAACCGTGGACCCTGAAAACCTCCCTAACCAGGATCTCGGACGTCTCCGAGGCAGAGGGAAGCTTGGCAATAGGCACAAAGTGGGCGAACTTGCTGAATCTGTCCACGATAGTCAGAACGACCGTGTTTCCCTCAGAAGCGGGCAACCCAGTGACAAAGTCCAGGGCCAGATGCGACCATGGTCGCCGGGGAATAGGAAGGGGGTGAAGTAGTCCAGAGCTGGGCCGATTGGTACTCTTATTCTGCGCACACACTGGACAGGCAGCAACATAACCCCGAGTATCCTCGGCCATGGCAGGCCACCAAAAAGCGTCTGCGAAGAAACGCCATCGTCCGAGCCACGCCAGGGTGACAAGCCATCTTGCTGGCGTGGGACCATTTGAGGACAGCAGGACGAACCGACTCAGGCACAAACAACCGACCGGGTGGACCGTTACCGGGACCGGGCTGCGTCCGAAGGGCCGCCATCACCTCCTCCTCAATCTTCCACCTAACTGCTCCCACGACGCAGTTCCGGGGGAGAATTGTCTCGGTCTTCTCCTGATGGGTAATGGCATGGCGAACAGAGTCCAGGTCCGCTGGGTTCATTACTGGCCGGATCGTTCTGTCACGGTTTACTAAGCCAGAACCCAGAAGCAGACCAGGACAAGGTAAATTGAAACAAAGGTGAGTGTTTATTTAATAGATCCACGAGTGAGGCTGAATAATCCAGGGAACAGAGCGGGTGGCGTGGATGGGTTGTTGAGGGTGCAGTGGTAGGTCCAGTAATGGCTCGGCAGCCCACCATCAGGCAGAGGTTGGGTGAAGGTTCCGGGTGAGTGACTGCAGATAGAACAAAACGGAGGTAAGTATACAGCAAGTCAAAAAGGTGCAAAACAACAAAACTAACGCTAGAAGTTTCAAGGCTGATACACGGACAAACATACTGTTCATGGCTAACGATCCGGCAGGGAATGGATGTTAGGACAGAGCCTAAGAAGGGTGATGATCAGGACCAGGTGTGCAGATTGCTGATGGGATGCAGGTGCGGAAATCAAGAGAGCTCCCGCCTAGCAACGTTGCCCGGCAACCAGGCAGGGAGCGTTCCAGAACCCTCGGGAAACTGGAGATCCCGAGCAGAAAAACTAGTACCCAGACAGAAACCGACTCAGACTGCAGGGATCGTTACACGTTTGTGCACTGTTTCATGGGAAGACTGGTTTTGGCTTGTTCATGTCAGACGATATCTATGGACATGAAAACATGAGTTCAGGGTCAATTTGATCTATTTTCACATCAAATCAGTCACTAAATGGGAAGTTCTAATAAATCATTTGACAGCACTAAAGTCAAACCCAGGTTCAAAATGTTATACCTGTCAGTTATAAGCCAATAGATTTAATATTTTAGGAATATTTAATAATTGAATATTTGAGGAAGTTTCGGCTTGCAATGCAGCTTTGATAACATCTGTACCATGGATTACATTCATACATTTTGGACGATGGTAATTATGCTAACTCCTGGCTGTGGCAAAAGTAAACAATAGATTATTATGGCTGCGGTCACTATGGGCCTTAAGACACAACTCAAGGTAAGATGAATTTGACCCAACATACATTTTGCATGAACTCTCCCTTTAATACGTTGCCGTGTGTGGATTAGTTTAAAAACTCCGCTACAGATGAGTCCAAAGTCAATATTACACCCTAAAGGAGCTCCAACACTCTGGCGGCCCAATTAAGTCAGGGGACAAGTCCGTTTTTACCACAAGACAATGGGCTTGTTGGACATTACAGCCGACATTGCATCAAATTGCCGACTGACTGATCTACAAATTGCCTTGCATCATAAATAACTGCTCATTATTATTTTTAGAGCAGTCAGTCAGTCACAATTTACCCACAATGCATCACATATTTGATGCTCTCAAACATGGCCATAGAGATTAGCTCTAAAGTTACTCAATAAGCTATGAGTTCAGTAAGAGCTACTATTCTCTGCACATTTGATTCAAACACTATATACATTTATACTGTAAGCTAATAAAGTCTCAAATTGCTATCTAATCCGATTTATCCACAATTGAGTAGGTGTATTATGTCTTCAGGTTTATTTTGTCCTCATTTGTCAATGGCCTTTTCAGTTATTTTGTTTACAATAAAGTAAGTAGCCTTGTCCAAGCCAGAAGGACCCATCCTGTTTCTGTAGCGTGAGGCAGATTGATGTACAAGTACACAGGATGCTAGTCTATTGCAGGGTTTTAAAAACGGTTTACAACGGTTTAGTAGAAAGTATAGAGATGGCCATGTTGATCCTTGGATCAGATAGAAATTCTCTCTCCCTCTCTCTATGCTCTCATCCTTTCTTCTTCTCCCTCCACTGGCAGCGATGTAACAGGCTGCGATGTGCCAAGCGCTGCTTTTAACCGTTCGCTGGCATGGTGTGTTTTGTCATTAACTTTAGTTAACTTTAATTCAATCCGATTGCGGATTTGGACAATGTGCCCTTTAAAAGGTAATTTCCAATTGAGCCAACATATGCAGCGTGACCGTGAATGTGGCTTCCGCGAACGTGGGAACGTTGCATTTAAAACGTGCATTGCAGACAAAGCTCGATCGGATTGAATCCTGGTCGCTTTCGATAAAAGCGCTTGCTATATGCCCAATGACCATCTATTCTATAAGCAGCCAGTGGTCTAAAGATGGTGGGGAAACACAGGCCCACAACGCAATATATATATATTTTTTCTTTTATTTAACCTTTATTTAACTAGGCAAGTCAGTTAAGAACAAATTCTTATTTTCAATGACGGCCTACACCGGCCAAACCCGGACGATGCTGGGCCAACTGTGTGCCGCCCTATGGGACTCCCAATCACGGCCGGTTGTGATACAGCCTGGAGGAATCGAACCAGGGGGTCTGTAGTGACGCCTCAAGCACTGAGATGCAGTGCCTTAGACATTGCTTCAACCTAAAGCAAGACTCTAAAAGCAGATGTGTGGCGAACACATCCTACGTCAACTACTGTGACTTTTAAGCATCAATTTGATTTGTTCCCATCGAAGTTGCTAATTGCTAGAACAACAGTCTACCTTGATCTGTCTTGAGCACACAAAGACACTCCTGCGCTAGTCCCTCTAAATCATTACGATCAAGCACACAAACAACGCACTGTGAAGCCTGAGCAATTTGCTATGCTAATTGTTTATTTTCAGTCTGTCAGAACATGTCCTCCTAGAACACTCTGGAACATCAATGCTCTGGGTAGTTTGAGCTTCCCCACTGACCTGACTCAATTTCTCTCCATGAGGGAGACTAAAAGCATCAGCCACATGGCAAGAAATGGCCTAGTTATTCTCCAGCAATCATTGGATTTAGAGGCCAAACTTGGGCTACATAGGCTTAGGCCATCCCTCAATGAAAGTACAAGAGGAATGTTGGGATTGTTTCTCATAACCAGGATAACAGAGAACGAATCCACTCACAAGGTTTCCAAGGGCTAAGTCAGTCACCGATTAAAGGTAAGGATCAAAAGAAGCAGACACTGTGGCCCTTGAGGACTGCGGATGAAAACACCTGCCCTAGAGGTATAGAGGCTGTGTGTGTGCCTGTGGTATCCTGTGCAAGTCATGTCCTGGACACGGTTTTATCTGGAGCTCAGGTTGGTGTAAGGAGGTTATTGAACCAATTGGTCTCTCTCCATCAACCCATCTCTTCCTCCCTCTACCCACCCATCCATCCATCCATCCATTCTTCCATCTTCTTCTTTCAATCTCCCCATCTCACTCCCTCCCATCTGTCCCTATATCTCCACTTGTCCCCTTGTCTCTCTGTGTTCTGTTGCATGGCTTGTCTTGCATCCCAAATTGCTAACTATTCACTATTTGCCATTTGGGCCCTGATCAAAAGTTGTGCACTATATAGGGAATAGGGTGCCATTTGGTACACAGCCTTGCTGTTAGAGGGCAGTGGATGCAAGGCTCCAATTAGACATGATAGCAGCCTGGAGGTTCATGAATATTCCATTCAGATATTAAACAGCTAGCTAGCATCTTGCTGTAAGCCAGGTCTCACAGGGCTACTCTTATCTGACTGCAGAGAAACCCAACCACATTATTGCACTACGACTAGGATGATGAATCAGGGTGATTAGTGGGTAACACTTTATAATCATGAATAAGCATTAATAAACAATGTATAAACTATTAACACATATTTGAAATGTTGAAATGCTACGCTGAACTCACAGAATGACTATGTATCAATTCTGAAATTATTTTAATTAAAGTTGAGGCATTCCCCAGAGACAAAGCAAAGAGATTGAGAACAGACAATAATTACAAATAGCCTATTTTTAACTCTATGTAATTACCCAATTTTTTATGATACAATTATTCTGGTAAATGTTGCTTAAAGCGACTTACAATATAAATATTTGTTTATCTATTTTTGAATTCGAGTGGAATTACACCCTCCTTGACATTAGAATAGATGGGGGGGTACTGGTTAGGAGGAGGAAAAGCAGGAAAGCCGGAGGTGGGGATCAAACCCACAACCATTGGGGCAACGTGTGCATTCTGCCAAGTGTTACCACTTGACCAAGCTCCAAACAATGTAAGTAACTGAGGGGGGATTGGGGGGGGGCGTCATTGGCAGCATCAAAGACATTGCGGACAACACATTTTCATTCACATTTAACTGGCTTACCTGGTTAAATAAAGGTTAAATAAATAAATAAATAAAATTTTTAAAAAATTGTGACTAGGTCAATTATTGGTTAAACAAAATCTGTAACACATACTTTGAATGTTAGACCGTCTAGGTACATTTTTATAGGTCTGACGCAGGACAATTGAGTACAGTAGTATGTAGAATGGAGTTCTCTACGAAGTCTTGCTGCAAGTCAGATGGAAATTCCCCCGCTGAATTAGGATTCTAATCTGGATTTGTCAGCGGCCCAACCTTCTGTCACGCTATGTTTGCACATGCAATCAGGACCATTAATCACACTGGTCTAAATTGCTAGTCTGGGGATTTCATCCCGTCTCGTATGTATTTAAATACACTTTTAGATCTTGGCATTACTGACAACAAATGTTATATCGTGCCAGTCCCTGCCATACAAAAGACAGTCCTCCACTGACAGTATGTTAAGCTGTAAATCACGTCTACCACATCCTTGCGTAGGCATTAGAACATTCAAATAACTTACAGCAGGGAGAAAAATCTATATGAGCTCCTGTTCCTACACACATGACCCGTAGTTGCTACTATATGTTCCACCAGGCCCCCTTGTGTGTGGGAACCCTCGCATGGAGATGCGTCCTATGCATTGCATCACCACTTAGAGAATGGAGAGTCGGTCTAAAAACGCAACAGTCGTGGAGAATCAACACACTGTAGTGTAGGAGTGCTCTCTTCCTCTCTCTGTTTCTCTCTCTTTCTCTGTTACAGCTCTGCACTCAACGTGCCTCACTATCATTACATAATATGCCTGTGGAATGAAAATTGCATATCATTACACTGCGTATGCTTAAAACTGGGAAGGGGGTTGTGGCCGATGTAGAATCCCTAGCGATAGTGGTGTGTGCTAGTAGCAACCATTACTTTGGGGTTAGCTCAATATCCAGACACGCAGAGCACACAATATTGTCTGAATTAGCATTCTGTCCATTCCTTTTGGAAAGCTGAAGCAGCTTCTTCGTACCCCTGGCTATGTCAGTCCATTGTTTGCTGGCCATAGTCAATAAATCTGTCATTGTCATGCAATCGGTTCTCACACAACATGTCGGATAACATTGGCAAAAGCCGAATGGATAGCATTTTCAATAGTTAGGGAATCTCATCGCATTGTGTGGACACAAATGAGTTCTTTGTGTGTGGGCCAGAGTTGAACTGCCTCCCCACACAATCAGTCATCAGATTCGATTAGTAGTCCCTCGCACTCACCTTCACATGATAAACGAAATGCCAACCCACCTCTGCCATGGTCACAAGCAGCACAGCAAGCTAATGCCATTAGCGAATTAGATCCAAAATGTAACTTTCCAAAAGGAGTCAGCGTAACAAAAAAAAGGAATAGTGAATAAGACCAGATTCAGGAACTGCCCACGACAAACCAAAACCAAAAGGCTAGTGGTAGCGCTAGCTAACAAAACTGAGAGCAGAAATATGGGTATTGGAATTTAATGGCCTTGGAGTCTTAATAGCTCAGGTGAACTGGGGGGGGGTTCGATCTGGGACTCCCACCGGTTCCCCAGGCCTCACTGTCTCAGACCCAAGATAAAAATCAGACTCTCCATTTCCCAGGGACAGAGTCCACTGTCTGAGGCATGCCAGGCTGCAAAGTGAGCTACAAATCTGCCTGTGGCCTGTCAACAAAATAATTACACTTTTGTATTTCATTGAAATGGGATAACCCCCTTTCCTGTGGATGATAGACTACAGTAAGGGTCCAACTCAAAACTAGGAAGTGGGCTCACGAAGTAAATCAGAAATCTTCCCTTGTAGCATGAAAGATTGTGTACATTTCAATTTTTGTTTCACATCGCAAACACAATTTTTTACCTGTTTTGTACCTGATGCCATCAAGGGGTGGCAGGTAGCCTAGCGGTAAGAAAGCCAGCAGCCGCAGGGTTGCTAGTTCGAATCCCGGGTCCGACAGGACAAATCTGGCGGGAAGTGAGCTGGCACCCGGAGGGTTGCTGGTATCAAATCCTAGATGCCATTGCCTGCTGTAGTGCCATTGAGCAAGGCACTTAACCCCCCACAACAGCTCCCTGGACGCCCAGTGTGGCAGCCCCCCGCACATATCCAAAGTCACATTTTGGTTGGACCTTGTGTGCAATTGACAAATAAATAGATATTAATTAAACTGAGGGGTATACTACAAAATAGGATCAATTAGTTAGCCAGCTTACTTTGATAAGCAACCAGAAATATCTACTGATTTTCTGGTTAATTAAAAAAGCCCAACTTAGATATGTGTTTTCGTTTGTTGAATCAATTAGACCATTTCAAACTTATCTTTCTAAAAACTGAAAGGTTATATCAGAATATTTAGGCATGTTAGCTGGCTAACTCCATCCTACTAGTATACCCCTCTGGTCAATGAGAACTGATAAACACTGCTCTGCACAAAATGAGCTCTTACCTGGTCACTTAGTCACTTTATATTTATACTTGCGTACATCTGTTTTTACTTTCCTCAAGTAACCACTGGCTGATCATGTTTTTAATAACTTACCTCATTGTTTTTGTGGTCATGGCTTAAGTACATAGTAAGTCACTCTGGATAAGAGCGTCTGCTAAAATGACTAAAATTTAAATTTAAATGTTATTGGTTGCACTGCTGCATACACAATTACCCCTTGTGGGACAAATAAAGTATTTTGAAAGGAAATTGAATTGTGTAGTATATGAAACCAAACTACGCAATTGTTGTTTAGTTTATGAATTCAAATCTCCCTACTGAAAGGAATACAAATAGATTTACACACTCACAGTCAACGATGTTGTTGTTCATTACAAATAATATAACGATAATCACCATAATTGTTTTAATTGTGGTCATACTTTCCTGTGACAATCGCTTCTCAATAGAAGCACTGTTATATCATGCATGACACAGATGCTATTTCTAGCACAGCAGCCGAATAGAATTCGAATGTCAACTCCTCAGACCAGGGAGAGCTTGATACTTCCGCATCTAGAACGAGACTGCTAATAAGCTCCACACTGCAGGCCTGAGTCTGACACATGAGAGGACACCCACATGAAAAAATACTACAGTTTCCTATAAAATACTACAGTACTTACAACAGAATTATATAGTAAACTGTAGTATACTGTAGAATACTATACTACACACTTTTGGTACCCAATGAACAATACCTTGATGTTACTTGTGTCATCCCAGATGGAGGGAAAAGCTCTACCAGTGACAGTTGTTTTTAGGGTCTTATGAGGCTTCCTTGGATTCCATGATTAGTCATTACAATTCAGTCAAACTTAACTTTTTATGAGAACGACTGCAAAGCAGGTGCTCTGGAATTACTTTTTCCCTAGGATCTCGGATCTAGGATCTCCCAATCCTAACCTTAAACATTAGTGGGGGAAAAGCAAAACTGACCCAAGACCAGCATCTAGGGGAAACTCCACCCTACACCAAAGGAGGTCTTACACCTGGTATTCCTTCCTGCCCAAAAACAAACCTTCACTACCACTTTCACACTTCTGCCAAGACAAAATTATAAAAAGATAAAAACCATTAACACAGTCAAAATTGTTCTCATTTGTCAGACCGATTACTTGGTCAGTCTGTTGGTCTCTTACAACAAACAAAAATAAGAGAGAAAGAGGATGTGCATGTCCTCAATAAACCGTTGCTTTCAAATAACCAAAGTGATACTGTACTCTACTGCTAATTGTGGACAGCTGGGAAAGAGGCTTCCCCTTAATTGATCCCATATGCAGCCCAGCTATGCTATAAGCTATTGTTTAGCTCCTGATCAATAAGGATGTTCCGGACCTCACAACAAAGAGTATCATTATCTCTCTGAATGCAGCAGCGGAGGACTGCCTGAAGTTTCCGACAAGTTCTAGTAGTGTGACATCTCAATAGAGGTGCTGTCGCTCCCCAGCAAGCTTTAAGCCTGTTAACTGTTCAAGATTGCTGTGGACAGATGGACACACACACACAACTTGGAGGGGGAAAAAATTAATAAAAAATACTTAAACATGAAAGGATGAACCACTGGCCATCACACACGCACACAAAACACACACTCCTTGAGCAGACAGCTGAAATATGCAAATCAACCAACGCTGGAGGACAGACAGCCAGAGCTTCTTCCCTCCTGTTCTCGCTGCATCCCTCTCTTGTTCTCGCTCTCTCTCATTATGTCTCTATCACTGGCACTGCTGCTCTTACCTTAGTTGTGACAATGCAAAGACAATCCATTGCGGGCAGAAAAACTCAACTTATGCTTGAATTCATCGCCGCCACAAAATTAGTGAGATGGAAAGGAGGGGGAGAAGAAGAAAGAAAAAAAGAGGGGGTGGGGGAGAAGAGGAGTAAGCCGCCACGGGAGAGAAGGCATACAGATAGCCGCTACTGGAAGTGGGCCCCCTCTGAGAAACTAGAGTCCTCCTCCACAATGCTGAAGGCATTCATGATCCTATCGCAATCTGAAAGTCCAGCACACGTACAAACGCATGGTCTTGCTGGCCAGCGAGCCACAGGCTTGGCCCCCTCCAACCTGAGAACCTGCTCCCTCTCCTCTCCTCTCCTCCTCTGCTTTCCAAACGACAGCGACAGTGTGGAAAGGGAAAAGAGCGGAGGAAGAGAGCCGTGGTGATGCTGATGCACAGCTGAGACGGAGCAACAGCATTTCAGTGTGTGTGTGTGTGGGCTGCAAGACTATGACGAGTAAAATTGAACACACCTGTTTTGGCCTAGGCTTTAGCTCAGTGGGCTGACGTGATTTTTAAAACAATAGGCAAGTTTATTAAACCGGCCAGCAATGTCTGAGTAGTTGCGTGTCCATTATGGACAAAGTGGAATTTATTGTGAAATTCAATGAGAACATTTGGTTGAATCACCAATACAAAAAATAATGATTGCTTTGCCGTTTAGTCGTTTTACTGTAAAATATAACACTACTCGTTTTACTGTAAAATACAAAAGTCCACTCTGTTTATGGTAATACAAAACTCTACTTACAAGCCCTGATATATTTTTTTAACCAAGATCATAAAATTGTTCTGGAAATGCAGCTGAAAGTGTGTGAAATGTCCAACAGAGAGAAGCAGCTCATAGCTCACAGCATTTGTCTTTCTTAATATGCAGCAACATGGCCCTTCAGAGGAGGCTGCCCACAACACACAATGGATACCAGGGACGGACTGGGACCAGAAATCGGCCCAGGCAGTTGAACACACCGGCCCATTTTTTCCCCCTTGAAGCCCACACACTGGCTGTCCCTGATGGAGACCCAATAACTCTTGAGTTACGAAACACTTCTCTCAAAAAAACAGGAGAAGAAGAATCCATGCGTGTTCATCTTGACTCATTATTGCAACTCTTATGAGATTCATATTAACTAGCCAGACAGTCACCAAGAAAAGGCATTACCTTTACATACATTACTATTGCCATGATATATACTTAGATGGGCTGTGTCTAAAACTAAAATACATTTATGAAAGGATGAGAGGAATTGCAGCTCCTAAAATGCTATAATCAACATGCTATAAGGCCCAAAGAGCTTAGCTAACAAGCCCAATGCAGAGAAATTAGTAAACTGTGTCTACTCCTAGTTAGAAATCATTTGAATAATTGGATTACTGTACTTAAAACAAGCAACACATTTGCAAACTAACAGCACTCTAAAATGACATCTGGCAGTTCTCCTCGAAACATGATTCAGAAATTAAGCGGAGCCAGTTCAGAAAGGAAACCTGTGTGCCCCACCTCAGCTGACGCATCAGCTGAGATGGTACCAATTAGAGGCTAGTATCAATCCCACCTACCTTATTGGGTGGGTATTGAAGCTTTACAGATCTGCTCTTTCATTCTGCTGCGTTTGCTGGTACTATGCGCTGGCTTCTTGCGCTGCATCGATGCTGCTGTGTTTCTTGATGTTTCTCGCTATGGTGCTGTGTTCTGAAATAATATTTTCTTTGTAAATGCTCGCTAGCCGTGTTTGAACCTCGTCCACGTCGTTCAATATGCTCATGTTGCAATATTCGGCTACTGCAGGGATGTCACTGATTGCAAGGATCAACCATGTTGCTGCTCTACTGTTGTTAGTCAAAAGCGGCTACAAACTAGCTAGCTAAGTAGAATTAGCCTCGGGAGTAGCCTATCAGATAGCTACTCCTTTGTTCCCAATACCCGGTGTGGTGTTATCATGGTGGTTCGGTAGTATTTCAGTCTTATGCAGACGTTTATCATTTAGTGCAGCATCAATATCAATAGTAGTTTTCACTGCGCAGCTCATGAGAAGGCTGGAAGTATGCATACTACCAGTGATGGCTATATTTTACGGGTCATCCCAGTCATAGTAGTGACTTGCGCCGGCAGACACACCTTAAATGTTGGACAAATCATTACGACTATGGTTATTATTCATGGAACCCTATTCCCTTACACAGTTTAAGATATACTGAACAAAAATATGAACGCAACATGCAAAGGAAATCAGTCAATTGAAATAAATTAATTAGGCCCTAATCTATGGATTACACATGACTGGGAATACAGATATGCATCTGTTGGTCACAGATACCTTAAAAAAAATTGGTAGGGCCGTGGATCAGAAAACCAGTCAGTATCTGGTGTGACCACCATTTGCCTCATGCAGCGCGACACATCTCCTTCGCATAGAAATGATCAGGCTGTTGATTGTGGCCTGTGGAATGTTGTCCCACTCCTCTTTAATGGCTGTGCGAAGTTGATGGATATTGGTGGGAACTGGAACACGCTGTCGTACACGTCAATCCAGAGCATCCAAAACATGCTCAATGGGTGACATGTCTGGTGAGTATGCAAGCCATGGAAGAACTGGGACATTTTCAGCTTCCAGGAATTGTGTACAGATCCTTGCGACATGGGGCCGTGCATTATCATGCTGACACATGAGATGATGGTGGCGGATGAATGGCACGACAATGGGCCTCAGGATCTTGTCACGGTATCTCTCTGCATTCAAATTACCATGGATTAAATGTAATTATGTTCGTTGTCCGTAGCTTATAACTGCCCATACCATAACCCCCACCGTCACCATGGGGCACAACGTTGACATCAGCAAACTGCTCGCCCACACGACGCCATACACGTGGTCTGCGATTGTGAGGCCGGTTGGACGTACTGCCAAATTCTCTAAAACGCCGTTGGAAACGGCTTAAGGTAAAGACATTAACATTCAATTCTATGGCAACAGCTCTGGTGGACATTCCTGCAGTCAGCATGCCAATTGCAAGCTCCCTCAAAACTTGAGACATCTGTAGCATTGTGTTGTGTGACAAAACTAACAGGGATGTAAACAAATTTGTGCCAAAACATTTAAAGAAATAAGCCTATTGTGAATATGTAAAATTTCTGGGATCTTTTATTTCTGCTCATGAAACATGGGACCAACACTTTACATGTTGCGTTTATATTTTTGTTCAGTGTAAAACACATTCAACTTAACTTGCAGACTGGTCTGGATTATCGCGCTTGTATAGCTACACCCCTGCTGGTTTCTGTTCTGAACAATCAGAGTATCTGCGTTCATTAGTGCATATTTGTTGCACGAGTCACACTATTAGCATACATTTACGGTATCATTTCAGTCAACGTAGTTATATTGACTTTTTCTTATTTGCAGCAGCAGATTTAGGATGTTTATTAGCATGTCTAATCATGTGTCATGCATTTTACATAGATGGTCCTCCCTGGCAGTCCATCTTGCATTCTAGTAGTATTATTCTAGTGACTGGTATTATTCTATCATATGCTATTGTAGCGATCACTTCATTCTAGTCATCATGTACTGGTATTAATTCATTTGCTGTGCATTTTGTTATTTTCATGTCTTACATACTAGTTCTATTATGCGTTTCGGCTGCAACTCTTAATGCTGTGGTGAATGCTCGCACATTCAGGTGTTAGCTGATATTCTTTGCTTCATTTTCTACACACAGTATATATATATGACATGTTGTGTTATTCATGGCTGTATGTTCTGTATCATCTGCACATAGTGTTATGGCATGGTTTCTATTATTACAAGAGCACACAGTGTTCGAGGGCAACACTAGCTATCCCTTCCACAGCATCTGCTGGAGCATTTTAGTATGATGGCACATCATTTTATGATAGTAGTAAGCAAGTTTATGTGCGTTATCATGCATGCTTGTACATAGAGCGTATGGAGGCATCTTATACCCTGATGCAGCTCACTGAGCGTGACTCATATCTACCAACTTGTGCTGGTCCAAATGTGTGGGTGCTACATGCTACCCTGTTCAGCAGTCAAGCAGCGTGATATCTTGTGCTACTCGAATGGCGTTAGTCTGTCGTCGGCTAAACATTACTGGGTCTTTTCATCACTAGTTATATTCACAGGAGTACAGCCTCATTTTAAATGGATACTTCTGCCTAATCTTTCTTCCTCAGATTTTAAGTGTTCACCCTTGACCTTAGTGGGGAAGCTGATGCGTATATTTGTGCGATGACTATTCAAGGCTTGCTATAGTTTCAGCGTGTTGGATGAGCTGTTACTAGCATTATCTAGCATGTGTTGGGCTTGCCAAACACCCACAAGGCAATAAGTATTGGCGATCAAGCATTCATTGCCTCTTATGGCAAGGTCTGTTAGAGCTTATTCAGACACTCTTATACAGTGCCTTCGGAAAGTATTCAGGCCCCTTGACTGGGCTCTGGCCGGGCCACTCAAGGGCATTCAGAGACTTATCCCGAAGCCACCTCTGCATTGTCTTGGCTGTGTGCTTAGGGTCGTTGTCTTTCGCTCCAGTCTGAGGTCCTGAGCGCTCTGGAGCAGGTTTTCATCAAGGATCTCTGTAGTTTGCTCTGTCATCTTTGCCTCGATCGTGACTGATCTCCCAGTCCCTGCCGCTGAAAAAAACATCCCCACATGTTTCGCTGGTCCTTATGTCATTGAAAAGAAACTAACTGAAACTGACTATGTGATACAGACTCCTGATAGAAAACGCCAATCTCGTGTGTGCCACGTTAACATGTTGAAGACATACCACAACAGACCCGTTACTCAGGTAGACAGTCCAGAGAAACTGGCCGAGTCGGCTGTCTCTGTTGCTGCTACGGCTGTAGTGGGAGGTCATGTTAATGATGTGGACGGAGATGGTTTGGAGTTGCGCAATACTCAGCAGCAGTGTGCTAGATTGCCCAATTCAGAGATGCTGCTGTCTCTCCCGTCAAGCCTGATTCATTTAACGGACAGACAGTCAGATGATATTGTGAGACTATTACACAGCTTTCCATGTCTTTTTAATGATGTTCCTACATGTACAAATGTGTTAGAACATGACATTAATGTTGGAAACGCTGCACCTATCAAGCAACATCCTTATCGTGTCAACGCTCGCTAAGAGAAAGATAATGAGGGGTGAGGTCGGTTATTTGCTGGAGAATAACCTGGCTATGCCAAGTTCAAGTCCTTGGAGTTCTCCGTGCATTCTGGTTCCTAAACCTGATGGGACATCCGGATCATGTACGGACTATCGGAAAGTCAATGCTGTCACAGTGCCCGACTCGTTCCCGTTACCCAGACTGGATGACTGTATTGATACTGTTGGTGCTGCTACCTATGTAACCAAATTAGATCTTCTAAAAGGTTACTGGCAGGTGCCGTTAACCCCACGTGCCTCCGACATCTCTGCATTTGTGACCCCAGATCACTTCCTACAATATGCTGTCATGGCATTTGGGATGCGGAACGCACCAGCCACTTTCCAACGCCTGGTTAACACAGTATTGGCTGGAGTTCCTAATTGTAGTGCTTACTTTGATGATCTGGTCATTTATTCAACTGAGTGGTCTGATCATGTTAACACTCTAAGGGTAGTGTGTGAACGTCTAGCAACCGCTTCTCTAACCCTGAACTTAGCAAAGTGCGAGTTTGGGAAGGCTACTGTTACTTATCTTGGTAAACAGGTCGGCCATGGTCAGGTGCGCCCTGTAGATGCCAAGGTCTCAGCTATAAGCGCATTTCCCGCACCTACCACCAGAAGAGAGACTTTTTGCCATATGTGAGTATGGACACGGTGGTGTCCTGTGTGTTGTGTACGCACTAAGTTGTTGGTTACCCTATTGGTAACATTATTATAATATATTTCTTTACCTGAGTGTGGATACTGTTGTATCCGGTGTACTTATTTAATTGCTGAGTATCCTGTTTAGTAGTTTTGTGTGTTTTTTGGGAAAAGGGGGGTTTAAGCTAGTTGCCCTTGGGCGTACATTACCCGTAGGAAGAAATCTGTCTATAAACACCAGTTAGACCTGAGCGGACCACCCACTGTATTTTTGTATGGTAGCAGTAGCCTAGCGGTTCTTTAGGCAGGCTAGATCAGTTTAGGGGGTTTTACACTATTGTTTCATTTCTTGGGTCCTGCTCAGCCCTTTTCCCCAAACCCTTACCGTGTGTTCATAAATAAACACTTTGTGTTTGACGGTAGTTCATGGTAGTTGTGTCTTATTTGTTCTCACTATTCCATGCCACACTTATAATTTACATGAATTTATGTTACGGGTCTCATGTCCATCCACCCTAGATGTTTAGAGCCACGGGGTTCGTATGCTTCACCGTAGGGGTGGTGCTTCACATGCTTCACCGTAGGGGTGGTGCCAGGTTTCCTCCAGACATGACGTTTGGCATTCAGGCCAAAGAGTTGAATCTTGGTTTCATCAGACCAGAGAATCTTGTTTGTCATGGTCTGAGTCTTTAGGTGCCTTTTAGCAAACTCCAAGCGGGCTGACGTGCCTTTTACAGAGGAGTGGCTTCAGTCTAGCCACTCTACCATAAAGGCCTGATTGGTGGAGTGCTGCAGAGATGGTTGTCTTTCTGGAAGGTTCTCCCATCTCCAGAGAGGAACTCTGGAGCTCTGTCAGAGTGACCATCGGGTTCTTGGTCACCTCCCTGATCAAGGCGCTTCTGCCCCGATTGCTCAGTTTGGCCGGGTGGCCAGCTCTAGGAAGAGTCTTGGTGGTTCAAAACTTCTTCCATTTAAGAATGATGGAGGCCACTGTATTCTTGGGGACCTTCAATGCTGCAGAAATGTTTTGGTACCCTTCGCCAGATCTGTGCCTCGACACAATCCTGTCTCTGAGCTCTACGGACAATTCCTTCGATCTCATGGCTTGGTTTTTGCTCTGACATGCACTGTCAACTGTGGGACCTTATATAGAGACAGGTGTGTGCCTTTCCAAATCATGTCCAATCAATTGAATTTACCACAGATGGACTCCAAGTTGTAGAAACATCTCAAGGATGATCAATGTAAACTAAAATGCACCTGAGCTCAATTTCAAGTCTCATAGCAAAGGGTCTGAATGCTTATGTAAATACGGCATTTCTGTTTTAATCTTTTTATACATTTAAAACAAACATTTTTTTTTTGTCATTATGGGGTATTGTGTGTAGATTGCTAAGGACATATTTTTAATTCAATCCATTTTAGAATAAGGCTGTAATGTAACAAAATGTGGAAAAAGTCAAGGGGTCTGACTCCTTTCCGAAGGCACTGTATGCAGTCTTATCTAGTAATCTATGGGGTCTATTTCTCTCGTTAACAGGTCATCATTTATTCTTCTCTCATGGCTTACCGGTTATACCGTTAGACATTAGCCTTCAGCTCAAGTGGACTATTTGTAGGTCTACATTTTGATTATCAGGTCACTCTTACTGTGCAGACTGTGCATGCTGCAGATGCATCAGCTACTGCTGAGCATTTCAGTAGGACATTAGGCTATTTAGAGAAGGTGGGTACATAGCTAACGTTTAGTTGCGGTTTTGGGGGTTTGTTAGTAATACTGTATGTTTTTGCTATGTGATGGTATGTCATGGCTGAGCTGTGCCGCTTTGCAGCAGTCTACTGTATGGTCTTCTCTCTGTACAATGTCTTCTGTTATATAACCACGTATGCCTTTTCTATACAAATTTCAGTCGGCCTTATCGTGCGCCTTATCATGCTCCAATAGCAAGGATTCAGTTCATATTGGGCGTCAGGACCCTTCAGCATGCAGTCTGTTCAAGAATCCATCTGTCTACCTACTCTTCATGGCCTACGGGGAAGCAACGAACATGCAAACCAGAGTATCACAAGTTTGAGTTCAAATTAAGGCAACGGTGTTGGGTTTACATTACGCTTTTCTAGAGGCGGTCCATATGATGGCATTAGGGGATTTTCAGTCTGAAATACACTAAATGTTCCTTCCCTTTAATTTGGCATGATCTCTTAAGTTCTGTTTGCATTATGGACTCTCACATGTGGAACATTGTCACCATCACCAGAATTAACACTGCTTTATCCTCTCTTTCATGTTATGCTGCCTGCATGCTGAGCATGGGCAGCACCTGGCGAACCTCTGTTCAACATTGATGCTGGCAACCAACGACAAGATACTGGAACTCATCATGGCTCTGGTTCCTTCGTCAGCGCTGCGGGCTAGGTCTGAGCTATTGACGCCCAATTCTGCATCGGCGCTGCTACTGCTTCTCAATTGATCCTGGCTTCACTCTGATCCTCTGCTGCTATGATGTTACAATTTATTTATTCAGAGATTGTGAAACCTACCCGAGTTCTTGCAGTATTGCTATATTATCATGATTATGTCAGCCCATGGTCCATTAGCTATTTTGCATAGGCAAAATATCCTTATATACCAAGACGACAGCTCTTTCCGCCTCATAGGCTTCAAAAGAGCAATCTTCAGGCAATTACAAAGGTTCCCTATCACCCTCGCTCTATGCAAAAAATTGATTCACATTAAGGGAAGGGTGTTTTGGCTCTTACAATGACTTTATTAGAGGCTGTCGTCTTATGGCTTTCTACAGGTTTTTACAGGTAGGGAAAACACTTCATATTCATTTCTCTTTAATCATTGCATGAACTCACAATTTTCTGATTTAATTATGGACACTCCCATGTTCACCGTGTTGGTAAAGCATTCCCAAACTAATAGGAAGGGTAAAGGTATGCCAGGTATCATTACTCAAACTAACACTGCTTTCTGTCCTCTCTTCTATGTTAAGCTACCTGCAATGGCGACCACTGGCCATGCCGGACGATCCATTATTCATCACTGATGCTGGCAAACCAATGACGAGATACAGGTTTCATCACAGCTCCGTCTCCTCTGCGAGCATCTCTATCTGTCCCAGCATCCACACTGAAGATCATGGGGCGTGGTCCTCTGCTTCCTACGGACGTTATATTCGATTAAACGCCAAGGAGATTTTGAATACCAAAAGTAATGAGTTCATCTGCGAGTTCCATGCCTTATATAGTTTGCTATGTCGGCGTTCAGCCCACAGTCAATAGCATTGCTTTGGTCATTATCGTAATGAAGTTCAGTGCATATTAGCTCAGGTGGTTGGCTGAGTGCTTATTGCTTAGGTTGTTATAGTAGATATTTCATGTAGGCCACAGATGATTAGGCTACTAATATAGTTCAGTGATAGCACCCGGCGGTGCTTCTTTAGAGTGGCTGGGTTCACACTGCTATGTGGCAGATAGTCACATGTGCCAAGATGAAGATCATCTTGCCTCAAGCGAGGGTACCCGGCGGTACGTCACAAGTCATAGATAGGAGTTATACGTCACTCAGTATGCACATATGGTTAACATTCTACTTAGCATTCATTTACATGATACGATTACTTTAGGTGTTCATTCGATAATATTTAAATGGTGCTTCTGCCGTAGCTACACATAGTCGTCTGGTGTAAGGTTCTGCTGTTTTGGGGGATTGGTATAGCTTACCACACTCACTGCCCGTAGGCTATATTTTATATGGACGCTTTGCTCGGGCAGTGAGTTACCCTGAAGGAGCAGAGCCTATATCGCCAAGACTTGCATTATTTATTGCTGAATAAATGGTTAAACATATTTCTACGTGGCATTTTCTTTCTGGACTTTCTTGCTCTACCAAAATATATTCTCAGGCTCTTTCTCGCTTAGCCTGACTATTAAGAATCAATACTTTCACATGGTCAGAGCTTAAGGTGCAGCCCATTGACGCTGCTTTGCTCTTCTGAGGGCTATAATAGCCACCAGGATGGGATAAGATTACAGAGTTATCATAAGTGTCTCTCGTATCTTGTATTTAACTCTAACTCTGGTGTTTACCTGCTGCCTGTAGAACGATTGATCCTCCGGTTGAAGTTCTTCACAGAAGAACACTTTGATTACCGCTTTCATTTGTGGACATCGCAGCACCCTCCACACAGCTCAGAGTGGGTGGTTACTGGGGCTAATCTTTTCAGAAGATGGGACTCTGATTACATTATGGAGGGGAACCTTTGCTGAGCTCTCGTCCATACGTGTCGGTGAGGTATTATGAATTCTGATGAAAGGTGTAACTGACACGGTGGGTACACGCATACAGGACTCAGGACATGAGAGTGACTCAGGTGTGTATTTAGTCTACTTTAGTGTTTGACCTTGACCATGGCCTTTGCATGACATGGAGACAACGTCTGAAGTAGAATACATTTGAGATCAGGTATTGACAATAATAAGGGCTGAAGTGTGCAGGCTTTTGTACAGCCTATCTCTAACACACCTATATAAAAACAGGTCTGTACGTCAGTAGAGCATTGTGCAGAATTTATTGTCAGGTAGTAACTTTGATTTGCTAAAAAAAGGGCCTGGCGAGAAGGTGGATCCAAAATAATTATTGCAACTCCAAATGGTGACATGGTACATTTCAAGCTACATGGTTCCTTCAAGCATTACTTATGTTTCTATGTAGATAGATGATATAATCACTTTATTCTTGTCTCAAGCCCTCAGACAACTTCACCCACCCTTGTGCAGGGATAATCTCATTTACTTCACTGAGCTTCCTTCTAGCCAGACTATGAAACTAGGGCTCTCTTCTGAATTGTAATTTTTATTTGCTAATTTGCACCTTTGCTCAGATCACTCCTGTGGCTTGTAAAATGTTTATTTATTTGTACTAATGTTTTATGACAAGGCTATTGGGTAATTTGTGATTTCATGTTTTATACAGTGAGGGAAAAAAGTATTTGACCCCCTCTCAATCAGAAAGATTTCTGGCTCCCAGGTGTCTTTTATACAGGTAACGAGCTGAGATTAGGAGCACACTCTTAAAGGTAGTGCTCCTAATCTCAGTTTGTTACCTGTATAAAATACACCTGTCCACAGAAGCAATCAATCAATCAGATTCCAAACTCTCCACCATGGCCAAGACCAAAGAGCTCTCCAAGGATGTCAGGGACAAGATTGTAGACCTACACAAGGCTGGAATGGGCTACAAGACCATCGCCAAGCAGCTTGGTGAGAAGGTGACAACAGTTGGTGCGATTATTCGCAAATGGAAGAAACACAAAATAACTGTCAATCTCCCTCGGCCTGGGGTTCCATGCAAGATCTCACCTCGTGGAGTTGCAATGATCATGAGAACGGTGAGGAATCAGCCCAGAACTACACGGGAGGATCTTGTCAATGATCTCAAGGAAGCTGGGACCATAGTCACCAAGAAAACAATTGGTAACACACTACGCCGTGAAGGACTGAAATCCTGCAGCACCCGCAAGGTCCCCCTGCTCAAGAAAGCACATATACAGGCCCGTCTGAAGTTTGCCAATGAACATCTGAATGATTCAGAGGAGAACTGGGTGAAAGTGTTGTGGTCAGATGAGACCAAAATCGAGCTCTTTGGCATGAACTCAACTCGCCGTGTTTGGAGGAGGAGGAATGCTGCCTATGACCCCAAGAACACCATACCCACCGTCAAACATGGAGGTGGAAACATTATGCTTTGGGGGTGTTTTTCTGCTAAGGGGTCAGGACAACTTCACCGCATCAAAGGGATGATGGACGGGGCCATACCGTCAAATCTTGGGTGAGAACCTCCTTCCCTCAGCCAGGGCATTGAAAATGGGTAATGGATGGGTATTCCAGCATGACAATGACCCAAAACACACAGCCAAGGCAACAAAGGAGTGGCTCAAGAAGAAGCACATTAAGGTCCTGGAGTGGCCTAGCCAGTCTCCAGACCTTAATCCCATAGAAAATCTGTGGAGGGAGCTGAAGGTTTGAGTTGCCAAACGTCAGCAGAGAGGCAGAGAGAGAGAGAGAGAGAGAGAGAGAGAGAGAGAGAGCGAGAGCGAGAGTGAGAGCGAGAGAGAGATAGAGAGAGAATTTCTCATGCTACAGCAAACACCTTCACTCCTCTGACCACCCTTTCCTGTTAAGTGTTTTCTACCCCTCTATTTTAGGGCTTCCTTTTCTTTTTTATCCGATTTCTATGAAAATATGAGGAATTTCATATTGCAATATGAATCTACTATAATTGGATAGAATAAACTATTGCCAATTCTCCTTAAATGTTGTGTACTGTAGACCAATGTTTGTGAATCATGGGACCAATACATACATCTTCTGTATTTTGTCCCAACAGTTTGATGAGGAGGTAATTCTACTGATCAAAAATATAAACGCAACATGTAAAGTGTTGGTCCCATGTTTCATGAGCTGAAATAAAATATTCCAGAAATTTTCCATACGCACAAAAAGCTTATTTCTCTTCAATTTTGTGCACAAATTTGTTTACATCAATGTTAGTGAGAATGTATCCTTTGCCAAGATAATCCATCCACCTGACAGGTGTGGCATATCAAGAAGCTGATTAAAAAGCATGATCTTTACACAAGTGCACCTTGTGCTGGGGACAATAAAAGGCCACTCTAAAATGTGCAGTTTTGTCACGCAACACAATGCCACAGATATCTCAAATGTTGAGGGAGCATGCAATGTTAATTTATCTACCATAAGTCGCCTCCGACATTGTTTTAGAGAATTTGGCAGTATGTCCAACCGGCCTCACAACCGCAGACCACGTGTAACCACGGCAGTTTAACCATCAACAGTTTAAGTCAACATTCGGTGTTGTCTCCCTTATAAATAACCCCTCTGGCCCCTCAGTGAGGAAGCTGCTGATGTCGAGCTCTGTGGGTCTCCAAAACATTGCTGTTGACTGGCAATGTTTTACACTTGTATGTTTAACCCTTGCTGTTGACCTGAGTGATGGGTGATTAGATTCTGGATCACTCTGGCATTGCCAGTTCATACCAAAACAACTGCGCAAGCTTGCATGCACCAGCCATCACACAACGAAGAACATCTTCACTTTAATAACAAGAGGCCAGTAGCGTAGCACCACATCATTAAATAGAACATACTGTATAAGGCCCAGTGTCTTCTGTGACTTCTTTTACTGGTAGTTCCATCCTCCAGCATCGTCAAGTACTGGCACTTTAATCATCACAAGCATCTAATTACCATAGAATTACGCATCTAACCATGTGGATTGACTTGAGTACACTTCAGTCACCCTAGTGAGGTGCATCTGTGGTGCAGATGAGATGGACAACGTGATGTGATGCTCTAAATACACACACACACACACTACAGTAGGTAGAGTGCCAAGAGTGTGCAAAGCTGTCATCAAGGCAAAGGGGGGCTACTTTGAAGAATCTCAAATATAAAATATATTTGGATTTGTTTAACACTTTTTTGGTTACTACATGATTCCATATGTGTTATTTCATAGTTGTGATGTCTTCACTATTATTCTACAATGTAGAAAATAGTAACAATAAAGAAAAACCCTGGAATGAGTAGGTGTGTCCAAACTTTTGACTGGAACTGTAAGTACATTTCTAATTTCATTTTTATTCATTTTTCATAAATGAGCAAACCTTTCTAAAAACCTGCTTTTGCTTTGTCATTATGGGGTATTGTGTGTAGATTGATGAGGGGAAAAAAAACAATTTGATCAATTTTAGAATAAGGCTGTAACCTAACAAAATGTGAAAAAAGTCAAGGGGTCTGAATACTTTCCGAAGGCACTGTAGAAATGTCTGGGCTTATAAGAACACTTATTTCACTTCACGCATGAACCACTGTTTGAGGAGAATGCAGCCTCTCGCTGCGCAACAGGTGATATTCCGCCCAAACTCTGTATGCCATGGGCTCTCCAACCATGTTCCTGCAGCTACCCTGTGATTACTTTGGGAAACCAAGTGAAATATTTTCGGGAACATCGATACCGACATGTTTTCACAACGAAACATATTTTATTAAACTGTTGACAGCCCCTATCGTTGCACGCTTGAGAGAGGAATGAACGAGAGAGTGAACGAGATGGAAACGCACGGTGGTGAGATATTCTGTAGCTAAAGGTAATGCGTCAGCCTATTAATTATGAAAATATAAAAAATGCCCAATTATGAAGCTATTCAAAATCAAATACAAATTCATTATAAGTGTAGGCTAACTCTGTAATCAATGAACCAACAGCATCGAATAGGCCTATATTGTCACGCCCTGGCTCTAGGGACTCTTAAAAGTTGAGCCAGGGTGTATAGTGTCTGTGTTGTGTTTTCTATGTTCATGTTCTAGTTCGTGTATTTCTATGTTGGCCGGGGTGGTTCCCAATCAGAGGCAGCTGTGGCTCGTTGTCTCTGATTGGGAACCATACTTAGGCAGCCTGTTTTGCACAGTTCATTGTGGGATCTTGTTCCGTAAGGTTTGTGTTGGTGTATTAACCTAGGACTTCACGTATCGTTTTGTTGTTTTGTTGATTGTGTATAGTACTCATTAAAAGATGTACGCATATCACGCTGCGCCTTGGTCTGCTTCTTACAACGATCGTGACAGAAGATCCCACCAAAACAGGACGAAAGCAGCGTGTTCAGGAGCAAACGCCGGGTAAGGAACTGGAGAAGTTGGCGATGTCCCAGGTGGGCGAATGGTGGTCTTGGGAGGACATGTTCGCGGGCAGAGGGCCATGGGCAAAAGTTAAGGCCCTGGCGAGAGAGGAGGTACGGCGCCAACAGTGCCGTCGTCGGACAGGCGAGAGGCAACCCCAAGAAATGTTTTGGGGGGGGCACACGGCATGGACGACGGGGATGCTGGATGCAGCTACAGGACATATCGGCGGATTAGGAGAGGAGGCCACCAGGTTGGGGGGCTGGAAGGGAGGTTGGCGGAGCCTAGAGGTAGAGCAGAGCCAACTCCCCGTACTCAGGCTAGGCAGCAGGAGGCAGCGACAGGGCGTATCTGCAGAATAGGAGAGGAGGCCACCAGGTTACGGGGGCTATTGGTCATGAGGGAGCAGGAGTTAATTGGTCAGAGGGAGGAGCTACTGGAGGCGATAAGGGAGAAGGAGAGTGTAGAGGCACGGCGAGAGGAACTGAGTAGGCAGCAGAGGGAGCGGAGGTTTATGAGGAAACCCAGTCCCGCTCCTCGCACTAAGCAAGTGGTGTGTGTCACCAGTCCGGTCCGGCCCGTTCCTGATCCCCGCACTAAGCCAGTGGTGCGTGTTCCCAGTACGGCCCGACCCATTCCTGCTTCCCGCACAAGGCCAGTGGTGTGTGTTCCCAGTACGGTCCGGCCCGTTCCTATTCCCCGCACTAAGTTAGTGGTGCGCGTCGCCAGCCCGGTCCGGCCTGTTCCTGCTCCCAGCACCAAGCCAATGGTGCGCGTCGCCAGCCCGGTCCGGCCTGTTCCTGCTCCCCGCACCAAGCCAGTGGTGCGCGTCGCCAGCCCGGTCCGGCCTGTTCCTGCTCCCCGCACCAAGCCAGTGGTGCGCGTCGCCAGCCCGGTCCGGCCTGTTCCTGCTCCCCGCACCAAGCCAGTGGTGCGCGTCGTCAGCCCGGTCCGGCCTGTTCCTGCTCCCCGCACCAAGCCAGGGGTGCGCGTCGTCAGCCCGGTCCGGCCTGTTCCTGCTCCCCGCACCAAGCCAGTCAGCTGCTCCACACCGGATCCACACCGGCTCATCGTTGCCCATGAAAGTTAGGCTAGTGAGCAAGCATTTTAGCCAGGTAGCCTAGGACAACAAAAACTAAAAGCGTGTACTGTATGACAGTCATAGACCGTTTCGGCAACATGAAAGAGACGAGGATAGCAATGGAATTTCTTTACTTGCACGTGCACACACACACACACAAAGAGAAATCAGTACCATGGACAGCCATGTCAGATTTAGCTTACGTTGATTGGACTAATTTGTTTTTGGTATCTTTACGTTTTCACTGTACTAGACTAAGCATAGGTGATTTGATGATGTTGAAATGTTGATGTTGAAATGGTGCTGGAATAGTGGAGGCAGCTCCTGTTTTGTTTGCGACTTGCGGTAATGCACTGTTGTTTCTTAATCAATAGTAGTAGTCCGAAAACATTACCTTGCTTGACCATGCTGTAGGTCATGTAACTGTTTGTTACATGCAATATGCTTTGTGGACTTCACCAGACAGATGTTGCTCTCCGGTTTTATGATGAAACAAACTTGTGGTTGAATATATTCTGCCACTGTGTGACTGTTGTCTTCTTATAGTCTCAGCCTTAGGCCTATACAGTATATCACAGTGGTATATGAACTAACAGCTTATAGAGTTTAAAAAAAACAATTTTCACAACACATAGGTTGTAATTTTGCTTTTTTTCCCTGGCTTGGCTTCTCAGGTGATTTTACCCACACACAGCTACTGCTTAAACTAAGATACAGAAGAACAGTTATCTTATTGTGTTATTATTTCATAGTGTTTTTTAAAAGTCAACTGGCTTCCTCTTTGGTGAAATAGGCCCACTACCACAGAACAACAATGAGAAGAAACGGCCTCCCTATTCAAGTCAATGATCCCATAATGGGTGGACTGGCAGGATTCATTATATTTCTATGCCCACTCCTCTGATGTCCCATCAGGCTCACCTCTGATGGGCAGGCATGTTGTAGCACCGTGGTGGGGAAGCCCGTGCCTGTCTGCTCCCACTTGTCGGCCATGTGGTTCATCTCCTCCAGCTTCTGCTCACAGCTCTTTTGGGTGTTCAGCAGCGTCACCTCATAGATCTCCTGGATATCTGTGAAACACATGATGGATACACATTTGATCCTATACAATACTTAGAAATGTCTCTTGAGATGAAATATGAATGAAAACAGCCACGACAGGCCTTTTGCTAATTCCGGTGTGCAGACTTTCATTTACTGTACGTCAACATGCTGCGTTTCAGATGTACATGCAAATGGGGGTCTTGGATTAAACCTATGATTACTGCCTTATTGGTCATGCCGATTGACCAAAATAAATGGGGGCAATTTGTGAAATTAAATCGCTGGTACTGATATTAGATGCCGAAGAACAGCATTGACATATCGCCAAATGCTCTTTTCAGGTATATCTGGGAAACCTTTTAAGGGAAAGAGGCTGAGTAATTCCAAACTCTGTGGTAGTGCAATGCAGTTCATCTGTCCCCAAGTAAATTAATAGTTATTAACTTGCTCTAGATATCTGCATTGCATATGTTGGGAATTCACTCTCACTGAATGCCACTTTAACCTGAGTTATAAAGTACAAACTACATTATTCTACAGGGTTGTATCAGTGCATAAGTATATAAGTTTACATACACCTTAGCCAAATAAATATAAACTCAGTTTTTCACAATTCCTGACATTTGATCCTACTAAAACGTCCCTGTCTTAGGTCAGTTAGGATCACCACTTTATTTTAAGAATGTGAAATGTTAGAATAATAGTAGAGAGAATGATTTATTTCAGCTTTTATTTATTTCATCACATTCCCAGTGGGTCAGAAGTTTACATACACTCAATTAGTATTTGGTAGCATTGCCTTTAAATTGTTTAATTTGGGTCAAACGTTTCGGGTAGCCTTCCTCAAGCTTCCCACAATAAGTTGGGTGAATTTTGGCCCATTCCTCCTGACAGAGCTGGTGTAACTGAGTTAGGTTTGTAGGCCTCCTTGCTCGCACACGCTTTTTCAGTTCTGCCCACACATTTTCTATAGGATTGAGGTCAGGGCTTTGTGATGGCCACTCCAATACCTTGACTTTGTTGTCCTTCAGCCATTTTGCCACAACTTTGGAAGTATGCTTGGAGTCATTGTCCATTTGGAAGACCCATTTGCGACCAAGCTTTAACTTCCTGACTGATGTCTTCAGATGTTGCTTCAATATATCCACATAATTTTCCTTCCTCATGATGCCATCTATTTTGTGAAGTGCACCAGTCCCTCCTGCAGCAAAGCACCCCCACAGCAATATGCTGCCACCCCCGTGCTTCAATGTCGGGATGGTGTTCTTCGGCTTGCAAGCAATCCCCTTTTTCCTCCAAACATAACGATGGTCATTATGGCCAAACATTTCTATTTTTGTTTCATCAGACAAGAGGACATGTCTCCAAAAAGTACAATCTTTGTCCCCATGTGCATTTGCAAACACTAGTCTGGCTTTTTTATGGCGGTTTTGGATCAGTGGTTTCCTCCTTGCTGAGCGGCCTTTCAGGTTATGTCGATATAGGACTCGTTTGACTGTGGATATAGATACTTTTGTACCTGTTTCCTCCAGCATCTTCACAAGGTCCTTTGCTGTTGTTCTGGGATTGATTTGCATTTTTTGCACCAAAGTACGTTCATCTCTAGGAGACAGAATGGGTCTCCTTCCTGAGCGGTATGATGGCTGCGTGGTCCTATGATGTTTATACTTGCGTACTATTGTTTGTACATATGAACGTGGTACCTTCAGGCGTTTGGAAATTGCTCCCAAGGATGAACCCGACTTGTGGAGGTCTACAATATGTTTTCTGAGGTCTTGGCTGATTTATTTTGATTTTCTCATCATGTCAAGCAAAGAGGCAATGAGTTTGAAGGTAGGCCTTGAAATACATCCACAGGTATACCTCCAATTTACTCAAATTATGTCAATTAGCCTATCAGAAGCTTCTAAAGCCATGACATTATTTTCT